>NC_133325.1:559269578-560019578 GCF_042186555.1 Aquarana catesbeiana | reverse complement strand
CTGGAAGTTAAGCATGGCACCTTATGGCAAAGAACTCTCTGAGGATCTGAAAAAAAGAATTGTTGCTCTACATAAAGATGGCCTAGGCTATAAGAAGATTGCCAACACCCTAAAACTGAGCTGTAGCATGGTGGTCAAGACCATACTCTGGTTTAACACTTCAGGTTCCACTCAGAACAGGCCTCGCCATGGTCGACCAAAGGAGTTGAGTGCACTTGCTCAGTATCATATCCAGAGGTTGTCTTTGAGAAATAGACATATGAGTGCTGCCAACATTGCTGCAGAGGTTGAAGGGGTGGGGGGTCAGCCTGTCAGTGCTCAGACCATATGCCGCATACTGGATTACTGGGACCATGTCTTGTGGTCTGATGAGACCAAGATAAACATATGTGGTTCAGATTATGTCAAGCGTGTGTGGCGGCAACCAGGTGAGCAATACAAAGACAAGTGTGTGTTGCCTACAGTCAAGCATGGTGGTGGGAGTGTCATGGTCTGGGGCTGCATGAATGCTGCCAGCACTGGGGAGCTACAGTTCATTGAGAAAACACATGCAAAGAGTCTGATTTACTAAAGGAGTTGAGAAAGTCCATACAATAAATTATAAGAATATTCACTTTAGTTGCCTAATCATGAGCAGATGAAATACAGTATGTAAATAGTTGAAATGTAAATGAAATATCTAACTAATTTGATACCATTCAAAATTTTTGGGCCCTTATTTTATGTTTTATTAGAACAACTGGCTAAACCCTACCTGTATTATCTATAAACTATTACAAAAAAAGCACACAATTTGCATATATATGGAAAACCTATAATTCAATGTTCCTAGCAGGATCATATAGAGAGATGAGAGCGTCCATAAAGATACATACGTTTGGAATAAATTATGGCTTGATGAAAGATATTAGAAAACACAATATAGTTCCATTTTTATTGTTTTTATGTTATTATGAACCAGGTGCTCCTTTCAATGCTTACACAAACAAACAAAATCAATTTAAATGTAAAGGAATGCAATGTAAACATTATCCTTGATTCATTAAACTGAGGAAAAAAAAAACCTAAGAATTCCAGCCAATAAATTGCATATTAATAAGTCCTGCATATTGAGTGATTATTATAATGCTGATGTGCATGTATACAATCTGCCCTCTGTCTGCAAATTCTGAAATATGACACAAGTCTGAAAAGATGTAATTTCCAATAGAGGAAACATTACTGTATGACACAGTTTAATTGATAGAATTGAAGAGAGGAGAAGTGTTCTGTTGGTGTTTATAGATGGGTGCATTTTTAATAATTTTCTTCATGTATTTGTCTTATTAAACATTCTTTAAAAAGCAGGGCATCAAGCAAGAATATATGTCTATACTTATCTGGCGTGGTAAAAGAAGAAAAAGAAGTTGTAGTTTTAAAAAGTTATTTTATGGTATAACGTTTTTAGATCTATCATTTTAAGTATGTATAAGAAGCCATAGTTTGCTATTTACCCAGAAATAACATACAAAAAGTATACTCAAGACTGTGGAGCTTAGAGTGTATATATGCACTTTATATAAAACACTGTGGGGGTTATTTACTAAAGGAAAACCCACTTTGCACTGCAAGTGCACTTGAAAGTAAAGTCGCTGTAGATCCGAGGGGGACATGCAAGGAAAATAAAAAACAGCATTTTAGCTTGCACATGATTGGATGATAAAATCAGCAGAGCTTCTACTCATTTCAGATCTACCCCTTAGATTTAGAGCGACTGCACTACCAAGTGCACTTTCAGTGCACTTTCAGTGCAAAGTGGATTTGCCTTTTGTAACTAACCCCCTATATGTAAAACAAGAGTAGTTGCTTACAACCCCCACATCTCTTACCCCTCTCTATCTTAAAAATTGCCAGAGTCAAAAGTTAAAGTGGATCTATAGGTAAAAATGTTTTTTTTTACTATAATTCATTCTATGCATTAAGTTAAAGTGGTTCTAAAGGCTCAAGGATTTTTACCTTCATGCATTCTATGCTTAAAGGTAAAAAAAAAAAACCTTTGTTTAGCAGCACCCCCTAATATTTACCTGAGCCCCATCTCGATCCAGCAATGTGCACAAGAGCCTCAGCTCTCCAGGGACTCTCACTCCTCTTTGGCTGAGGCAGCAGTGGGAGCGATTGGCCAGAGCTGCTTGTTCTGGGGGCAGGAGGGAGGGGCCAGGAGTGCTGATGGGGGACCCGAGAAGAGGAGGATCTGGGCTGCCCTGTGCAAAACCACTGCAGAGAGCAAGTAAGTATAACATGCTTGTAGTTAAACCAACAAAAAAAAAAACCCAATACTTTAATATCATTTAAAAAAAACATTTGCATGCAGCTACCCCCACACCCTGTTATACTTACCTGAGCCCAATGTTGATCCAGCGTACTCACATTTAGACACATACTTGTGTAAAATCAGCAGATATGTACAACCTCGGACACAGTTGTGTGTTAGTTTCTTTGTACAGTGCTAAATGTGGTGCACAATTTCATTTGTAGATGCTTCTATGTGTTTGGTCCCACTGATTCCTATAGTGGTGATTTTGGATGTGTACAAAACTATACACTGCATGCATCTGAAGGCATCCTTTTAGGCTTCAATAAACCCTAAACATATGATTACTGCGATCACCTAAAAAGCTTTGTGCTCTCAAATGTACTGTATGTATAGTATCCACCATTTGGTGCTATAGCTTTGCAAGGTAAATAATGCAAGTAGGGATGAGCTTTCTGTTCGAGTCGAACATGAGTTCATCATCTGAGATCTCCAACCCCACTATACTTTCAGTCCTCTCAGAGACCTGCACTGAGAGGAATAAAGGTGTAGAATTAGGTGTCCCAAGCACTTGCGGGCAATCTGCTAGCGGTACTAAATCCGATTGTAGCAGGCAAATTTCCCTACCCCAGTTGCTAAACCGTCAAAAGAAATTCAGTCCCAGCCATCTACATGCTCAGCGGCTGAATGCTAGTTTGGTTAAATTGCTAGCACTCCAACTTCTGCCGTTTCAGCAGGTAGACTCTGCCCCCTTTCGAGTATTTGTGGAACGCGCAGTAACTCAGTGGAAGGTTCCCAAACGCAATTTTTTTTCTCGGAACGCCTTTCCGGCTCTCTACCGACATGTGGAAGACAATGTCTTGGCCTCGTTGGACAGGGCAGTTAGCGGTAAAGTGCAAATTACTGCTGACTCATGGTCCAGCAGGCATGGACAGTGGACAGGGACGTTGCCTTTCTTTCGCGGCGCACTGGGTAACTCTGCTGGCAGCTGGAAAGGATGCAGGACAGGGTGCAGTAATGTTGGAGCTTGTTCCACCTCCACGCCTCCAAAATGCTGGTAGTGGTGATTCTGCCACACCTCTCTCCTCCACCCCCTCCTCTTCTTCTTCCTCTATGGCCTCTTCCTGTGCAGATTTGTCCTCGGAACCAATGGTGCTCCGTAGGTGTTCTAGGGGCTACGCAAGCACTCAGGCAAAAAGGTGCCATGCGGTGCTTGAGTTAGTCTGCTTAGGGGACAGGAGCCACACTGGGGCAGAGATTCTGTCAGCTCTGCAGGGGCAGGTTCAGAGGTTGACACCACGCCAGATTCAGCCAGGAATGGTGGTTTGCGAAAATGGCACCAACCTCCTCTCCACCCTCCGACAGGGACACTTCACTCATGTTCCCTGTTTGGCTCACATCCTTAATTTGGTGGTGCAGGTACCCAGGCTTACAGGATCTCCTGAGGCAGGCCAGGAAAGTCGGTGGGCATTTCTGCCAGTCATATAATGCCAGGGCTGGGCTGGCTGACCTTCAAAAGGAATGCAACCTGCCCAAGAACCGCCTCATCTGTGACATGCCCACCAGGTGGAACTCAACGTTGGCAATGCTGCAGCGGCAGCAGACACAGCAGAGGGCCATCAATGAGTACCTGTGCGAGTATGGCACCAGGACAGGGTCAGGGAAGCTTGGCTTTTTTTTTGCCACGCCAGTGGCTAATGATCAAGGATGCATGCACTGTCCTGTCACCATTTAAGGAGGCCACGAGGATGGTGAGCAGTGACAGTGCATGCATCAGTGATACTGTCCCTCTTGTCTTCCTGTTGGAGCACATGCTGCCTGGAATAATGGACAGGGCACTTGAGGCAGAACAGAGGCAGGAAGAGGAGGACTTCCTTACCTCTCAAGGTCCCCTTTATCCAGACAGTATTCCTACAGGCCCGCCTATCACACAGGAAGAGGGGGAGGAGGAAGATTGTGTCAGCGTGAAGGTGGAGCTTGGCACTCAGCATCAGCAGCAGTCTTCAAGGGAACATTTTCAGTCCCCAGAAACCCATGGACTTGTATGTAAACTCCACATTTTCTAAATCCAATTGTCATTGGGACAGAAAGTGAAGTGAAATCTTCTGAACAGGGGCACAGACAGCAAAACAAATGTTACAGGGGTGATAACCCTTCCCTATGTTATCCAAAAAGCTTAAAAATAGATTTTTTGGCTGGAGCTACACTTAAAAAATGTACCTGTTCCAAATTACAAACAGATTCAACTTAAGAACAAACCTACAGCCTTTCTTTTTTAAATTTGGGTGCGGGGTTCCCCTTAATGTCCATACAAGACCCAAAAGGGCCTGGTAATGGGCTGGGGGGTTACCCATGCCGTTTTTCTCAATAATTTTCATCTATATTGCCGGGACCCGACATTACATTACCGCTGCAAGCAGTTTTAAATTACTTTTATTCCTTTACATATGTAATTTTGTGCAGGGACTGTTCTAAACACGGGAAACACGCGCCACTTTACAGGCATACTATAGACATCCCCCAGGTACGATATTTAAAGGAATATTTCACTTTTTTATTCACTTTAGGCATCATTAAAATCACTGCTTCTGAAAAAAACGGGCATTTTTAAAACTTTATTTTGCATTGATACATGTCCCCTGGGGCAGGACCCGGGTCCCCAAACCCTTTTTAGGACAATAACTTGCATATTAGCCTTTAAAATTCGCACTTTTGATTTCTCACGTTCGAGTGTCATAGACTTTAACGGTGTTCGAATGTTCACGCAAACTTTCGGTCCATTCGCATGTTCTGGATGTGAACCAAACCGGGGGGTGTTCGGCTCATCCCTAAATGCAAGTAAGCATCCTTTGTAAATATAACTGCAGCATTGTTACCTGTTAGCTATGATCTGGTTTCTCTCAGTTTTCTGCTACTCCCCAACGTTCTGCTGGGTTAGCCTGTTGATAAATCTCCAGATGTGACTTATAATATCAGGTAAGGAATTTTATCGGTATAGAGATACCATGCATGTACAGGATCACTCTCTCCACTCCACCCCACTAGATGCAATGGATGGATTCATGCATACCCACGGCCCTCCCCTATTCATGTGTCTGCCCCCTTCCAGAGGCTCTAATAGGCTTCAAAATAGGGTGGGCTCCGGTCGCAGACGATGCGACCGGAGCCCACCCAGGTGTGTTGCAACAGCGAAAGGAATATTCGCTGTTGCAACACTGATCCTCCGCCCAGCCAATCGGGAAGCAGGTATGAAAACCATTTCCCGATTGGCTAAAACATCAGGTGATCCTATTGGACGCCTAGCACCGGGAGAAGCAGAGAGGAGACGCACCTCAGAAGCTGCTCCAGGAGAGGACACCGGAGCAGCTTTCCTCGAGCCCACCACACTTAAGGACAGGGACAGGAAGACGGCCGCATTCAGGGTAAGGATTGACCAGACAGCGGGTGGGGGGGGGTTGCTAAGGGTGTTTGTTCTGCGCCATGCACGGGGGGGTTTGATAGGGTGTTAGTGCCACGCCACAGTGGGGGGGGTTTGCTGGGGGTGTTAGTCCTGCAAATCGGGGGGGTTGTTCGCTGGGGGTGTTAGTGCCGCTCCACTGGCGACCCAGGGGGGGTTATTTGCCACCCCCACAAAAAAACACCAGCCGCCACTGTCTCTAGGTGTGTTAGAGAGTGTCAGGTCTTTGTCTATTTCCATTGTGCAAAAGGCATATGTAGTAAGAGTTTCCTTTTTTAAAAATGATTGTGTAGAGGTTTACATGTGTCTGTGAGATTTTCACTTGTGGCACATTCATTAAAGCACAATATGTAGGAACAAGGGCTATATATGTATATATGGAGGCCATGTATACAGTTAGTAGGCTATGTTTTATTTATCCACACCTCTTTAACCACTTTGCACCCGCGCTATAGCCGAAAGACGGCTACAATGCGGGCTTAAAATGCCAGGAGGGCGTACATGGACATCCTCCCGTTCTCGCACCGCCGGCAGCACGCTCTATGATCGCCGAGTCCCTGTAAGTAAACAGCAGCCGGTTTCTGGCATTATATTTTTTCTTCACGCTGTCGGCGTGAAGAAAAGAAGAAAGCCATTCAGGGTCGGTCCTGGCCGGGGTGCACGGGGTGCAGTGCACCCGGGCGCCACAGAGGTGGGGGCGCTGAAGCGCCAGAGTGCTCCCCTCCCTCCTCCTCTCCATGTCCGTAGGCGGCTCTTTCCGCCGCTCACCGCAGCCGCTGCCGTCGCTGTGTCTCTTGCCGAAGCCCATCCCCGCTCCCTCCTCCTGTCAGAGGAGGAGAGCGGAACCAGCCACAGATCATAGCGGCTGTGTCTCTGTGTGCAGAGAGACCAGCCGTGCAGTGACGTCACAGGGGGGGCGGTCCATTCCCGACGTGTTCCAGTTCTCCTCCTCCTGTGTAACTCCCGCCTGCTGCCCAAGCCTGACACTCTGTTCTCCACCCGGGCGGTGAGGCTGCACACTGTCCTCTCCTCTCCAGCTGCTGCCCGGGTGTTTTTTAATTAGCTCAATGGAGCAGGGACTGCTTTGTCAGGGGTCTATACTAATGGAGGGGAGGGGTTTGTCCTGGGGGGGTCTATACTAATGAAGGGGGTTGTCCTGGGGGGGTCTATGCTAATGGAAGGGGGGTTTGTCCTGGGGGGGTCTGTACTAATGGAGAGGGGGTTTGTCCTGGGGGGGTCTGTACTAATGGAGGGGGGTTGTCCTGGGGGGGTCTATGCTAATGGAGGGGGGGTTTGTCCTGGGGGGTCTGTACTAATGGAGATGGGGTTTGTATTGGCGGGTCTGTACTAATGGAGAGGGGGTTTGTCCTGGGGGGGTCTGTACTAATGGAGAGGGGGTTTGTCCTGGGGGGTCTGTACTAATGGATAGGGGGTTTGTCCTGGGGGGTCTGTACTAAGGGAGAGGGGGTTTGTCCTGGGGGGGTCTGTACTAATGGAGAGGGGGTTTGTCTTGGGGGGTCTATACTAATGGAGAGGGGGTTTGTCCTGGGGGGGTCTGTACTAATGGAGAGGGGGTTTGTCCTGGGGGGTCTGTACTAATGGAGAGGGGGTTTGTCCTGGGGGGTCTGTACTAATGGAGAGGGGGTTTGTCCTGGGGGGGTCTGTACTAATGGAGAGGGGGTTTGTCCTGGGGGGTCTATACTAATGGGGGGGTTTCCTGGGGGGTCTGTACTAATGGAGGGGGGGTTTGTCCTGGGGGGTCTGTACTAATGGAGAGGGGGTTTGTCCTGGGGGGTCTGTACTAATGGAGAGGGGGTTTGTCCTGGGGGGGGTCTGTACTAATGGAGAGGGGGTTTGTCCTGGGGGGTCTATACTAATGGGGGGGTTTCCTGGGGGGTCTGTACTAATGGAGGGGGGGTGGTTTGTTCTAGGAGGTCTGTACTAATGGAGGGGGTGGTTTGTCCAGGGGGGGTCTATACTAATGGAAGGGGGGTGGTTTGTCCTGGGGGGGCCTGTACTAATGGAGAGGGGGTTTGTCCTGGGGGGGTCTGTACTAATGGAGGGGGGGTTTGTCCTGGGGGGTCTGTACTAATGCAGGGGGGTGGTTTGTCTTAGGGGGGTCTGTACTAATGGAGGGGGGGTGGTTTGTCCTGGAGGGTCTGTACTAATGGTGGGGGGTTTGTCCTGGGGGTCTGTACTAATGTAGGGGGGTGGTTTGTCTTGGGGGGTCTGTACTAATGTAGGGGGGTGGTTTGTCCTGGAGGGCCTGTACTAATGGAGGGGGGGTTTGTCCTGGGGGGTCTGTACTAATGTAGGGGGGTGGTTTGTCCGGGGGGTCTGTACTAATGGAGGGGGGTGGTTTGTTCTGGGGGGGTCTGTACTAATGAAGGGGGGTGGTTTGTCCTGGAGGGGTCTGTACTAATGGAGGGGGGTGGTTTGTTCTGGGGCATCTGTACTAATGGAGGGGGGTGGTTTGTCCTGGGGGTCTGTACTAATGGAGGGGGTGGTTTGTCCCAGGGGTCTGTACTAACGGAGGGGGGTGGTTTGTTTCTGGGGGGTCTGTACTAATGGAGGGGGGGGTGGTTTGTTTTGGGGGTCTGTACTAATGGAGGGGGATGGTTCTGTACTAATGGAGGGGGGTGGTTTGTCCTGAGGGGGGTCTGCACTAATGGAGGGGGGGTGGTTTGTTCTGAGGGGGGTCTGTACTAATGGAGGGCAGTGGTTTGTTCAGGGGGGTCTGTACTAATGGAGGAGGGGTGGTTCTGTACTAATGTAGGGGGGTGGTTTGTTCTGGGGGGGTCTGTACTCATGGAGGGAGGTGGGTTGTCCTGAGGGGGGTCTGTACTAATGGAGGGGTGGTTGGTTTGTCCTGAGGGGGGTCTATACTGATAGAGGGGGGTGTTTTGTCCTGGGGAATCTATACTGATGGGGGGTCTGTACTGAGGGAGGGGTTTATACTTAGTGGGGGGTATGCACTGACGGAGGGGGGTCTATACTTAGTGGAGGGGGATCTGTACTGAGGGGCGACTATAGTTGGTGGAGGGGGGGTGATACCATGTTTTACTGCACTGGGTGACACCCCTCTCCCTCTCCCTCTCCTCTTTGCGCGCTGCTGTACTAGTGAGCGGCGCACTATGTTTCTTCCCCCTGCCTTCATATCGGCCAGGGAAGAAAAAAAAAAGGAGCAAAGAGGAGGATTGTGGGACATGTAGTCCCGAGGACTGGCAGCCCCACTGTAACACGGAAACTGCAGCCCACACAGCATGCTCAGCTGAATGGGAGAGAAAGAGAGCCAGGAGTCCGGGAAAGCTTTCAGGGAAGTACACCCAGGACTCCAGAGGAAGAGGACAGTGCTGAGAGAACACCATCAGAGAGAGAACCCCACTGCCCTGCCACCAGAGGGAAAGCCACACAGCCTGGCGCCATCCCTGGCGGAGAAAGGAATGGAGTCATTGCCAGAATACAGATCTGGGTGCTACTCAGCGGACTCGCCACGGGCAATTCAGAGTGAGCTGACTCCTGATCAGAGGAACCGTTGTTGTTGTATCGCTGGGTTAGGTGAGAGGGCCGATCGGCCATTATCTACTAACGTCCATAGGAACTGCAGTCTCTGACCATCTCTTGTATCATGTCTGCAGTCTCTGATCATCTCTTGTAATATGTCCGCATTCTCTGACCATCTCCTGTACTATGTCTGCATTCTCTGACCATCTTCTGTACTATGTCTGCAGTCTCTGACCATCTCTTGTAACATGTCTGCAGTCTCTGACCATCTCTTGTATCATGTCTGCAGTCTCTGACCATCTCCTGTACTATGTCTGCAGTCTCTGACCATCTCCTGTACTATGTCTGCAGTCTCTGATCATCTCCTGTACTATGTCTGCAGTCTCTGACCATCTCCTGTATTATGTCTGCAGTCCCTGACCATCTCCTGTAGTATGTCTGCGGTCTCTGACCATCTCCTGTAGTATGTCTGCAGTCTCTGACCATCTCCTGTAATATGTCCGCATTCTCTGACCATCTCCTGTACTATGTCTGCATTCTCTGACCATCTCCTGTACTATGTCTGCATTCTCTGACCATCTCCTGTACTATGTCTGCAGTCTCTGACCATCTCTTGTATCATGTCTGCAGTCTCTGACCATCTCCTGTAGTATGTCTGCAATCTCTGACCATCTCCTGTAATATGTCCGCATTCTCTGACCATCTCCTGTACTATGTCTGCATTCTCTGACCATCTCCTGTACTATGTCTGCAGTCTCTGACCATCTCTTGTAACATGATTGCAGTCTCTGACCATCTCTTGTAACATGTCTGCAGTCTCTGATCATCTCCTGTAGTATGTCTGCAGTCTCTGATCATCTCCTGTAGTATGTCTGCAGTCTCTGACCATCTCATGTACTATGTCTGCAGTCTCTGATCATCTGTACTATGTCTGCAGTCTCTGACCATCTCCTGTATTATGTCTGCAGTCTCTGACCATCTTATGTATTATGTCTGCAGTCTCTGACCATCTCCTGTACTATGATTGCAGTCTCTGACCGTCTCTTGTATCATGTCTACAGTCTCTGACCGTCTCCTGTATTATGTCTAGGGGCTTTTTCTAACAGACTCTCTAACAGACAGTCCTCTGTGTGTGCATCAGAGAGACTCCCCCCCATGTCTCATTAGTGTACTCTCTTCCTGTATTTTCTTTATTGTTAAAAGATCATGGGAAGATCCTAGGGTAATGAAGACTTCTTAGGGGAGCATCTCTGTGTTTGAGTCGTTGCCATAGTAATGTTTGTAAAGGGGAGGAGTTGGTAAGATGACCACACCCACGTGGGGGCGCCAGAAATATTTCTGCACCCAGGCGTCTGTGACCCTAGGATCGGCGCTGAAGCCATTAACCGGTTTCTGTTAGAGGGACATCGGTCCCCTTAGTGATCACCAGTGCTGCCAATCAGTGCCCTCCAGTACTGCCAATCAGTGTCCACCATTGCCACCTATCAGTGCCCATCAGTACTGCTAATCAGTGCCCATCAGTGCCATCTATCAGTGCTCATCAGTGCTGCCAATCAGTGCCTCCTGATCAGTGCCACCTATCAGTGCCCATCAGTGCTGCCTATCAGTGCCACCTCTCCATGCCGCCTATCAGTGCCCATCAGTGCCACCCATCCGTGCAGCCTCATCAGTGCCTCCTGATCAGTGCCCACCAGTGCCGCCTCATCAGTGCCCATTAGTGCAGCCTATCAGTGGCCATCAGTGCCACTTTGTTAGTGCCCACCAGCGAAGGAGAAACATTTTTAACAAAATATGAAAATGTTTTGTTTTATTTTCAAAATGTTCTATCTTTTTTTGTTTAGCAAATAATAAAAACCCCAGTGGTGATTAAATACCACCAAAAGAAAGCTCTGTTTGTGTGAAAAAATAATTAATATGGGTACCGTGTTGCATCACCGCGCAATTTGTCATTCAAAGTGTGACAGCGCTGAAACCTGAAAATTGGCCTGGGCAGGAAGGAGGTATAAGTGCCCAGTAAGCAAGTGGTTAAGCCCCTCCCACTGTTAGCATAATTTGACCACACCCACTATTCAGTGCAGTGCACTACACACTGCATTCTTGCCATCATATTTAAGAAGAGGTAAGCTGCAATATAATAAATGTTTGCTTTTGGATTTATTACCAATTTAAAAAAAGTGTTAGCTGGAGTTTGGCTTCAATTTGTTAGTGTATTTAAATCTGCTAGTACACCTAACACTCCCCTCCGCCCAGATTAACAATGCAGCTGTTTAAATGTGTCTCTGTCCCTCCTTCATCCAGCGTGTAGGCACTCTTATACAGGAAGTGTGCTACTGGCTGGATCTTCAGGTGAAAACAGAGGGGAAAAAGTCTAAAAAAGAAAACAAATGCAGCCACCACATGTAAGGATTAACCACTTGCCGACCGCCGGCCGTCAATTGACGGCCAGGCGGCGCGGCTCTCGCTGCGGGAGGGCGTCATATGACGTTCCTTCGGTGGCGGCGTGTCACGGAGACACCGCTCGCCACCGAGGGGGGTGAACAGCCATTGGACATGGCTGTTTACCACGTGATAGGCCGTGATGAAGTCACGGCCGATCACAGATAGGTCCACCCCATTGTGTCGGTGACGGAGTGTTCCCGGGAACACTACTCGTCACCGACGCCGGTAAACAGCCATTGGCTGGCTGTTTACCCACGTGATCGGCTGTGATCCATTCACAGCCGATCATAAATGTAAACACAGAGCGGTAACTAGCTGTTACCAGCTCTTCTCTCCTCACACACCGTTTCCAGTGTGAGGAGAGAAGAGCCAGAAGTAGTGAGTTACCGATCTGTGTTCTGTAGTGTCTGCACCAACACCACACCTGTCCCATCGCCCCCCCCCAATTGTCATGTCACCCAACAGTCACCAGTGTCACCCAATAAAGTGCACCTGTCACATAAGGGACTGCCATCAGTGACCGTCAGCGGTGCACCTGTCACCCGTCACAAATCAGTGACCATCAGCAGTGCACCTGTCACTCGTCAGCCATCACCCGTCACCCATCAATGACCGCCAGCCGTCACCCGTCACCCATCAGTGACCGCCAGCCGTCACCCATCAGTGACCGCCAGCTGTCACCCATCAGTGACCGCCAGCCATCACCCGTCACCCATCAGTGACCGCCAGCGGTGCTCCTGTCACCCGTCACAAATCAGTGACCATCAGCGGTGCACCTGTCACCTGTCACAAATCAGTGACCATCAGCGGTGCACCTGTCACCCGTCAACCATCACCCGTCACCCATCAGTGACCGCCAGCCATCACCCGTCACCCATCAGTGACCGCCACCCGTCACCCATCAGTGACCGCCAGCCATCACCCGTCACCCATCAGTGACCGCCAGCCATCACCCGTTACCCATCACCTGTCGCCCATCAGTGACTGTCAGCCATCACCGATCACCTGTCACCTTTTAGTGACCGTCACCCATCACCAGTAACTGTCCGTGGCCTGTCACCCATCAGTGACCATCGCCTGTCACACCGTCATTACCGATCAGTGAACGTCAGCTGCCACCTATCGCACAGCCCATCAGTGACCGTCACCTGCCACCTGTCACACCGCGTCATGTCCAAAAGAGTATTCAGCAGTGAGGAGGCGTTCCAGATCCTCTCCATGACCGATGAGAGCAACGGGAGTTCTCATCAGATTCCAATTTGGATTCTGATTCAAGTTCGGCATTTGAACCAAATAGTGAATCGACAAATGATTCGTAGGAAGAATGGGTCCTGTTGCCCTGCTACTGTAGTACACAGGGGTCTCACATATGTGAGGGGCTCCAGAATTGTTTTTCCGGTTGGAGAAAACAATTATTTTTGTTTTCTCCAGGTTTCGGAATTAGGGTCTGGAGTCCGGAGGCTTCATAGAGATTTGGGTGGGTCGAAGCCTCTACCCCTGTGCCCCTGTGCACAGGTCTTACCTGATTGTGGCCCTCAGCCTGCTGCTGACTTACTGCCACCATGCCCATGCCTGTCGCGGTACAATAATGAGTGTCTGCAGTTAACAGTGTACCAGGACCAATATTATGGCTGTGCTGGCTGTCTCTGCCTGGACAATTTCTATGGACTGTGCTGTGCCGACTATAGACAATATTCCTGCCTGCTGCCTGGATAGTTAATATTGCTGTCGCTAAGCACCTCCCTGCCTGCTGCCTGGACCAGTGCTCTCCTCTGTGGATACTACTAAAAGCACAGGTAATGCTTTTTTTTACCCTTTCTGCAATAGAATTTATTTTGGATTGTAATTCTTGGTATGTGCATGCTATGTGTTAGAAATATGAAGGGTTTTCAAAAATGATAGGTTGCCAGGAAATTATATATGTCATTTATGCTCCTGGAACGCCTGATGGTGCTACTTTGATGTTGGGCCTCTGTATGTGGCCAGGCTGTGTAAAAGTCTCACACATGTGGTATCGCCATACTCAGGAGGAGTAGCAGAATGTATTTTGGGGTGTCATCTTTGCTACGTACATGCTATGTGTTGGAAATATCTGATAAATAGACAACTTTGTGTAAAAAAAAATGCGTTTTCATTTTTTTCCACATTTTCCAAAAACTTTTGGAAAAAAATGAACCGTTCAAAAGACTCATTATGCCTCATAGATTATACGTTGGGGTGTTTGCTTTCCAAAATGGGGTCATTTTGAGGGCAATTCCATTGTCCTGGTGCTCCAGGGCCTTCAAAAATGTAATAGGTGGTTGAGAAATGAGATGTGTCATTTATGCTCGTAGATCACCTGATGGTGCTACTTCAATGTTGGGCCTTTGTATGTGGCCACGCTGTGTAAAAGTCTCACACATGTGGTATCGCTATACTCAGGAGGAGTAGCAGAATGTATTTTGGGGTGTCATCTTTGCTACGTACATGCTATGTGTTGGAAATATCTGATAAATAGACAACTTTGTGTAAAAAAAAATGCGTTTTCATTTTTTTCCACATTTTCCAAAAACTGGAAAAAAATGAACCGTTCAAAAGACTCATTATGCCTCATAGATTATATGTTGGGGTGTTTGCTTTCCAAAATGGGGTAATTTTGGGGGCAATTCCATTGTCCTGGTGCTCCAGGGTCTTCAAAAATGCAATAGGTGGTTGAGCAATGAGATGTGTCATTTATGCTCGTAGATCGCCTGATGGTGCTACTTCAATGTTGGGCCTTTGTATGTGGCCACGCTGTGTAAAAGTCTCACACATGTGGTATCGCTATACTCAGGAGGAGTAGCAGAATGTATTTTGGGGTGTCATCTTTGCTACGTACATGCTATGTGTTGGAAATAACTGATAAATGGACAACTTTGTGTAAAAAAAAAATGCGTTTTCATTTTTTTCCACATTTTCCAAAAACTTCTGGGAAAAAATGAAAATGGGGTCAGTTTGGGGGTAATTCTATTGTCCTGGTGCTCCAGGGCCTTCAAAAGTGTAAATGATGGTTGAGAAATGAGATGTGTCATTTAGGCTCGTAGAACGCATGAAGATGCTACTTCAATTTTCGGCCTTTGTATGTGGCCAGGCTGTGTAAAAGTCTCACACATGTGGTATACTCAGGAAGAGTAGCAGAATGTATTTTGAGGTGTAATTTGTTGTATGCATATGCTCTGAGAGAGAAATAACCTGTTAATATGACAATTTTGTAAAAAAAAAAAAAAAAAAAAAAAATCTTCATTTTGCAAAGAATTGTGGGAAAAAATTACAACAATTACAAAAATTCACCATGCTACTTACTTAATACCTTGGAATGTCTACTTTCTAAAAAGGGGTCATTTAGGGGGTATTTGTACTTTTCTGACTTGTTAGTGTACCAAGAAATGAGATAGACCATCAGTACATCTGTGTAATCAGATGTGATCAATTTTCAGTGATTGGCACCATAGTTTTTTAGACTCTATAACCTTCACAAAGATCAAATAATTTACACTAATTTGGGTTATTTTTACCAAAGATATGTAGCAGTATAAATTTTATGAAGAAAAATTACTAATTTGCAAAATTTTATGACAGAAACAAAGAAAAAGGCATTTTTTCACAAAATTTACGGTCTTTTTTATTTATAGCACAAAAAATAAAAAAACCCACTAGTGATTAAATACCACCAAAAGAAAGCTCTATTTGTGTGAAAAAAAGGACGCAAATTTCATATGGGTACAGTGTTGCACGACTGAGTAATTGTCATTCAAAGTGTGAGAGCGCTGAAAGCTGAAAATTGATCTGGGCAGGAAGGGGGTGTAAGTGCACTGTATTGAGGTAGTTAATAAACTGCAATATATAAAAAAAATGTTTTGGGTTTAATACCATTTTAATGTTGAAATATATTCTAAATCTATGTCTTGTGCAAAATATTGCCTCTCCTCTCCCACCTGTGCTGTATATCATTTATAAAACAAAGCAGTGTAAATACCTTTAATCTGCTTAGTGTGGTTTTATAATCCAGAATGATTTTAGTGAGCGCTCGATAATGAAGCTGAACTCTTGGATCCTTAGTGTCACCTGTTGGCATCCATTGTCCCCCTGTTGTTTGTGCTCTCTCCCCTCCCCTGCAGCAGCCGCCCGCTGACACAGGGGATGTGTTGCTTCTGAACTTGACTGCACAGAAATGGATTAAGGAAAAATAAATGAATGGTATGCAGCATTGATTGGGTATTATCTTTGTTGCGCTGTGATGCATGTGTACACCCCTGCACTTTTACAGCTTAAACAGATGGAGGTTGGGGGAACCATAAAAATGTGGCTCAACCGCATATTTTTTACTGCCACCCAACTGTAAGTGTAAATGAGGTCTTAGGGTAAACTAAGCAGAGTTTCTGATTCCTGGATGCCATTAGCATTTTACTGGTTGATTTCAAGTGTTTTTTTTAACATAAAGATTTATTATTTTTATAGTGTGTAGAAAACAGACCAGTAGTTTTAGGATTTTGTAAATCACCTTTTCAATAATATAAAATATTACTTTATCTTATTAACGTTGATCAAAATGTTTATAGGAGTTTCCATTTCTTCCACGGGTTTTCAGCCTTTTGACAGATCGATTAGATGGCTTAAAAACCTGGATTAAAACCTCTGCATTGTATAAAATAAAAGTCAGTTCATAATTTGTTCATTTTAGGTGTCAGTATCCTCTAAATAGAGGTCTTTTTTTCTCGCAAGAAATGCCCTGCAGCCCCATAAAAAAAGCAAGCACGTATTTTTCTACGTGTAAGATATTTATAGGTTTCCCATAGGATCAGTTGCTTTGAAATGCTAAGAGATATAAGAAAGAATAGATATGTTTTCATCTGTGTGTCAAACAAAAAAATGAAAATAACAGAATGTGCAAAAATGAATACAATCATATTTTTCAGCATTTTTTGGTGTAGCAGATATCATATGATGGTATGGTGAAGTATATACATTTGAATAACTAAAAGCACTCTTATTAAAGCACAACTATGGCATATTTTGAGGGTGTATGCACGTAAAATTATTATTGCAAAGTTTACCTGAATGTATTTTGTTAGTATTGAACTCGTGCTGAGATAACAGGTTAAGTCACTTAAAGTGTTACTAAACCCACAACAATAAAATCAGTCTGTATATGCAGTAAAGCACAGTGGCGGCCCATCCATTAAGGGTGCACGGGCGCCGTCCCCTCTATCACGCCACCCCCCTATATGAGTAATCTATCAATGGCCGCTGCTGCCACCCCCTAGTTATGCATCCGGCCCCTTTCAGGACGCCGGGTGTGTGAATTACAGCTGCAGGGGTGTTTTTTTGAAGCACCTGATTAGAACCATAGGCTCTTATAGGCTTCAAAATAGGGTGGACTCAGAGCATTGCACTTGGAGCCCACCCAGGTGTGTTAAGGAAGCAAATTAATATTTACTTTTCTAACACTGAACCGCCTCTCCACCATCAGGGAACGTGGGTCTGATACTCGTCCCCTGATTGGCTGAAAGGACAGGCGATCCTATTGGATGCCTAGCAGGAAGAAAGAAGAGACACACGGCGGAAGCATGGAGGACACGGGAGCCACCGCCTGACCCACAGCTCACCGCTGCTTGACTCGCCCATACCACAGCTCGCTGCCGTCACCCACTGCCAGTCAGACAATGAGCGGGCACGCGGGGTGCTGGTTAAATGCTGCCGGGGCGTCACAATGGCTGAATTTGATGGGTACAGTGGCTGCATTTGATGGGTACAGTGGCTGCACTTGATGGGCACAGTGGCTGCAATTGATGAGCACAGTGGCTGCAATTGATGGGCACAGTGAGGCTGCCCCTCCCCTCTAAAAAAAATGTGAGCACCAGCCGCCACTGGTAAAGCAGGCTCACTGTTAATCCTGCGCATTGTGTAAAAAGGCTGTTTGATCCTGTCTTCTCTGATTCGCCCCTTTTTCAACAGTTCCCAATCCATCTTCTGTTAGTACAGAGCCATAGGGGCATTCTGCACATGCTCAGTTTGGTGTGTATTGCGAAAAAGTTTTTTTTCTATTTTTTTTTGGGGGGGGGGGTGCATGTGATCCACACAGGGCCAATAAGCACTGTCCAGACAGAGGGTCAGGGATCATGCAACCTCATAGGATAGAGAGAGGAGAATGGCAACTCCTCCTACAAGCTTTAACCAGTGCTCGTCCGGACACTGATAGAAGTCATAAGAATGCTATATACTTCTGATGAGAAAATGTATTTATCAGTTCATATTTACTAAAATTATTGCATTTGCATGTTCTGTGTACTATGGGAGACCAGATATAGTGAATGCAGGGTCCTGAGTTTAGTAATACTTTAATCACTTGCCGACCAGCCGCCGCAGTTGTACTGCGGCAGAATGGCTCGGCTGGGTGAACGGACGTTATGTAACGTTGCTTCGCCCTGTGGCAACTAGGGGCGCACGTGCATGCCCCCTGCTTGCCCACAGAGCTGATGCGAGTGCCGGGGGCACACAGAGAACCGGGATCTGTGTGTGTAAACACACAGTTTCCGGTTCTCTGAGGGGAGAAGTGACAGATCGTCTGTTCATACAGAGTATGAACAGAGATCTATCTCTTCCCCTACACAGTCCACTCCCCCTTCAGTTAGAACACACACTAAGGAACACATTAAGCCCTTCATCGCCCCCTAGTGTTAACCCCTTCCCAGCTAATGACATTTTTACAGTAATCAGTGCATTTTTATAGGACTGATCGTTGTAAAAATGCCAATGGTCCCAAAAATGTGTCAAAATTGTCCGACGTGTCCGCCAAGATGAAGATATTTGCCAGCACACCATGGAACGGCATAGATAGCATCCAAACATGTAATTTATTGCATGATCACTGCACAAGGAAAGTGCAACATTTCAGAGTCACGCAGGACCCCTTCATCAGACCGAAGGGGTCCTGCGTGACTCCGAAACGTTGCACTCTCCTTGTGTTGTGATCATGCAATAAATTACACGTTTGGACGCTATCTACACCGCTCCATGGTGTGCTGGCAAATATCTTCATTGTAACTTGAACCGGTGTGCAGCTGGTTTGTTGCTGCAGCACCCATATTCGTGAGCTCATCCAGGAATGTGTGCAATGGGAATATGAAGTATCGCCGCCATTACTGGTAAAAAAAAAAAATTAATAATAAAAATGCCATAAAACTATCCCCTATTTTGTAGGCGCTATAACTTTTGCGCAAACCAATCAATATACACTTATTGCGATTTTTTTACCAAAAATATGTAGAAGAATACATATCGGCCTAAACTGAGGAAAAACATAGTTTTTTTATATATTTTTGAAGGATATTTATTATAGCAAAAAGTAAAAAATATTGAGTTTTGTCAAAATTGTCACTCTTTTTTTGTTTATAGCTCAAAAAATAAAAACCGCAGAGGTGATCAAATACCACCAAAAGAAAGCTCTATTTGTGGGCACAAGCTTAAATTGTCAGTTAAAGCGACGCAGTGCCGTATCGCAAAAAGAGCTCTGGTCCGGGGGCTGAAGCGTTTAAAAGTACAATTAAACCCACCATTTTCTGAAAACAGTTAAATTTAAGGAATACTAGATAACTGTCACAATTGCCAGTCGGCTTAGGTCAATGACTAACTGAACTTTCAAGCCTTTAAATGGCTGATCACATGTACACCATTATGGCAACTGCAGATCAAAATAGAGGCTAAGATGGCACAGTTTCTGGCTGCAAGGGTGGGGGGCTTAGTTCTGCTTTAAAGACTGTATTGTCTTCCATCAGTCTAAGCAGGCTTATGATTTCCAATAAAGGGGCACTATAAAAAAAATATCCCAAAGCAGTGTGTCAGTAGCATTATTAGTAGTTTTGTTACAGACCGATCTGTCCGACACAAGAGGTTTACACAAAACATAATGACTAATGGGAGTGCTTACAACAGTCAGCTTTTATTTACATTGTTAAAAAAAAATTTTTTGCCAAAACAAAACAAAAATCTTTTGCTGTAACTGTTTAAGGCAGAACTAAACCCTCCAATACTTTATAGCCAAGGAAGCTGCCATCTTGGCCTTTGATCTGCAGTTGCCATTGTGCTGCACATATGATCAGTTATAACATCACTCCAGCCATTTTATGGCTTGACAATTTGGTTTAAGGTAAAAGCAAATGTGAAAGTTAGCATTCACGGCATGCCTTGAATTTAATTGTTTTGGGAAACCGTTAAATCAATGGGTTTAGTTCCAATTTAAAATAGTTAGCTGAAGTTTGTCCTTAATTTGTTTGACTTTAACTTCAAGCCCATTCTATTTTCTGCAGAATGAACAGAACATCACTCTTTTACAGCAAGTGGAAAAAAATTGGGTCTACTTGTAAGATCAATATGTAATAAAGCTTTTTTAAGGGTGGACTCAAGAAAAAAAAAAAAAAAAACACTATGTTAATGCCAGTGACGTATGTGACATATTGCAACATACTGTATGTGTCATTTTTCCCATAGTTCTACTTTAAAAGAAATAATATAGCAAATCACTGTTGCAGCACTGTTGCAGAACAGAAGGTACATCCTGTATATATAACAAGACAATATGCCTACTGTACATCCACATAATTAAATGCTATAACAGAAGCAATGTTTTTTAACCACTTCAGCCCCAGAAGATTTTCCTCCTAATAAACAGGGCATTTTTTGTGATACGGCACTGCGTTGCTTTAACTGACAATTGTGTGGTCATGCGATGCTGTACCCAAATAAAAAGTCCTTTTTTCCCACAAATAGAGCTTTCTTTTGGTGGTATTTGATCACCTCTGCTGTTTTTATTTTTCTGCGCCATAAACAAAAAATGACCGACAATTTTGAAAAAAAGACAATATTTTTTACTTTTTGCTATAATAAATATCCCAAACAAAATGTAAAAAACTAATTTCTTCATCAGTTTAGGCCAATATGTATTTTTCTCCATATTTTTGGTAAATAAAATTGCAATAAGCGTATATTGATTGGATTGCACAAAAGTTATAGGGTCTACAAAATAGGGGATAGATTTATGGCTTTTTTTTTTTTAACTAGTAATGGCGGTGATCAACGATTTTTAGTGGGGCTGCAACATTGCGGTGGACAGATCGGACACTTTTGACACTTTTTTTTGGACCATTGACATTTATACAGCGATCAGAGCTAAAAATAGCCACTGATTACTGTATAAATGTAACTGGCAGGGAAGGGGTTAACACTAGGGGGCTATCAAGGGGTTAAATGTGTTCCCTCATGAGTGTTTCTAACTGTGGGGGATGGGACTGACTGGAGGAGGAGACATATCGCCGTTCCTAATTACTAGGAACAGCAGATTTGTCTCTCCTCCCCTGTCAGAATGGGAATTTGTGTGTTTACATACACAGATCCCTGTTCTGGCTCTCGTGCCCGCAATCGCGGCGGGTGCTGCTATGGCTCTTAAAGGAGCTAACGTACAGGTAGGGCAATCTGCGGGAACAAGCCCACCTGCCGCCATAAATGTGCGTGAGCTGGTCGGCAAGTGTTTTTTTTTTGTTTGTTTTTTTTAATCTTTATTTATCAAACGTTTCATATTCCAATAGGGATGAGCTTCGTGTTCGAGTCGAACCCATGTTCGACTCGAACATCGGCTGTTCGATCGCTCGCCGAATTGCGAACGTTATGGGCCGTTCGCGCTAAATTCGTGTGGCGCGTCACGGCCCATAATTCACTGCGGCATCGCAGTGCATTGCTGGCTGATGATTGGCCAAGCATGCACTATGACCCGCATGCTTGGCCAATCACAGCGCCGTCAGTAGAGAGAGCTGTAATTGGCCAAAGCCAGGGTGGCTTTGGCCAATTATGGCTCAGGGGATTTAGTACACACCCCACACTTAATAAGGCCGCCTGCACGGCGGCCCTGTGTAGTGTGTGTTCCGGTGTGTTGAGAGATAGAGAGAGAGAGAGACAGTGTCATTTGATTTGAGTTAGATAGATTAGGCAGAACAGTCAGTCAGTTAGCTGCACTTACAGTGTATTGTGTATATATATGCATCCCAGGTGTTGCATATATATATATACACTGTATTCAGTTTAGCTAGATCCGTTCCTGTTATCTTCTATCTAGACTATTTACATTTAATGCAGTGCGTCCTGCTCACAGTGTTCAGCTAGATCCGTTCCTGCTATTTACATTTAGTGCAGTGCGTCCTGCTCACAGTGTTCAGCTAGATCCGTTCCTGCAATTTACATTTAGTGCAGTGCGTCCTGCTCACAGTGTTCAGCTAGATCCGTTCCTGCTATTTACATTTAGTGCAGTGCGTCCTGCTCACAGTGTTCAGCTAGATCCGTTCCTGCTATTTACATTTAGTGCAGTGCGTCCTGCTCACAGTGTTCAGCTAGATCCTTTCCTGCTATTTACATTTAGTGCAGTGCGTCCTGCTCACAGTGTTCAGCTAGATCCGTTCCTGCTATTTACATTTAGTGCAGTGCGTCCTGCTCACAGTGTTCAGCTAGATCCGTTCCTGCTATTTACATTTAGTGCAGTGCGTCCTGCTCACAGTGTTCAGCTAGATCCGTTCCTGCTATTTACATTTAGTGCAGTGCGTCCTGCTCACAGTGTTCAGCTAGAGCTGTTCCTGCTATTTACATTTAGTGCAGTGCGTCCTGCTCACAGTGTTCAGCTAGATCCGTTCCTGTTATCTTCTAGACTATTTACATTTAGTGCAGTGCGTCCTGCTCACAGTGTTCAGCTAGATCCGTTCCTGCTATTTACATTTAGTGCAGTGCGTCCTGCTCACAGTGTTCAGCTAGATCCGTTCCTGTTATCTTCTAGACTATTTACATTTAGTGCAGTGCGTCCTGCTCACAGTGCTCAGCTAGATCCGTTCCTGTTATCTTCTAGACTATTTACATTTAGTGCAGTGCGTCCTGCTCACAGTGTTCAGCTAGATCCGTTCCTGCTATTTACATTTAGTGCAGTGCGTCCTGCTCACAGTGTTCAGCTAGATCCGTTCCTGTTATCTTCTAGACTATTTACATTTAGTGCAGTGCGTCCTGCTCACAGTGTTCAGCTAGATCCGTTCCTGTTATCTTCTAGACTATTTACATTTAGTGCAGTGCGTCCTGCTCACAGTGTTCAGCTAGATCCGTTCCTGTTATCTTCTAGACTATTTACATTTAGTGCAGTGCGTCCTGCTCACAGTGTTCAGCTAGATCCGTTCCTGTTATCTTCTAGACTATTTACATTTAGTGCAGTGCGTCCTGCTCACAGTGTTCAGCTAGATCCGTTCCTGTTAAATTCCTACTGACAGGCAGGCTTGTCTGGTTACAGTATATAAAGCTACCTGAAGAAAATTACAGGTGTTCTATTTGATCCTATTAGTACCACGGTCAGGCAGCTAGACTATTTACATTTAGTACAGTGCGTCCTGCTCACAGTGTTCAGCTAGATCCGTTCCTGTTATCTTCCTACTGACAGGCAGGCTTGTCTGGTTACAGTATATAAAGCTACCTGAAGAAAATTACAGGTGTTCTATTTGATCCTATTAGTACCACGGTCAGGCAGCTAGACTATTTACATTTAGTACAGTGCGTCCTGCTCACAGTGTACAGCTAGATCCGTTCCTGTTATCTTCCTACTGACAGGCAGGCTTGTCTGGTTACAGTATATAAAGCTACCTGAAGAAAATTACAGGTGTTCTATTTGATCCTATTAGTACCACGGTCAGGCAGCTAGACTATTTACATTTAGTACAGTGCGTCCTGCTCACAGTGTTCAGCTAGATCCGTTCCTGTTATCTTCCTACTGACAGGCAGGCTTGTCTGGTTACAGTATATAAAGCTACATGAAGAAAATTACAGGTGTTCTATTTGATCCTATTAGTACCACGGTCAGGCAGCTAGACTATTTACATTTAGTACAGTGCGTCCTGCTCACAGTGTACAGCTAGATCCGTTCCTGTTATCTTCCTACTGACAGGCAGGCTTGTCTGGTTACAGTATATAAAGCTACCTGAAGAAAATTACAGGTGTTCTATTTGATCCTATTAGTACCACGGTCAGGCAGCTAGACTATTTACATTTAGTACAGTGCGTCCTGCTCACAGTGTTCAGCTAGATCCATTCCTGTTATCTTCCTACTGACAGGCAGGCTTGTCTGGTTACAGTATATAAAGCTACTTGAAGAAAATTACAGGTGTTCTATCCCAGCTTAGTGCAGCTACAGGCCATTAGTATGTCTGGAAGGCCAAGAAGGAGAGGCAGACAGTCACAAGCCAATAAGAGAGGGCAAGCAGGCTCTGTGTCTAGTGCTGGTCGTGGAGACGGTGCATCCTCATCAGCACGTGGCCATGGGACACGCTTGGCCTTTTTTTCGGCAGCTGGCCGTGTTGAGCCGCAACATGCGGAAGACTTGGTGAGTGGATGACCAAGCCGTCCTCATCCTCCTCATCCTCTCTCACCCATGCCCAGGGTGCTTTGTCTGGCAAAGCAGCGGCCTCTTCCCTCAGCTCAATGTCATCAGTGACTCCTTCCCTAGCTCCACCATGTCCTCATGAGGATTCCCTCGAACTGTTTGACCACAGTGTTGGGTACATGCTCCAGGAGGATGCCCAGCGTTTGGAAGGCTCTGATGACGATACTGAGCTCGATGAAGGCAGTAACATGAGCACGGACAGAGGGGGTGCCCAAGAAGGACAGCAATCTGGCAGTCATGCTCCCCCTGCTGCAGCATACTGCCAGGTTTGCTCCAGTGATGAGGAGGGAGGGGATGATGAGGTCACTGACTCAACGTGGGTGCCTGATAGGAGAGAGGAGGAGGAGGAGGAGGAGGAGGCGGCGGCACATCACCAACGAGGCAGGATGCCCTCCAGGGGCCAGCCTAAGGGCAGCACATTGACTGCATCACACCCCAAAGCTCCACATGTGCAGGGCGCTGCAGTCTCTGCGCGTTATTCAAAAAGTTCTTTGGTGTGGGCCTTTTTTGAGACGAGTGCATCAGATCGCACGGCTGCTATTTGCAACATATGTCTCAAGCGTATCTCGCGTGGCCAAAACATCTCCCGCTTGGGTACCACATGCTTGACCAGACATATGTTGACCTGCCATGCAGTTCGTTGGCAAGCGTATCTAAAAGACCCACACCAAAGAACAAAGAGGATCTCTCCTTGCTCCTCATCAGCTGAGATTTCCAACCCCACTAGACCTTCAGTCCTCTCTGAGACCTGCAGTGAGAGGAATGAAGGTGTAGAATTAGGTGTGTCACAGCCAAGTACTTGTGGGCAATCTGCTTTTGGTACACCGACGTCAGATTGTACCAGGCAAATTTCCCTGCCCCAGCTGCTGCACCGCCGAAAGAAGTTTGCTCCCAGCCATCCACATGCCCAGCGGTTGAATGCTAGCTTGGCAAAATTGCTAGCACTTCAACTGCTGCCTTTTCAGTTGGTAGACTCTGCCCTCTTCCGTGAGTTTGTGGAATGTGCGGTTCCTCAGTGGCAGGTACCCAAACGCCACTTTTTCTCACGGAAGGCGACTCCGGCTCTCTACCGGCATGTGGAAGGCAATGTCCATGCCTCGCTGGACAGGGCGGTCAGCGGTAAGGTGCATATTACCGCTGACTCATGGTCCAGCAGGCATGGACAGGGACGTTACCTAAGTTTCACGGCGCATTGGGTGACTCTGCTGGCAGCTGGGAAGGATGCAGGACAAGGTGCAGTAGTGTTGGAGGTTGTTCCGCCACCACGCCTCCAAAATGCTGATTGTGACACACCTCTCTCCTCCACCCCCTCCTCTTCTTCTTCCTCCATGGCCTCTTCCTCGGAACCAGCGGTGCTCCGTAGGTGTTCAAGGGGCTACGCAAGTACGCAGGCCAAAAGATGCCATGCGGTGCTTGAGCTGGTGTGCTTGGGGGACAGGAGCCACACTGGGGCAGAGGTTCTGTCAGCTCTGCAGGGGCAGGTTCAGAGGTGGTTGACGCCACGCCAACTTAAGGCAGGAATGGTGGTTTGCGACAATGGCACCAACCTCCTCTCTGCCCTCCGACAGGGACAAATGACCCATGTGCCCTGTTTGGCTCACGTCCTTACCTTGGTGGTGCAGCGGTTCTTGGGCAGGTACCCGGGCTTACAGGATGTCCTGAGGCAGGCCAGGAAAGTCTGTGTGCATTTCCGCCGGTCATATAATGCCAGTGCTCGGCTGACGGACCTCCAAAAGGAGTTTAACCTGCCCAAGAACCGCCTAATCTGTGACATGCCCACCAGGTGGAACTCAACGTTGGCCATGCTGCAGCGGCTGCACACGCAGCAGAGGGCCATCATTGAGTACCTGTGCGACTATGGCACCAGGACAGGGTCAGGGGAGCTTGGTTTTTTTTCCCCACGCCAGTGGGCCATGATCAGGGATGCATGCACTGTCCTGTCACCATTCGAGGAGGCCACGAGGATGGTGAGCAGTGACAGTGCATGCATCAGTGACACTGTCCCCCTTGTCCACCTGTTGGAGCACACGCTGCGTGGAATAATGGACAGGGCACTTGAGGCAGAACAGAGGCAGGAAGAGGAGGACTTCCTTAGCTCTCAAGGCCCCCTTTATCCAGACAGTGTTCCTGCGTGCCCGCCGATCACACAGGAAGAGGACGAGGAGGAAGAGGAGGAGGAGGAAGATTGTGTCAGTATGGAGGTGGAGCCTGGCACTCAGCATCAGCAGCAGTCTTTAAGGGATCAGTCCCAAGAAACACATGGACTTGTACGTGGCTGGGAGGAGGTGGCTGTGGACCATGTCGTTCTTAGTGACCCAGAGGACTCCGGACCGAATGCCTCAGCAAACCTACGCTGCATGGCCTCCCTGATCCTGCAAAGCTTGCGTAAGGATCCTCGTATTCGTGGTATCAAGGAGAAGGACCAATACTGGCTGGCAACCCTCCTTGATCCACGTTACAAGGGTAAGGTTGCGGACCTTATCTTGCCATCGCAGAGGGAGCAGAGGATGAAACATCTTCGGGAGGCCTTGCAGAAAGGTCTGTGCAACGCGTTCCCAGAGACTGGGAGGTTACAAACTCCTGTTTCTGGACAACGTGTTGCTGAGGCTTCGGTCAGTCAAAGAAGGAGCGGTGGAGAAGGTGGCCGTCTGACCGATGCGTTCAGACAATTTTTTGGTCCGCAGCCCCAAGGTATGATCGGTTCCAGCAACCATCGCCAGCGTCTGTTTTACATGGTGCAGGAATACCTAGGGGCAAGATCAGACTTGGACACCTTTCCCACCGAAAATCCTCTGGGTTACTGGGTCTTGAGGATGGATCACTGGCCAGAGCTTGCACAGTATGCAATTGAGCTACTGGCCTGTCCTGCATCCAGCGTTCTTTCGGAACGCACATTCAGTGCTGCTGGAGGCGTGGTAACCGATCACAGGGTGCGTCTGTCCACCGACTCGGTCGATCGGCTGACCTTCATAAAAATGAATGAGTCTTGGATCACCACCAGCTACCAAGCACCTGATGCTGATGTAACCGAATAATTTTTTTTGAAATCTCAGATCCCTTCAAAGACTGCCTATGCTGATACTGAGTGACTATCCCTGAGTAATTATCCTCTTCCTCCTCAATCATCACGCTGATAGCTTGTAAGAACATTTTTGGTTCTGGGCGCCACCACCAGTGCCTAAGGCACAATTTTTCAGCCCCTGTTTAACAGGGGCGTGTAATTACAATTTTTGATGTAATACTTTGCAGCAGGGCTCGTTCCTGCATTCCAACTAGAGTGTCTGTGAGGGGTTGCAGTGTTGTGGCACCAGCACCAGTGCCTAGGGCCCAATTTTTCTGCCCCTGTCTAACAGGGGCGTGTAATTACAATTTTTGATGCAATACTTTGCAGCAGGGCTCGTTCCTGCGTTCCAACTAGAGTGTCTGTGAGGGGTTGCAGTGTTGTGGCACCAGCACCAGTGCCTAAGGCCCAATTTTTCTGCCCCTGTCTAACAGGGGCGTGTAATTACAATTTTTGATGCAATACTTTGCAGCAGGGCTCGTTCCTGCGTTCCAACTAGAGTGTCTGTGAGGGGTTGCAGTGTTGTGGCACCAGCACCAGTGCCTAAGGCCCAATTTTTCTGCCCCTGTCTAACAGGGGCGTGTAATTACAATTTTTGATGCAATACTTTGCAGCATGGCTCGTTCCTGCGTTCCAACTAGAGTGTCTGTGAGGGGTTGCAGTGTTGTGGCACCAGCACCAGTGCCTAAGGCCCAATTTTTCTGCCCCTGTCTAACAGGGGCGTGTAATTACAATTTTTGAAGCAATACTTTGCAGCAGGGCTCGTTCCTGCGTTCCAACTAGAGTGTCTGTGAGGGGTTGCAGTGTTGTGGCACCAGCACCAGTGCCTAAGGCCTAATTTTTCAGCTCCTGTTCAACAGGGGCATGTAATTACAATTCTTGATCTAATATTTCACAGCAGGGCCCTGTGAGGGCTTACAGTGTTGTGGCCACAGCAACACCTAAGGCCCAAATTTCTGCTGAGTATATAGGGCAGGACCCTACTTTCAAACATCTAACTTACAAACGACTCCTACTTGCAAACGGAAGGAGACAACAGGAAGTGAGATGAAATCTACCCCTAGGAAGGGAAATTCTCTCCTGTAAGAGTTAATATGGGAAAACAATTTCTCCTTTCCACTGATGCTTTCCAATCCTTGTTCCACAAAAAAACCCAAATTTTCAAAAAACATTTTTCATTGGGACAAAAAAGTGAGGTGAAATCTTCTGAAGAGGAGGAAAGACAGCAAAACAAATGTCACAGGGGTGATAACCCTTCCCTATGTTTTCCAAAAAGCTTAGAAAAGATTTTTTGGCTGGAGCTAAACACGTTAAAAATGTTCAAAATTACAAACAGATTCTACTTAACAACAAACCTACAGTCCCTGTCTTGTTTGCACCGCCTGTATACTGCTGTTCAGAGTATATAGGGCCTGGTGGCCCCACACCTTTCCTTATTTTAATTTGGGTGCGGGGTTCCCCTTAATATCCATACAAGACCCAAAGGGCCTGGTAATGGACTGGGGGGGTACCCATGCCGTTTGTCTCACTGATTTTCATCCATATTGCCATGACCCAACATGACATTAAACCCGCAAGCAGTTTTAAATGAGATTTTTTCCTTTAAAAATGACATTTGGTGCAGGGACTGTTCTAAACATGGGAAACACGCGTCACTTTACAGGCATACTATAGACACCCCCCAGGTACGATATTTAAAGGAATATTTCACTTTTTTTTTTTTACTTTAAGCATCATTAAAATCACTGCTCCCGAAAAAACGTCCGTTTTTAAAAGTTTTTTTTGCATTGATACATGTCCCCTGGGGTAGGACCCGGGTCCCCAAACCCTTTTTAGGACAATACCATGCAAATTAGCCTTTAAAATGAGCACTTTTGATTTCGAACGTTCGAGTCCCATAGACGTCAATGGGGTTCTAACGTTCGTGCGAACTTTCGGTCCGTTCGCGGGTTCTGGTGCGAACCGAACCGGGGGGTGTTCGGCTCATCCCTATATTCCAAACAGGGTAAGAAGACATCCTTTTTACTCCTGAAGTCACAACAGGAGTAATAATACAAAGATAAATACAATACAATACTTCTTCTCCCTTCCCCTACCTTCCCCTAAGTTAAACCCTCCCTTTTTCTCTCTCCCAGCCCTACCCCCTTTCCCACTACCCCTATACCCTTAGACCTCTGCCTCACTAAATTCTTTAGTCAGTTTGAACAATTTCCATTTTTCCCATCTTTTAAGGAACCCCTCTCTCCCACCTTCTTCAGAGAATCTAAGTCCTTCCAAAACATAGACTTCATCTATTCTATAAAACCACTCACTTATTTTTGGGCAATCTACCATCTTCAATTTTTTTGGGATCAGGCTCTTGGCTGCATCCATCAGATGTATCAGGATCAAGTTCATGTATTCTTTCACTGGAGTATCTACTCCATGGAATAGACAGACCCAAGGGTCTTCAGGTAACTCAACACTGGTAATCTCCCTGATGTACCTCAATAATTCCCTCCAGTATATTTTGATCTTGGGGCAACTCCACCAGATATGGGCCATAGATCCCATCTGTTTGCATCCCCTCCAGCATTCTGTTTGCCCCATTTGGTATTTTGTTACTATATCTGGGGTCCTATACCACCTCACTAAGCATTTGTAGTTCATTTCTATTGTTCTCATATTAACTGAGGATCCGTGTACCAGTTTAAACATTTTTCCTATCTCTTGAGTCTCTCCCCTTTGACCAATTTCTCTCTCCCATTTTTTTATACACATCGGGACTTCCAACTCCCTTCCCTCAACTAATATTTTATATATCTGTGTAATGCCTCCCCGTGCTGTTTCCGTGTTGCATAATCTCTCTAATGCTGTCAGATCCTCCCCTCCTCTTAGTGGGTGTGGTAAGTGCCATTACCAAAATGTTTAAGCTGAAAATACCGCCATTCATTCATTACAAACCAATCTTTTTTTCATTTTTATATCGTGCAGTGAACAAATTTTCCCTTTTTGTGTTATATGTTGTAATTGCAAGTTATCTTTTTTGATCCAATTTCCCCCTATCGAACTCTTGCCTGGTGTAAAATAATTATTCTCTTTTAGTGCCATTAGTGAAGAATTATATTCCCATTTATTCTGTTTGTGCAACGCATCCCATATCCTCATGACATTTTTAGTTAACCTAAGTGTATTTACTCTAAGTGCCCTGTGTTGTGGAGGTGTCCAAATATTTTTCCCTAAATTTGTATCTGCCATAGTATCTTCTATTTTAACCCATCTTTTCTCACTCCTTCCTTTAGTCCATTCCACCGAACGAGTTAAAACCAATGCTTAATAGTACTTTTTGAAATCTGGTACACTTAATCCACCCTGGTCTATCCCTCTCTGTAAAATTGAGAGGGAAATCCTGGTTTTTAATCTGCCAAATTAATTTCGATACTAAACTTTTAAGCACCCTAAAATACCCTGGAGGTACATAAATGGGGAGCATCTGAAATTTATATAGAATTTTGGGTAAAATGATCATTTTTAATGCATTAATCCGGCCAATCCAGGACAAGGGTCATGCTGCTATTCTCTTTACCTCTACTTTTATTTCATCTAATAGGGTTATATAGTTTGCCTGGTAGATCTTCCCCAATGATGCTGTAAGTTTTATCCCCAAGTATTTTATTCCTGACTTCCTTCAAGGAAACTGGAATTCCTGTTGGAAGCTAGATTCTTCTTTTGAGTTAATGTTTATATTTAAAAATCTCTGATTTACGTGAGTTAATCTTGAAACATAGGTGTGCGCAGCCTAGTGCATTAGGGTGTGCACCCTTAAGCTCAAACATACATGCATGTGTATGTATCTACATATATATGACCCCGGCACTTTGACCTCCCTGCTGGCACAGTGAAAGAGAAAAGGATAAACATTTCTCTTATGGCAGAGCCGGTAAGAGGGAGATCTTTCCCATGTTCCTGTTGCTACACAGAACAATAACACTAATGCGCATGGGGGGATTAGGGTGTGCCTGGGCACACCCGGCACACCCTGTGGGCACGCCTATGTCTTGAAATTAGATAGATCTCCATATTCCTTTAAAACCTTTAACAAATTTGGTAACGAAATACGGGGGTTGGAGATATAGAACAGCACATCCTCCGCAAATGCAGCCAGCTTATGTGTCTCCTCTCCTATCTCCACACCCCCATGTCAACATTTCCCTTCACCGTCACCAAGAGTGGTTCCAGCGCCAGCACGAACAACAGTGGAGACAGGGGGCAACCCTGTCTCGTACCGTTGTACATCCTAAAGGGGGCTGACAATATTCCATTTACCCTTATGGACGACGTAGGGTTCTCATACAGCACTTGTATCCACTCTCTCATAATGGGCCTATACCCATACCCTCCAACACTTCTATCATGAACCCCCAGTCACTCGGTCGAAAGCTTTTTCAGCATCAATCAATAAGAATAGACTGGGGGTTCTCCCCTCTCTTATTTTATGGAATGGCAATAGGGTTCTTACCCCATTGTCCTTACCCTCCCTTTCCGGGACAAAGCCCACCTGGTCAGGATGGACCAGTTCCAACATTAGATCTCTCATCCTTAATACCAACACTTTTGCAAAAACTTTAGTATCGGTATTCAATAACGATATGGGCCTATAGCTTGAGCATAATGTGTTCTCTTTATCTTCTTTCCCAATAGTAGTTATAGTGGCTATTGAAGCTTCTTTACTCAGTCCGAACCTTTCTCCCAGCCCATTAAAATATGAACAAAGCCTTGGAGATAAAATTTCCCTAAATTTTTTAAGGTACTCCATCATAAAGCCATCTGGCCCTGGGCTTTTCCCTTTAGATGACTCTTTTAAAACCTTGTTTATCTCTTCTGTTGTAATTGGCCTCTCCAATGTTAGTGCGGCTTCCTCTGATATTCCAGGGAGATTAGCATTTTGAACATAATTTTTAATTTTTTCTTTTTTCTGGGCCTCCTGTTGTCCTTGTCCCCCCACTTGCCTGACCGAATGTAGGTGCTCATGGAAATCTCGGAACACACTTGCAATATCTTTTGTATTGTGTACCATTTCCTCATTTTTATTTTGTATTTTCTCTATAAAATGTATTGATCTTTTTTCCTGAACATCCTTGCTAAGGTCTTACTGTTTTTATTCCCCCACAAGTACCTATCTTTTGCTACTCTACTGAAGGTTCCCCTCATTTCCATTTCCAGAAGGTCCTTTAACTCACCTCTTTTCAGTACCAATTCATGCTGCAATTCCCTGCCATGTCTTTTATTGTAGTTCTTTTTTTGGCCCTGTTCTAATTTAAATATTTCCTTAATTAGTTCCTCCCTCTTCTTACTCCTCTCCTTCTTTTTCCTTGCTCCCATTGATATCAATATCCCCTTAATATAGACTTTGTGGGCCTCCCATAGGGAATTCTCTGTGATCTCATCTGTCTCATTAACAAGGAAAAATTGTTCTAATTCCCTTTTCAGAATCTGCTTCCCATGTTTATCTAGGAGATCTTTATTGAGTTTCCATATATACGGTTGCCTCTGTACTTCCGGGATTCTAATTGTCATGGTCTGATAATGAAGTTTTTTCTGTGTTTGTAGACACCACTAGATCCAGCATCCTGTGTTCAATTAACCAATAGTCAATCCTCGTGTTGGTCCCATGCACAGGAGAAAAAAACGTAAAGTCTAATGTTTTTGGATGTTGTATTCTCCACACATCCACCAGCTGATATTGGTGTAAGTGGTGCTTTATTGCTTTTAATTGAGTGTTCCTTATAGCCTGTGCATGGGATGTACTATCCAGAACAGGATCCATATCCTCCCTTTAAGAAAGAGAAACCTTCCCTCTTGGTCACATAATCTATCCTCCAAGGAAAACCGCACCCCTCCATCTATCCCAATAGCCACCCCTTTGATTTATTTGACATCGAGTCACCATATTATGAGTGGCGTGATGCGGACATAACCTGCACACGTTAGGGGAGGGGCCTGACGGCGGCGCCTGTGAGGGTGTATGGAGGAGGCTCTGTTGAACCTGCGGGAGCCGAGTGGGGTGAGAGACCGCAAGGTCCGGTGAATGATAGCCTCTGAGATCCACAGACCATAAGCTGAGGACCGGTGCGGTCTGGTGGGGGAACGGTGTATGCTAGGTGAGTGGAGGAGTACGCTGGGAGCCCATCCGGACAGGCTGGAGCCCGACACCTCCCTCCCAGTATGTGCCTGAGGAACGTGGGGACGGAATAACAAGCAGATAAGGACGCACTGGGAGCTACACAAGGTAGCCAGAAGCACCCGGAAGAGGAGTGAGAGCCCCTCTGGAGGATTAAAGGCAGCTCCTGGAAGGTAAATGAATGAATCATTGGTCCCCAGGTAAAACAGATCTTGAACTTTTAATTGCTTGTGCCATATTGCTGCCCGGGGACTCTGAACTTTCTGCTTAATATCATTTGCCTTGCACCCAGGTTGCTTGCAGTCTGCTGTGCTAAATTGCTGCCATATGGTTCCTGCTTGCCCATTGACTGTGTCAGATTGCTATCCGAGAACCCGGATCTAATTTTTGCTGTACCATATTGCTGCTAGGTCATTAGTATGACTGGACGTTTTGCTCTGTAACTCTGGACTTATCCCCCGTTTTGCCATATTGCCATAGTGTGGGTCTTATGCTCTTGCTACCTGATGTTCTATTGTGCCTGCGCCGTAGTTTAGGGACCCACTTTCTTGGAACCCTTGCTGGTTGAATTCATCTATAAAGAACTCCCTCCCTAACAGGTTCTAAAGTCACCTTAGTTGATTAATTATAGATGACCGCATAATAGTTACGAATTCCTTTGAAGGTAGAAAGGAGGGGGGGGGAATAAGGACTGAGCCTAAAGAGTAATACCCCTAAATAATCATCGGGTCACATATTCCCGGGAGTGAGTCGGGTAAAGTTATATATACCCTGGTATGCCCACTTGAGAGGAGATTAATCTGGGGAGAAAGAAAGTAATAAAAGTGAATATGAGAGGACGTACTCAGAAAGTGACGGAACCCAAGACCCCAAAAGAGAGATTAAACTCAAGCACGATCCAGAAATACTTAACAACAAAGGAGGTGAATCCCAAAAGCCCAGGACTGAAAAAAAAACAGCAAGGGGCAAAAGAGAAAAAGAAAGAGTCGGCGAAACAAAAAGGGGACCAAGGGGATAAAGCCAGGGAAGATATTGGAATGTAAAGGGAACTAGACTCAAGTAGTATGGAAGAACAAAGGAATATATCTCAAATGCCAACTAAAATGGAAATGATGGGAATGTTTGCTAAACTGGAAGACGCGATTAAAAGTGAGATTTCTAACATAAGGACGGATATTGGCTTTCTGCTGAGGAGAGTAGAAGAAGCAGAGGAAAAATCAGAAAAACAAGCTCAAGAAATTTCAGAATTAAAAACGCAAGTAAGAAAACTGCAGTCTGACCATAGGGACATCCTATATAAGCTGGAAGACCAAGAAAATCAAAATAGACGCCAAAACCTAAGGATCAGAGCACTACCAGAACAGAATGGAGAAGACCCCCGGGTCTGAAGGAGGATGTGCCCCGAGATGTAATCATCAAATTCCATCAGTATGAAGATAAAGCCAAAATACGGAGTAAACTTAGAGGAATGCCCCCACTACAATGCGAGAGAGCAGATCTCCAAGTCTTCACAGGACTTATCGGCAGGAACCTTGGCTCAAAGACGACAATTTAAACCTCTATTGGAACAATTGAGAGGGGCTAACATTAAATACAGCTGGGGGTTCCCTGCATCACTAATTGTCCAGAAGGAAAGAAGGACAGTAAGATTAAAGTTCATGGAAGAGTTGCAGGACTTCTGTAAAAAAATTAGACATTCCAGTTCCAGACTGCACTAGAGGGCAAGAAAAGGGAAGAACGACAGGGGAAGAAGGATTGTGGCAGAGATCGTAATGGAGCCTTGTGAAATAAATTCAAAGATAAAATGAGGAATTAAAAGAGACGGGGGGTGGGGGGGGGAAGAGGGTTTCATAATTTTAAAATAAAGTTCAGAAAAAGTGGGGGGGGGCTTGAGGTTCATGAAGGGGTCTTACGCCTTTTCCATGCGCCCGATCCTGTCTCTCCTTCCCCCTTGAGGGGATCGGGGGGAGGGAGGGGTCTGGACACGGGAGGCCGTGGTTGGAGTCACACCCTAGGAGGTAAAGGGCGCAGTGTGGGATCCGAGGGGGTCCCGGACTGTGGCACTAAGGCCGAACTGCGACAGAGGGGAGGGAGTGGAGAGGGGAGGAGGGAGAGGAAGTGGTGGGGTGAGGGTGGTTGGAAGGGAAAAGGGTGGGGTTGGAGGGGTATTGGGAAGGGAGGGTTGCAGCCTAGACCGGGCAAAGTAAGACCCCAATCATGGGACATGGGACATGATCTACCTTCAGGAAAACAGGAGCTCTCTTTAAACCAATATGACAACAGTAAATTTTCTGACGTATAATGTCAGAGGGTTAAACACGCCTGCTAAGAGGCACAGAATTCTGAAAGAGATTGACCACTATGGGGCAGGGGTGGTCTTTCTCCAGGAGACCACCTGTCGCATGAAACAAAAGTAAAACTGTATTCCCCACTGTACCCAGTGTGGTACTCTGGTCGGCAAGTGGTTAATGGAGCAATAATGCATGTGGAATGAGTTTGCGATAAAACTGGCTATACATGTGGTAAAGTAAACTCTTCAGCAATATAACATGTTGTGCATCTCCTGCAAATCATGAGATCTTCTAAAATTTGGCACTGTAGGGCCCTTTCCTACCCCCCAGTAGGGATGAGCCGAACACCCCCCTGTTCGGTTCGCACCAGAACATGCGAACAGGAAAAAAGTTCGTTCGAACATGCGAACACCGTTAAAGTCTATGGGACACGAACATGAATAATCAAAAGTGCTAATTTTAAAGGCTTATATGAAAGTTATTGTCATAAAAAGTGTTTGGGGACCTGGGTCCTGCCCCAGGGGACATGGATCAATGCAAAAAAAAGTTTTAAAAACGGCCGTTTTTTCAGGAGCAGTGATTTTAATAATGCTTAAAGTCAAACAATAAAAGTGTAATATCCCTTTAAATTTCGTAGCTGGGGGGTGTCTATAGTATGCCTGTAAAGGGGCGCATGTTTCCTGTGTTTAGAACAGTCTGACAGCAAAATGACATTTTGAAGGAAAAAACTCATTTAAAACTACTCGCGGCTATTGCATTGCCGACAATACACATAGAAGTTCATTGATAAAAACGGCATGGGAATTCCCCAAAGGGGAACCCCGAACCAAAATTAAAAAAAAAAAATGACGTGGGAGTCCTCCTAAATTCCATACCAGGCCCTTCAGGTCTGGTATGGATATTAAGGGGAACCCCGGCCAAAATTAAAAAAAAAAAATGACGTGGGGTTCCCCCTAAATTCCATACCAGACCCTTCAGGTCTGGTATGGATTTTAAGGGGAACCCCGCGCCAAAAAAAAAAAAAAAAAATGGCGTGGGGTCCCCCCAAAAATCCATACCAGACCCTTATCCGAGCACGCAACCTGGCAGGCCGCAGGAAAAGAGGGGGGGACGAGAGTGCGGCCCCCCCTCCCTCCTGAACCGTACCAGGCCACATGCCCTCAACATTGGGAGGGTGCTTTGGGGTAGCCCCCCAAAACACCTTGTCCCCATGTTGATGAGGACAAGGGCCTCATCCCCACAACCCTGGCCGGTGGTTGTGGGGGTCTGCGGGCGGGGGGCTTATCGGAATCTGGAAGCCCCCTTTAACAAGGTGACCCCCAGATCCCGGCCCCCCCCCCTGTGTGAAATGGTAAGGGGGTACATAAGTACCCCTACCATTTCACGAAGAAAGTGTCAAAAATGTTAAAAATGACAAGAGACAGTTTTTGACAATTCCTTTATTTAAATGCTTCTTCTTTCTTCTATCTTCCTTCATCTTCTGGTTCTTCTGGTTCTTCTGGCTCTTCTGGTTCTTCCTCCGGCGTTCTCGTCCAGCATCTCCTCCGCGGCGTCTTCTGTCTTCTTCTCCTCGGGCCGCTCCGCACCCATGGCATGGGGGGGAGGCTCCCGCTCTTCTCTTCTTCTTTTCTTCTCTTCTTCTCTTCTTCATTTTCTTCTCCGGGCCGCTCCGCAATCCATGCTGGCATGGAGGGAGGCTCCCGCTGTGTGACGGCGCTCCTCGTCTGACAGTTCTTAAATAATGGGGGGGCGGGGCCACCCGGTGACCCCGCCCCCCTCTGACGCATGGTGACTTGACGGGACTTCCCTGTGGCATTCCCCGTGACGTCACAGGGAAGTCCCGTCAAGTCACCGTGCGTCAGAGGGGGGCGGGGTCACCGGGTGGCCCCGCCTACCCCCGTTATTTAAGAACTGTCAGACGAGGAGCGCCGTCACACAGCGGGAGCCTCCCTCCATGCCAGCATGGATTGCGGAGCGGCCCGGAGAAGAAAATGAAGAAGAGAAGAAGAGAAGAAAAGAAGAAGAGAAGAGCGGGAGCCTCCCCCCCATGCCATGGGTGCGGAGCGGCCCGAGGAGAAGAAGATAGAAGACTCCGCGGAGGAGATGCTGGACGAGAACGCCGGAGGAAGAACCAGAAGAGCCAGAAGAACCAGAAGAACCAGAAGATGAAGGAAGATAGAAGAAAGAAGAAGCATTTAAATAAAGGAATTGTCAAAAACTGTCTCTTGTCATTTTTAACATTTTTGACACTTTTTTCGTGAAATGGTAGGGGTACTTATGTACCCCCTTACCATTTCACACAGGGGGGGGGCCGGGATCTGGGGGTCACCTTGTTAAAGGGGGCTTCCAAATTCTGATAAGCCCTCCGCCCGCAGACCCCCACAACCACCGGCCAGGGTTGTGGGGATGAGGCCCTTGTCCTCATCAACATGGGGACAAGGTGTTTTGGGGGGCTACCCCAAAGCACCCTCCCAATGTTGAGGGCATGTGGCCTGGTACGGTTCAGGAGGGAGGGGGGGCCGCACTCTCGTCCCCCCCTCTTTTCCTGCGGCCTGCCAGGTTGCGTGCTCGGATAAGGGTCTGGTATGGATTTTTGGGGGGACCCCACGCCGTTTTTTTTTTTTTTTTTTGGCGCGGGGTTCCCCTTAAAATCCATACCAGACCTGAAGGGTCTGGTATGGAATTTAGGGGGAACCCCACGTCATTTTTTTTTTTAAATTTTGGCCGGGGTTCCCCTTAATATCCATACCAGACCTGAAGGGCCTGGTATGGAATTTAGGGGGACTCCCACGTCATTTTTTTTTTTTAATTTTGGTTCGGGGTTCCCCTTTGGGGAATTCCCATGCCGTTTTTATCAATGAACTTCTATGTGTATTGTCGGCAATGCAATAGCCGCGAGTAGTTTTAAATGAGTTTTTTCCTTCAAAATGTCATTTTGCTGTCAGACTGTTCTAAACACAGGAAACATGCGCCCCTTTACAGGCACACTAAAGACACCCCCCAGGTATGAAATTTAAAGGGATATTACACTTTTATTGATTGACTTTAAGCATTATTAAAATCACTGCTCCTGAAAAAACAGCCGTTTTTAAAACTTTTTTTTGCATTGATCCATGTCCCCTGGGGCAGGACCCAGGTCCCCAAACACTTTTTATGACAATAACTTGCATATTAGCCTTTAAAATTAGCACTTTTGATTTCTCCCATAGACTTTTAAAGGGTGTTCCGCGGCATTCGAATTTGCCGCGAACACCCCAAATTGTTCGCTGTTCGGTGAACTTGCGAACAGCCAATGTTCGAGTCGAACATGAGTTCGACTCGAACTCGAAGCTCATCCCTACCCCCCAGTCACAGTTTCTCATCTAAAAAGTGTTAATGTAATCAAAGAGACCTAACATTTTTTATCACTTACTGTTAAATAATGTTTGCACTAGGGAGGAGCAATTTGTGAATGGTTAATTAAATTCTGCGCAAAGTTCACAAATTCTGAACATAGAATCAATCCCCACTGAAGGTAAAAAAAGCCATTGGCTACAACTGCTGTCAATCACAGTCAGTGATGAGGGTGTGGGGGGGAGGGCTGAGTGCCGCTGTCTGTTTCAGACAGCGAGGCTCAGGAGCGAGCCAGCATGAGTGCACCCATAGGAAGCAGCTTACTATGGGGCATTTGGCAAAGTGGATGAGTCTTCAGCGCTGACGGGAACCCAAGAAGAGGGGGATTGGGACTGCCATGTGCAATACTTTTGCACAGAGCAAGTAAGTATAACATGTCTGTTATTTGAAAACAGTTTACTAATTTCAACCTAAAAAAAGCTTTTGTAGGTCGTTTTGACTGCCACGCCTGCTTTTTTTATCCAGTGGTAATAAGCCTTAAAGTGTTACTAAACCCACAACAGTAAAATCAGTCTGTATATGTAGTAAAGCATGCTTGTTATACTCACTGTGGAACCTAAAGGATTAATCATCTGCAGTGTGTAAAAAGGCTGTTTGATCCTGTATGCACAAATCCTCCCCTTCTTGCATTGTCTCCAAAACATGTTTGGATAAGACAGAGTTACTGGAGTCAGGCTGCACATACTCAGTTTGGTCTGTATTGCTAGTTTTTTTTTCTTGGGAGAGTACATGTGATCAGCAAAGGGCCAATCAGCACTGTCAAGACAGAGGTTCAGGGCTTCTGGCTCCTGATAGGACAGCTCAGTGTAGTATAAAAAAACTCCTCCTACAAGCTTTACCAGACACTGATAGAAGTCACAAGACTGCTATATACTGCCGATGAGAAAAGGTATTTAGCAGTTTATATTTACTAAAATTATTGCATTTCCATGTTTTGTGTGCTGTGGGAGACCTTATATAGTGAATGCAGGGTCCTGGGTTTAGTAACACTTTAACTGGACGATGAAAGGAACAGCCATAACAGGCCTAAAAGCCAGTGGTGTATTTAGGTTTTGTGCTGCTCTAGGCCTCACCAAACTCCTGCACCCCTAATTTAAATATGACACACCCCTTTCCAGTTTAAGACTCACCCTGTCATCTGTAAACCACACCCCTTCATCTTTAAGCTCCACCTTTTTCCCTTAGATCGAATGCGGGGTACTGGTGCGCCAAATCAGAGTGCATGCAGCAAACAGTATCTGGCTCCTCCAGAACGAACTTCTTCTGGACTAGATACCAACAAAGCCTGGGGAATTCCCAGAAAAAAATCCAAGCCTACTTACCACCAGCTGGCAGACAACCAATTAACCTGTCTAACAGTATGCGTTAAAAACAGGGGTTTTTTGAATCGATGAGGTATCAACACATAGTGGTAATGTGGTTACATATGAAGTACCTGGTGCCATGTCCTAGGATCACAATGAAAAACAGGGGTTTAGTCGGCACGCATTTGCAAATGCATGCGTAAGCCACAGAGCCTCGTCACGGCACCCTGATATCTGTGGTCCTTACACTAAAATATGAGTGTCCCCATAGTGGAGGCACAAACATTCTGATGGATAAATGAGGGCAAGTGGACTGAAGGGGAGCCCACCCCTTCTTCATGCCCAGGGACTGCAACGTTTTAAGGGGGCGGGGTCACCGCCTATATAAACCATCGCATACTGCTCACACACCATTACAGTGGGAGAGAGCATCGTGTCAACATCGGAAGAAGAGGGGAGAAGACGACACAGAAGTCCAGGCCACCACTAGCAAAAGAGCGGCAAAAGAGCAGAAGATAGACACCTGTCTAGTGTGTTTTTTTATTGACACTTTTTCCCTAGGTAAATGGGTAAGGCAGGGGTCTTGAACTGGTGGCCCTCCAGCTGTTGTGAAAGTACAAGTCTCATGAGGCTTTGCAAGGCTGACAGTTACAAGCATGACTCCCGCAGGCAGAGGCATAATGAGACTTGTAGTTTTGAAACAGCTGAACCGCCAGTTTGAGACCCCTGGGGTAAGGGGTACGATGTACCCCATACTCATTCACATAGGGTGGGGGGCCGGGATGTGGAGGCCCCCTTATTAAAGGGGGATCCCGGATTCCGATAAGCCCCCCGCCCGCAGACCCCGACAACCAATGGCCAGGGTTGTCAAGAAGAGGCCCTTGTGCTCATCAACATGGGGACAAGGTGCTTTGGGGTGGGGGGCCCCCCGCAGGACCCCCCCTCCCCCAATGCACCCACCTCCCATGTTGAGGGCATGCGGCCTGGTACGGTTCAGGAGGGGGGCGCACGCTCGTTCCCACCCCCTTTCCTGACTGGCCGGGCTGCATGCTCGGATAGGGGTCTGGTATGGATTTTGGGGGGACCCCACACCATTTGTTCGGCATAGGGGGTTCCCCTTAAAAACCATAACAGACCTAAGGGCCTGGTATGCCCCGCGACGGAGCTCGCAAGGTGTCAATCTCGCCAATAAAAGCGGGGAGATTGACTTCCTTTTCTAGTCCCGTTGTACCTGAGTCACGTTCAAAATGAACTGACTTGTTCGTGTATGGGCAAGTCTGTTTATTTGGAAAGTCCACCGTAACTCTGTCGGGAAATAGGTCCGCCGGAATGTCTGGTTGTGTGTAGGCAAGGCCGTCCATAGTCCTGTCGTGTATAGGCAAGTCCGTTCGTAAAAAAAGTCTGTCAAAAGTCCGTCGGAGAGTCCGCGAAAAGTCCGACCGTGTGTATGTTGCATTAGACTTTCACTTATATTTTGTTTTCACATACATTTTTGAAAAAGTTTAAAAGCATATCATCTAGAAACAATATATCACAAGTTTAGGAACCATTTAATCTATGAGATCATGCTCTAAACATTATTTCCTTGTGCAATTCCCGTGCTCCTACCATGGGAACTGATCTAGATGGTCGCTGATTTCTATGACCATTAGTAAATTTGCTTTTGTGACAATTTTTTCCCCCATGCTATAGTAAATGCCTTTTCCTGACTAAATCGACCCCGTTTTAGCCAATTGTGACAATGCGCATTCACCGCACAGGCGATATAGTAAATGAACCCCTATGTGACAATAAAAAATGGGTTTTAGACACTCACCTTGTGAAGGTGACAGCTACAATTGAGTAGTACCTTGTAGGTGAGAGTAGAAAGAGAAATATCTCTAATGGTTAAAAAGGCGGTTTCTAAAATACAAAGAGAACCAAATTGTCACCGACAAACTGGAAAATGTACCTTTTATTTTCACTTCCATGTTGGAGACAGTGTGAGCCATTAAAGGTGCCTAGGCATAGAGTCAAAGCACACCCACCATATCTTTACCAGAGCACTTCACAAGAAGTTTATTTAAAGAAGGTAGTGAGGTGCTGTGTAAAAAAGCAGCTCTTGATTGGGCTGTCACCCCAAGCTAAAACTTAAAACCTAAACAAACAATTTGCCGGCATCAGAACATTTATGTGTGAGAATTGGTTGAGACTTACTAGATACAAAGAGTGTGTTAATACAGGAATTAAGAGACCACAGATGATATATCAGCATACAGTTGGCCAGGAGCAGGACAATTTGAAACAGCAAGGCTAATCCAAATTTTACTGACAAACAGCACAGGCTGGGGCTTTACTACAAAAGTTAAGATACTGCAGAGGATGCAGCAGTGTAAATGTGGCCAGCAGCAGGACATTTTTATTGAGGGAAAAATGTCCAGAAATGTACTAGAGACAAATAATACAATCAGGTAATTTAGTACAATAATGACACCGTTATCGGGACAAATATAAATAACAAGGTATAGGGATCTGCTGCCCTCTACTGTTAGCTGCTAATTGCACAGTGGTATGTTTAATTATGTATTAACACTTCCTGTCTCAGGGAGGGCCTTTGAAAACCTACAAGGAGAAAGTAGAGAGAGAGAGAGCAGAGAACATATGGCCTTATACACACAGGGGCTGCTACTACTGATGTATTTTCACCCATGATAGAGGCAAAGACCATTATGTAAGTTATCCTATCTTCTAATAGTTTAACTACAGCCCATAGCTTCTTGAGTATACAGTACTGTGTAAACATTTAGGGCAGGTGTGAAGACATGCTGTAAAGTAAGAATGCTTTCAAAAATATATATTTTAATTGTTTAATTTCATCAATTTACAAAATGCAAACTGAGCGAACAGAAGAAAAATCCAAATCAAATCAATATTTGGTGTGACTACCATTTGGCTTTAAACCAGCATTAATTCATAAACTTGCATACTTTGTATATTAACATTTGCAAAAAGTCAGGGATTTTGTAGGCTTCAAGTCAGGTGTATGATTAACCAATTATACCTTCTCTTCATTTACTTTCCATTTTATTCATTGATAAAAATAAACTAATAACACTTCTATTTCTGAAAGCATTCTTAATTTACAGCATTTTTTCATACCTGCCGAAAACATTTTGCACAGTAGCGTACTAAATCCTTGTGACAGACTTGTTTCTGTCCTATTGTTATTATATTACATGCACAGTGCCAGATATCTAGGTATGTGCTACTTTGTGTAGTAGTCACCTTGCTGTATGATTGTATGTGAACCTGTTTATTGCAATAGCGTTTATATGCAGCTCCTGTTATTTAGTTAACCCTGTCCCATCTCCTCTCAATATCTATAGCTATTTTTAATTAGGGCACAATAACCAGCATAGACTAAAGCAGTGTTTCTCAACTCCAGTCCTCAAGGTGCCCCAACAGGTCATGTTTTCAGGATTTCCCTTACATGAAACAGCTGTGGTAAATACTAAGGCAATGAAACCAATCAAATCACTTGTGCAAAATAATGGAAAGCCTGAAAACATGACCTGTGGGGGCGCCTTGAGGACTGGAGTTGAGAAACACTGGACTAGAGCCAGATTAGGCATCCGATAGTTACTTCTGGTAGCTAGAAGTCAGATTGCATGTCAAATTAGAAACTACTAGAGAGGGACTTAAGCACAGACTAGATAGGCTGACTCCAAGTTCCAATACCACACCACAGTTACTCCCAATTCCAGTACCACACCACAGTTTCTGCTGTTGAGAAGCTCTGTTCCAAGCTGGTTGGACAAAATTTGGAAGATCTCCCTATGATAGTTGATCTTGTCTTCTGGTCTTTGACACAAAGACAAACGCTGCATCATGCCCCTGCAACTGAATTTTGCATATTTCACCTGGAGGTATCTCTATTAATAATTAAGTATACCTGGAAATATATGCACAATTCCACCAGGACTCCTATCGGGCCCTTTGCTGATAATACCTGTTTGTACATTGGATGTATGTACTGTTATCTATCTCTTCTTATAAAAAACTTGTATTATTTATGTACTGGTGTACATCTATATTCTTATGAATAATGTTGCTGGTTATGCTGGTTGCAGTAGTTCTTCTGCTTCATGTTACTTTGTTTAGATTACTGATTCATTTCCCAGGAAGTGAATCCCCTCTGTTTACCCTCTGTCCTAGGTGGCGGTGGTGCCAACTTCATTATCAAACCTACTTTTCCACTTAGCGAAGGTTCTGGTTCTCTTATTTACTTGCAGGTGTAGCACAATATTCTGTTTGGAGAGGGCCATTTCTCATAACCCCCCCCCCCCCAAAAGAGGGCTACAAAGGCTAGGCCTAATTTTATGTCAAAAGAAAGAACAGAGGCTGGGCCTTTACTATAAGAATAAAAATACAGCAGAGAATACAGTAATGTAAAATTGGCCAGCATCAGCACAAAGAGTATAGGCAGTTTTTTTTACTACAAGAAATAAGAGGCCACGTATGACAGAGCATTAGCCAATAGCAGGACAGTTTTGTATAGCAAGGCTAGACCCAATTTACTTGAGACAAACTGGGAAATTAACTAAGCTCCCTGCACCATTACAGTGGCACAGGAAACTGTCAAAAGTGGCATGTGTCACATTAGCTAAGCAGTTAGGCTTGTTTCAGGTCTATTTGCATCACCCATGCCTATTTCTATTCTAATAGAAACTAGCACAGGGTCTGGAACTAATTGACAGAGAGAATGTGGTTATTTTTCATATAGACAGTGCACATTCCTCTCTCTGCTTGTGCAGTAATTACACTACATGAGCAGAGCCTGCAAAGTTAACTACCCTCCTCCCCTCTCCTGCTCTGAGCTGAGCAGGGGGGGATGGCTAGAGAGATTGGCGCATATACCACCATCTCTCCATTCTCTGTTTGTTCACAGCATCAGTAACCACTTGTCTACCATGCTGTTTATAAACATACATTGGTAGACAAATTGTGAGGCTGGGTTCAGACTGCTGCGGTGCGAATTGAACGTGATTTTGTTCCGATTGCGTTGCGAATTTGCATTGCGATTTCTTCCTTTTTTTTGGCGAATTTACGGCGATTCTACGGCTAACATTGCGAATTGGTTGTCAAATTGGGAGTGTCAAGCGATTTTATGTCTGTCCAATAGAGTACAGTGTTTATGCTGACGTATAAAGAGCTGTATCACTTCCTGTTCTATCCCTGGTTTGAGTAGTGTGTGGAGAAGAGCGTGTGTTTGTCTGTCAGCATGTATCAGCAGTCATTGCCCTTGGTTATGGCAGCAGTTGTAACTGCTACAGCTGGAGTCATGATAAAAAAGAAAAAAGCCAAGTTGAGGAAGAGGAGGATGATGCAGAGAAGTAGAAGATACTGGGTCCACCCTGTAATAGCAAATAGGGAGGAGAGAGGCCAGTTCAGGCTAATCTATAATGATCTACGTGCTCATAATGATAAATTTTTTAACTACGCTCGTATGTCAGTGAGCAGGTGAGTAAAATTCATTCAGACCCCCTACCTACCTCCCTCCTGTATCCCTCCCCCACTAATCCTAACCCTTCCCAGAACCCTAACCCTAATCCCAACCCTAACCCCCAAGTATCCCTTGCCCTCCCTAACCCACAGTACATCCCTCTTCTCATCCATTATCTCTCCCTCTCCTCAATACATTTTTGAGATATATCCTAGCTATCCTCCCTTTCACCCCACTTTCTCATCTGATTAATCTTCACATATCTACGCACTCTCAACTCTTTTTGTATATATATAACTTTTAGCTTTGACGAATTGCTACGACTGACCTACAGCTATTTGGAACATCAGAACACCAACTTCAGGAAGAGTGTGGAACCAGCAGAGCGATTACTAGTAACCTTAAGGTAAGATCTAGTACCTAATCTCATAGAAAAAAGGAAACCAATGCAAAGTATCTTCTAATCCAACATATTTGTTGACGTTTAAATCAAACAAGCCAAAAAAGGCAGTAAACATTTTTGTGAAAATGTCAATTATTTAAATAACACAAACTATCTTAAATAACATGTAACATAAATCTTTGAGAACGATAGTCTTCACAGAAAATTAAAGGTATCGGCACCCTATCCTGAAATATATTTCTTTACCAGAAATATAATATTACCAGAAACAAATAAACACAAAATAAAACAATATTCTTCACAGATTATAATAAGTCTCTGCTCCCTTTTTAAAAATATTAGAACTCGGCCCTGGGACCTCTGAGTATTTTGGCAAAGGTGCACTCAAATAATTCGAATAGGTTAGCTGTCTTGATTGGGTGCCATATTGTGAATCAATATGAGGCTCCCCGGATGCCATTTGAGGGATGGTAGAGGCCGCTGGAGGATTATTGGAGGACACGGGAGGTAATGTGGTGTAATAGTTGCCACTCTTGGCTGCTCTAGATCTAGAAGGCGGTACAATGTGTAGATTTTGTGGTCTGATGTTTCTTGAGATTTCAGAATTGGTGGGGGGCATTGGTGGTGTTAAATTTTGAGGTCTGACAGGGGGGGAAATCACAGTCGGAATAGGTAACGGAATGGGATGTGGGATGTCCCAAGTATTGATATCATAAATACTTCTTACATTTTCAAAGCTTGAAGGGTAAGGGTTTGGTACATTTTGGGGTGGAGGAGGATGGTTGGTCTGGGAACAGTGAATGAGTATATGCACTGTTGGACAGCCATTCTCATTGCAAAATATCTATCCTCTGGAACCTGTTGTACAAGAGGAAGTAAACTCATTATGAATAGAGTGTGAGGGCAGCGCTGTGCCTCAATTTGTTGGGAAATTCCGGACACAATGCTTATCAGCTGCCCAGTGCCATCATCCTCCTCTTGCAATGGAGCTCTCCTGTTTGTTTGGGAGCGCCTATTAGATCTTGGCTGTGACTGTGATTGAATAGGAGCCGTTGATGCTTCAGCAGCAAAGGGCTCCTCCGGACCAGACTGCTCCATTGGAGACTGCAGCAAAGGGCTGCAGCCCACAATTTCCTCCTCAGCAGGGGCTTCCACTTGGTCTCCCGGAACCATAACTTCCTCCTCCTGCCAACTGGATTCGGTGCTGTAACATATAAAAGTTTAATAAGAAATTATTGTGTAAATAGAGGGTAATTTATATCTCAGCCAAAACCAACTAAAATGTAAATGTGGTAGATTGAGGAGGTATAGGGAAGGAAGGAGTGATGGTGAGAAGGAGGGTGGAGGGAGGTATAGTTAATAATTGCTTACTTCCTTAGTTCCAGGACTGGGTTTAGAAAAGCTAAGTATCCAGCAAAGGCGTAGGGCTTTTTTTTTGAGGCAGCTGAGCCACTCTCGGTCTCCCGCTGATTTTTGACATATTTTGTGTATGTGTCACGTAGACTACGCCATCTTGTCTTGAGAGCGAAAACTGAAAAAAAGCATGAACACTGTTAATTATGCTTCTCTTTCCTTTCAGGTACCTAGCTACTGGCAATTCATTTGCTAGTTTACATTTTGAATACAAGCTGGGAAAATCAACAGTGAGTTTGATTGTGCATGAAACGTGTGCAGCTATATGGCAAGTGTTGAAAGAGTTGGTGATGAAGAAGCCGACTAGGGAAGACTGGGCTAAAATAGCCGAAGTTTTTTGGCAGCGGTGCAATTTCCCAAATTGTTTGGGTGCAGTAGATGGAAAGCACATCCGAATAATCAGCCCAATTCGTACTGGCTCTAAATACTTTAATTATAAAAAGTATTTCTCATTCGTTTTAATGGCAGTGGCCGATGCAAATTATTCATTAACCTATGTGGATATTGGTTCATATGGAAGTAGCTCTGACTCAAGCATCTTCTCTCATTCATCCTTTGGCAAGATGCTTCGTGAAAACACATTGAACCTTCCAGATAGCCAACCACTTCCTGGAACCAATCAACCTCTGGAGCCTTATGTGTTTGTTGGGGATGAGGCATTTCCTATATCCAAGCATCTTCTACGCCCATATGCCAAAAGAGGACTTACCATTGAAAAGAGGGTATTTAATTACAGACTGACAAGGGCAAGACGTGTAGTAGAGTGTGCTTTTGGCCTACTTGCTAATAAGTGGCGTTTCTTGCACTCATCTATCTGCCTGAGTATGGAGCACGCCATCAGTGCAGTGCAAGCAGCCTGTGCATTGCACAATTTTGTTCGTGCTCGGGATGGATACATATTTGAGGACAGTTTGATGCATGACCTTGAAGAGCCAACGTGGATCGGAACCCGTGGCAACTACAGTGGGGAAAATGTTCGCCACGACTTCACAGAGTACTTTATGTCCGAAAGTGGGCAGCTATCATGGCAGCTAGATGCAATTAATGCCTAAAAAATTAAAACACTGTACTCTGATGAACATACTACATGTTGTAAATTAGATTTGTGTGAAATAAAATGTTACATTAGCTACAGTTCACATGTGTGTCTTGACATTATTTTACAGGGTGTGTGTGTGTGTTTGTATTTGTGTACATATAGATCTGAAAATAACATATCATTAATACATATAACCATAACAAGAACCAGCCTAACCCTAACCCGAATCTCAAAACTAACCCTAACACTAATCTCAACCCTAATCTCAACACTAACACTAACACTAATCTCAACCCTAATCTCAACACTAACACTAACACTAATCTCAACCCTAATCTCAACACTAACCCTAACACTAATCTCAACACTAACCCTAACACTAATCTCAACACTAACCCTAACACTAATCTCAACACTAACCCTAACACTAATCTCAACCCTAATCTCAACCCTAAGCTCCACACTAACCCTAACTGTAAACAAGCTAAGCACAGAGTGCAGGTAGAAATTGTACTTACGCAGGTCTTTCTGGACATTAGGTGTCAGGCTGTCCCACTCTGGAAACAGGATCTTGACTATCTCCTGCCATCCTTGGTTCTTCTTCCCAGTATCTTTGTGACGTGGGTCCCTGCAGTCCCAGAGGTATTGCCTTTGTTGGACCAGCCTTATCAGATCTTCATTCTCTATGCCAGTCTTTGTGCGCCTGTTTGCCATTGTGGTATGTGACTGTGAACAGCACAGCACATGGAGAAAACAGGAAGGGAGTTAGTGAGGGGGAAGGGTGTGGCTGTGAGGGGAAAAGGATGGGAGGAGTTGGAGGGGGAAGCCAAAAAAAAAATATATCAGTGATGTGAACGTCCGATTGCGTTTTCATTGCGAATACAATTGAATTCTATGGAGCTGAATTCGCATCGCACACGGATCAAACTCGCACATGACCTTTTTTTCACGCAGGTTAGATTCGCAACGCATTGATGGGAACGGCACTCATGGAAAACAATGTTATTAAAATGACTTGCGAATTTGAGCGATCGCAGCGGCTCAAATTCGCAATAAAATTCGCAGCAGTGTGAACCTAGCCTTAATTTGCTCCATTTGTTATGTTTAGAAGAGCGGTGCAAGGGGCTCATTGAGAGCCAATAATTCACAGGTAATCGCTGCTATGAACAGCTGTGGCCTCTGTCAGGCCTCATTGCTTTGTATAGGGCTTACTGCTTGCAGCTGTTTCCCCAGGACTTTGTAGTCTTCTCCTAAACACAAGTGTGAACGGGCCTACAATCTCATATAGGCTTTAACAATTGATGATACTGTTATAAAGGTCCTTGTTTGGGCACTCTGTGTTATGGGTTGACAACACCCTATTTCTGTCTCCCACAATCTCCTGTCTGTAAATCACCTTGTTCTCCCAAAAGTAGAAATAAGCTTACAGTATGTGCTAATACAAATTGCCTAGGCAAAAAGCTTTTTAAAAAAAATTATTGCAGCCAGCAAAAGTTAGTAAATATGCTCAATGAAAAAGCACCTGAATCCTGTAATCACTGTAGAGCATTAAGACAAGGACAGGATGTTAACAGGCTTTGAAAATATCAATTGCAGTGAGCAAGAAAAAACCTTCTGTAAAAAAAAAACACCTGCACCTTGTTATCACTATAGTGCATGTGGACAGGGAGAGGCTGTGCAAAAAAAAAAGGCAGCCAGCAAAAATGTAGGAAATACGCACTGTGAAAAAACACATGGAGTCTGCTATAGCGGTAGTGCATGGACAGGGACACGCTATATAGAAGCTGCAAGATGCACATCAGCAGCATTCAGATGTAAAAACCTTTCCTCCTCCCACCGCCAAATTCCCCAAAATACACAGAATTTTGCTATCTAAGGACATTCAGTAAAGGTGTTTATCTACTTTAACAGACCCATACCTACGAGCCCTACTTTAATATCAGCAGTTCCTTGGCTTTCCTTTTCATAGCTAAGCACATTGCCAATATGGCCACTAGGAATCAAACCCTTTAAAGGAGATCTAGCCTATCCAAATGCCCCTTTATTGGCTCTTCTAAGCCATCTTATCGTAGTTCAAAGGCCAGGAAGTGCAGTAATAGTAGTTGGTTGCTGATGCGAAAGCATGGTTTAGTTTGCTGGGACCCTGAACTGCAAACAGACTGGGTTTGTCTCAAACCGTGCTTAAAGCCAACCTCATTCCTAGCTTGCACATAGTAACATATATATGAGATGAACATTTAACCACTAGATGACCAGCCGGCGCAGTTATGCTGCGGCAGGTTGGCTCGCCTGGGCAAATCGCCGTAGGTATACGTTGGCCGCTTTAAGACCACTAGGGGGCGGCACATCGACAGAGCCAATGAGCGTTCCCAGCGGCTGCCATGTTCGCCGGCACCCAAGATCGCTCCTGAGAGACACAGAATGGAGATCTGTCAATGTAAACAGACAGATCTCCGTTCTGTCAGGGGTGAGGAGACACATCTGCTGTTCATACTAAGTATGAACAGTGATATGTCTCTTCCTTCAGGTAGTCCCATCCCCCCACAGTTAGAATCACACCCTAACATGCACATTTAACCCCTTGATCGCGCCCTAGTGCTAACCCCTTCCCTGCCAGTGACATTTATACAGTAATCAGTGGCTATTTTTAGCTCTGATCACTGTATAAATGTCAGTGGTCCCAAAAATGTGTCAAAAGTGTCTGATATGTCACAATCCCAATAAAAATCGCAGATCGCTGCCATTACTAGTAAAAAAAATTAATAATAAAAATTCCATAAATATATCCCCTATTTTGTAGACTCTATAACTTTTGCACAAACCAATCAATATTCACTTATTGCGAATTTTTTTTTTTTACCAAAAATATGTAGAAAAATACATATCGGCCTAAACTGAGGAAGAAATTTGTTTTTTTATATTTTGTGGGGGGATATTTATTATAGCAAAAAGTTAAAAATATTGCTTTTTTTTCAAAATTGTCGCTCTTTTTTTTGTTCAAAGCGCAAAAAATAAAAACCACAGAGGCGATCAAATACCACCAAAAGAAAGCTCTATTTGTGGGGAAAAAAAGGATGTCAATTTTGTTTGGGTACAACATCGCTAGGGATGAGCTTCGTGTTCGAGTCGAACCCATGTTCGACTCGAACATCGGCTGTTCGATCGTTCGCCGAATTGCGAACGTTATGGGCCGTTCGCGCTAAATTCGTGTGGCGCGTCACGGCCCATAATTCACTGCGGCATCGCAGTGCATTGCTGGCTGATGATTGGCCAAGCATGCACTATGACCCGCATGCTTGGCCAATCACAGCGCCGTCAGTAGAGAGAGCTGTAATTGGCCAAAGCCAGGGTGGCTTTGGCCAATTATGGCTCAGGGGATTTAGTACACACCCCACACTATATAAGGCCGCCTGCACGGCGGCCCTGTGTAGTGTGTGTTCCGGTGTGCTGAGAGATAGAGAGAGAGAGAGACAGTGTCATTTGATTTGAGTTAGATAGATTAGGCAGAACAGTCAGTCAGTTAGCTGCACTTACAGTGTATTGTGTATATATATGCATCCCAGGTGTTGCATATATATATATACACACTGTATTCAGTTTAGCTAGATCCGTTCCTGTTATCTTCTATCTAGACTATTTACATTTAATGCAGTGCGTCCTGCTCACAGTGTTCAGCTAGATCCGTTCCTGCTATTTACATTTAGTGCAGTCAGTGCGTCCTGCTCACAGTGTTCAGCTAGATCCGTTCCTGTTATCTTCTAGACTATTTACATTTAGTGCAGTGCGTCCTGCTCACAGTGTTCAGCTAGATCCGTTCCTGTTAAATTCCTACTGACAGGCAGGCTTGTCTGGTTACAGTATATAAAGCTACCTGAAGAAAATTACAGGTGTTCTATTTGATCCTATTAGTACCACGGTCAGGCAGCTAGACTATTTACATTTAGTACAGTGCGTCCTGCTCACAGTGTTCAGCTAGATCCGTTCCTGTTATCTTCCTACTGACAGGCAGGCTTGTCTGGTTACAGTATATAAAGCTACCTGAAGAAAATTACAGGTGTTCTATTTGATCCTATTAGTACCACGGTCAGGCAGCTAGACTATTTACATTTAGTACAGTGCGTCCTGCTCACAGTGTACAGCTAGATCCGTTCCTGTTATCTTCCTACTGACAGGCAGGCTTGTCTGGTTACAGTATATAAAGCTACCTAAAGAAAATTACAGGTGTTCTATTTGATCCTATTAGTACCACGGTCAGGCAGCTAGACTATTTACATTTAGTACAGTGCGTCCTGCTCACAGTGTTCAGCTAGATCCGTTCCTGTTATCTTCCTACTGACAGGCAGGCTTGTCTGGTTACAGTATATAAAGCTACCTGAAGAAAATTACAGGTGTTCTATTTGATCCTATTAGTACCACGGTCAGGCAGCTAGACTATTTACATTTAGTACAGTGCGTCCTGCTCACAGTGTACAGCTAGATCTGTTCCTGTTATCTTCCTACTGACAGGCAGGCTTGTCTGGTTACTGTATATAAAGCTACCTGAAGAAAATTACAGGTGTTCTATTTGATCCTATTAGTACCACGGTCAGGCAGCTAGACTATTTACATTTAGTACAGTGCGTCCTGCTCACAGTGTTCAGCTAGATCCGTTCCTGTTATCTTCCTACTGACAGGCAGGCTTGTCTGGTTACAGTATATAAAGCTACCTGAAGAAAATTACAGGTGTTCTATTTGATCCTATTAGTACCACGGTCAGGCAGCTAGACTATTTACATTTAGTACAGTGCGTCCTGCTCACAGTGTTCAGCTAGATCCGTTCCTGTTATCTTCCTACTGACAGGCAGGCTTGTCTGGTTACAGTATATAAAGCTACCTGAAGAAAATTACAGGTGTTCTATTTGATCCTATTAGTACCACGGTCAGGCAGCTAGACTATTTACATTTAGTACAGTGCGTCCTGCTCACAGTGTTCAGCTAGATCCGTTCCTGTTATCTTCCTACTGACAGGCAGGCTTGTCTGGTTACTGTATATAAAGCTACCTGAAGAAAATTACAGGTGTTCTATTTGATCCTATTAGTACCACGGTCAGGCAGCTAGACTATTTACATTTAGTACAGTGCGTCCTGCTCACAGTGTACAGCTAGATCCGTTCCTGTTATCTTCCTACTGACAGGCAGGCTTGTCTGGTTACTGTATATAAAGCTACCTGAAGAAAATTACAGGTGTTCTATTTGATCCTATTAGTACCACGGTCAGGCAGCTAGACTATTTACATTTAGTACAGTGCGTCCTGCTCACAGTGTTCAGCTAGATCCGTTCCTGTTATCTTCCTACTGACAGGCAGGCTTGTCTGGTTACAGTATATAAAGCTACCTGAAGAAAATTACAGGTGTTCTATTTGATCCTATTAGTACCACGGTCAGGCAGCTAGACTATTTACATTTAGTACAGTGCGTCCTGCTCACAGTGTTCAGCTAGATCCGTTCCTGTTATCTTCCTACTGACAGGCAGGCTTGTCTGGTTACAGTATATAAAGCTACTTGAAGAAAATTACAGGTGTTCTATCCCAGCTTAGTGCAGCTACAGGCCATTAGTATGTCTGGAAGGCCAAGAAGGAGAGGCAGACAGTCACAAGCCAATAAGAGAGGGCAAGCAGGCTCTGTGTCTAGTGCTGGTCGTGGAGACGGTGCATCCTCATCAGCACGTGGCCATGGGACACGCTTGGCCTTTTTTTCGGCAGCTGGCCGTGTTGAGCCGCAACATGCGGAAGACTTGGTCGAGTGGATGACCAAGCCGTCCTCATCCTCCTCATCCTCTCTCACCCATGCCCAGGGTGCTTTGTCTGGCAAAGCAGCGGCCTCTTCCCTCAGCTCAATGTCATCAGTGACTCCTTCCCTAGCTCCACCATGTCCTCATGAGGATTCCCTCGAACTGTTTGACCACAGTGTTGGGTACATGCTCCAGGAGGATGCCCAGCGTTTGGAAGGCTCTGATGACGATACTGAGCTCGATGAAGGCAGTAACATGAGCACGGACAGAGGGGGTGCCCAAGAAGGACAGCAATCTGGCAGTCATGCTCCCCCTGCTGCAGCATACTGCCAGGTTTGCTCCAGTGATGAGGAGGGAGGGGATGATGAGGTCACTGACTCAACGTGGGTGCCTGATAGGAGAGAGGAGGAGGAGGAGGAGGAGGAGGAGGAGGCGGCGGCACATCACCAACGAGGCAGGATGCCCTCCAGGGGCCAGCCTAAGGGCAGCACATTGACTGCATCACACCCCAAAGCTCCACATGTGCAGGGCGCTGCAGTCTCTGCGCGTTATTCAAAAAGTTCTTTGGTGTGGGCCTTTTTTGAGACGAGTGCATCAGATCGCACCGCTGCTATTTGCAACATATGTCTCAAGCGTATCTCGCGTGGCCAAAACATCTCCCGCTTGGGTACCACATGCTTGACCAGACATATGTTGACCTGCCATGCAGTTCGTTGGCAAGCGTATCTAAAAGACCCACACCAAAGAACAAAGAGGATCTCTCCTTGCTCCTCATCAGCTGAGATTTCCAACCCCACTAGACCTTCAGTCCTCTCTGAGACCTGCAGTGAGAGGAATGAAGGTGTAGAATTAGGTGTGTCACAGCCAAGTACTTGTGGGCAATCTGCTTTTGGTACACCGACGTCAGATTGTACCAGGCAAATTTCCCTGCCCCAGCTGCTGCACCGCCGAAAGAAGTTTGCTCCCAGCCATCCACATGCCCAGCGGTTGAATGCTAGCTTGGCAAAATTGCTAGCACTTCAACTGCTGCCTTTTCAGTTGGTAGACTCTGCCCCCTTCCGTGAGTTTGTGGAATGTGCGGTTCCTCAGTGGCAGGTACCCAAACGCCACTTTTTCTCACGGAAGGCGATTCCGGCTCTCTACCGGCATGTGGAAGGCAATGTCCATGCCTCGCTGGACAGGGCGGTCAGCGGTAAGGTGCATATTACCGCTGACTCATGGTCCAGCAGGCATGGACAGGGACGTTACCTAAGTTTCACGGCGCATTGGGTGACTCTGCTGGCAGCTGGGAAGGATGCAGGACAAGGTGCAGTAGTGTTGGAGGTTGTTCCGCCACCACGCCTCCAAAATGCTGATTGTGACACACCTCTCTCCTCCACCCCCTCCTCTTCTTCTTCCTCCATGGCCTCTTCCTCGGAACCAGCGGTGCTCCGTAGGCGTTCAAGGGGCTACGCAAGTACGCAGGCCAAAAGATGCCATGCGGTGCTTGAGCTGGTGTGCTTGGGGGACAGGAGCCACACTGGGGCAGAGGTTTTGTCAGCTCTGCAGGGGCAGGTTCAGAGGTGGTTGACGCCACGCCAACTTAAGGCAGGAATGGTGGTTTGCGACAATGGCACCAACCTCCTCTCTGCCCTCCGACAGGGACAAATGACCCATGTGCCTTGCTTGGCTCACGTCCTTAACTTGGTGGTGCAGCGGTTCTTGGGCAGGTACCCGGGCTTACAGGATGTCCTGAGGCAGGCCAGGAAAGTCTGTGTGCATTTCCGCCGGTCATATAATGCCAGTGCTCGGCTGACGGACCTCCAAAAGGAGTTTAACCTGCCCAAGAACCGCCTAATCTGTGACATGCCCACCAGGTGGAACTCAACGTTGGCCATGCTGCAGCGGCTGCACACGCAGCAGAGGGCCATCAATGAGTACCTGTGCGACTATGGCACCAGGACAGGGTCAGGGGAGCTTGGTTTTTTTTCCCCACGCCAGTGGGCCATAATCAGGGATGCATGCACTGTCCTGTCACCATTCGAGGAGGCCACGAGGATGGTGAGCAGTGACAGTGCATGCATCAGTGACACTGTCCCCCTTGTCCACCTGTTGGAGCACACGCTGCGTGGAATAATGGACAGGGCACTGGAGGCAGAACAGAGGCAGGAAGAGGAGGACTTCCTTAGCTCTCAAGGCCCCCTTTATCCAGACAGTGTTCCTGCGTGCCCGCCGATCACACAGGAAGAGGACGAGGAGGAAGAGGAGGAGGAGGAAGATTGTGTCAGTATGGAGGTGGAGCCTGGCACTCAGCATCAGCAGCAGTCTTTAAGGGATCAGTCCCAAGAAACACATGGACTTGTACGTGGCTGGGAGGAGGTGGCTGCGGACCATGTCGTTCTTAGTGACCCAGAGGACTCCGGACCGAATGCCTCAGCAAACCTACGCTGCATGGCCTCCCTGATCCTGCAAAGCCTGCGTAAGGATCCTCGTATTCGTGGTATCAAGGAGAAGGACCAATACTGGCTGGCAACCCTCCTTGATCCACGTTACAAGGGTAAGGTTGCGGACCTTATCTTGCCATCGCAGAGGGAGCAGAGGATGAAACATCTTCGGGAGGCCTTGCAGAAAGGTCTGTGCAACGCGTTCCCAGAGACTGGGAGGTTACAAACTCCTGTTTCTGGACAACGTGTTGCTGAGGCTTCGGTCAGTCAAAGAAGGAGCGGTGGAGAAGGTGGCCGTCTGACCGATGCGTTCAGACAATTTTTTGGTCCGCAGCCCCAAGGTATGATCGGTTCCAGCAACCATCGCCAGCGTCTGTTTTACATGGTGCAGGAATACCTAGGGGCAAGATCAGACTTGGACACCTTTCCCACCGAAAATCCTCTGGGTTACTGGGTCTTGAGGATGGATCACTGGCCAGAGCTTGCACAGTATGCAATTGAGCTACTGGCCTGTCCTGCATCCAGCGTTCTTTCGGAACGCACATTCAGTGCTGCTGGAGGCGTGGTAACCGATCACAGGGTGCGTCTGTCCACCGACTCGGTCGATCGGCTGACCTTCATAAAAATGAATGAGTCTTGGATCACCACCAGCTACCAAGCACCTGATGCTGATGTAACCGAATAATTTTTTTTGAAATCTCAGATCCCTTCAAAGACTGCCTATGCTGATGCTGAGTGACTATCCCTGAGTAATTATCCTCTTCCTCCTCAATCATCACGCTGATAGGTTGTAAGAACATTTTTGGTTCTGGGCGCCACCACCAGTGCCTAAGGCACAATTTTTCAGCCCCTGTTTAACAGGGGCGTGTAATTACAATTTTTGATGTAATACTTTGCAGCAGGGCTCGTTCCTGCATTCCAACTAGAGTGTCTGTGAGGGGTTGCAGTGTTGTGGCACCAGCACCAGTGCCTAAGGCCCAATTTTTCTGCCCCTGTCTAACAGGGGCGTGTAATTACAATTTTTGATGCAATACTTTGCAGCAGGGCTCGTTCCTGCGTTCCAACTAGAGTGTCTGTGAGGGGTTGCAGTGTTGTGGCACCAGCACCAGTGCCTAAGGCCCAATTTTTCTGCCCCTGTCTAACAGGGGCGTGTAATTACAATTTTTGATGCAATACTTTGCAGCAGGGCTCGTTCCTGCGTTCCAACTAGAGTGTCTGTGAGGGGTTGCAGTGTTGTGGCACCAGCACCAGTGCCTAAGGCCCAATTTTTCTGCCCCTGTCTAACAGGGGCATGTAATTACAATTTTTGATGCAATACTTTGCAGCAGGGCTCGTTCCTGCGTTCCAACTAGAGTGTCTGTGAGGGGTTGCAGTGTTGTGGCACCAGCACCAGTGCCTAAGGCCCAATTTTTCTGCCCCTGTCTAACAGGGGCGTGTAATTACAATTTTTGATGCAATACTTTGCAGCAGGGCTCGTTCCTGCGTTCCAACTAGAGTGTCTTTGAGGGGTTGCAGTGTTGTGGCACCAGCACCAGTGCCTAAGGCCCAATTTTTCTGCCCCTGTCTAACAGGGGCGTGTAATTACAATTTTTGAAGCAATACTTTGCAGCAGGGCTCGTTCCTGCGTTCCAACTAGAGTGTCTGTGAGGGGTTGCAGTGTTGTGGCACCAGCACCAGTGCCTAAGGCCTAATTTTTCAGCTCCTGTTCAACAGGGGCATGTAATTACAATTCTTGATCTAATATTTCACAGCAGGGCCCTGTGAGGGCTTACAGTGTTGTGGCCACAGCAACACCTAAGGCCCAAATTTCTGCTGAGTATATAGGGCAGGACCCTACTTTCAAACATCTAACTTACAAACGACTCCTACTTGCAAACGGAAGGAGACAACAGGAAGTGAGATGAAATCTACCCCTAGGAAGGGAAATTCTTTCCTGTAAGAGTTAATATGGGAAAACAATTTCTCCTTTCCACTGATGCTTTCCAATCCTTGTTCCACAAAAAAACCCAAATTTTCAAAAAACATTTTTCATTGGGACAAAAAAGTGAGGTGAAATCTTCTGAAGAGGAGGAAAGACAGCAAAACAAATGTCACAGGGGTGATAACCCTTCCCTATGTTTTCCAAAAAGCTTAGAAAAGATTTTTTGGCTGGAGCTAAACACGTTAAAAATGTTCAAAATTACAAACAGATTCTACTTAACAACAAACCTGTATACTGCTGTTCAGAGTATATAGGGCCTGGTGGCCCCACACCTTTCCTTATTTTAATTTGGGTGCGGGGTTCCCCTTAATATCCATACAAGACCCAAAGGGCCAGGTAATGGACTGGGGGGTACCCATGCCGTTTGTCTCACTGATTTTCATCCATATTGCCATGACCCGACATGACATTAAACCCGCAAGCAGTTTTAAATGAGATTTTTTCCTTTAAAAATGACATTTGGTGCAGGGACTGTTCTAAACATGGGAAACACGCGTCACTTTACAGGCATACTATAGACACCCCCCAGGTACGATATTTAAAGGAATATTTCACTTTTTTTTTTTTACTTTAAGCATCATTAAAATCACTGCTCCCGAAAAAACGGCCGTTTTTAAAAGTTTTTTTTGCATTGATACATGTCCCCTGGGGTAGGACCCGGGTCCCCAAACCCTTTTTAGGACAATACCATGCAAATTAGCCTTTAAAATGAGCACTTTTGATTTCGAACGTTCGAGTCCCATAGACGTCAATGGGGTTCTAACGTTCGTGCGAACTTTCGGTCCGTTCGCGGGTTCTGGTGCGAACCGAACCGGGGGGTGTTCGGCTCATCCCTAAACATCGCACATCCACGCAAATGTCAGTTAAAGCGACGCAGTGCCGTATCGCAAAAAATGGGCAGGTCATTAAAGGGTCAAATCCTTCTGGGGCTGAAGTGGTTAAATAACCTGCCCCTGCATGAGTATTAATTAAAGTCATTGTAAAGGCAGAAGGTTTTTTTATCGAAATGCATTCTATCCATTAAGATAAAAAGCCTTCTCTGTACAGCAATCCCCCTCAGCCCCCCTAATACTTACCTGAGGTCCCTCTAGCTCCAGTGACGTTGTAGGAATGTCTCGGCTGCCCGGGACTCCCCTCATTGGCTGAGACAGCAGCGCAGCACCATTGGCTCCAGCTGCTGTCAATCAAAGTCAGTCAGCCAATGAAAATAGAAACGGGATGGGCTGGGCTGAAGTACTATGTCTGAATAGACACAGGGAGCTGTGACTAGGCTCGGGTGCCCCCATAGCAAGCTACATGCTGTGGGGGCACTCAACAGGAGGGAGAGGCCAGGAGCTCCAGCAAGGGACCTGAGAGGAGGAGGATCTGGGCTGTTCTGTGCAAATCCACTGCACAGAGCAGGTAAGTATAACATGTTTGTTATTTTTAATAAAAAGAAAAAACAGACTTTACAATCACTCTAAATCCTAACTTACAATATTGTGGTTCTTTCTCTACCAGCACCTACAATATATTCCCACAACATGCAACAATTACTAATTTCCTTGTCCGCTGGGAGTTCTTTGAGTTGATTGCCAGACAGCGATATCTGTTCAGCAATGACTGGGCCAAACTCTGGTACAGATCTGACACCTAATTTATATCAGAAATACCGTATTTATCGGCGTATAACACGCACCCCAAGTTTAGGAGGGAATTTTAATTTAAAAAACTTTTAGGAGGGAAGTTCAAGAAAAAAAACTTACATTTAAATGCTCATCAATGCAGCCTCATCAGTGTCCATCTGTAGCCTTGTCCCTCATTGCAGCCTTGTCCCCTATTGCAGCCTTACCAGTGTCCATCTGTAGCATTGTCCCCCATTGCAGCCTTGTCCCCCATTGCAGCCTTGTCAGTGTCCATCTGTAGCATTGTCCCCCATTGCAGCCTTGTCAGTGTCAATCTGTAACTTGTCCCTCATTGCAGCCTTGTCCCTCATTGCAGCCTTGTCAGTGTCCATCTGCCTTGCAATGGTGTTTAAAAATGGCGCCGCCGTTCTCAGCCACTCTCGGCTTTCAGCCATTCTCGGCGGCTTTCGGACACACTCGGCTTTCGGCGTCTCACGCCGAGAATGGGCGAAAGCCGCCGAGAGCCGCTGAGGATGGCCGAAGGCCGTCGAGAATTGGCGAAAGCCACCAGGAGCCTCCAAAAGGCTCACAATCGGCGGGGGATAGGCGTATAACACGCACCTACAATTTTTACCAATTTTAAGGGGAAAAAAGTGCTCGTTATATGCCGATAAATACGGTATTTACAGAGGGGAAAATAATTATTTGATTGCATGCGTATTTTGTAAGTTTTCTCACTTACAAAGAAATGAAGGTGCTATAATTCCCATAGGTGTATTTGAAATGATAGAGACAGAATATCAACCAAAAATCCAAAAAAAAAAACACATGATACAACTGTTATCAATTGAGTTGCAGTTCAGTTCAGTGAGTAAAATAAGTATTTGATCCCCAAGTAAAACATGACTTAGTACTTGCTGGAGACATTTCTTGTAGTTGGGGACCAGGTTTGCACGCATCTCAGGAGGGATTTTGGTCCACTCTTCTTTACAGATCTTCTCTAAATCCTTAAGGTTTCTTGGCTTTTTGGCAACTCAAAGTTCCTGCTCCCTCCATAAATTTTCTATAGGATTTAAGGTCTGGAGACTGGCTAGGCCACTACATGACATTAATGTGCTTCTTCTTAAACCACTCTTTTGTTGGCTTGGCTGTTTTTTTTTTTTTTTTTGTCATGCTGGAAGACCCATCCATGACCCATCTTCAGTGTTCTGGCTGAGGGAAGAAGGTTCTCATCCAAGATTTTACACTACATAGCCTCGTCCAGTGGCCCCTCAATGCGACAAAATCAGCATGTACTTATAGCAGAGAAAAAGCCCCAAAGCATAATGTTTCCACCTCTATGCTTGACTGAAGGGATGGTGTTCTAAGGGTTATAGTCAGCATTTTACAAGTCGAGTTAATGCCAAACAGCTCAGTTTTGGTCTCATCTGACCACATCACTTTCTCCAATTCTTCTCTGAATCATTAGATGTTCATTGGCAAACTTCAGATGGGCCTGTACATATGCCTTCTTGAGGAGGAGGACCTTGAAGGTGCTGCAGTATTTCAATCCATGGCAGCGTATTGTGTTACCAATGGTTTGTTTGATGACTGTGGTCCCAACTGCCTTGAGATCATTCACCAGCTCCTCCCGTGTAGTTCTGAGCTGATCCCTGACTTTTCTCATGATCATCCTTACCCCATGAGCCAAATTCTTGCATGAAGCTCCAGACCGAGGGTGATTGATGTTTTTTTTGTATTTCTTCCATTTGCGAATAATCACTCTAATGCCCTGTACACACGGTCGGACATTGATTGGACATTCCAACAACAAAATCCATAGATTTTTTCCGACGGATGTTGGCTCAAACTTGTCTTGCATATACACGGTCACACAAAGTTGTCGGAAAATCTGATTGTTCTGAACGCGGTGTCGTAAAACACGTACGTGGGGACTATAAATGGGGAAGTAGCCAATAGCTTTCGTCTCTTAATTTATTCTGAGCATGCGCGGCACTTTGTGCATCGGATTTGTGTACACACGATCGGAATTTCTGACAACGAATTTTGTTGGCGGAAAATTTTATAGCAAGCTCTCAAACTTTGTGTGTCAGAAATTCCGATGGAAAATGTGTGATGGAGCCCACACCCATCGGAATTTCCGACAACAAGGTTCTATCACACATTTTCCGTCGGAAAATCCGACCGTGTGTACGGGGCATAACAGTCTACTTCTCACCAAGCTTCCTGCTAAAAGTCTTGTAGCCCATTCCAATCTTGTCCTTAACGGCCTTTGACAGCTCTTTGGTCTAGCCCAGAGGTCTCAAACTGGTGGCCCTCCAGCTGTTGTGAAACTACAAGTCCCATCATGCCTCTGTCTGTGTGAGTCAAGTTTGTAACTGTCAGCCTTGCAATGCCTCATGGGACTTGTAGTTTGGCAACAGCTGGAGGGCCGCCAGTTTGAGACCCCTGGTCTAGCCCATTATGGTGAGTTTTGAATGGAAGAAAGAGATTCTGTAGACAGATGTCTTTTATACACATAACAAGTTGTTGTTGGGAGCACCTTCTTAAATTGACAGGATTAATTTGTGTACCACATGAGCACATACTGTAGTCAGTCTATGGGAGCCAGAATTATTGTTGGTTTGTAGGGAATCAAATACTTATTTTACTCAATGAACTGCAACTCAATTTATAACATTTGTATCATATGTTTTTTTCTGGATTTGTGGTTGATATTATGTCTCTATCATTTAAATACACCTATGATAACAATTATATATACTTAATTTTTTTGTAAGTGGACAAACTTACAAAATCTGCAGGGGATCAAATAATAATTTTCCACTCTGTATTCTAAAGGGATGTTGTACTCATAAATCCAGTAGACCGTTTGAGTTAGATGTATTTGCTCCTTCTTTTCCAACTTTTTTCTCTCTTGTGACACCTAATTTACAAGTTGGGTCAAGCAGTTAAATTTTTGAGCCCGTGAACCCCTTTTTAGCAATCTGAAAATAAACACTGTACAAAAATATATCAGTAAAGGTAGTTTTGAATAGCAAGGTAGCTTATTAAATCACTTGTATACTCTGCTTGGACATTTTTACCTACAGGTAAGCCTATAATAAGGCTTACCTATAGGTAAAATGGATATCTCCTAAACCTACACGGTTTAGGAGATATTTAACCTGTGCCAGGTCTTATCGTGCCAGAACTTGCCGGAACTGAGGACTCATGAGTGGGAGTGACGTCACTGCGGCTCTGGCCACTCACAGGCGAGGCAACATGTCAGCCCTCTCAGCGCTGACCAGGTCAGGCTGCGGGAGCATCGTTCTAAGGTAAGTATTTCATAATGTGCTAGTATGTGATGCATGTGATGCATACTAGCACATTATGCCATTGTCTTGCAGGTTTTTTTTTTCCTTCAGCGCTTTACTACTGCTTTAAAGCAATATTTTCTTTAAAAAGAGATGATTTTCAAAGGATCTATAAAATGATTCTAATGCTGAATTGAACAGCTTGTCGGTATATTAAACATGTCTTTAATCTAACCCTTTTTAAAAACAGCTGCAGTTAAAAGGCCATCTTGCCATTTAGACTGTGTTTTTATTTGAAATATTACTTCCTTCATTAAATATGATTTAAATTACCTAACAAAATGTACTATTATAAAACAATTATTTACGCTGGTTCACTAAACCAACACATCTTTAACCCAGCCAAGATCATTGAAGTAAACCTGTGCTATGATTATTATTATCATTTGCAAGGCCCTGGCCATGTACTAGATCTGGATCAGTGGAAGACTTGTTCACTGATGTATTTTAAAGATATATTGAATTTATAAATTACATTTAAGGTGATTTTTTTTATACTTACCTGCAAAATAACTTGAAATTACTACAGGATTATAGGGCTTGTAAACAAAATTATGAATATCTAAATAAAAGCTTCACTATGTGCAATAAATTACTAAATGTGCACTTAGAGGGAGATTTCTTTCAAAAGACTGGTATCTGTAATTTAAACCAAAGATGGTTAAGGGGAAATGATAAACATTTGCCATTTCATTCTAGCTTGTTTCGTTACAAAATCAGGGAACATCAAAAGGAAGTGTAGAGGGATGTGCATTTTATTACTCTCAGTGCAGGCTTATTATAAATGTCTTGACACTCAGACTTTGCTTACCCAGGGCAATTTTGGCCCTAAAGACATCAAAGAATGTCCTGACACTTCACATATGTCTGTGCTCTTCTATGTTAGCCGAGGATATGGTATTCATTTTAAGTATATGATGAGCACTGAGCTCCTGCTAAGACACCTCATTCATACCTGCATTCATTGATGCCTACCGTTCAGCTTTAAACATATTAAAGCATAATTAAGCCCAAAAGCAAAAGTGTTATGTATTACAGCTTACCCGTAATATGATGTAATGGTATTCGTTTTTGTTTTGTTTTTTCTCCTAATTCTCACTGGGTGGGCCTGCAAATAATACACTTTCTGTTCCATTGTGGCTTAACCTTTTTTCTCTATTGTATTTATAAAAGAAGCCATGGTTGTCACACAGGCTGGACTTAAAACATGTTTTCCTCTGTTCACCTTCATTTTATGTTGAATTGCTGAGACTAGTAGTCTACATAGGAAAGGTAAGAATGTGTTTGATTAATTTGCAGCTCACAGGAAGTGACAAGGGCAAATCAATAAGAACATTTAATAATAACAATAAGAGGCATTTTTGTTTTTACTTGGTGAAAATGTTCTTAGCCTGCAAAAGAAAAATGAATGTAGCCACTACATTTAAAAACGGGTAAACTACAATTTAAAATTTCTTAAAGGTGTGTGCTTAACCACTTAACGACCGTCCCATAGCAGATTTACTGCCACAGGGCAGCCGCTCTGTGCAGAATCACGTATAGATACGTGATTCTGCACTTCTGCCTAGGTGGCGCTCCAAATATGAACGGTGCAACTTAAATGTGTGTGTATGTGTATGTATGTATGTATATATATATATATATATATATATATATATATATATATATATATATATGTGTGTATATATATACACAGTATCTCACAAAAGTGAACACACTCCTCACATTTTTGTAAATATTTTATTACATCTTTTCATGTGACAACGCTGAAGAAATGAAACATTGCTACAATGTAAAGTAGTGAGTGTACAGCTTGTATAACAGTGTAAATTTTCTGTCCCCTCAAAATAACTCAACACACAGCGATGATTTCTGTTCCCAGTTGATGCCTTCTATGGGGAAACGCGTCTGGTGGAGCATAACTTGTGACGTCATCATGCTGAACATGAAGCTTGAGCCGAGGCGGTTTCAATTCATCTTTTTTCACTGTGCTTTGATGGATGTAAATCCCGTGTTATTCTTTTAAAATAAATCTTTTTTGGAGCATACTACACCATGAAGCCCTCTTTTTCTGTCCTCTACTAAATGAGACTTTTTAGATTCCTTTAAATCTGAAAGAGATCTCTGGAGTGAGTTTTCCCTTCTGATGGTCCGTCTGCAGCGGGTGGAATATTCCTTCTTAGAAGAACATCACAGGTGGATCGTGAGCTTGCCGGCAGGCTGATGCACAAGCGCATCATATGAGATCCTACAAATCTGGTAAGCAGTTTGTGATTTTACATCTTATATCAGAATGTTGGAACACTCTATCAATTGAAGAACAGATGCTTCTTTGGAACTCAGAGATGAACATATGGACTTTTTATGGTTTATGGTTTAATACATTTGTTTATAGACTTTATATGGTCTAACACATTTTTCATATATTTTTTAATTTTCACATTGAAGGATTCTTTTTTGATAAACTTTGGCACTATGAAGTTTGTATTATTTTGTATGCACAGAATTATTTATATATTTTCATTTTAAGCAGAGCTGCTGCATACAGTCACATCACTTTTTTTATTTATTTTTTTTATTTTTCTTAGGTTAGTGCAAATATCCGCTCTTTTATACACACAGCGATTAATGTCTAAACCGCTGGCAATAAAAGTGAGTATGCCCCTGAGTGAAAATGCCCAAATTAAGCCCAAAGTGTCAATATTTTGTGTGGCCAAAATCTTTTCTAAAATGTTTCTGTACGGCTTGATAGTAGTCTCTTGTAGTGAGTATGGTTGCTCAGCTATAATAGTGCTTCTGCAACATACATATTGCTAGGCCACAGCCTAATGTTGCTGTCTTTATTTGACACCTTTTATAACAAATCTGTCCTGATTGACAAATTATGCAATGCTGGTTGTTACGCCACAGATAAATTTCGATATGTTACAATCCCTGTATGGAAGACATTTTACTTCTGAAGAGACAAGTTTGAAGAATAATTTAACAGCTCAACAAAACATTAAAGGATGGTAAAGAGATAGATGGAGGTGAGATCTGAGTAAACCTTGATTAACAATATTTTTTTTGGGTGTGTATGGTACAACTAATGTCCACAACTGGTTTATTTAGGTGTTTGCCTCTGACCCCACTTCAAAACTCCTTTTATAAAAACGTATCCAAATCAGTGCCCCGTATTCTAGATGTGGCCTTGTAAGTAATTTATACTGGGCCAGTACTGTACTAGGATTACATACAGATACTCCTCGTTTAACGACTTACCTGTTTAACAGCCGCTTGGACTTACGACCAGCTCTCCCCACCCAAACGACACACTGTACATCATTGTATTGCACAGTACAGAATTTTCGTTTGTGTTCTGTACTTATGTAAATTAAAACAACGTTATTGAGCTGGAGTTTTGTGTTCAGGACTTTTATAAGTACAGTACAGTAGTTAAAAAAAGCTTAAAATATTGATTACTTGTGGCTCCTTGTTTAGCGACCAATTCGTTTAATGACCTGGTCGTTGGAACGGAACCTGGTCATTAAGTGAGGAGAGCCTGTATTTTGTCTCCATTTTTAGAGAACCCAAGATTTTGCTTGCTTTTGTAACTGCTGCTTGCCATTAGAATGTGTAACAATGAGCCATTTGTAGAAGTGTTAAAATATATGATTAGATGGATTGATTAGAGGTTTGTCATCAAACAACAATGGTTAATTATACGTGACACATTTTATTATAGCTTAGACATCTTCCAACTGACAGACCATGCTGGTTTTCTATGAATAAAAAATGAAAAAACAACCCTTTAAAAAAAATCTATATTTGTTTGTATTACAAAGGCTAAGCAAAAACTTTGTCATAGCACAATCTTGTTGCTGATGATTTGGTCACTCCTACAGCATGGCTCTCTCACCGTTTGTCACTGTGCCCTCACTGGAGAGCAAACTTTAGCAGTGTTTCGGCCAGTGAGGGAGTAGAAGAAAGATACAAGTCTCTTTAGTGATCCTATTGCTAGCGAGTTGCTGCCAAAGACAGGATTCTGGAATACAGTTGCTACTGCTGCAACCTATTTTATCAAGCTGTGGAAACAGAGTCAGAGGTTAGGACACCCCCGTGAGAAAGATAGGACCTGGTTAAATAGTTCTGAGGATACATATTGATCTTACTGTTCTGATATACCATATTTGTACTGTCCTAGTGGATCTCATGGTATTGGAAAGACTGCCACGAAAAAGAGAAAGCAGTGCCAGAGAGACTGCCTGGAGAGCCGGCCATGTAAACAGAAGCAAGACAGCCCTGATCAAAATTGTTCATCTTGTTAGACTAGTGGAGTACCTTCCAAAGTAAACTGCCCTGAGAGCCTTTTATGTGATGAGACTGCCACAGAGAGTCTAAGGAAAAAGATTGCTGATTTGCTGATCTACTTAGGTGTGCCGGGTATCAACCTTTTCCTCTATCATACAAGTCTGCCCACAGAGTTATGGCTGAAACATTCACTGATGGTGATATTTGGGTCTGTTTCTTGTGGCTATAGGAGGAAAAGGTCTCTTCTGCACCACTCTACAAATAAATGAACATAGCATTACTGTACTGGTGGATCATCCTACTATAAAGATTCTTTAACACAGGGTTCTTCACTCCATTCAGTGGGATGGATATCAGTTTTGGGATATCTGTGCCCATTTAGGTTGTGTCCACGTTTTGACAGGGGACTGTGGTGGACTCTATAGGCGGCCAAATGTAAATAGATTTGTGCCATTTACATCAGGCTACCTTCAATCTATCATGTTTAGGTCCTGAAAATGGAAAGGGATGCAGTCTTTATCAGTTTTTTTCTGAGCCTAGATGGACACAACGTTCATTTACATCTGCCTGCCCATAGACCTGCATGGAGCTTCAGATCGTGATTTTTTTTCAGGTGGACCTGATTGAAAGGGGCCTAATACCAACATTCAGCAAATGAAGGCTTGAAACCCGGAGCATGCAGCCCAGGTGCATAGGTCCTGTAATGGCATGAATTCTGTACATGAAAATGTATGCTCCATTGGCTCCTCACCTTTCTATTCATCAGAAAGGAATGATGCATTGGAGTGGATTTACTGAAAAGCAAATAGACTGTGCACTTTCAAAGGAAATTGCAATCTGCAATGCAAGTTTTCCCAGAGCTTAATGAATGAGATTAAGCTCTGCTGATTTCTATCAACCAATCATGTACAACAATGTTTTCCTTACACATGATTGGGTATTCTTTGCAAAGTGGAATTTCACCATATTCACTAAACTCTGGGAAAAATTCCCTTGAAAAATACAACTCCCCTTACTAAATTAACAGCTTATTAGCCCTTAGTAAATCAATCCCATTGTATTTAGGAATCTGAGGTTACTCTAGAGTTGGATTCAGTGCTGGAAGTGATTTCTCAGCATTGACAGTTGCCAGCATTGACAGTTGCTTTCAAATTGCTTTTCAAAAGAACCTATTTATGCTTTATCACCTCTTTGGGATACATTCAATAAACTACATGGATAATTTGTCAATACACTAAATGGGTAATTCAATAAAATACATGGGCCGAACACCCCCCCACTTCGGTTCGCATCAGAACTCCCGAACATGGAAAAAGTTCAGACCTGAGCAGTGAACTCTATTAAAGTCTTTGGCACCCAAACTTGAAAAATCAAAAGTCCCCATTTCGAAGGCTTATATGCAAGTTATAAAGGGTATGGGGGCCTGGGCACTGCCATGGGGGACATGTATCAATGCAAATTTTACTTTTTAAAAAAGATCATGTTTACAGGAACAGTGATTTTAATGTAAAGTGAAACAATAAAAAATAAAAATTCCCCTTAGCCTGCCTGTAAAGTGACACATCTATGTACTATGTATAGAACCTGCTGCAGCAAAACTGACATATATAACAAAAAAGAAAATTTCAGCTGATTTTCCCAGCTGCAAGCCATTGCCAGCAAAACAGATATGGTGTGGGGGTCCCCCCAAAATCCACACCAGGCCCTTATCCGAGCATGCAGCCTGGCAGATCAGGAAAGGGGGGACGAGCGAACACCCCCTACCTGCACCTTGTCCCCATGTTGATGAGGACAAGGGCCTCTTCCCGACAACCCTGGGCTGTGGTTGTGAGGGGCTGTGGGCAAGGGGCTTATCAGAATCTTCCCCCCGATGTAAATGAGTATGGGGTACCCATTCACCAAAAAAGTGAGGGGACAAGGTGCTTTGGAGTGGGGGGGCTGACCCGAATGTCATACAGCATATGTCATATAGAACTATCTTCAGCGTAAAGATGAACAAAGAGTCCTGGAACTGATGGTTTGGCCCCCACAGAGCCCCAATCTCAACATCATCAAGCCCATCTGGGATTAAATGAAGAGACAGAAGGATTTGAGGTAGCCTACATCCACAGAAGATCCGTGGATAGTTCTCCAAGTTGTTTGGAGCAACCTACTTATCAAGCTCCTTCAAAAAATGTGTGAAAGTGAACCTAGAATACTTGATGCTGGTTTAAAGACAAAGGGTAGTCACACCAAATATAGATTTGATTTAGATTTTTCTTCAGTTTGCTCACTTTGCATTTTGTAAATTGATAAATAAAAAAATAAAAAATATTTTGTTTTAAAGGCATTCTTACATTACAGCATTTCTTCACACCTGCCTAAAACTTATGCACATTACTGTATACGAACAAAGATTAAAGACACAATCCCAGGAATACATAAAGCAGACAGATTTTGCAAAAAAAGTGTCTCTAATGTGTCTACAACTTGTACATAAATTTGACTCATTCTGCACCACTTTTAGAATGCACAAGATGCTTTTGCAAAATCTGTCTGTCCTAGTTTCTCTCTCTGACCACCAAAATAGATTTGGTCTTAATTAGCTCCACTTTCGTAGGATAAAAATTGTCAGTATTTGTCAGTATTTTATTTTGAATTCAACACATTCATTGTGCCACAATGTAACAGTGGCACATTTTAGAGCCAATTAATTTAACCGACAATTGCACGGTCATGCGACCCAAATAAAATTGATGTTCTTTTTTTCCCCACAAATAGAGCTTTCTTTTGGTGGTATTGGATCACCTCTGCAGTTTTTATTTTTTGACGCTATAAACAAAAAAACAACCAACAATTTGAAAAAAATTAAAAATTTTACTTTCTGCTATGAAAAACACACCCAATAAAAAAAATGTAAAAAAAAATCTAATTTCTTCATTAGTTTAGGCCAATATGTACAGTATTTTGCTACATGTTTTTGGTAAAGAAAATCTCAATAATCATTTATTGATTGGTTTGCGCAAAAGTTATAGCGTGTACAAACGATGGGAAATTTTTATGGAAATTTTATTTATTTTTATTTTTTTATAGTAATTGCGGCGATCAGCGACTTATAGCAGGACTGCCACATTGTGGTGGACAAATCAGACACTAAGGGGGTGATTTACTAAAGCCGTGCACCATCAGTAGAGGCTCACAGTGAGGCGCAACGCACATTTCCATATTTTTACAATACAGTGCGCCTGTAACAGAGCTCAAATCCCCCATTTACTATAGAGATGTCGGCGCATGGGAAAAGGCAATCTGTGCACCACTATGGATATGGCGCACGGCATCTCCAATTCAATATTAACAGAAGATGGAGGTACTAATATTATAGGGGGATGTTAGAAAATTTAGCAACAACTGCCCAAGTAACAAATATGCCCAAAATAGAATGAGAAAGTAACTTTTTCAGAGAAAGCCTGCTGTGCCTACAAGCACGTTTAGAACTGCATGAGATCAATGTAAGCAGTGCGCATGCACAAGTGGCTCTTGCGCTCCTTCACATGAGTGTTCACTGCGCGGCCAAAATCTTAGTAAATGTTGAGCAACGTACATGCAATTGCATGGGTTGAACGCACCCACCTCTAATCTTGACAATTTTTTTTTTTTTTAAGCTGGTTCACCTTTATGTATTTCTTTAAGGAGATTTGCACACAGGTCATGTTAGCATGTTACGTTGCCAACATGTGACATCCCCCCCTCCCAAACTTACTAGCTTTTAAGCAATTTTGCATTTTTAAAGGCACTTCTCCTTGTTTCGTTTTTGGGGTTGTCCAAATTGGTGACATTGATATATGTCCTGGGCCCACATACCCATTTTACAGCCAATAACTAGAATATAAGCCAGCCAAGTGGGGACTAGTAAAATTAACAAGTCAGTTACATAGTTACATAGTAGGTAAGGTTGAAAAAAAACACAAGTCCATCAAGCCCAACCTATGTGTGTGATTATATGTCAGTATTACATTGTATATCCCTGTATGTTGCGGTCATTCAGGTGCTTATCTAATAGTTTCTTAAAACTATGAATGCCCCCCGCTGAGACCACCGCCTGTGGAAGGGAATTTCACATCCTTGTCGCTCTTAAAGTAAAGAACCCTTTATGTAGTTTAAGGGTAAACCTCTTTTCTTCTAATTTTAATGAGTGGCCACGAGTCTTGTTAAACTCCCTTCTACGAAAAAGTTTTATCCCTATTGTGGGGTCACCACCAGTATGGTATTTGTATATTGAAATCATATCCCCTCTCAAGCGTCTCTTCTCCAGAGAGAATAAGTTCAGTGCTCGCAACCTTTCCTCATAACTAGGGATGAGCCGAACACCCCCGGTTCGGTTCGCGCCAGAACCTGCGAACGGACCGAAAGTTTGCGCGAACTTTAGAACCCTGTTAAAGTCTATGGGACTCAAACGTTCAAAATCAAAAGTGCTAATTTTAAAGGCTAATATGCAAGTTATTGTCCTAAAAAGGGTTTGGGGACCCGGGTCCTGCCCCAGGGGACATGTATCAATGCAAAAAAAGTTTTAAAACGGACGTTTTTTCGAGAGCAGTGATTTTAATGATGCTTAAAGTGAAAAAAAAAAGTGAAATATTCCTTTAAATATCGTACCTGGGGGGTGTCTATAGTATGCCTGTAAAGTGACACGTGTTTCCCGTGCTTAGAACAGTCCCTGCACAAAATGACATTTGTAAAGGAATAAAAGTCATTTAAAACTGGTTGCGGCTTTAATGTAATGTCGGGTCCCGGCAATATGGATCAAAATCAGTGAGACAAACGGCATGGGTAACCCCCCCCACAGTCCATTACTAGGCCCTTTGGGTCTTGTGTGGATATTAAGGGGAACCCTGCACCCAAATTTAGAAAAGGAAAGGCGTGGGACCTCCAGGCCCTATATACTCTGAACAGCATTATACAGGTGGTGCAAACAAGACAGGGACTGTAGGTTTGTTGTTAAGTAGAATCTGTTTGTAATTTTGAACTGGTACATTTTTATCACCCCTGTAACATTTTGTTTTGCTGTCTGTGCACCTCTTCAGAAGATATTTTGCTGTGAAATATTAGATCAAGAATTGTAATTACATGCCATTGTTGAACAGTGGTAGAAAAATTGGGCCTTTGGCGGTGGTGGTGCTGGTGCCACAACACTGTAAGTCCTCACAGTTACTCTTGGTGGGCGCAGGAATGGGTCCTGCTGTGAAATATTAGATCAAGAATGGTAATTACATGTCCCTATTGAACAGGTGCAGAAAAATTGGGCCTTATGCACTGGTGCCACAACACTGCAACCCCTCACAGATGCTATAGTTGGAGTGCAGGAATGAGCCCTGCTGCAAAGTATTGCATCAAAAATTGTAATTACACGCCCCTGTTAAACATGGGCAGAAAAATTGGGCCTTAGCCACTGCTGCCACAACACTGCAACCTCTCACAGATAATATAGTTGGAGTGCAGGAATGAGCCCTGCTGCAAAGTATTGCATCACAAATTGTAATTATACGCCCCTGTTGAACAAGGGCTGAAAAATTGGGCCTTGGGCCTTGGGCACTGGTGCTCGTGCCACAACACTGCAACCCCTCACAGATACTATAGTTGGAGCGCAGGAATGAGCCCTGCTGCCAAGTATTGCATCAAAAATTGTAATTACACGCCCCTGTTAAACATGGGCAGAAAAATTGGGCCTTAGCCACTGGTGGCGGTGCCCAGAAACAAAAATGTTTTTACAAGCTATCAGCATGAAAATTGAGGAGGAAGAGGATTGTCATTTAGCATAACAGGATAGTCACTCAGCATCAGCATAGGCAGTCTTGAAGGGATCTCACTTTAAAAAAAAAAATATTCGGTTACATCAGCATCAGGTGCTTGGTAGCTGGTGATCCAAGACTGATTCATTTTTATGAAGGTCAGCCGATCGACTGATTTGGTGGACAGGCGCACCCTGTGATCGGTTACAAAGCCTCCAGCAACACTGAATGTGCGTTCCGAAAGAACACTGGATGCAGGACAGGCCAGTAGCTCAATTGCATACTGTGCAAGCTCTGGCCATCCTCAAGACCCAGTAACCCAGAGGATTTTCGGTGGGAAAGGTGTCCAAGTCTGATCTTGCCCCTAGGTATTCCTGCACCTTGTGAATCAGACGCTGGCGATGGTTGCTGAAACCGATTATACCTTGGGGCTGCGGACTAAAAAATTGTCTGAACGCATAGGTCAGATGGCCACCTTCTCCACCGCTCCTTCTGTGACTGACCAAGGCCTCAGCAACACGTTGTCCAGGAGGACCAGGAAATTGTAACCTCCCAAGCTCTGGAAACGCATTGCACAAACCTTTCTGCAAGGCCTCCCGAAGATGTTTCATCCTCTGCTCCCTCTGCGATGGCAAGATAAGGTCCACAACCTTACCCTTGTAACGTGGATCAAGGAGGGTTGCCAGCCAGTAATGATCCCTCCCCTTGATACCACGAACAGGAGGATCCTTCCGCAGGCTTTGCAGGATCAGGGAGGCCATGCAGCGTAGGTTTGCTGAGGCATTCCGTCCAGAGTCCTCTGGGTCACTAAGGACGACATGATCCGCAGCCACCTCCTCCCAGCCATGTACAAGTCCATGGCTTTCTTCGGACTGTAAATGATCCCTTGAAGACTGCTGCTGATGCTGAGTGCCTGGCTCCACTTCCATGCTGACACAATCCTCCTCCTCCTCCACGTCCTCTTCCTGTGTGATCGGCGGGCATGCAGGAACACTGTCTGGATAAATGGGGCCTTGAGAGGTAAGGAAGTCCTTTTCCTCTCTCTGTTCTGCCTCAAGTGCCCTGTCCATTATTCCATGCAGCGTGTGCTCCAACAGGTGAACAAGAGGGACAGTGTCACTGATGCATGCACTGTCACTGCTCACCATCCTTGTGGCCTCCTCATATAGTGACAGGACAGTGCATGCATCCCTGATCATAGCCCACTGGCGTGGGGAAAAAAAAACAAGCTCCACTGACCCTGTCCTGGTGCCATAATCGCATAGGTACTCATTGATGGCCCTCTGCTGTGTGTGCAGCTGCTGCAGCATGGCCAACGTTGAGTTCCACCTGGTGGGCATGTCACAGATTAGGCGGTTCTTGGGCAGAATAAATTCCTTTTGGAGGTCAGCCAGCTGAGCACTGGCATTATATGACCTGCGGAAATGCACACAGACTTTCCTGGCCTGCCTCAGGACATCCTGTAAGCCCGGGTACATGCCCAAGAACCACTGCACCACCAAGTTAAGGACGTGAGCCAAACAGGGCACATGGGTCAGTTGTCCCTGTCAGAGAGCGGAGATAAGGTTGGTGCCATTGTCGCAAACAACCATACCTGGCTTAAGCTGGCGTGGCATCAACCACCTCTGAACCTGCCCCTGCAGAGCTGACAGAATCTCTGCCGCAGTGTGGCTCCTGTCCCCTAAGCACACCAGTTTAAGCACCGCATGGCATCTTTTTTGCCTGCGTGCTTGCGTAGCCCCTTGAACGCCTACGGAGCACCGCTGGTTCCGAGGACAAATCAACACAGGAAGAGGCAATGGAGGAAGAAGAAGAGGAGGGGGTCGAGGAGAGAGGTGTGGCAGAATCACCACTGGTAGAATTTTGAAGGCGTGGTGGCGGAACAACCTCCAACACTACTGCACCCTGTCCTGCATCCTTCCCAGCTGCCAGAAGAGTCACCCAGTGTGCGGTGAAAGATAGGTAACGTCCCTGTCCATGACTGCTGGACCATGAGTCAGCGGTAATATGCACCTTACCGCTGACCGCCCTCTCCAGCGAGGCCAAGACATTGCCTTCCACATACCGGTAGAGAGCCAGAATCGCCTTCCATGGGAAAAAGTGTCGTTTGAGAACCTGCCACTGAGGAACCGCACATTCCACAAACTCACGGAAGGGGGCAGAGTCTACCATCTGACGTTGGTGTACCAATAGCAGATTGCCCGCAAGTACTTGGCTGTGACACACCTAATTCTACACCTTCATTCCTCTCAGAGCAGGTTTCAGAGAGGACTGAAAGTATAGTGGGGTTGGAGATCCCAGCTAATGAGGAGCAAGGAGAGGTCCACTTTGTTCTTTGGTGTGGGTCTTTTAGGTACGCTTGCCAACGAACTGCATGGCAGGTTGACATATGTCTGGTCAAGCATGTGGTGCCCAAGCGGGTGATGTTTTGGCCACGCGAGATACACTTGAGACATATGTTGCAAATAAATGGAGAATTTTGGGACTTTAAATGAGGTTAGACGGGGCCGTTCAAGTCCCCACCTCCATTCCGAATAATGTTATAGAAGATGAGAAAATTGGTGGGAGTTTAACGAAGCACACGGTAGCAAGATAAAGTTAATTAAAATGTTTTTAATTGGTTCAAATTGTCATAAACTTTCATATCAAAATATTTTACGCATTTTGCTATATATAAATATCTGTACATTTCAATACAATTCATCAGAACCAAATATTGCACATAAATAAACAATCCAACACTAGGTTGGTACGAATATATAGAATACATGAAATCGGACAAAATTGTGTGGGCAAAAGATAGCTACATAAATCATAACAATGGAAATACCACCAAAATGAGGCTGTAATAGGGAACAGATTAAATTGAATAGGAACGGCCATACAAAATAATTCATGAATGTATATACATCGGTTGATATTAGCTCTACGCATTTCAAGGCCTTATAGCCTATCATCAGGAGCGAAACCTTGGTATATTGTCTATGGATAAAAAATATAAAAGAATTATAAAGAATATTGGGGTGGTGTCCATGTCTGGCCTTGCTGGCAGCACCACGTCCCCTCAGCTCCCGGTTGGGGCTTTGTTTGGCCGGTCCTGGGGGTTCTGTGCCCGCACCGCCCACTGCGAGGATTCACATGTAAGTGTATGGGACAATCCGGTTCATGGAGGGTCCTTCCACGTCCTGGATTTGCCCCTTCTATCTAATTAAGATATTTTTAGTCTTAAAAATGATTTTTCATTTTAATTTTAATTTTTAATATTCTTTATAATTCTTTTATATTTTTTATCCATAGACAATATACCAAGGTTTCGCTCCTGATGATAGGCTATAAGGCCTTGAAACGCGTAGAGCTAATATCAACCGATGTATATACATTCATGAATTATTTTGTATGGCCGTTCCCATTCAATTTAATCTGTTCCCTATTCCAGCCTCATTTTGGTGGTATTTCCATTGTTATGATTTATGTAGCTATCTTTTGCCCACACAATTTTGTCCGATTTCATGTATTCTATATATTCGTACCAACTTAGTGTTGGATTGTTTATCTATGTGCAATATTTGGTTCTGATGAATTGTATTGAAATGTACAGATATTTATATATAGCAAAATGCGTAAAATATTTTGATATGAAAGTTTATGACAATTTGAACCAATTAAAAACATTTTAATTAACTTTATCTTGCTACCATGTGCTTCGTTATAGTCCCGCCAATTTTCTCATCTTCTATATGTTGCAAATAGCAGCGGTGCGATCTGATGCACTTGTCTCAAAAAAGGCCCACTCCAAAGAACTTTTGGAATAGCGTACAGAGACAGCAGCGCCCTGCACATGCGGAGCTCTGTGGTGTGATGCAGTCAGTGTGCTGCCCTTAAGCTGGCCCCTGGAGGGCATCCAGCCTCGTTGGAGATGTGCCTCCTCCTCCTCAGTCCTATCAGGCACCCACGTGGAGTCAGTGACTTCCTCATCATCCCCTCCCTCCTCATCACTGGAGAAAACCTGGCAGTATGCTGCAGCTGGGGGAACATGATTGCCAGATTGCTGTCCTTCTTGGGCACCCCCTCTCTCTGGGCTCACATTACTTCCTTCCTCTAGCTGGGTACCATCATCAGAGCCTTCAAAACACTGGACATCCTCCTGGAGCATGTACCCAACACTGTGGTCAAACAGTTCGGGGGAACTCCTCAGGAACACATGGTGGGGCTAGGGAAGGAGTGACTGATGCCATTGAGCCGAGGGAAGAGGCCACGTTGGCAGCTGCTTTGCCAGACAAAGTACCCTGAACCTGGGTGAGAGAGGATGAGGAGGATGAGGACGGTTTGGTCATCCACTCTACCAAGTCTTCGGCATGTTGCTGCTCAACACGGCCAGCTGCCGAAAAAAAGGAAAAGCGTGTCCCACGGCCACGTGCTAATGAATATGCACCGTGTCCACGACCAGCACTGTTGCCTCTAGACACAGAGCCTGCTTGCCCTCTTTTATTGGTTTGTGACTGTCTGCCTCTCCTTGTTGGCCTTCCAGACATAATAATGGCCTGCAGTGAGATGTCGCTGCACAAAGCTGGGATGTGTATATATATATATATATATATATATATATATATATATATATATATATATATTGATTATACTGCAGCTAGCAGAATCAACTGTCTGCCTGTAGTATTATTAATATGAGAACACCAGCAATTGTCTCCAGGTAGCTTTAGGTGCACACTGTGCAGAGGACACAGTACACTAACTGTAAATACTGCAGCTGCCTGCCTGTGGTATTAATAGGGTCAGAACACCAGCAATTGCCTTCAGGTAGCTTTAGGTGCACACTGTGCAGAGGACACAGTACACTAACTGTAAATATTGCAGCTGCCTGCCTGTGGTATTAATAGGATCAGAACACCAGCAATTGTCTTCAGGTAGTTTTAGGTGCACACTGTACAGAGGACACAGTACACTAACTGTAAATACTGCAGCTGCCTGCCTGTGGTATTAATAGGATCAGAAGAACACCAGCAATTTTCTTCAGGTAGCTTTAGGTGCACACTGTGCAGAGGACACAGTACACTAACTGTAAATACTGCAGCTGCCTGCCTGTGGTACTAATAGGATCAGAAGAACACTAGCCATTTTCTTCAGGTAGCTTTAGGTGCACACTGTGCAAAGGACACAGTACACTAACTGTAAATACTGTAAAAACACCTGCCTGCCTGTCAGTAGGAAGAGAATAACAGGAACGGATCTAGCTAAACTGAATACAGTGCATATATACACAATACACTGTAAGTGCAGCTAACTGACTCTCCTGCTTACTCTATCTAACTTAAATCAAATGACACTGTCTCTGTCTATCTCTCTCCGCCGCCGCAAGACACTACACAAGGCCGCCACACAGGCGGCCTTATATAGTGTGGGGAGTGTACTAAAGCCCTGAGCCATAATTGGCCAAAGCCACCCTGGCTTTGGCCAATTACGGCTCTCTGTACAGATGGTGCTGTGATTGGCCAAGCATGCAGGTCATAGTGCATGCTTGGCCAATCATCAGGCAGCAATGCACTGCGATGCCACAGTGAATTATAGGCCGTGACGCGCTACTTGAATTTGGTGCGAACGGCCAATAACGTTTGCAATTCGACGAATGGTCGAACAGACGATGTTCGAGTCGAACATGGGTTCGGCTCAAACTCAAAGCTCATCCCTACTCATAACTAATATCCTTTAGACCCTTTATTAGCTTTGTTGCCCTTATTTGTACTCACTCTATTTCCAGTACATCCTTCCTGAGGACTGGTGCCCAGAACTGGACAGCATACTCTAGGTGCAGCCAGACAAGAGTCTTGTAGAGCGGGAGAATTATTGTTTTATTTCTGGAGTTGATCCCCTTTTTAATGCATGCCAATATTCTGTTTGCTTTGTTAGCAGCAGCTTGTCATTGCATGCCATTGCTAAGCCTATTATCTACTAGGACCCCCAGGTCCTTTTCCATCCTAGATTCCCCCAGAGTTTCTCCCCCCAGTGTATAGATTGCACTCATATTTTTGCCACCCAAATGCATTATTTTACATTTTTTCACATTGAACCTCATGTAGTTGCCCACCCCATTAATTTGTTCACATCTTTTTGCAAGGTTTCCAGATCCTGCGGAGAAGTTATTGCCCTGCTTAGCTTAGTATCGTCCGCAAATACAGGGATTGAACTGTTTACCCCATCCTCCAGGCCATTTATGAACAAATTAAATAGGATTGGTCCCAGCACAGAACCCTGGGGGACCCCACTAACCACCCCTGACCATTCCGAGTACTCCCCATTTATCACCAACCTTTGAACTCACCCTTGTAGCCAGTTTTCAATCCATGTACTCACCCTATGGTCCAAGCCAACAGGCCTTATTTTGTACAGTAAATGTTTATGGGGAACTGTGTCAAATGCTTTTGCAAAATCCAGATACACCACATCTATGGGCCTTCTTTTATCTAGATGACAACTCACCTCCTCATAGAAGGTTAATAGATTGCTTTGGCAAGAACAATTCTTCATGAATCCATGCTGATTACTGCTAATGATACCGTTCTCATTACTAAAATCTTGTATATAGTCCCTTATTATGCAGTATTTAATAGTATATAGTTTAATATAATAGTATTTGCATACTATTGATGTTAGGCTAACTGGTCTGTAATTCCCAGAGATGTATTTTGGGCCCTTGTTAAATATTGGTGCTACATTGGCTTTTCTCCAGTCAGCTGGTACCATTCCAGTCAGTAGACTGTCAGTAAAAATTAGGAACAATGATCTGGCAATTACTTGACTGAGTTCCCTAAGTACCCTCAGGTGCAAGCCATCTGGTCCCGGTGATTTATTAATGTTAAGTTTCCCAAGTCTAATTTTAATTCTGTCCTCTGTTAACCATGGAGGTGCTTCCTGTGATGTGTCATGAGGATAAACACTGCAGTTTTGGTTACTGAAGCCCCCCCGATTCCCTTGTGAAGACTGAGGAGAAGAATAAATTCAATACCTTTGCCATCTCCCCATCCTTTGTAACCAGATGTCCTTCCTCATTCTTTATGGGGCCAATATGGTCTGTCCAACCTTTTTTACATACTTGAAGAATTTCTTGGGATTTTTTTTAATCTCCTCCGCTATGTGTCTTTCATGTTCTAGATTAGCCGTCCTTATTGCACCCTTACATTTCTTGTTGTATTCTTTATAAAGTCTGAATGCAGATGATGATCTCTCAACCTTGTATTTTTTGAAGGCCTTCTCCTTTGCTTTTATATGCATTTTTACATTGGAGTTAAGCCATCCAGGATGTTTGTTCGCTCTTTTAAATTTATTACCCAATGGGATGCATTGGCTAATGCCCTTATTTAATATGCTCTTATAGCAAACCCATCTCTCCTCCGTGTTCTTTGTTCCTAAGATTTTATCCCAATTTAAGATTTTATCCCAATTTATGCCTTCTAACAAGGTTCGTAGTTTAGGGAAGTTGGCTCTTTTGAAATGCAGTGTCTTTGTATTCCCCTTATGTTTCCTATTTGTGTGATTTATACTGAAGCCAATTGACCTGTGATCGCTGTTACCTAAATTGCCCCATATTTCCACATCCGTGATCAGGTTTGTATTATTGGTAATCAGTAGATCAAGTAATGCTTTATTTCTAGTTGGTACATCTACCATCTGACCCATAAATTGTCCTGCAAGACATTTAGGAACTGGCGAGCCTTAGATGATTGCGCGGTTCCCTCCGTCCAATCTATGTCTAGATAGTTAAAATCCCCCATTATGATAGCACTTCCCACTTGCTGCTAATCCAAATTGTGATAGGAGATCTGTCTCCCCTTCCTCCCTCAGGTTAGGGGGCCTATAGCATACTCCCAGTTTTATTTTCCCCTTAGCTTCATCCCTTTGGAGCTCCACCCATAAGGATTCCACCTCCTCCCTAGCTCCCTTAGTGATGTCAACTCTCACATTCACTTGTACATTATTCTTGATATATAGGCATAACCCTCCCCTTTTTTACCCTCTCTATCCTTGTGATAAAGGGTATACCCTTGAATGTTTGCCAGCCAATCATGAGAGCTGTTGAATCAGGTCTCTGAAATTCCCACAAAATCCAAATCCTCCTCGTACAATAGTATCTCTAGTTAACCCATCTTATCCGCCAGGCTCCTGGCATTGGTGAACATGCCACGTAGTTTAGATCGGTTGCATATTATCCTCTTATTGGGTGTTTCGAGATTGCAACTAGGACTTGCTACTATACTTACCTTGGGTTTATGTGCTTTGGTCAACCTACCCTTAATGCCCCCAATACTACCCTCTTGAATATGTTCCGCGCTGACTATCTCTACCTCTGGACCCTCCCCCATTACCTAGTTTAAAAACCCCTCTAACTTTTTAGGCCATCTTCATTCCCAGCTGATCTGCACCCTCCTCATTTAAGTGCAGTCCCTTCTATAGTACCGGTTATCGGCTGAGAAGTCGGCGCAGTCCTCCAGGAACCCAAACCCCTCCTTACTACACCAGCTCTTCAGCCACTTGTTTACTTCCCTAAAATCCCTAGTCCCTAAAATCGTTCTTTAGGACACTCCATCTGCCTCTGACTTTGTCATTGGTACTACCAGATCCGTGTGCCAAACCCGAGCGCCCGGAAGACAACATACTGTTCGGCGCTTTAGGTCTTTGTTACAGATTGGCCTCTCTGTCCTTCTAAGAATTGCCAGTTCCCATAGACTGCAATGGTATTTTTCCCATAGACTGCAATGGTATTTGTTGTATAACTTTTGCCCATGTTAGACTCTTTGTTTGCCCCTCTGGACCGGGGGTGTTTGTCCCATCTGAAATTGTAGCATGCTGGATGATGTGCTTATTTTGTGCTAGCTGCATTTGGGTTGGTCTGGGCATGCTCAGGGACTTTGTTTTTTTTTTTGTGCTTTTTGTGTGTGAACAGCGCTTGGATTTTTCTGGGCACGTTCAGAGAGTGTGTTTTTTGGGTTAGTAATTTAAGGACATCTTTAACAGGTGTACCCACTTTGAAGTAATGTCTCTACAATGGGTGAACTTTCATTTTGTGTATTTTATGGACTGTGCGTGTGTTTTCAATTGCCTCAGCACATAAACCTATGTTATATAAAGGTGTGTGTGTGTGTGTGTGTGTCAAGAGAGTACATTTGGGTGTCCTTATAGAGTTTGTAACACATGTATTTTCTCTGTGAAGTTTGTTTGTTATGTGTTTTAGAGCTAGTATTTTTAACTTTTGTTTCTTTCTTATTTTTTTTGGGAGGGGGGATATTTTTCCATGAAATATTTTTGATGTTGTCAATGTGTGTCATTTGTACGTTGTTAGTTTCACTTTGATTTAATTGTCTGTGCTGCATCATTTAGCAAAATCTTCCTCAAGATGTTGTGACTAATAAATGTTTAAATCCTTAAGAGACTGTCGGTTTGTGGGTGCAGTCCTTTTAACTCCTGTTAATTTCCTCTGCAAAATGGCCAGACCTCAAAACCATAGTCTGTTAGTGTCTCAGATTAACATACATGTGTTTTTTGCTTTCCTTGCTCTTTTCCAATTCCTGTTTTGTTGACCAATAAAATTTGTAGCACATTTTTATTTTTTATGTGTTTTGTTAATAATTTGTTTTGCCGATGCATGCTCAATCCAAGTAATGCATTTTACACTACCCCCCCACCCCCCCCCCCCATGCAAGCTGCAGCTTAACTAGGCTGATTGGCATGGCAAAACAAAAAAAGTTGTGATTTGGCTAAAAGCTACTTTTCTGGTGCCTTCATGGCAGCATACGTATGGATTGTGCTTATGCTGCCATGGATAGGCACCAGGAAAGGAAAATTACAGGGAAGTAAGTATTCAAATTTTCCATTTTAGCGCAGTGGTTCTCAGCCTCAGTCTTCAAGTACCCCCGACAGGACATGTTTTGGGAATTTATCTTAGCTAAAATAGCTGTACAAAATACCAAGCCATTGACTGTGATTTAAAGCACCTGTGCAAAATGAAGGAAAACCTGCAAACATGGCTTGTTGGGGGTACTTGAGGCCAGGGTTGAGAACCACTGATTTAGAGCACTGAGCTAAAATCTAGCTCAAGACAATCCTCTTTTAATTGTGGGCATTTGAGGGAAACCAAGTGAGTGTTAGAACCCCTGCTTGTCTTTTTTATGTTGGGCTTTGTGTCCCTTTTCTGAAAATTGGCTTCACTTCCTGTCACAGCCAAACAGGAAGTGAGGGTAAAACCCTACCAATGTCTTTACTTGGGGACACACGGGTCTATCTAGTGTGTCCATTAGGCAAATTGCACTCTAGCACTTTGTTGTGTACACCCCAAATTATTAGGTATTTTGCAGTTTATTAAAGGCAAATTCATTCTGCAATACAAGTGTACTCACTGTAAATCTGAGGGGAAGCACTGGTGATTTTATCATCTAATCATGTAGAAGCAAAGATGCGTTTTTTTGTTTTTTTGAATGTCCCTCTCGGATCTCCAGCAACTGCACTTCCAAGTCCACTTGTAGTGCAAAGTGGATTTGCCTTTAGTAAATAAACCCCAAAGTCCAAGATACCTAATAATTTGGGGTGTACACAGCAAAATGCTAGAGTGTAATTTACTTAATGGGGAAACTATTTAGATTGACCTGTGCGTCCCCAAGGAAAGACATTGGTAGGGTTTTACCCTCACTTCATGTTGGGCTATGTGACAGGAAGTGAATAAATTTGAAGGAGAAACTGGCAAAATTTGGGAGGTGTCTTCACCCTATCAGGGGTGCAGACAGCCTCAAAAACTGATAAGACTTCTAATCCCTCTGCATTCTATCCCCAAGCAAAAATAAGAAAGGATTTAATTTACTTTGCAAAGACACATTCCTAAGTTAAACTGTGGATGCATATCAATGGCCCATTTAGACCTTGTTTAATAGAAAACACCAGTTGCCTTTCACTAGAAACATTTGTTAGTCCAGTCCTGGAAATCTACATCTGCTTTACTATTAATTTCCATAAAAATTGGGTTCCTGCAGCTAGATACGCAACTGCTGTGTGCGTGGAGGTATGTACCCATGGCGCATATCTGGTTCCAGAAGCGGAGTAATGACATCATGCCCCTCTAGGAAGCTGCTTGTCCTGCTGTGAATTTTTTCCCACCACCATGGCTCGCTCAGTGTTCTCTGAGGAAGTGATGATCCTTATTTGCAAATTAAGATAATTTTTTATTAAGACATGTCAGGAGTTTATTCATGCAAATGCGTACAATTGGTTAAATGTCCCCTTTAACCATAAAACAAGTTTAGCAGTTTTTTAAGGTTTTCTTAAAAAAAATAGGATTTTTTACTTACCGTAAAATCCGTTTCTCTGAGTTCATTGACAGACACAGCCTTCTTTAACAGAATGGTAGGGTTATATCCTCTCCGCATGACTAGGATTAGGCAGAACAAGAAAACAACCCCTGGCTATGCCCATGGGCTGTCCTCCACCAGTATATAACCCCCTCCCTGCTCTAGGTATTCAGTTTAGTAGCAAGCAGTAAAAAAAATATCAAAAAACTCCATAGAGGGGTGGGTGCTGTGTCTGTCAATGAACTCAGAGAAACGGATTTTACAGTAAGTAAAAAATCCTATTTTCTCATTCGTTCATTGACGGACACAGTCTTCTTTATTCAGAACGGTAGGGACGTCCCAAAGCAGTGCTGAACATGAGGGGTGGGACAGCGAAAAATCCCAAGGCTAACACAAAAGCCAACCGGGTAACAGGAGCTTCACACAGGACAAGCTGCAACCCAACCTGAACGATACCCCTTCAAGAGGGATTAGACCCTCCTAACAGCAACCTGCAAAAAAGCTTGCGGCCAAAAAAGGCACCCGCAGATGCCAACCCATCCACTTTGTAAAACTTGTGAAAAAGTGCAACAAACGCCTGAAGACAGAAGGCCCAAGACGCACTAGACGCCCATGAAGAATGCGCCATAACAGGGAAAGCAGGAACCCGATTCCTGACAGAATAGTCCAGAGTCATCATCTGTCTGATCCATCCAGAAGAAGGTTGCAGAAGAAACAGACAGCCCATTCTTGGCCTGTCCATGAGTACTGAGAGCTTGACCTCCAAAAGACTCAGTGGCTGGCAAATACAACCAAATCCCCCAAACCACATCCCGGGCAGATAAGGCAAATTCCTTAGGAAGTGTTGCCAGGGACACAAGAAAGGAAACACAATGTCCTTGTTCAAATGGAAACCCAGGGACAGAACTATAGAAAAGGCCGAAGCACCGCCTAAACCTGGGTAAGGTGAACGAGATGATAACGCCACCCTTTTTAGCACCCTGTGAGCAGAGGTGAAAGCCACTAAGAGGCCACCTTCTGAGACAGGGTTAGCAGTGGAATCTCCCGATATTTTGAGAGAGGGAGAGAGCGGCTCTTGGAGAACCAAAAAACCCAGTTTAGATCCCATGGCGGTAGAAAAAAAACGCACTGGTGCAAAAAGACATCTAAACCCCTTGAATAAAGGTACGCACCAGGGAGCGCGAGACCAGGGGATGCTGAAGACGACCACCCAAGCTGACACCTGGCCCTCGATGGTACTCGAGACACATTCCTGCTACCCCCCCCCGTAAATGGGGGTCGAAATTGGAGCCACCTAGAAAGAAAAAGGATGAATGCCCGGAGAGGCAGTCGACAAGGAACGCCAGTGACCAGGCGCACCCGGTCGGCGTACCCAGACCGACTGGACCCATCCGGGGATAGTAGAATGACCGGAACCCCTGCAGCCACGATCCTGCGTAAAAGCCACAACAGAAGCTGGAGAGGAGGAAAGGCATAGGGAAACGTCACTGGCCCCATGGGCCACCAGAGCTGCCAGAGCAACCCGTGACCTTACCAGAAACCTTGGTACCGTCCAGTTGAACCAGGACACCAAGAGAACTACCTCATGAGTGTCTCAACGGGAACAAACCCGAAGAAACACGGCCCGGTGAAGGGCCCATCCGTGGTTCAACCCTCGACAAATGAGGTATCCGCTTGTCAAGAATCCACTCCTGGAATGCATACACTGGAAAAGGGATGGACGAAACTTTCTGCCCACCGGGGAATACTGGCAACAGCCAGGGCCGCCACAGCCTATTTGACCCGCCCTGGCGAAGGGCATAAGCCATCGTGGTTGCCTTGTCCGACTAGAACCGTACCGGGAGCCCCCATGATCCAGACTTAGCCTGATCGCTCAAAATTCCAGGATATTACCTGGTAGTCTGGATTCCACCAGCGTAAAATGACCCTGAGCAGAGCTCAGTCCCAGGACATCCTACCCGGACCAACTGGCATTGGTGGTCACCCTGTTTAATACAAGGGGAGAAAGGATTTATCCCGCCAAAGAACCAGAGAGCGAGCCACCAGACCAGGGAACCCTGGTTTCCTAACTCAGCCGAATCTGATTGTCCCGAGACCTCGAGCATTTGTCTCATGCCAGGATCTCCCCGAAGGGAGCTTGTATGGAACTGCGCAAATGGAATCATTTCAAAAAGGTAGAAATTCTCAGACCCAACACCCACACGCAGGTCCGCAGAGGGCCTACCTGCCAGACTGAAAAATAAAAAACGCAGCATGCAACTTCTGGAGTTTGTCTAAGCGAAGAAAACACGCTGGCCAGAGCTGAAGCTCGGGCTTAGATAATCCGACATTCTGGAAGGGCCCAAGCAGACTTTAGATAGTATAGATGAAATCTAGATGAAATTCCTACTGAAATGAGTCAAGGTCTGTATAGAAACCAAATTGCCCGTCGGGGTAGCCGAGGAGTGGCAGAAGAAGATCGTCCAGGCAGCCAGGACCGCAAACACAGATGCAACTATGCCCGATCCGGGGCCAACACCTCACGAATACCCGAGGAGTGGTGGCCAGACTATGCACTGATCATGCACCGCACCCACAGCAAAACGGAGGAGGTGCTAGAGTCAGGCACATTACGGAATGCGTAAACAAGCATTCATGATGTTAATAGAAACTAGAAGGTCCCCATGATGAAGGGTTGCTACCACCATGTTAATGGACTCCATCCTGACCTTCTGTACCCACACAAGGCAGGTCAGGGCCTTAAACTGTTCCCGACACGGGAACTGAGACAACCATACTTTGCAGCAATGGAGCTTGCACATCCCCCCGCGGAGAACAGCAAGCGGTCCGGCAGTAGACGCCCATTGGAAGTATTGACATCCAGGGTAGCCCCCAAAATACCTGTCTAAGCCCCACTGAGGAGACCTTAGAAGCTCAGCAACCAAGGGAACTATGGCCAAAAGGCGCAGCTGACATACTGTAGTGCCTAGACCATAGGTCCGGCAAAGCAGCAAAGGCATGGGAATTCCCATATGGTTACCTCACAGCAAGTGTTTTTTTTTTTTATAGAAACACAAATGCACTCTAGATCCTCCCAGTCTTCAAGGACAATATTGTCAAGATAAGAGGGAAAAGGGAACGCTTTCGCCACGCAAGACGGCTTATGAGGCATCAGCTCTCCGCTGCAGCCACCGCTGCATCCCCCATCTTGAAAGGTTCCTGCTTAATAAGTGCGATAACCAGCACTTTTTCATGCCCTACTGCAGTCACCCTCACTCCCTGACAAGATAGGGAGCGTGGTCACCACCCCGCAAGGTGGGCCACGTCCTCATAGCCAGATAGGAGACAGAGGGGGGAGGGGAGGGCAGGGGTGCCATATACTAGGCTATATGCCTAAGCGCTACCCCAAAAAACACAGGGGGAGGGGACCACCAACTGGAACCCCCACGCCCGAGGTCCACATATGGGATGTCGAACGAGGCCCCTCACAGGGGGCACAGATTAAGGCCCCCTTTACAGGGGGCACAAAACAGAGCCCCTATCAGGGGGTGCAGATGGGGGCCGCTCACAGGGGGCGCAGACCGGGGGCCCCTCACAGGGGGCAAAAACCAGGGCCCCTCACGGGGGGTGAAAACTGGGGCCCCTCACAGGGGGCGAAAACCGGTTCCCCTCACAGGGGGAAAATACCGGGGCCCCTCACCGGGGGCAAATACCGGGGGCCCTCACCGGGGGCAAAAACCAGAGCCCCTCACAGGGGGCAAATACCGGGACCCCTCACAGGGGGCACAGACCAGGGTCCCTCACCAAGGGCACATTCTGGGGCCCCTCACAGGGGGCACAGACCGGGGCCCCTCACAGGGGGCACAGACCGGGGCCCCTCACAGGGGCACAGACTGGGGCCCCTCACAGGGGCGCTGGATCCAGGAGGCCACAGAAGCTGCCGCCTAATAGGTACAAAAAAACGCAGTCCAGTAGGCCACAAAAGCAGCAGGCTAAATTTTGGCTGCCCACCATGGGTACATGGCCCACGGTGGGACCGGAACACCTGACCGGACAACCGGTCGGTAGGCCTAAATTTTCGGCCGCCAACCGCAAGTGCGGAAGGCCGCAAAGCCATGGCCTAAATTTTCAGCCGCCGGCCACGAGTGCGGTAGATTGCAAAGCCGCAGCCTAAATTATGGCAACCACTCACCTCCCAGGCCCAACCCTAGATGCCCCCCACCCAGTAACAACCTGAAGGTGGAAAAGGGGAACCATGTCCCAAAGCCCCTAGGCCGGAGCCTGGGCCTCACTCGGGATGGGGGGGAAGGGGGTGGAGGAGAACCCCAGAGGGACCGACCACCCCAGGGAGTACCCGCACCCCACACCACTCCGGGGAAGGAGAGGAGGGGACCCCTTACTTACCTATCCAGCAAAAAGCACAGGTAACGCTCCCGGACAGATCCTCCTCGCCACCGAAGTGGGGGGCTGTCGGCCATGAGGAACGCTGCGACACAGACCGAGTCGTATGCGACCTCGCAAGACGTTTAACTCACAGGGCCAGCCCCTGTCCAGTGGGGCTATGTCGCGGCCGACCTAGCGTGTAGCTGTGGTCTGTGCGAGCTCGCTGGCCAGACTGGGGTGACCACTGGATCAAGCGTCCAGCCCATCGCCCAGCCCGGCAGTTGATTGTAGATCTCTCTGGAAAAAATCTAGGAAAAAGATAAAATAACAAACAACAAAAATATTCCCAGGACTAGAGATCCCAGCAGGGAACTAGGTCCTTACTCCGGACTAGACAGAAAAAAAATGAATACCTAGAGCAGAGAGCCAGGGGTTGTTTTTTGTTCTGCCTAGTCCTACTCCTGCGGAAATGATATAACCCTACCGTTCTGAATAAAGAAGGCTGTGTCTGTCAATGAACGAATGAGAAATGATGTTTCTAGCTTAACATTTAAAAATTTTTTGCTCTCTGCAGATTTGGGCCAACAGATTTTACCATCCTTCTGGACTATTACAGCTATTCATTTTAAAGCATAAACGTATCCAAAAAACCCATCTAGGATCTTCCAATCAAAATTGATTTACTATCTGGGCATCGGTAGCTCTGTAAGCAAGAAAGATAATTTGTAGGTGAGAGAAACGTGTTTACTGGCACACTGAATTAAAAGAGAATTGATTCGCCTTGTGCATTCTCTTTGTATTAAACACTGACACATAAGTGTGATGTATGAATTTTAGCCATGAACAGAATTTAAAATGTTGTTTTCTCTGAGGCATACTTAAATAAGGTCTCCTTTAAAGCGTCTGGAATCATTTGGTATCATTACTGTGTACATCTATTTGCATTTTTAGGCATAAATCAAGTTACATGCTTATTGTCAGCATTTGTATAGTATGATAGTAAGAGAAAAGTATAGTTTTATTTATTAAACTGAGGTTTAAAATCTCTCTTCTTTGATCAGATTAAACATAAAATCTATCTTCTTTTATTACAAAAGGTTATAACGGGTACAGGAGAGCTAGCCAAATCAGGACTAAACAAGATATGAATGAGTTGCAAGTGATTAAAACATTTTGTTTTATTTTTGGCTTGTAATATTCCTATCCTTAAATATTAGGAACAGAAGAAACTTTACAGGATTGCATCCTGATCTGTACTAGTCTGCTAAGTGATTTTTATGCACTACAGCATAGGCATGCTCAGGGGGTGTGCCAGGTGTGCCCAGGCACACCCTAATCACCCTGAGCAGTGCAGATTCCCCCTGATGATATTTTCGCCAAAGCTCCTAAATAAAATTGTAAAAAAAAATACAAAAAAAATAAAAAAATAAAAATACTGACACATCCATTACCCTACTAGATTTTAAAATATTTACATTTATTTAGAGTGTGTGTGTGTGTGTGTGTGTGTGTGTGTGTGTGTGTATATATATATATATATATATATATATATATACATATATACGCATGTGTGTGCAATAGGCTGCACACACCGATGCACTACAGGATGAGTAGGAAGGCAAGAGAACATTTTAATACTTATTTAAATTTCACAGATACATCACAGTATGACATATGCTTGTATTATGAATATAAACATTAAAATGACCCCAAAGCCGCGTACACACCGGCAGACTTTTTTCGACCGGACTGGTCCGACGGACTTTCCGAAGGACTTTCAACTGACTTTTGACGGACTTCCGACTGACAATTTTAACGAACGGACTTGCCTACACACGATCACACCAAAGTCCGACGGATTCGTACGTGATGATGTACACCGGACTAAAATAAGGAAGTTGATAGCCAGTAGCCAGTAGCTGCCCTAGCGTCGTTTTTTGTCCATCGGACTAGCATACAGATGAGTTGATTTCTGGGTCCGGCGGAGTTACGACGTAAAGATTTGAAGCATGTTCCAAATCTAAAGTCCGTCAGATTTTCGACTGGAAAAGTCCGCTGAAGGTCAGATGAAGCCCACACACGATCGGATTGTCCGCCCGACCGTGTATACGCTGCATTATACAACAAATATAAACAATGAGGCGGGTAGCCCAGTAGACTATACACATTGGGGTTGATTTACTAAAGGCAACTTGTAAGTGCAATTGCTGTAGATCTGAGGGGAAGCTCTAAAATGAGGAGAAGCTCTCGAGGTTATCATATTTTTATTTTTTATATACATTCCTTGTGACAGCAATAAAAGTGATCAGAATTTTTTTTTAAAGAAACAGTGTAAAAAAAAAAATGAAAATATAAATAAGAAAAAAAATAGTTTTAAAGCGCCCCCGTCCCCACGTGCTCGTGCACCAAGAAAACGCATGTGTAAGTCGCGCACACAAATGTAAACAGTGCTCAAATCACACATGTGAAGTATTGCCGCGATCATTGGAGCGAGATCAATAATTTTAGCAAAAGACCTCCTCTGTCACTCTACTCTGGTAACCGTTAAAACAGTGTAAACATTGCCTATGGAGATTTTAAGGGAATCGTAGTTTGTCGCCATTCCAAGAGTGCGTGCAATATTGAAGCGTAACATGTTAGGTATCTATTTACTCAGCGTAACATCATCTTTTACAATATGCCAAAAAATTGGGCTAACTTTACTGTTTTCTTATTTTCTTATTTAAAAAAAGTGTATTTAAAAAAAAAAAAAGCGTTTGAAAGACCGCTGCGCAAATACCATGTGACATAAAATACTGCAACAACCATCAATTCTCTAGGATCTTGGGGGTTCTTAAATAATTTTCTAGTAGAAAATACTTAATTTAACTTGTAAACAAGTGTCAGAAATAGGTTTGGTCTTATAGCGAATAACTATGCTACCAGCTGTTAAATTGTTTGATCGCGAGGCCGTGCGGCTTGACCCTTTGAGAAAGAAACACAGTGTCAGGGCGAAGCCACACAGCAACATTTGACAACGTCACCCGTGTTAATTTTGGCATAAAATTTTGATTTCATTTCAGTTATACAGTGCCTTGAAAAAATATTCATACCCCTTGAAATTTTCCACATTTTGTCATTTTATCATAGGGTTGTCTCTACCAGCTTTGCACATCTAGAGAGTGACGTTTTTGCCTATTCTTCTTTGCAAAATAGTTCAAGCTCTGTCAGATTGGATGGAGAGCGTCTGTGAACAGCAATTTTCAAGTCTTGCCACAGATTCTCAATTGCATTTAGGTCTGGACTTTGACTGGGCCATTCTAACACATGAATATGCTTTGATCTAAACTGTTCCATTGAAGCTCTGGCTGTATGTTTAGGGTCATTGTCCAGCTGGAAGGCGAACCTCTGCCCCAGTTCTCAAGTCTTTTACAGGTTTTCTTCTAAGATTGCTCTGTATTTGGCCCCATCTATTTTCCCATCAACTCATCAACTGACCAGCTTCCCTGTCCCTGCTGAAGAAAAGCATCCCCCCAACATGATGTTGTCACCACCATGTTTCACAGTGGGGATGGTGTGTTCAGAGTTATGTGCAGTGTTAGTTTTCCGCCACACACAGCGTTTTTCCTTTAGGCCAAAAAGGTAAATTTGGGTCTCATCTGACCAGAGCACCACATGTTTGCTAAGTCCCCCACATGGCTTCTTGCAAACTGCAAAGGGGACTTCTTATGGGTTTCTTTCAACAATGGCTTTCTTTTTGCCACTCTGCCACTTTGTGGAGTGCATGACTAATAGTTGTCCTATGGAAAGATTCTCCCATTTGAGCTGTGGATCTCTGCAGCTACTCCAAAGTTACCATGGGCCTCTTGGCTGCTTCTCTGAATAATGCTCTCCTTGTCTGGCCTGTTATGTTAGGTAAACAGCCATGTCTTGATAGGTTTGCAGTTGTGCCATACTCTTTCCTTTTTCAGATGATGGATTGAACAGTGCTCCGTGAGATGTTCAAAGCTTGAGATGTTTTTTTATAACCTAACCCTGCTTTAAACTTCTCCACAACTTTATACCTGACCTGTCTGGTGTGTTTCTTGGCCTTTATGACGCTGTTTGTTCACTAACATTTTCTAACAAACAGATGGGCTATAGTTACTAATTAGGTAACTTCTAAAGGCAATTGGTTCTAATTTAGATTTTAATTAGGGGTATCAGAGTAAAAGGGGCTGAATACAAATGCACGCCACACTTTTCAGATATTTAGTTGGAAAAAAAAATTGAAAACCATGTATCTTTTTCTTTCCACTTCACAATTATGTGCCACTTTGTGTTGGTCTATCACATACAATCCCAATAAAATACATTTAGGTTTTTGGTTGTAACATGAAAAATGTGGAACATTTCAAGGGGTATGAATACTTTTTCAAGGCACTGTAGTATTTTGACTAAAATGCCATTTTAAATATAATCCCACTTTATGAACAAACAAGGGGGAGGGGAATTGGGACTTTAAATGAAATTGCGCCGGGTAAGGTCGCACGTTTCCATCCCTATGACTACAGTATAAAAAACCCACAAGCAATAGCGAGCGAGTAAAAGAAAAGGGAGTGGGACTTTAAATGAAGCCTCGTGGCTCTGTGTCTCCTCGGGGGGCGCCTGTGTTTGTCGCCGTAGCGGGGGTGCCCGCCTCAGCTTCCGGTTGCAGTAATTCCGGACGGCTTGCCGCATCTGGCCATTCACCATCAACCTATACCTTTTGTAAGTACTTTTTCTTTCGGTGGATTACCTGCCCTCCTGTACCCACTTCAACCCTTTTGACCTAATATGTTAAATTACAGAAACATGACATGTCTGCTCCTGATGAGTGGTCATGAACCACGAAACGCGTCGAGCTACCAGTCCCCTTCTACTTATCCAACCCATGCTACACATGCTACTGTTTTTTTAACAGGATTTTGAGGCCAGATATCAGGCAGGCATTACCTTGTATTAATCATTTACCCATTCTGACACCTGGTGGTCCCTTGTTTTTACTTAGTAATATTGCTCATACCCATGTTATTATTTATTTTACCTATTATACCTTTTGTAACAATGCTAATGATCCTTATGCTGATCTTTGGTTATCAATGCTACTATCTACCGTATGACATTTTACCAAGTGTTAATTTTGACATTGTTTGATACCATTGTTTGTATTAACATTTAATAAAGCTTATTGACCCACCGTTTATGTGTCGGCTTGCAAACCATTGGCTTCATTTAAAGTCCCACTCCCTTTTCTTTTACTCGCTCGCTATAATCCCACTTTAGTCATATTTTAGTTGACTAAAATAATTTTATTCAACTAAAATGCACTGGAGATTTTAGTCAACTAAAATCGAATGTGTTTGGTAAAATGGTATTGCATTATTTAAGCATTTCTATATAATTTCCAAAATCATTATATACTCCTGGAGTAAAAAAAATCTAATATCATGTTATTTTTTATGGTATTAAGCTTTGAACAAACTCACAGATATGGATTTAACCACTCTGGATGGTCTAGGGAGGCTTGTAATGCTGCAGTGATCTGGATGCCGGTGGTCAGAGGAGGCCTGTAATGCACACACAGTACTCTGGGCAGACGGTGGTCTGAGGGGAGGCCTCAGGCCTGTAATTGTAATGTACACTCTCACAGTCGTCATGAGTAAGGAGTGGGACTCTCGTCAAGACTTGGGAGGCCTGTAATGCACAGTGCTGCTCTGGATGGTGGTCTGAGGACTCAGAGGCCTGTAATGCTGGCTGCACAGTTGCTTGCTTGCTGGGAGCAGAAGCAGGCGGAGCTCTGTGGAAACCAGAAGTTAGTTCATGAGGGTAAACGTTCCTGCCTTCGTTTCGTTTTCATTCATCAACAAAAACGGAATTGATTTTTGTCATAGTTTTCGTCAGTGGACGAAAATGTGGTGTACTTTTCGTTTAGTTTTCGTCACTGTAAAAATGCCGCTGACGAAAATTTTGAAGAAAATGTTTTCATTGATGAAATTAACACTGGACATCATGCGCTGTCTAAGTGGAGACTCAGAGTCTGGAACGTTGCATAGAAGGATGTGGCGACTGGGGCTGTGTCACACTGGAAAGCACGGGGATGCATGCTAGCAGCAGGATTGCTGTAACCTGTGTGGATAAGTAAAGCCCATGTTTTTAAAATGTTTGTGAGCGGCACTCTTTTATTATAAATACATTTTCAATAATTTTACAGTAATGCACAATAGGAGTTTTTCTTTTTGACATTTGAGAGATTTCATGACCTGAACAAGTGGATCACCTGCGAGCCAAGTTGTATACCAGGAGGTATATTTTTAATGAAGCTATGTTTGCTGAGCATTAATGCAAGGCAAAAACATCTGGTGAGTCATTCCCACTAAGTGGGTTTGTGGTGAAGCACAAAGGGTGTGTTGTGGAGGCGTTATTCTGCATGTTTGAATTTTTTTGTTTGAGATATCACAGCACCAGCTTGCACATACCTTCTCTTGTTGGGACACACATGCATATATATATATATATATATATATATATATACACAGTGTGTGTGTGTGTGAGTGTGTATATAATCTTTTGGACACATAAATGTTTTAAGTTATCCTTCACTTCTTATTACATGAACTTTCTATATTAATATCAATGGCATTCCTGGGGGGGGGCAGAGGCGGCCCTGACCCCCCCAACATTATGTTGTGCCCCACCATGTGCCCCCCCAATTAAAAAAAAAAATATTTTTTTTACAAAAAGGCAATGTCTAAGATGGAGAGTGTCCCCAGTCAGCTCCTGCGGGTGATTCCTCCCCCCTCCCTCTGCTTGCTGACACTGCATAATGCGAGCGCTCACACAACCACGGCCGCTCGAGCTGCTCCTTCCCCTGCATCCTCATTGGCAGGGAGAAGAGCAAGTTGCAGGAAGGACTCCACCAGGACTCTCAGTTACTGAAAAAACAGACTGATTTCTCCTGTCCTTAGGACAGGAGAACCAGCCTGTAAATTCCTAGAGATGCCAGACCAGAGCTGTCAATAGCAGGGGCAGGACAGCAAGAGGAGGCTGGGGAACCCCACAGTGGCAGAACACCAGGGCCCAGTGGCAAGATAACTTTTGCAACCCTGATAGTTCTCCCACTGCTTTGGACCCTTATATTTTCTTGGTATGCTGGTGACATATATCTCTTGTTTTCTTCCACCCTGGGGGGGGCCCCAATACAGTAGGAAGGGAGCTCACTGCAGAACATGTGAAAGGGCCATTGTGGGATCGTAGTAAAGGGCCCCAGGATATATTTGCATTTTATAGTTGCCCCCTACTTTTGTCCCTGCCCCCCTATGTGCCCCCCCTAAATATGAAAGCTGGAGACGCCACTGATTAATATAACCCTGCCGCCTAAAGAAAATGTCCCACTTAGCCACTTGCCGACCGCCTCACGATGATGTACGTCGGCAGAATGGCACGGGCAGGCAGAATCACGTACCTATACGTGATCTGCCTCCTGCGGGCGGGGGGTCCGATTGGACCCCCCCGGTGCCCGAGGCGGTCGGCATTTGTCCCCCGGTGATCGGATGTGAGGGGGAGGCCATCCATTCGTGGCCCCCCCTCCCGATCGCTCCCAGCCAATGGGATCATTTCCCTGCCTCTGTATAGTACACAGAGGCAGAGGAAATTATGTCATCTCTCCTCGGCTCGGTATTTTCCGTTCAGACTGCAATGTGAGTGCACCAACACAATACATCACAGTAGAACATGCCAGGCACACATAACACCCCCCTTTACCCCCCGACCCCCCCCGATCACCCCCCAATCACCCCTCCCCCCCCCCGTCACACTGACACCAAGCAGTTTTTTTTTTTTCTGATTACTGCATTGGTGTCAGTTTGTGACAGTTAGTGTGGTAGGGCAGTTAGTGTTAGCCCCCTTTAGGTCTAGGGTACCCCCTAACCCCCCTAATAAAGTTTTAACCCCTTGATCACCCCCCGTCGCCAGTGTCGCTAAGTGATCATTTTTCTGATCGCTGTATTAGTGTCACTGGTGACGCTAGTTAGGGAGGTAAATATTTAGGTTTGCCGTCAGCGTTTTATAGCGTCAGGGACCCCCATATACTACCTAATAAATGTTTTAACCCCTTGATTACCCCCCTAGTTAGCCCTTTCACCACTGATCACCATATAACCGTTACGGTTGACGCTGGTTAATTCGTTTATTTTTTATAGAGTCAGGGCACCCGCCGTTTATTACCTAATAAAGGTTTAGCCCCCTGATCGCCCGGCGGTGATATGCTTCGCCCCAGGCAGCGTCAGGTTAGCGCCAGTAGCGATAACACCCACACACGCAGCATACGCCTCCCTTAGTGGTATAGTATCTGAACGGATCAATATCTGATCCGATCAGATCTATATTAGCGTCCCCAGCAATTTAGGGTTCCCAAAAATGCAGTGTTAGCGGGATCAGCCCAGATACCTGCTAGCACCTGCGTTTTGCCCCTCTGCCCGTCCCAGCCCACCAAAGTGCAGTATCGATCGATCACTGTCACTTACAAAACACTAAACGCATAACTGCAGCGTTCGCAGAGTCAGGCCTGATTCCTGCGATCGCTAACAGTTTTTTTGGTAGCATTTTGGTGAACTGGCAAGCACCAGCCCCAGGCAGCGTCAGGTTAGCGCCAGTACCGCTAACACCCACGGGCGCACCGTATACCTCCCTTAGTGGTATAGTATCTGAACGGATCAATATCTGATCCGATCAGATCTATACTAGCGTCCCCAGCAGTTTAGGGTTCCCAAAAACGCAGTGTTAGCGGGATCAGCCCAGATACCTGCCAGCACCTGCGTTTTGCCCCTCCGCCCGGCCCAGCCCAGCCCACCCAAGTGCAGTATCGATCGATCACTGTCACTTACAAAACACTAAACGCATAACTGCAGCGTTCGCAGAGTCAGGCCTGATCCCTGCGATCGCTAACAGTTTTTTTGGTAGCATTTTGGTGAACTGGCAAGCACCAGCGGCCTAGTACACCCCGGTCGTAGTCAAACCAGCACTGCAGTAACACTTGATGACGTGGCGAGTCCCATAAGTGCAGTTCAAGCTGGTGAGGTGGCAAGCACAAGTAGTGTCCCGCTGCCACCAAGAAGAAGACAAACACAGGCCCGTCGTGCCCATAATGCCCTTCCTGCTGCATTCGCCAATCCTAATTGGGAACCCACCACTTCTGCAGCACCCGTACTTCCCCCATTCACATCCCCGACCAAATGCAGTCGGCTGCATGAGAGGCATTTTATGTCCTCCCGAGTACCCCTACCCAACGAACCCCCCCAAAAAAGATGTTGTGTCTGCAGCAAGCGCGAATATAGGCGTGACACCCGCTATTATTGTCCCTCCTGTCCTGACAATTCTGGTCTTTGCATTGGTGAATGTTTTGAACGCTACCATACACTAGTTGAGTATTAGCATAGGGTACAGCATTGCACAGACTAGGCACACTTTCACAGGGTCTCCCAAGATGCCATCGCATTTTGAGAGACCCGAACCTAGAACCGGTTACAGTTATAAAAGTTAGTTACAAAAAAAAGTGTAAAAAAAAAAACAAAAGAAATATGTAAAATATAAAAAAAATAGTTGTCGTTTTATTGTTTTCTCTCTCTCTCTATTCTCTCTCTATCATTCTGCTCTTTTTTACTGTATTCTATTCTGCAATGTTTTATTGTTATAATGATTTACCATGTTTGCTTTTCAGGTATGCAAGTTTTTATACTTTGACGTTTACTCTGTTTTATTGTTAACCATTTTTTTGTCTTCAGGTACGCCATTCACGAATTTGAGTGGTTATACCAGAATGATGCCTGCAGGTTTAGGTATCATCTTGCTATCATTCTTTTCAGCCAGCGGTTGGCTTTCATGTAAAAGCAATCCTAGTGGCTAATTAGCCTCTAGACTGCCTTTACAAGCAGTGGGAGGGAATGCCCCCCCCCCCCACCGTCTTCCGTGTTTTTCTCTGGCTCTCTTGTCTCAACAGGGAACCTGAGAGTGCAGCTGGTGATTTAGCCAGCTGACCATAGAGCTGATCAGAGACCAGAGTGGCTCCAAACATCTCTATGGCCTAAGAAACCGGAAGCTACGAGCATTTCATGACTTAGATTTTGCCGGATGTAAACAGCGCCATTGAGAAATTGGGAAAGCATTTTATCACACCGATCTTGGTGTGGTCAGATGCTTTGAGGGCAGAGGAGAGATCTAGGGTCTAATAGACCCCAATTTTTTCAAAAAAGAGTACCTGTCACTATCTATTGCTATCATAGGGGATATTTACATTCCCTGAGATAACAATAAAAATGATTAAAAAAAAAAAATGAAAGGAACAGTTTAAAAATAAGATAAAAAGCAAAAAAAAATAAATAAAAAAAAACAAAAAACACCCCTGTCCCCCCCTGCTCTCGCGCTAAGGCGAACGCAAGCGTCGGTCTGGCTTCAAATGTAAACAGCAATTGCACCATGCATGTGAGGTATCACCGCGAAGGTCAGATCGAGGGCAGTAATTTTAGCAGTAGACCTCCTCTGTAAATCTAAAGTGGTAACCTGTAAAGGCTTTTAAAGGCTTTTAAAAATGTATTTATATTGTTGCCACTGCACGTTTGTGCGCAATTTTAAAGCATGTCATGTTTGGTATCCATGTGCTCGGCCTAAGATCATCTTTTTTATTTCATCAAACATTTGGGCAATATAGTGTGTTTTAGTGCATTAAAATTTTAAAAAGTGTGTTTTTTCCCCAGCTATTTGCTGAGAGGTATAGTGAGTATTTTGCAGACCTCACTTTTTGTCGCAAAGTTTTGAAAATTGAAAAAAGAAAAAAAAAGTTTTTTCTTGTCTTTCTTCATTTTCAAAAACAAATGAGAGCTGCAAAATACTCACCATGCCTCTCAGCAAATAGCTTGGGGTGTCTACTTTCCAAAATGGGGTCATTTGGGGGGGTTTGTGCCACCTGGGCATTCCATGGCCTCCGAAAATGTGATAGGCAGTGAAGAGTGAAATCAAAAATTTACACCCTTAGAAATCCTGAAGGCGGTGATTGGTTTTCGGGGCCCCGTACGCGGCTAGGCTCCCAAAAAGTCCCACACATGTGGTATCCCCATACTCAGGAGAAGCAGCTAAATGTATTTTGGGATGCAATTTCACATATGCCCATGGCCTGTGTGAGCAATATATCATTTAGTGACAACTTTGTGCAAAAAAAAAAAAAAAGTGTCACTTTCCCGCAACTTGTGTCAAAATATAAAATATTCCATGGACTCAACATGCCTCTCAGCAAATAGCTTGGGGTGTCTACTTTCCAACATGGGGTCATTTGGGGGGGTTTTATGCCATCTGGGCATTTTATGGCCTTCAAAACTGTGATAGGTAGTGAGGAGTGAAATAAAAAATTTACGCCCTTAGAAATCCTGAAGGCGGTGATTGGTTTTCGGGGCCCCGTATGCGGCTAGGCTCCCAAAAAGTCCCACACATGTGGTATTCCCGTACTCAGGAGAAGCAGCTAAATGTATTTTGGGGTGCAATTCCACATATGCCCATGGCCTGTGTGAGCAATATATCATTTAGTGACAACTTTTTGTAATTTTTTTTTTTTTTTGTCATTATTCAATCACTTGGGACAAAAAAAAATAATATTCAATGGGCTCAACATGCCTCTCAGCAATTTCCTTGTCTACTTTCCAAAATGGGGTCATTGGGGGGGGGGGGGTTGTACTGCCCTGCCATTTTAGCACCTCAAGAAATGACATAGGCAGTCATAAACTAAAAGCTGTGTAAATTCCAAAAAATGTACGCTAGCTTGTAGACGCTATAACTTTTGCGCAAACCAATAAATATACGCTTATTGACATTTTTTTACCAAAGACATGTGGCTGAATACATTTTGGCCTAAATGTATGACTAAAATTGAGTTTATTGGATTTTTTTATAACAAAAAGTAGAAAATATCATTTTTTTTCAAAATTTTCGGTCTTTTTCCTTTTATAGCGCAAAAAATAAAAACCGCAGAGGTGATCAAATACCATTAAAAGAAAGCTCTATTTGTGGGAAGAAAAGGACACAAATTTCGTTTGGGTACAGCATTGCATGACTGTGCAATTAGCAGTTAAAGCGACTGTCAGAGGACATCTGTCGCCTCCGTCGGCCGGGCTCCGGGGCGCATGCGCGGTGGACTGGCACTCTGGCGCACACCTGTACGCGGCCCAATGGTGCGGTGCGTGCGGGTGCACAATGGTCCCCCGAGTGTGCGCCGTCGCCCGTGTGGGTGCACGGTAGCGCGTCACGCTGATGCGTGCGCTGTGGGGGCTACTTCTGACGGCTCCAGCACCCATTCGGGTTGCTGGTTTGTCGTCAGCTGTTCCTGGTTCCTGCTTCTCTGTGCTCCTTGCTTCTTGCTTATACCTGTGTTGACCCCTGGCTAGTTTAAACGGACTCTGCCTGATACCCACTGACCTCTGGCTATTCATTAACGGACTCTGCTCTCTGCCTGATACCCACTGACCTCTGGTTATTCATTAACGGACTCCGCTCTCTGCCTGATACCCACTGACCTCTGGCTATTCAATAACGGACTCTGCTCTCTGCCTGATACCTGTGCTGACCCCTGACTTGCCTTAAACGAACTTGTGCTCTACCTGATTACCCGGTTCTGACCCCTGGCTTGTTTAAACAGACTTGTGCTCTACCTGATTACCCGGTTCTGACCCCTGGCTTGTTTCTCGGACTTCCTGCAACTCCACTCAGTCCCCTGACCCTGCAGTGGCACCTTCTCCTGCACCTCCAGTCAGCGTCTGAAGACTTCTACTGGGCCTACAAGTCCTATACCTTCGGAGCTGCCTCTGCGTGCCCCTTGCACCCTGTATCATCTCCGGGGTGCGCGGGGTCATAAGGGCGAGCCGCTCTCAGCATCTTGGCCTCGGTGAGTATTAGTCGTGACAGTACAAACCAGCCAGATGTCCGTGGCCGACAGAGCGTGCTCTCCTCTGGAGATCTTGTGTCAGCAGGTTTCCGCTCTTGCTGACTCCGTTCAAAAATTGCAGGAGGGATATACCCAGATTGACGGCCGCCTGCAACAAATTACGGGGTCACTTCCATCTGCAGCCGCAGCTCCCAGTAGTGGGGGTCCGCTCCCTCAGGCTACCGTCAATCCCACAGTCGTAATGGCGCTCCCAGAGCCCAGGGTTCCTACACCGGAGCGTTTTTCAGGGGACCGCAAGAAATTTAGGGCCTTCAAAAAAGCCTGTTCTCTCTATTTTGCTCTTCAGCCCAGAACCTTCTCATCTGAGATTGTTAAGGTGGGATTTGCGATCTCACTGTTGTCTGAGGAACCCCAAGCCTGGGCCCACGGCTTGATGGAACAGAGAAGTTCAGTGCTAAACACGGTAGATTCCTTTTTTGAGAGTATGTCCCAACTCTATGATGATCCGCAGCGCATGGCCACAGCTGAAGCAATTTTACACAGTCTGTCCCAAGGAAGGAGGCCAATTGAGGACTATACGGTGGAATTCCGTAAATGGGCGGCCGATACAAATTGGAACGAGCCGGCCCTGCGATACCAGTATCATCAGGGTTTGTCTGAACTTCTCAAAGATGAGTTGGCCAGGATGGAAACTCCAGCTTCCTTGGAAGAATTAATCCAAGCAGCCACGAAACTGGACAGGCGCCTACGTGAGCGATGCTCAGAGCGTTTTCAAAGTCCGTGCCCTGCCTGGACGTCGTCCAGACCCCTTCCTGCTCAGTCGCCATCTCCAATAGCTGCTACTGCAACACCAGTACCCGAGGTTGAGCCTATGCAGCTCGGCCTGGTTCGAGCTCCGCTGACCTCCGAAGAGAGACAACGCAGACGGCAATCTAACTTGTGCCTATACTGCGGGGGTGCCGGACACTTCTTGCGCAATTGCCCAGTAAGACCTAGTAAGTTCTTTCGGCCAAATCTGATGAACTGTCAAACCAACATTGTTCCTAAAACTTACGTGATGTTGTTTGTTTCCTTACAGCTACGGGAAGGGGAAACCCGCTTACCGGCCATCATTGATTCCGGAGCTTGCAGTTGCTTTTTAGACGGTGCCTTGGCCCACACCCTGCATTTTCCTCTGCAAACCAAAGCTCAAGGTCTACAAATACACCTAGCCGAAGGGTCACTTCACCGCTCAGGTCCCATCACCCAGGAAACCCAACCTATCCTTGTGACCACAGATTCCGGTCATCAGGAATTCCTACGGCTGGACCTCATTCACTCTCCTATTTTCCCTGTTATACTCAGCTTGCCCTGGCTACAGGCACATGACCCACAGATCGAATGGAGTACTAAGTCGGTATCTTTCTCCTCCCAGTATTGCTCTCAACACTGTCTTCCCATGGCTCCGAAAGTTTGTGCAACGATTACAGTTCCATCAGACAACCTCCAACATGTTCCCCCCCCGAACACCTCAAGTTTCAAGAAGTCTTTAACAAACAAATGGCTGACTGTCTGCCACCTCATCGGCCTTACGACTGCCCAATCGATCTCCTGCCTGGATCGGAAGTCCTATTTGGCCGTACATTTTCACTCTCAGAAACTGAGCTGGAAGCTCTCAAATAATATATTGATGAAAATCTCAAGAAGGGTTTCATTCGTCCCTCGTCCTCACCTGCCGGAGCTGGCATATTTTTGTAGGGAAAAAGGATGTATCCCTAAGGCCGTGTGTGGACTACCGGCAGCTTAATAATATCACCATCAAAAACAGGTATCCACTGCCGCTCATCCCTGAGTTATTTCAACGGTTCCGATCAGCCAAGATTTTTTCCAAACTTGACCTCCGAGGTGCCTATAATCTTGTCAGGATCAGGGCTGGGGACGAGTGGAAGATGGCTTTCAGGTCCAGATTTGGACATTTCGAATACCTAGTGATGCCATTCGGGCTCTGTAATGCACCGGCCACCTTTCAACACCTGGTGAATGATATATTCCGAGAATACCTGGACGATTTCCTTGCTGTTTACCTGGATGACATTCTTATTTTCTCCTCCACTATTGAACTGCACAAGGGGCATGTAAAAAAGGTTCTTACCATACTTAAACAACACAAGCTGTACCTGAAAGCCGAAAAATGTGAATTTGAAAAATCAGTCGTACAATTTCTAGGATTCATCATTTCAACTAATGGGGTCGCAATGGATCCACAAAAGATACAAGCAATTCAGGAATGGCCGGCCCCATCTGATAAAAAAGGGGTACAGCGTTTTATAGGGTTTGCCAACTTTTGCAGGAAATTTATCGTCGGATTCCGCTATTGTGGCGCCTATCACCCAGTTGACTCATCAGCACAGTTCCTTTCAGTGGTCCCAAGCGGCACAAGAAGCCTTTCTGAAACTGAAGACCTTGTTCAGTTCCGCCCCGATTCTCCGTCACCCTGACCCAAATCAACCATTTGTACTAGAGGTGGACGCATCAGAAATCGCAACAGGAGCTATCCTTTCCCAAAGACATGGGCCTAAAGCCATTCTACATCCTGTAGCCTTTGCATCTCGGAGACTCAGCCCGCCAGAACTCAACTACGATGTGGGTGACAGGGAGCTGCTGGCCATAAAGTTCGCTCTAGAGGAATGGAGGTATTTACTGGAAGGCGCATTACACCCAGTTATGATCTTTACGGATCACAAAAATTTGGAATACCTCCAGACAGCAAAGCGGTTAAAACCTAGACAAGCACGTTGGGCTCTCTTCTTTTCTCGTTTTAATTTCCATATATCCTATAGACCTGGTGCAAAAAATGGAAAGGCGGATGCACTTTCTCGGATGTTCTCTGCAGATCCACAAACGACTGAACCGAGCACTATTCTCTCTCCACAAAACTTCCTTGGTCTGACTCAGGCGGACTTAATATCGTCCATCAGGTCTTCATCCAATCTGTGTGCCAAACCGGAGGTACATTCCTTGGAAAAATCTCTTTTGGGTCCGGGGAAAAATTTTTGTACCTCGGGAGATACGGTCTCTAACCCTTAAGATGTGTCATGACCATAAATTGGCAGGTCATTTTGGGACGAAGAAGACGTCTGAGCTGATCTCTCGCTCCTTCTGGTGGCCTAGGTGGAGACGGGATTGTAAGGAGTATGTGTCCTCCTGTCCTCTGTGCCAGCGGAGCAAGGGGCAAAACGCTAAGTCCTGAGGTTTGCTCAAGCCCTTGCCCATCCCGGAACGTCCATGGGCTGACGTGTCCATGGATTTTATTGTAGACTTGCCTGCCTCGGAAGGCTTTACCACCATTTTTGTTGTCGTCGACCGTCTCTCCAAGATGGCTCATTTTTTACCTATGATGGGTACCCCTTCTGCCGTAGACACAGCCAATACCTTTTTTAAAGAGATAATTAGGCTCCATGGTGTACCTAAAAGTATTGTGTCGGATAGGGGCGTGCAATTTACGTCTAAATTCTGGAGGGAACTCTGCAAAACCCTGGATATCAAAGTCTGCCTCTCTTCAGCGTATCAACCTCAGAGCAACGGCCAGACGGAGAGGACAAACCAGACCTTGGAGCAATACCTCTGTTGTTTCTGTTCGGGCTCCCAGGTTGATTCGGCAAGTCTTCTCCCGTACGCTGAATTTGCCTATAACAACTCTGTTCATGCGGCTACCAACCAAACACCCTTCTAGGCAAATTGCGGGTTTCATCCTACGTTCCTATCTAATGACATCCCCGAAATGGCAGTCCCCGCGGTTCAAGATAGGATAACCTCTCTGCAATCTAACTTCCGAAGGATCCAAGACATGCTACATAAAGCACAGGAGGATTACAAAAAACAGTATGATCGGGGCAGGAGGGAAAATCCAGTATTTAATGTAGTTGAGGAGGTTTGGTTGTCAACCACTAACCTTAAATTACCTCTGCTTCACGAAAACTTGGACCCAGGTTCATCGGACCTTTTCAAATCAAAAGGATAATTAATCCCGTGGCATTTGAACTAGCACTACCAAACATGTACAGAATCCATCATGTTTTTCATGTATCCTTGTTGAAGCCTGTTGTGCCCAGCCCTTTTCCTGGAAGAGGGGAACTTCCTCCCCCGCCAATCAGGGTGGATGGGGAGAATGAGTTTGAAGTGGAGTCCATCCTAAACTGTAGAAAGAGGGGCAGTCAGCTGCAATACCTGATCCAGTGGAAGGGATACCCACCTGAGGACAATTCTTGGGAGCCTGCTAGGAATCTGCATGCACCACGCTTAATTCAAGCCTTCCATCAAGAGCACCCAGAATTGATGTCCAGTCTGGGCGTCCAGTGTCCGCCCTTAGGAGGGGGGCACTGTCAGAGGACATCTGTCGCCTCCGTCCACCGCCATGCGCGGTGGACTGGCGCTCCGGCGCACACCCGTACGCAGCCCAATGGTGCGGCACGTGCGGGTGCACAATGGTCCCCGAGTGCGTGCCGTCGCCCATGCGGGTGCACGGTAGCGCGTCACGCTGACGCGCGTGCTGTGGGGGCTACTTCTGACGGCTCCAGCACCCAGTCGGGTTGCTGGTTTGTCGTCAGCTGTTCCTGGTTCCTGCTTCTCTGTGCTCCTTGCTTCTTGCTTATACCTGTGTTGACCCCTGGCTAGTTTAAATGGACTCTGCTCTCTGCCTGATACCCACTGACCTCTGGCTATTCATTAACGGACTCTGCTCTCTGCCTGATACCCACTGATCTCTGGCTATTCATTAACGGACTCCGCTCTCTGCCTGATACCCACTGACCTCTGGCTATTCATTAACGGACTCTGCTCTCTGCCTGATACCCACTGACCTCTGGCTATTCATTAACGGACTCCGCTCTCTGCCTGATATCCACTGACCTCTGGCTATTCATTAACGGACTCTGCTCTCTGCCTGATACCTGTGCTGACCCCTGGCTTGCCTTAAACGGACTTGTGCTCTACCTGATTACCCGGTTCTGACCCCTGGCTTGTTTAAACGGACTTGTGCTCTACCTGATTACCCAGTTCTGACCCCTGGCTTGTTTCTCTGACTTCCTGCAACTCCACTCAGTCCCCTGACCCTGCAGTGGCACCTTCTCCTGCACCTCCAGTCAGCATCCGAAGACTTCTACTGGGCCTACAAGTCCTATACCTTCGGAGCTCCCACCTGCTGGAGGCCCGTGCCTCCGTGTGCCCCCCGCTCCCTGTATTACCTCCAAGGGACGGGGTGCACATGGTCGTAAGGGCGAGCCGCTCTCGGCATCTTGGCCTCGGTGAGTATTAGTCGTGACAGCGACGCAGTGCCAAATTGTAAAAAGTGCTCTGGTCAGGAAGGGGGTAAATCCTTCCGGGGCTGAAGTGGTTAAATATATGCCTGCAAATCAAAAAGCATGTACCGGTACCTACCTGTGCTGCTACCCATACCGCTGAATGCTGCTCCATTACCTGACTCAATGCCACTTCAGGACACAGTAATGAAGTATGGGTCAGCAGGAGGAATCATTGAGTTACTTTATTGCTGTCTGTGTTTCTGTTAAGGAGATTTAAAGTGGTTGTATACCCTTTTTTTATTTTTCCCTACAGGTAAGCCTATAATAAGGCTTACCTGTAGATAAAATTAATATCTCTTAAACCTGTACGGTTTAGGAGATATTCACTTTACATGCAGCCGCTGATGTCAGTGGCGCATGCACTGTGAAGGCCTGGCTGAAGGTGCGGCAGACGCTGCCGGCCCTTGCTGGGAAGAAGACATAATTCCAGCTCCGGCCACTCCCAGCGTTGGAGCCGCGAACCCGGAAGAAACACCAAGGGAACATGTCAGCTCCCTCAGTGTGGAACAGGATCAGATGTCGAGGCCTTGTTCTAAGGTGAGTATTTCATAATGAGCTAGTATGCGCTGCATGCTAGCTCATTATGCCTTTGACTTACAGGTTTTTTTTGTTTTGTTTTTCTGTGTGGGTATACAACCGCTTTAATCTTCTACAGGATGTTGTCGCTAGAAAATCACTTACGCAGAATCCATCCAACAATAACACAGCTAGCAAAGAAAAGGAAAAAAAATAGTCAAGTGCATATTTCATGTTATAACTGTAGGGTTCACCTTAAAGTAGGTCTTGATGGGACTATTTTTGCAAACCTGCACTTGAATATTTTTGTTGTTGCAATAAATGCATACATGTGTTTATTAAAGTGGAACTTCACTCTCTCAATCAAAATTGACTATTTTTTTTTTTTTTTTTGTCCTTATGCTGCTAATATTAGTAAATGGATAGGAAGGTACTGTATATCATATTTACTTGCTGTAAACCTTTTTATATATTTCTTTGGCTACTTCCTAGTTTCCATGCCTAGGCAAATGATGTCATAAATCCCAGGAGTCTTTAGGAGGGGAGAAGAAGTTTTCTCAGTTAAGCACACCCTCCCACCTGCATGTCTGAGCTAAGGGCAGAATGATTCCAGGAAGTAAATGTTACACAAATCATCTTCCCTTACTCAAGATGGCCACAGTCAGAAATTCTAGGGTGTTTTTCTTAGTGATTTCTCAGCAAAATAAAGTATACAGACATGGATGGATGGATGAGTTTGCTTTAAATAGTAAAATTAATTACATAGCATTTTTGGTTTGTGGTGTTCAGATGTAGTGTAGTTCCACTTTAATAACTGGAGGAAGTTCCTAGTGGCTCAGAGCAACAACTGTTGAGATACCAGTCATGCATGCAGAGCATTGTGAATTAGCACAACCATTGTGTAGCTGGAAAGCTGGATGTAATGCCCAATATGACTGTCCTTTAGTACATAAATAATTTCAGTTTAACATAGAAACAAGGTTTTTACTCAGTTGGGGATGTTGGACATACAAGGTATGCATCATAAATGTTCATAATCTTCTTAGCAGAGCTGTCAGATTTGTGTTGCTTTTTCTGATTCAATTTGGAAGATTGCTCAAACCTCTTTGTGAAGTCATTGAGTGTTGATCTTTAATGATAGCTAGAACATCTAGTTTATGAATAGCCATTTATGAATATGTTAAATTAGACTGAATGGTTTTTGCCTTCTGAGTGCTTCATTATACTGGTATGTGTTACTGCTCAATCAAACAATATTTTATCTGGACCCATATTATTTGATTTAGTATGTCATCTCACTAAATTGATCCTGGGTAGTAGACAGCATGTACTGTAAGCTGATCATGACAGTGGGTAGGGGTAAAATAGGCAGAACAAACTCTGCACTTGCGGGCAGAACATGGACAGCTGAAGGTAAGATAGATGTGGTAGAATGGCAACTGGTTGTGGACCAGGGAGCATAAAGGAGGCAGGGTGGAGGTTGGGCTTAGCTCATGCATTTTTATATAATCTCAGGTAGCATTTAATATCCATTTAAGAGGATTTTCCATTATAGCAGCTAGAAGCGGGGGACAGTGTTTTCAGACAACATAGCATTGTGAAGAATGGAGACACAGAATGCCAGAGATACTGAAAAGTTGTGACAAGGCAGCAGCCAGAGGACTAAAGCTGGCCATAGACTGTTCAGTTTTTTCAGTCAGCCAGAATTCTGGCTAAAAACTAAACTAAAAAACTGATTCTCTCATGCACTCTCATGCACACATTCGATGTGGATGGGAAAATACTCCCCGCTGTGCTATTGCATTCTGACAGCGAGGAGACTCCCCCACTGTCAGAATACACAGATCTGGATGTAGGCTGCCTCAAATCCTTCTGTCTGTTACCCGTCTACTATATTTGAGATTTAATATCTCTCAGATATGATTTGGGTTAAATTAGAGTTCATTGACCATAAGTAAAAGCTTTAACACAATAACAAAAATGTATTGGTATATAGTAAAGAGGCCTAGACTAATGCACACAATCTATCTTTTTGTACAGGGAAAGGGTAAAAATCATGGATTACATGAAGGAATACAGAGTATATTCCATAAACCATTAATCTACAAACAGTAGGACATAAAAGACATAAGACAGACATATTTAGTTACAAGTACAAGGCAGACCTTTCCCATAGTTACCATTTCCACCAAGGCTCCCTTCTGGTGGCTGCTCTACCGTAGAGTGTATATCTCCCTCCCATCTAGTCTGTGTATATCATTTTAGGCTGATGCCTCATTGGTTGGCATGGCGTGGCTCTGATTGGTAGGCCTCTCTAATCCTGGGTAAGGACTGGCTACATCTCCAATCTCTATACTTGGCATAAGTCAGCCCCCTTTAACGCAAATCCTTGTCTCAGACTATTTTGAGCAGGAAACTTAACCATGTAAGTAGATTATATTTTCAGGGAAATTAAATATTCATGACGGACTGGCCATGGCCCTTCATTGCATATTCAAACATGGGATCCTTTGACGTGAATATGTGTAGAACAAGGAGGTTTGGGTCCCATTGTTTAGATACACATGCCTAAGCACCGAATCGTCTGTCTAACAGAGACTTCTGAGACGCTATGTTACATCGATACAAAGCTAACTGAAATATATTCATAATTACAATATTTTACAGCTATTAATGGAGATTTCACATAAACTCATAAGGCAACATGTCTTTTCATGTAATCCCAGACAGACTTGATAATATTGAGATGAGGGCTCTGTAGGGGCCAAACCATCACTTCCAGGACTCCTTGTTCTTCTTTAGACCGAAAATTGTTTTTAATGACATTGGCTGTATGTTTGGGGTTGTTGTCCTGCTGCAGAATAAATTTGGGGCCAATTACACACCTCCCTGATGGTAAGACATTTCACTAAGTGAATTTTTACTTTGCAGTGGAACTTTCAATTACGGTAGCTTAATGAATGAGGAAGTGAGGAAGCTGAGTTGACTTCCAATTCCCGTTTCCTACATTTTTCTTGCACATGATTGGGTATTCCTTATAGAGTGAATTTTCATATTTACTAGGCTAAGTGAAAATGTCCTTGTATAGTGAACATGCTCATTTCTTTTAGTAAACCAGGCCTACAGTGTATTGATGCTTAAATAATGTGTATAGCAGGATGTGGGCAGGAGTGAACAATGTGCGTGCTGGGCACTTGTCAGCATTGCAGCACAAATCTCTGGATGGAGTCAGATCTAAGAAGGTCCATGTTCTTTCATGCTACATTAATTTATGATGGCAGAATCCTCCAGCAGTCAAAGGGAATGTTTTAATCTCTACATCACACAGGAGGAAGGACTGAAACTTGTCTATACTGTGAGCAGCTGGTTAGGGTTATGAATCATCATATGTTGTAAGCAACGAAGTCTGCTCTACGTATTAACCAGTAGAGTTGGGCTGAATACCCCCCTGGTTCGGTGCGCGCCAGAACTCTCGAACATCGCAAAAGTTCGGACCCAAACTCCGAACCCAATCAAAGTCTATAGGACCCAAACTTGAAAAATGAAAAGTGCCCATTTTAAAGGCTTATATGCAAGCTATTGCCCATTAAAAAGGTATAGGAGCCCGGCACTGCCCGACATATCAATTACATTGTAAAAAAAAATAGTTTTTACAGGAGCAGTAATTTTAATGATGCTTAACCACTTCAATACAGAGAATTTTCACCCCCTTCCTGCCCAGGCCAATTTTCAGCTTTCAGCGCTGTAACATTTTGAATGACAATTGTGCGGTTGTGAAATTTTGATAATTTTTTTTCCCCACAAATAGAGCTTTATTTTGGTGGTATTTTATCACCTCTGCGGTTTTTATTTTTTGCGCTATAAACAAAAAAAGACCGTCAATTTTGAAAAAAACAATATTTTTTACTTTTTGCTATAAAAAATATCCCAATTTAAGAAAAAATAAATAAAAAATGTTTTCCTCAGTTTAGGCTGATATGTATTCTTCTACATATTTTTGGTAAAAAAAAGTTAAAAACTAAAGTTATAGCGCCTACAAATTAGGTTATTGATTTATGGCATTTTTATTTATTTTTTTTTTTACTAGTAATGGCGGCGATCTGCGACTTTTATCGGGAGTGCAGCGTTGCGGCGGACACATCGAACGCTTTTGATACTATTTTGGGACTATTGACAATTATAAAGCGATTACTGCTATAAATATGCACTGATTACTGTGTAAATGTCACTGGCAGGGAAGGGGTTAACACTAGGGGGCGATCAAGGGGTTGTGTTAAATGTGTTACCTATGGAGTAATTCTAACTATGGGGGGATGGGACTGACTAGGGAAGGAGACTGATCGGTGTTCCTATATACTAGGAACACACGATCGGTCTCCTCTCCCCTGACAGAGTTCCTGCTCTGTGACGAGCAATTGCGGGTGCCCGGCGCACATCGCTACCGCCAGGCACGCGCATCGGCTCCAGAGAGACGCAGCGGGCACTTGCGCCCCCTACAACGCCAGGAAGCCGAGGACGTCATATGATGCCTACCCAGGATGGCAGAGCCACTCTGCGGGCGTCATATTACAATGGCTGGGATGGGAAGTGGTTAAAGTGAAACAATAAAAATTAAAAATTCCTTTAAATATAGTGCCTGGGGGTTCCCCTTAGTCTGCCTGTAAAGTGGTGCATATCATGTATGTGCACCATGTATAGAACCTGCTGCAGCAAAATGACATTTATAAAGAAAAAAAAATGACATTTAAATTTCTAGCATTACAATACCATTGCAGGCAATAGACAAATGTTTAAAAAAAATGGAGTGGGGTACCCACCAATCCATACCAGGCCCTTTGGGCCCCCCAAAATCCATACCAGACCTTTATCCGAGCATGCAGCCCGGCAGGCCAGGATAGGGGGGGAGACGACCGAGCACCCCCCTCCTACATACCAGGCCACATGCCCTCAACATGGGGGGCATCCCAAAGCACCTTGTCCCCATGTTGATGGGGACAAGGGCCTCTTCCTAACAACCCTGGGCTGTAGTTGTGGGGGTCTGCAGGCTGGGGCTTATCAGAATCTGGAAGCCCCCTTTAACAAGGGGGCCCCCAGATCCCAGCCCCCCATGTGAATGAGTATGGTGTACATAGTACATAGTACACATAGTACATAGTACCCCTACCCATTCACCAAAAAAGTGTCAAAAAGAAATAAAAAGACACAGTTTGACAATTCCTTTATTAAAAATAGAAAAACAATGTCCCCCCGATGTAGATCCATTCATGACACCCGCTGCCACTGCTGTGCCTGAAAAAAGAATTAAAAAAGCTCTGCAACAAAGGCTAAACCACTGACTGCAGGCTCCGTCTTTTAACAGGTAAAGGGTGGGCCACCTGGCTACGATCTACGATGCAGATCCATCATCAATCAAGCTGCCCGCCGCCACTGCTGAACCCAAAAAAACTTCTTAAACTTTTCAGTTGTGTGTCATTCCGGCTGGCAGGGAGGGGCCTAATCCCAGCACAGGGAAAAGTTTCATTGTAACCAGTCTAATTACTCTGCAGTGACAACTCTGGATGTTTTTAAATCTCTGCTAAGGTAGATTGGGTTTTAAAGTCATTTAATGGAGACACCGCACCTCTGAATCATTATATGAGACTGAAGCCTGGACTGAACGGATGTTTTCACCTTTAATTACAATCATATTTGATCTGATTATTTGCCATCACACAGTCCGATGTCCCAACAGACCAGCTCGGTGTATCTGACTTCACCGTCTTATTGCCACAGGGCTATCCATCTTTTGTCCCTTCTGCCACGAATTTGTACCTGTTCCAGTGTAAAACATTTGCAATACTTAAAGACAGCCACTGTGTACAGGAGGCCTCCAGATTGCCATATCACATTGAATTTTCCAATAACAGCAGCTTCAGATTAATAAGGAAAGTTTATATTACTGAATGAAGATAGAGGAAGAACGTGCAACCTTGACTGTGAAATCTAGTGATGTTCACACTGATTTTATCCTGATTAACTGATCCGTAAAAGACTAAACAGCTGGGACTTCAGCTTTGACGATTGATTGGATTGAGGAAAATTTGATCGTTGCATTATGAATCACACGATCTCTAGCGTGTAAAAGCCAATGGTGGATGAGGAGAATTATCCAGGTGATCCCAGTCGTTCTGCTGATGGTTTCTGGATATCAAGCCCGTATGACCTCCTATAATTTAGAGGTCCAACATTTCTGGTAAGCGCATTTTCCTACAGTATGGTTGCCACCTCATCCCTTTAAACCCGAACACATATTAATTACACAGGTTCTGTGGCTGATTAAGGTGGTAGTTAAACTCACTTGGTGCCTTATCTGCATTTAATTAGCCTCAGAACCTGTGTAATTCAAAGGTGTTCGGGTTTAAAGGGATGAGGTGGCAACTCTATCCTACAGTCTTATTGTGCAAGATGGTTTGAGAAGATCTTATACGTCCTGTTTTGATCGAGAGTGGAAGTTTATTCCATCCATGTGCGATTAAGGACTTTCTTCCATCAATTGCTATACATATTTGTTATACTCTTTTATTGCACTGCACTTGTTTTTTATAATCCAAAAAAAGGGGAAAAAAAGCTCTGCCTATGATGAAGGCTAACTGCCGATTGCAGGCTCCACCATTGGACAGGTCTTATATAGGTAAGGGGGCGGGCCACCTGGTGATGTCACCTGGTGGAACCGCCCCATGTGACGTTACTGACTGGTGCATGATGGGTCAGTGATGTCACAAGGGGGTGGTGCCACCAGGTAACATCACCAGGTGGCCCAGTCCCCTTACCTATATAAGACCTGTCCAACGGCGGAGCCTGCAGTCGGCGGTTAGCCTTCATCATGGGCGGAGCTTTTTTTTCCCTTTTTTCAGCTCCAGTGGCGGTGGGCGGCGTGATTGACAATGGATCTACATCGGGGCACAGGAATTTCAAAAACTGTGTCTGTGTTTTTCTTTCTTTTTGACACTTTTTTGGTGAATGGGTAGGGGTACAATGTACCCCATATTTATTCACATGGGGGGTGGGATCTGGGGGTCCCCTTCCAGATTCCAATAAGCTCCCTGCCCTCAGATCCCCACAATTACAGCCCAGGGTTGTTGGGAAGAGGCTGCCCCAAAGCACCCCCCCCCATGTTGAGAGCATGTGGCCTGGTATGGGCCAGGAGGGGATGAGATGCTCGTTCGTTCCCCCCCCCCTTTTCTGGCCTGCCAGGCTGCATGCTCAGATAGGGGAATGGTATGGATTTTGAGGAGACCCCAAGTCATTAAAAAAAAAAAATTGGTGTGGGGATCCCCCTCAAAATCCATACTAGGCCTAAGGGTCTGGTATGGATCTTGGGGGGACCCCATGTCGATTTGTTTTTTCAATTTTGGCTTGGGGCAGCCCATAAAATCCATACCAAACTCAAAGGGCCTAGCAATTTCTCTATAGCCGGCAATGTGCTTTTTTTAAATGTTTTTCTTTAATATATATATATTAACAGCTGATTAAGATAATAAACTACCTTTTACTGAATTTCAGTCAGTTCTGTGAGTGCTGGGTGCAGAGAACAGAGCCTGTGTGTGGATGTTACATAGGATTGCATATATGATAAATCGAGACCTGTGTGTAAAGGAACACAGAGCCATATTTTTCACAATAAAAACAAGGAAATTGGGAAACAATGTATCAGGTAATAATGGTAGCAACATATGTCACCCGATATGCACTAAACAATGAATGTGAATCCTGTAGACAGACATGTTGATTATTGTGCTTTGCCTCTCACATGCCACAGTCTTTAACATGCTTTATGCAGTGTGACTACAATGAAGCATTTAATTCAACGCACATAATTGCTTACAGGGAAATGTATTACCTTTCAGTATGTTTCAACAGAATGCTCAACGTCAGAAACTCTGATCTATGCTCACTTGCTCAGATGTGTAGGATCTGCATCCTATTCATAGAATTTTCATAGCACCTCACCCATCAGCTGCCTGCAATATATCATGTTTTACAAATTGTCTTCCATTTATATTTCCCAATGGTGTTCTGGTACTCTTCATTATCCCTGTTCCCCTCTCCCAGTCACTTTCCCTGTCATTTCTCCGTCCCCACCATCCACCTTCTATTTCACGCTCATGCTTTCACTTTGTTCTTCAGCTGTGTAATTTGTGTCATTCTGAATAGTGTTAATTGCGACAGCAACATGTCTCAGTGCCCTAAGATAGAAGGGGGAAATATGAGGGGGAAGCTACAGCTGAGTCAACAATCACTCCTCCTGTAGACACACACAGAATTTGTGCATTTAATTTACATAATCATTCTCTGCATGGTCATTCCATAGTTCTGTGTTACATTGCTCTGTGCAGATTTGTTTTGCCATTATTGAACTGTAAAAAAAAATAGGGGCATGATTACAAAGCAGTGAATGTGATTTTCACCAAATATTCACCGGTGGTGAATCAATTACTTTCAAATAACCCACATGAACTAGAAAGAAGTTTAATGGATGTCAGATTTACTATCTCATAAATAATGCATCTCAAACATGTCACTTATTTCTTATGCTTAGATGCCACCCTTCTTTATTATGAAGTATTAACTGGTCCTTGCTCAGTAGGATGGAGAGTAAAGTGCAATAGCAATAGAAACTGGTCTCAGTAATCTTTCATTGTAAAGTGCACATCATACATAGCTCTGAAGACAGCCTTAGGCCCTTTGACGCAATGGGTCTGATCAAGTCCACCTGTCAGTTTTTCAAGCGGACCTGATCGGGCCCTCTATTTACCCCTCTAGATGTAAACAGGCTTGTGTCTGTTTACACCCACCTACCTCCAATCTGATCTGGTCTGCTTAAAAAAAAAGGCAGGTTGGATCTGGAGGCAGTCAGGTGTAAATGGACAGCGGAGTCCATTTACAACCACCGGTCCATAGGACAGAGCAGGCTCTGTTCTTGTATGCTCTGAATAAACCGAGCGAACACCGACCTGTTCTCTGCCCATTCAGCTCTGATCAGCAGGGGATCAGATCCCCAGTGCTGATCATAACGAAGTCTGACCCTTGTGAAAGGGACCTTAGGGATAACTCAGGTTTGGTCTAAAATTGGTGTTATAATTGATACAAATAATATTGATGCAGCTTTGGTATGAACTAAAATATGCCTCTTCAATAAGTAACTTGCAAATAGGTTTATATTAAGGCAGATAAAGACTAAAACCAACCATCAGCAAGACCTGGATGAATGCCTGAGATTGAAAACGTTGACCAGTAGGACCCCTTGGGATATTGAACTGCCCACACCTGTTTTGTATTGCATCATGCATGCTAGGGGCAAAATGATTATGGTCATCCAGGAATAAACTTTATGATCTTTGGGGCAAGACTTCTTTAACAATGGATCAAGTATATGATTTTCTGGGGCTCAACTTAGGATGTATCCCAAAATTGGAGAAGAACTCCACTGTGAAAGATTTGAAAGACAATGGTTGTGTGTTAGCCCCCATTTTCCCTCTCTTTCCCCTCCATACCAATGTCACCTTATCACTGTTTCCTGTTCCCTATTTGTAACCATAATGTATGTATACCCTATTTATAATAGGAATTTATGTATAGCCATTTGTAAATAAACCCAACCTCCATTTTTAGAACCAGTTATCTTTCATTGGAATCAAGGCACCCCAAACAGAGCACATTCTACCCTTGGGTTTGGGCTAAACCTTGAAGGAAGCTGTCACTGCCTCAGTATTAATTGCAGCCAGAGCATTTGCTACCCAGCAGCAGCATTAACACAAAGGCGCCGGGATGCTCTTGACATCATTGACCTAATAGAAACTAAGCCCAAGCTCATCTCTATTCATTACCAAGTGAAGTAACCCTGTAATTTTAGTAACATTAAAAAAAAGGCATATCTGTGAAGGAAGAGGGAACATACCTTTCCTGCCACCTGTACATCAGAGATCATGCTCTGAAGCTAATAGCTATAGCAGTAGAAAATCTCCCACTGACCAGCTGGATAAGTGAACAAGCAGGTCACTCTGGTGAATGACACAGGGTCTAAGCACTGTCGTTCACCAGAGGTCCTGATGGTGAAGATGTGTTTTGTTGCGTGTTAGTACAGGTTGTGGTCCTCAGCATCAACCCACCAGTTGGGGATCAAGCATAAGTGCAGTCAGTAAATAAGACAAGGGTCTGTAACAAGTGGTTGCAGGTTGGGATCAAGCAGAAGCATAGTTGAGGAATAAGTCAAAGGTCAGTAACAAGTGGTAGCGAAGATAGAGATGGCAGCAGGAGTGACAAGTGACAAGAGTGAGATATTGGCTGAAAAGAGCACAGTAATCTGCCAAACAAGAAGTGCAGAGACATGGCTTAAATCCGAAAATTAATAGGAGGAGCAAAGAGTTGAAGGTTCATGAGAAGCAAGTCATTGGGCAAGGCTGTCTAAGGAGCTGTCCAGCATCTCAGGTGGCTCAATGAGAAGAGTTACTGCCAGACACAGCAGAAGTTTTATCTCGGAACACCCAATAAGAGGTCAGTATGCGACCAATTTAAACTATGTGGCATGTTCACCAATGCCAGGAGCCTGGCGGACAAGACGGGAGAACTAGAGATACTGTTGTACAAGCAGGATTTCGATTTTGTGGGAATTTCAGAGACTTTGTTCAACAGCTCTCATGATTGGCTGGCAACCATTCAAGGGTATTCCCTCTATCGCAAGGATAGAGAGGGTAAAAAAGGGGAGGGGTGTGCCTGTATATTAGGAATAATGTACAAGTGAATGTGAGGATGACATCACTAAGGGAGCTAGGGAGGAGGTAGAATCCTTATGGGTAGATCTCCAAAGAGATGAAACTAAGGGGAAAATAATACTGGGAGTATGCTATAGGCACCCTAACCTGGGGGAGGAGGGGGATACAGACCTTCTATCACAATTTGGGTTAGCAGAAATGATAGGAAGTGTCATCAAAATGGGGGATTTTAATTATCCAGACATAGACTGGGCGGAAGGAACCGCACATTCGTCTAAGGCTCGCCAGTTCCTAAATGTCTTGCAGCTTTCATGGGTTAGATGGTAGAAGCACCAACTAGAAACAAAGCGTTACTAGACCTACTATTTACCAACAACACAGATCTGATCACGGATGTGGAAATAAGGGGCAATTTAGAAAACCGATCACAGGTCAATTAGCTTCAGTATAAATCACACAAATAGGAAACATAAGGGCAATACAAAGACATTGAATTTTAAAAGAACCAACTTCCCTAAACTATGAACCTTGCTAGAAGATATAAATTGGGATAAAATCTTAGGAACAAAGAACATGGAGGAGAGATGGGTTTGCTTCAAGAGCATAATAAAAAAGGGCATGAGCCAGTGCATCCCATTGGAAAATAAATTTAAAAGAGTGAACAAAAGTCCTGGATGGCTTAACTCCAATGTAAAAATGCATATAAAAGCAATAGAGAAGGCCTTAAAAAAATACAAGGCTGAGGGATCATCATCAGCATTCAGACTTTACAAAGAATGCAACAAGAAATGTAAGGATGGAATTAGGGCGGCTAAGATAAAACACAAAAGACACAGTGGAGGAAAGTAAAGACAATCCCAAGAAATCCCAAGTATATAAACAGTAAAAAAAGGGAGGATAGACCATATTGGCCCCATAAAGAATGAGGTTTCAAAGGATGGGGAGATGGCGAAGGTATTGAATTTATTCTTCTCAGTCTTCACGAGGGAATCTGCCGTGTTTATCCTCATGACACATCACAGGAAGCACCCTCATGGTTAACAGAAGACAGAATTAAAGATAGACTTGGAAAACGTAACATTAACCCTTTCATTGCCAAGTCCGTATACGGACCTACAGAAGTGCCCGCAGGTGGCCAGGTCAGTACTGCGTGTGGACCTCCTTTCTCCCTCTACTTTAAAATTATGGTCACTTCAATGACCATAAGCTTATATCAGAATTGTTCAGCAGACTCTGCTGAACAATTCTATAACTCTAAACAGATTACAACCCGCTGATCAGAGTTATTAACCCCTAATGTGACCCACCCCCCCACACATGCTGCTGCTTCCCTGTTCCCAGCCTCTCAACCCTGCCACGCCCTTCCACCTGAAACTGCCCCCTCACACTCCTCTCCTACCCCCTTCACCCGCAGCACTAATTACCCCCCTCCACCCGATCTGACCCCCCCTGAAAACCCGCAACCTACAGCCACCATCATTAGCCTGCATCCCTCCTCTTCCACTCCCACCAGCTTCAGGTGCTGCATGGGGCTTGGGGGGGTCCAGATGTGTGTCCCCCATGAGTCAGATGGCCCCCCAACTGCCCCCGCACCCCTGATTCATGGCCGTTCCGGGCGGCATCTCTCCTTCCCCTCCCTCCACATGCAGCTTCTCCCTGCACAGATCTCATATAATTTGTCAGCTTGGAAAGCATGGCAGGGGGAGGGGGTTGAGCGGTGCGGGTGGGGGTGAAGTAGGGGCTTGGGGGGCTTAGTAAACATGTGTTTACTAAGATCCCCCCAGTAGAAGAGAGGGTGCATGCAGCAATCACTGCTATGTGTCCACTGACAGCTGATGTATTGTGACAGCGAATGTTACAATGTATCAGTCTGTCATTTTCTGAATGAATGGAATCTCTATACAGATTCTTATTCATTCAAGTAAAGTGATACAGTGAAAGGGACTATCTTCAGTCCCTTTCTCTGTCTCGAAAAAAAGAGATATGGGGGTCTGTTTAGACCTCTGATAGCTCATCAAAGACCCCCCCCCCCCAGAAAAAATAAATAATAAAAAAAGACTAAAAATGTAAATAGTAAAAATAAAACACAAACATAGTAAGACCCCCCCAGGTCCGCTAGCACTCACCCTTCCAGGGTGACGGTCCCCCCCTCCCGCACTTACCCCTCCACGGATATCTCAGCTTCTCCTCCCAGCCAACCTGATCCCTCCTGATTGGCCAGGAGGAGAAGCCAGAAGACTATAGCGAATATTAATTTGCTTTTGTCACAAGTGGGTGGGTGCAATGCTTTGCGCCCCAAGCCCAACCTTTTTTCAAGCCAATTAAAGCCTCAGGCTCTAATCTTGTGTCTTGAAAAAAAAATACTCATACAAAACGTATGAGTCCAGCGCCCCTAATGGACCGGTTGCTCTTAGTAAGAACCCTTTCACATCACCCTGCTCAGCGGGGGATCTGTCTGCTGATCCCCGCTGAGCAGGTGGATGACAGGTCCGTGTCCGCTCTGCTGATGCAGAGTGGATACGGACACAGCTCGCTATTCTCTATGGGAAGTTCGGATGGAAATGGACCGCCTGTCCATTTCCATTGGATGCCATCCGATCCTATCTGCTAGATGGATTTACATCAGTCTCTCCATAGAGAACAATGGGGCCCGTCTGAAAAATGAACAGGCAGACCCAATCGGTGTACTTGTGTGAAATGAGCCCAAGGCCTTGTTCACACAGGGCATACACAGCACAGCGTACCTTTACGGGGACTCACAGGTGTTCCATGCATCTCTGTGCAGGCAGTCCCATTGATGTCATCTGGGATGTAGCACCTGCACGAACAGAGTCGTTGCTCCCAATTTTACATCCATGTAGGTCCACATGCATGTCCCTGAGCTCACAGTGCCTGCATTAGGGGTCATGTACCCACACCCACACGGATGTCAGATTGGGAACAGCAGCTATGCCTGTGCAGCTGTTGCATCCCAATTGACATAAATGGGACTGCCTGTACGGGGATGCATGGAACACCTGTGCATCCCTGTATGAGTAAACATGGCCCTACATGGGCATACACTTTAGTATGCCACATGTGAACGATGGTTTAGTACTAATTTAGCAGGAATTTTGAAAGTTGAGTTGTGTTTATATGCAATATTAATGATTTTAGTGTATTTGTAGTGAAAATAGCGATATGATGAACATTTGCGCAATTATTGCAGAGCCCAAAAAATCAGTAGCACTTTTTTTTATTCTACAGGCCATGTGCTTTTTGAAAATGTCTAGTTTGAGGGGTCTTTTCAAATTCTGAAAAAGCTGTAAGTGAAAAACCAAAACCTTCAGATTTTTAGAGAAATTTTTAGGTATGTTCGATTTTCACCATTTTGCAAAAAGGTGCAATGTAAAAATTTTAACTTTTTGTTATTTATTGACTCCATACAGATTAAGCTTTTTTTATATTTAGTAGGGATTTAGCAGGGATTTTGTAAAATTAGCTGTGCTTTTATCTACTAATAATGGTTTTAGTGTATTTTTTGCAAATATATTGGTTTGATAAACATTTGCACAAATACCGCGGGGTCTAAAAAATCAGTAGCACCTTCTTTTTATTCTAGAGATCATATGCTTTCAGAATATATATGGTTTTGGGGGGCTTTCACAAATTCTGAAAGCTGTAAGAGAAAAAGGTAAAACCTCCCGATTTTTAGAGAAATTTGGATATTTACATTTTTGCGTACGTTCAATTTTCACCTTTTTGCAAAAAGGCGCAATTTAAAAATTAAAACTTTTTGTTATTTATTAACTCCATAAAGGCTAAGCTTTTATATTTAGTAGGAATTTTGAAAAATTTGCTGTGTTTTTATCTGCTAATAATGGTTTTAGTGTATTTTTGTCAGAAACCATGAATCAGACTGAGGCAGAAGTACAGTTAAATCACACTTGTTTAATAATAATAAAAAAAGGTAAACAGAGTAAACGTAGTCAAAACATAGCCAGAGTTCAGGAACAGGAATGGATAGTCAGACAAGCCAAAATGTCAGGGAGCCAGAAGGAATGTCAGCCAAGCAAGTCTTTAACAGGAACACAGGAGAGCGTCTCTAGAGATGTGACCAAGGTGAAAGCAGAGATCATCTGGACTGGACAGCTTAAGTAGGCAGGACTAATGAGTAGGATATCATCAACAGGTGAGTCACTGTGGAGAGATAGGAGCTGGCAATTAGCCGACAGCTGAGCGGCCAGCTCAGAGAAGGAAGGGCTGGGCCCAGCCCTGACAATTTTTTGCAAATATATTGGATTGATAAATATTTGCGCAAATACCGTGGGGTGTAAAAAATCAGTAGCACCTTCTTTTTATTCTACTGATCATGTGCTTTAAGAAAATATATGGTTTGGTGGGTCTTTCACAAATTCTGAAAACTATAAGTGAAAAGTAAAAAAGCAAAGGAAGAATTGCAAAAATGGTCTGGCCACCTGAGTGTACAAAATGGAGTACAGGGCCTGGCAGCAAAAGGGTTAATGAGTCACCGGGACCAGATGGCTTGCACCCAAGGGTCCTAAGGGAACTCAAGTAATTGCCAGACCATTGTTCCTAATTTTTACTGACAGTCTACTGACTGGAATGGTACCAGCTGATTGGAGAAAAGCCAATGTAGCACCAATATTTAAAAAAGGACCAAAATACATCCCTGGGAATTACGGACCAGTTAGCCTAACAGCAATAGTATGCAAGCTCTTGGAGGGGGTGATAAGGGACTATATACAAGATTTTAGTAATGAAAACGGTATCATTAGCAGTAATCAGCATGAATTCATGAAGAATCGTTCTTGCCAAACCAATCTATTAACCTTCTATGAGGAGGTGAGCTGCCATCTACATAAAGGAAGGCCCGTAGATGATGTGCATCTGGATTTTGCAAAAGCATTTGACACAGTTCCCCATAAATGTTTACTGTACAAAGTAAGGTCCGTTGGCATGGACCATAAGGTGAGTACATGGATTGAAAACTGGCTACAAGGGCGAGTTCAGAGGGTGGTGATAAATGGGCAGTACTCGGAATGGTCGGGGTGGAAAGTGGGGTCCCCCAGGGTTCTGTGCTGGGACCAATCCTATTTAATTTGTTCATAAACCACCTGGAGGATGGGGTAAACAGTTCAATCTCTGTATTTGTGGATAAAACTAAGCAGGGCAATAACTTCTCTGCAGGATGTGGAAACCTTGCAAGAAGCTCTGAACAAATTAATGGGGTGGGCAACTACATGGCAAATGAGGTTTAATGTGGAAAAATGTAAAATAATGCATTTGGGTGGAAAAAATATGAATGCAATCTACTCACTGGGGGTGAAGCTCTGGGGGAATCAAGGATGGAAAAGGGCCTGGGGATCCTAGTAGATGATAGCAGCAGCTTGCATGCCATTGCTGAGCCTAACAAAGCAAACAGAATATTGGCATGCATTAAAAAGGGGATTAACTCAAGAAATAAAGTGATAATTCTCTCACTCTACAAGACTCTGGTCCAGCCTGACCTGGAGTATGCTGTTCAGTTCTGGGCACCAGTCCTCAGGAAGGATGTACTGGAAATGGAGCGAGTACAAAGAAGGGCAACAAAGCTAATAAAGGAACTGGAGGATATTAATTATGAAGAAAGGTTGCGAGCACTGAACTTATTCTCTCTGGAGAACTGGAGAAAAGATGCTTGAGAAGGGATATGATTTCAATTTACAAATACCATACTGGTGACCCCACAATAGGGATAAAACTTTTCTCTGGAAGGGAGTTTAATAAGACACGTGGACACTCATTAAAATTAGAAGAAAAGAGATTTAACCTTAAACTGCGTAGAGGGTTCTTTAATGTAAGAGTGGCAAGCATGTGGAATTCCCTACCACAGGGAGTGGTTTCAGCGTGGAGCATTGATAGTTTCAAAAAACTATTAGATAAGCACCTGAACGACCACAACATACAGGGATATACAATGTAATACTGACATTTAATCACATGGACTTGATGGACTTGTCTTTTTTCAACCTCACCTACTATGTAACTATGTAAGGTCCAGGTCCCGACACCACCCTTTAAGGAGAATCAGTTCTCACTGATTCCTCCTATTTTTTTTTTACAAACGAAGAAAAATTCAAATCATTAATAATGTTATTACATAGATTCACTAAATATAATGCAGCCCCTGTTACATACAGATCTTTGCAGCATTAACTATACAAAAGTCAATTTACAAAGATAATTGCACGGATTTTCATGGCTTATAGTGCAAAAGTGTCAACTTTAAGTATTTACATAATCTGAAACTGCAGGTAAATGAGCTTTAGAACAAGCTCACAGTAACTGCATGTGCTCTAAAGCAGTTAGTCATTAAAGAGGCCCTAAAGTCAGGTTTCAATGAGATTCTAGCAGTTTACAGTGCCTGCTGTGTGTGTGTGAAATAAATGTCTGGCAGGCTACTAAGTTGTAAAGTGCTTTTACTGCTTGTCCAGAAGATGTAAATATAATAATATGCATAGTTGTAATTGTAAACCCTCACATATAGCCAGTGAAGTGACTGGCCTCAGGTGATACACTCAGATGAAACAAATGCTCTTATATAAGTTGTACATGTTTATCTGCAGTCTTCTCTTCTCTACATCCATTCAAATTCCAGATTTTTTAAAGCTTGTCTGAGCTGTCAGAAAAGGGGGATGGAGAGCTGAAGTTACACTCTGCAGAGCTCAGTGAAGAGAGCTCTGACAGCTGATTGAAGGGAAGGGGGGCATCCACTTCACACAGCACACAAAAGCCAAGCTGAGGCTGTCAGTCAGCTGGAGATCCCTCCCCCGTAACCTTTTTTCTCTTGGTGTCAGGAAAACTTGTCAGAACTGATTCATGCTGATAACAGAGGAATGAAGGAGCAGACAGAAATTACAATTAATGCTCTTAATTGAGACAAGTACACACTGGGGGTTATTTACTAAAGGCAAATCCACATTGCACTGCAAGTGCACTTGGAAGTGAAGTCGCTGTAGATCTGAGGGGGACATGCAAGAGAAAAAAAAAAGCATTTTAGCTTGCACATGATTGGATGATAAAATCAGCAGAGCTTCCCCTCATTTCAGCTCTTCCCCTCAGATCTACAGCGACTGCACTTGCAAGTGCAGTTGTAGTGCAAAGTGGATTTGCCTTTAGTAAATCAACACCACTATGCTTTATTTAGGGACTGAAATTGTATAAGGAGTCTGTAGAGAACAGCAGAAATGGAGTGAATAAAAATGTGAAATAAAGGCTTTCAATAGCTAAAATATTCCATCTTAACTAACTTTCATCTTAGTGAAATCACCCCAGCTGTCTCCATGTGTTCTATGTAGAAATGCAACTTTAAAGCCTAGTACACATGGGCTGAATGTCGGGCGACGCTATCTGGTTCAATAAAAAATGGCTGACATTTGGCCTGCATGTATGGCAGCCTGTCTGACAGAAGTTGGCCATACTGTCGGCTTTTGTGGGATGAGCATGCTGGAAAATGCCGACCAGCTCCCGATCAGCGCTTTCAGCCAATTGCTGAGAGCACTGACTGGAGTGTCCTGAGGGTTGGGCCGTCCCCCTGTCAGAACACTATGGAAAAGCGGAGAAAATCGCTGTACTCACATTGAATTGTTAGTACAGTGGCTCTGACCAGAGCCATCAATTTTTTTTCATTCAACCTGCTGGGTTGAACGAAAAAAAACTAGTGGTGTGTATTAGACTTTGGGTTGAGGTTGGCCAACAGACAACAAAAGCCTCATCTGCATACCAATTAGTTAAATCAATTGCTGCCTGAAAAGGGTTGTGACATTCTGTAAATACAATTTTAAAGAGACCCTGTCGACAGACAATTTATTTTAACAGCAGTATTGCCATAATATTATATGTGTGTTTAATATATTTATGCCTGTTATTTGCCTGTTAAAGCCTCCCTTGTGTAGACATCCAAAATCCCTTAAACTGCTGCCATCTTGGATGTGATGTCAGCAGCCCCAGCAGGCACAGAGCTGTCACTCAAGTGACACTCTATAGGATTCCCCTTCAATCCTCCCTTGGCAGCTAAATAATAACTCATGGAAATTAAATACACGCGCTTAAAGCAGTATTAAACCCAAAACCGAAAATGTAATATATTGCGGCTTACCAAACATTGGATGTAGTGGCTGCATCAATTTTTTTATTTTGGCTTTTTTTCCTCTTTTCACCTGGTGATCTGGCCAGTAATAAATCTCCTGTATTAGTGAGACACAACTATGGATGAATGAGCACATGAGGCACAAAAGACAGCAACATTGCCAATTTGGGGGGGGGGGGGGGCGTAGTGTTAAATGTATTAGCAGATTTAGAGCCCCAAAAATGTTGAAACAAATTGAAGCCAAACTCCAACTCACAGTTTATAATCAGTTACAGCAAACTGATTTTTTTTTCTTTTGGGATAAAGGTTTTGCGAGAGTAAATACATTCTGGTCATTTTAATCCCTCCTGCCAGTGTTAAGTGGTTTGTCTCATCCATGCAATCTGATATATTACGCTGAAGAGTTTGTGCTGTGAAAAACAAGAGACTTGCTGGCTTGATTAGTGGATGAAAATAGAAGAAAGAAAACCATCACATCTAAGAATTGATAAGCTGCAATATAATAAATGTTTGCTTTTGGATTTAATACTGCTTTAAAATACTTGCTTTTTCTGTGCTTTTCTCAAATTACGTAGTTGGTTAGCCTGAATAAAGACACCAGTCCATCTAGTTCAACCTGAGTGTGTTCTCTGAAATAAACTCCAATAAACTGTCGATCCAGGTATGGCTTAAGCAACAAAACTCGGTCCACAGAGAACCAATAATGACCTTTACAATAAATACATGCTATGGTTTACCATATACATAAAGGGAAGAAATTGCTTCTCAGTAAAATGGGCATAGAGGCAGCCTGTAAATCTTATCTTTCACAGTGAGATATGAGATAGTGGAATTGCCCTAGGTCATTTTTCTGTTCATTTATCTTGTGCATTACTTGCCTATGAAGGATGTTACTACAACCTAGAGCTTTTATCCCATCAATTACAATTAATTCATTTGATGTCTTCAATTAAATCATTTGACGTCTTCAACTTGGTTTCCATTAGTAACACTCTAATGATATTTCACAAAAACAACGCAATTCAGGTGTCACAATGCAAAAAATAATTCAGACATATTTGTTTATCTTTAATGAAAAATCAGTTATGTGCATTAATCTTGAAATATGAATGGTCCTTCAGAAAGGTAAAATGTTGATTTTTTTTTTTTTTGCAACTAAGGTTATTGCTGAGCACTGGCTTAAATTCTACACACAGAAATGTATTTTATTTTTTTAGAACGTATTAAAAAAAATTGATAACAGGACTGAAGAGGCTCTTTACAGAGTCCATTCTTGGTTCGGGCTTACTTGTTTCTTTGTAATAAAGACTTGATTCTCATAGATATAAGGTTGCAACAGTTAAGCCTGAAAAGGAATAAGACATTTTGTCGTCATCATTTGTGTTACTTCATCAGTGGGACATTCTACAATGTTCTTCCTGCTACAGCCAATAGATAAATGCAGCAAACTCATGCTGATAATGTTATTAGTGAATGGCACCTACTTGCGCAGACATTTTTCAATTATTTGGAAAGACTCTGTGGAGGAGATTCACTAAAACTGGTACACTCAGAATCTGGTGCAGCCATACATGATAGCCAATCAGCTTCTAACTTCAGCTTGTGTAATTACACTTTAGCAAAAAAAAAAAAACCTGAAAGCTGATTTATTTTCTATGCATAGCTGCACCAGGTTTTACACACACCAGTTTTAGTAAATCTCTCCTGTGTGTTATGTGCTTTTGAAGGTTAGTATTGTACATTATAGCTCACTAGAGGACTCCTGCAAGGCCCAGCCCTCCAACATACAAGTCAGGCCATACACTGTTAGATTTTTCCCATTCAGCACCACGCTAAACAGTGTTGATGGAGGAATATCCACTACCAGCTTCTGTATATAGACAACCGATCCCACGGCTATAAAAATACTCTAACAATGGTTGCAATTGATTGGCTGTAGCCACAGTTCAATTGACAATTTTCCTTCCAGCTCCTTTGATTTTTAGATTGAAGGATGTTGGGCAGGGGGAGTCCATACTGTTGGAGGAGTAATTGGAGGAGTAATTTTACCAAGCCTTCATTCTTTCATGTGATCTTGATAGACATTCAAAAACTGTCATAAAAACAAATGTGCTATTGGTAGCACTGAAATAGGACTGCCATTTAGCCTGAGATAGCCTGACACTTCTGATCTGACAGGGAAAGAATACAAATAATTCAAGTCAAACAATATCTGAAAGATAAGGGCCACATGTTATAATGATTTAGAGGGCTGTACACACTGGCCGAATATCAAGCGGCATCAGCCGGTTCAATAGAAACCAACATTCAGCCCATGTGTACGGCAGCCCTTCCGACAGAAGCAGTTAATGGCTGAGAGCTCTGGTCAGCGTGTTCTGGCAGGGGGGCCTTTCCCCTGTCAGAGCACAATAGCTTAGCAGGGGAGATTGCTGTACTAACATCGTATTGTTAGTACAGCGGCTCCTCCTGAGCTCTTCAGTTTTTTTTATGCTCAGCCTGCTGGGTTGAACATAAAAAAACTACTAGTATGTACCAGGCATGAGAGTGAAGATTCAGAATACTAGAAATGCCCATTGGTGACTGGTTCTATTTAAATACCTAATAAAGCTGCCTAGCATATGTAGCAGGTATATATTATAGACCAGTAGAAATGGCCTGGTAGAAACATGGCCAATAAATATTTTGAGTAACATATCCAAGGGAACCCTACTAGATTCTTATTTTTTAGAGGTAAAGAGTCAGTCAGAATACATTCTGCCTGACAAGCTGGGTTATAACTGCTGTTGGATTTTTTTTTATGTCTACGTCCCATAGTAAAATTTTCTTTCACTTTCTGTCTATAGATACAACAGGGGATACAACAGGAAATGAAAGGAAATCTCCCAGACAGTTGATCTCTTAATAAGTGTCCCTGTTGGAAGATTTCCCTGCTTTTTCTGTTATGATGTCCCCTCAACATTTTAGAATGTCTCTTATGTCCAGTCCCATTAACAATGGTCACTAAGACAAATAGGAAAAATATTCCCAATGCTGACAAACACAGCAAAAACAAAAAAAGATTTTGGCTTTCAATGCACTTTATGCAAAGTTTACTTCTGCATATTCAGCAAGTGTGTTCTGTTTTGTTGTGTATCTAGTTTACTGTTACTAGTAAACTGTATCCTGTTTACTGTTTACTGAAATAATTAGTTATGGCTTTGGTACCCTAAAACCTGAAGATGTGATATCCACTTTGTAATCTGCATTATTACAGGAGCCAAAGATCCAGGTACGTCAGCTTTGGCCATCAGTGGTATAAATATTTAAGAACTGTCTGGGTTGAATTGAGCCAAGCAATCTTTATTTAATTAGGCAGTTTACCTCTGTAGGATCAGACTCTCTTGAAATCCCCTCTTCCCATATGCCGTATCCACAAATCTTTCAGTGCATGTCAAACAATCTCTCCATTACCCCCTATGAGGCAGTACAAAGCAGCATAAACAGTTTACTCTTGAATCAATGAACAGAAAATCAAAGTTTTTGTGCAGTCCAACGATATAATGAAGGCAAAACTAATCTCCTGATCACACCAACCAAGATAATTTTGTTTTATTTATATTGGAATTGTAGCATGACGAAGGCAAAATCATTTGTATTATGTGGCTATATCTTCCAGTTAACAGCTAGCCTAAACTTAGGCAAAACTTTTTCATTTGTAGAATATTTAGACATTATCCTAATGGTAAATATTAATCATATTTACCATATAAGAACAAAAATGTATTTCTACCAACTGAAATTACTTTCTAAAATACAATTTTCTGAAAGCAACTATTTAATTTCTGGTCTATTCTTACACTCTACATTTCTGCAGTGCACAAATTGTTTTCAGTGACGTATTCAACTGAGACCAGTGATTGGCTTTGGGTCTTCAACAGGAAAATTGTAATCAATGCCGTTTCATTCAGAAACTGTAATCAAATGTAATCCATGTGCTAAAAGATTATTTCATCAAACCATATTTTTCATATCAGAAAAAGGTTAACTGTACTATGCCTGGCAACCTAAAGCACTGTTCCTTTACCGCTTGCCGACTGCCCGCTGTTGATTGATAGTGGCAGAATGGCACTCTTGCGCGAATCGCCGTAGCTGTACGGCGGGCGCTTTAAGGAATATAGGGCGCGTGCATTGCTTTTTTTCAAAATAGTCTGTATTTTTTTGTTTATAACACAACAAATAAAAACTGCAGAGGTAATCAAATACCACCAAAAGAAAGCTCTATTTGTGTGGAAAAAAGGACATCAATTTTGTTTGGGTACAGCACTGCACGACCACGCAATTGTCAGGTAAAGCGACGCAGTTGCAAAAAATGGCCTGGTCAGGAACGGGGTAAATTCTTCCAGGGCTGAAGTGGTTAAGCTAATAATGAAATATTTCATGGATGGATATTTAAAATCTTTTATTTAGCTGCCAAATTATGGCGAATGAATTGCTGTTTTTTATTGCTTATGCTCAAATTTTTTTTACTACTTTAAAATAATTTTTCTTCCACATAGCTGTATGGAAGCATGAATATGTATATGACTTCTAACACACACGCTCACACATAGGTACAACATACCTTCATTATCTCTCGGAACAATTCTGAATGACAGAAGCAGGTCACTAACGATTAATGAGCACTGTAAGTTTGTCCCCATTGTCAGCAAAGAACCATCCATATTCAACTTCTACAAAATACATTTTCTGATTAGGTAGTTGAGCAGCAGTCCAGCAGAACAGCAACATACACATCAGAAAGAAAGCAAATAGCAACACGGTTTATGTGCAGAGTGGAAATTAAACTGGGAATAGTACCTAGAACATGAAAATTAAACTGATAGGAACACATTAGAGAAATGTATGTAGCAAAAATTAAACAAATTACTTTACTCTGTTCATGAGCCAATAATGGGTTGTAATATATACATTATGTACCTCTGATGTGGATCCGTTAATCTCGGGATTGAAATGACCAACAGAAGGCCCCTAAAAGTAAACCTATCATTAGGATTATGAGTGAAGTACTGATACTGGTGCAGAATATGTCTTTCAATAGATTTTAGAGTGACCCAGAAAACACTAAACCATGGACACTGATGCAAATGTCAGTTTCAGAATGGGAAAGTGGGTATAATAAGCGATAATGACACATTATGTTTTTGATTTTTTTGTGTAAATCTTTTTATTGAAAATTTTCACTTATTCAAAAATGGTCATGCAACATGTCCTAGGCGCGATTGAGTAACTGGGAGATCAACAAGTGTAAGATATAATGAAAAACACCCAGATATAAAAACTGTCTATGAGCTCCCTTTCCATCCACCCCTTGCACCCCGTATGGGATCAGACTGTGCCAGGGGTAGCCAGGAAGTTCGGCCCGTTACTTTCAAATAATTTAGAGTATTGTAAAAGCGAGCATTATGTGGAAACACTTATAATTTTATAACCCTGGGCTATAAATGACTAAAGCTGATTAAACATTAGAAACTGTATAGAAAGGTGAAAATGAACCATTCATTCTGCACCTCATCAAGGTTATGTTTTAGGAAAAACAAAAAGACCAGTAGCCAAAAATATGAGTTTTTTGCCTGTAGGCTTATGGGTGTACTGAGTATGAGAAGAGACAGGAGGTGAGAAGAATAAAGAGAAAAGATAAACTGGAAATCAGGAGGGAAAGAAGACATATAGGAGAGGTAAAGGGGAAAGAGAGCAAACTTCACGGAGAGCTAGAAGTAGGGTCTATGTGTGACGCAGGCTGGACTTATGTTGGGAAGCCACGACCCTAGAGCTAAAGAGATACTCTGATATGTTGGGCCCAGGGATCCCAGGTACGTTTGAATTTATCCAAAGTGTTTAGGATAGTGTTGGAGATTTTTTCTTGGGACATTATCCAGGAGATTTTTTGTTTGGTTAGACGGTATGAAACTGATGGGGATTTCCAAGCACGTGCAATTGTCAGTTTGGCCCCTAAAAGTATGAAGTGAATTAGAGTCTGGGCTAATTTAGGAATCTTGGGAATCCGACTCTTGAAGATTGCAATAGTAGGGTCTTGGTTAACCGCGATCCCAGTGGTCTTGCAGATTAAATTGAAAATTTTGTTCCAGTAGCCCCTGATTCTAGGACATTCCCACAAGGTGTGAAGGAGTGTGCCTAAATGACCGCAGCCTCTGAAGCAGAGGGGGAAAGACTGAGGATAATATTTAGCAAGGCGGGTGGGAACCAGGTACCAGCGGGACATGACCTTGAGGTTGGCTTCTATCAAGGAATTGTTGAGAATCCCTTTAAATGATTGGGTAAAGTTAGAGTGCCATGTGTCTAAGTCCCAATCTATCTCATGGTCACGTTCCTTCATTAATTTCTTCTTTTTTTCCCTGCTTTTTCCTTCGGTGTTCTTCTTCTTCCTCCATCTTCTTCTTCCTCCGCTTCTTCCACCGCACGATCCACCAGTGGGAGTCTTTCGCTGTGTGACGCTTCTGTTCAGGTGACAGTTCTTATATAATATATAATATTATGTTAGGGGTCAGTTCTCAGATTTCCTTTGCAATTATATAATGGAGGGTGGGGCCAACTGGTGACCCCGCCCCCCTCGGATGCACGGGGACTTCCCTATGGCTTTCCCCGTGTTGTCAGAGGGCGGGGTGTCGAGGACAAAGCAGAGAAGAAGCCAGAGGAAGATGCCGAACGAGAAGACCGGAGGAAGAAGCAGAGGAAGAAGCGGGGGAAAAAGATGGAGGAAGAAGAAGAACACACCGAAGGAATGCCAGAAGAAAGAAGATGGAAGAAGAAGCGGGGAAAGAAGAAGAAATGAATAAAGGAATTGTCAAAAACCGTCTCTTGTCTTTTTTAACCTTTTTGACACTTTTTTTGTGAAATGGTAGGGGTACATTGCAGATTCCGATAAGCCCCCCGCCCGCAGACCCCCACAACCACCGGGCAAGGGTTGTGGGGTGAGGCCCTTCTCCCCATCAACATGGGCACAAGGTGCTTTGGTGCTGTGTTTGGGGGGGAATGCTACGCCAAAGCACCCTCCCATTGTTGAGGGCATGTGGCCTGTTACGGTTCAGGAGGGGGGGCACTCTCTCGTTCCCCCCTTTTTCTGCGGTCTGCCAGGTTGCGTGCTCAGATAAGGGTCTGGTATGGATTTTTGGGGGGACCATACGCCGTTTTTTTTTTAATTTGGCGTGGGGTTTCCCTTAAAATCCATACCAGACCTGAAGGGTCTGGCATGGATTTTGAGGGGGACCTCCACGCCATTTTTTTTTTAAATTTTGGTGCGGGGTTCCCCTCAAAATCCATACCAGACCTGAAGGGCCTGGTATGGAATTTGGGGGGAACCCCACGTATTTTTTTTTAAATTTTGGTTCGGGGTTCCCCTGTGGGGAAATCCCATGCCGTTTTTATCAATGACTTTTATGTGTATTGCAGAGACCCGACAATTCATTAATAGCCGCTAGTGCTAGTACTTTTAAATGACTTTTTTTCCTTTAGAAATGTCATTTTGCACTCGGACTGTTGTAAACACGGGAAACATGCGCCACTTTACAGGCATACTATAGACACCCCCCAGGTACGAAATTTAAAGGAATAATACAAATTTTATTGTTTCACTTTAAGCATTATTAAAATCACTGCTCCCGAAAAAACGGCCATTTTTAAAACTTTTTTTGCACTTATACATGTCCCCTGGGGCAGGACCCAGGTCCCCAAACACTTTTTTATGGCAATAACTTGCATATTAACCCTTAAAATTAGCACTTTTGATTTCTCCCATAGACAGTTCACTATAGCTGACAATTCACTATAGCCACTATTACTTGATCATTTTTTTTTTCCTTTAGAAATGTAATTTTGCTGTCAGACAATTCTAAACACGGGGAAAAAGTGCCACTTTACAGGCATACTATAGACACCCTCCAGGTACGAAATTTAAAGGAATATTTCACTTTTATTGTTTCACTTTAAGCTTTATTAAAATCACTGCTCCTGAAAAAACGTCCGTTTTTAAAACTTTTTTTGCACTGATACATGTCCCCTGGGGCAGGACCCAGGTCACCAAACACTTTTTATGACAATAACTAGCATATAAGCCTTTAAAATTAGCACTTTTGATTTTTCATGTTTGTGTCCCATAGACTTTAACGGTGTTCGTGTGTTCGAACAAAGTTTTCGCCTGTTCGCATGTTCTGGATGCGAACTGAACGGGGGGTGTTCGGCACATCCCTAATCCAGGGGTTGTTTTTGGGAAATAGACGTATGAGTGTTCCAGCATTGATGCAGAGGCTGAAGGGGTGGGGGGTTAGCCTGCCAGTGTACAGACCATACGCCACACACTGCATCAAATTGGTCTGCATGGCTGTTGTCCCAGAAGGAAGCCTCTTCTAAAGATAATGCACAAGAAAGCCTGCAAACAGTTATCTGAAGACAAGCAGACTAAGCACATGGATTACTGGAACCATGTCCTGTGGTCTGATAAAAACCAAGATAAACTTATTTGATTCAGATGGTGTCAAGCGTGTGTGGCGGCAACCAAATGAGGAGTACAAAGATAACTGTGTCTTGCCTACAGTCAAGCCTGGTGGCGGGAGTGTCATGGTCTAGGGCTGCATGAGTGCTGCGGGCACTAGGGAGCTACAGTTCATTGAGGGAACCATGAATGCCAACATGTACTGTGACATACTGAAGCAGAGCATGATCCCCTCCCTTTGCAGACTGGGGCACAGGGCAGTATTCCAACATGAAATCGACTCCAAACGCACCTCCAAGACGACCACTGCCTTGCTAAAGAAGCTGAGGGTAAAGATGATGAACTGGCCAATCATGTCTCCAGACTTAAACCCTATTGAGCATCTGTGGGGCATCCTCAAATGGAAGGTAGAGGAGCGCAATGTCTCTAACATCTACCAGCTACGTGATGTCGTCATGAAGGAGTGGAAGAGGACTCCAGTGTCAACCTGTGAAGCTCTGGTGAACTCCATGCCCAAGAGGGTTAAGGCAATGCTGGAAAATAATGGTGGCCACACAAAATACTGACACTTTGGGCTCAATTTGGACATTTTCACTTAGGGGTGTACTCACTTTTGTTGCCAGCGGTTTTGACATTAATGGCTGTGTGTTGAGTTATTTTGTGGGGACAGCAAATGTACACTGTTATACAAGCTGTACACTCACTACTTTACATTGAAGCAAAGTGTCATTTCTTCAGTGTTGTCACATGAAAAGATATAATAAAATATTTACAAAAATGTGAGGGGTGTACTCACTTTTGTGACATAATGTATATATAAAATATTATATACTCCTTAACCAAAATTAAACGAACAATCCCCATTACAATTATTACTAAACCAACCTATCAAATGGATATCTAAATGCATGAGTAAACTCATTTAATTTCTATTTATAGCAACTAAAATTTTCGAAATTACCAACTATCCTATTTGATCTAGTTAAAACCAAAATAACATGGATAATAAATAATGAAAAATCTCTGCTATTCAACATAATAATCTTGACATGTATGAAAAAACTTGGGATCCTTGGCTTACTAACATATCTGGCATAAGATATCAATTTTTTATATTGACCTCATCTCTTACCTCATTCTTTCCAACGGTTTCATTTACTATTATTTATCTTTTCTACCTCTATAGACTGTTTCCTAGAGTGTGTCTGTTTCCATTAGGATACACTTACCATTGCCAAAGTTATTTCCCCAATACAACTATTTTGTTGTTCTGTTATGTTATGTTCCCATATATCTTATCTGTCTTTTTAATTGGGGAAACCCTCCTCACTCCCCTTTACTAAAACAAAAACTTTCCTTTGGAATTCATTTGAGTATAAGTTGTAACTGTACATCGCTTTATTTTTTATTACTTTATTACTGCTCTAAATTCTGATGGTATGTGTTTATATATTACTTTATGTTCTTTTATGCTGTTCTTTGATTGTACTTTAAAATGTCAATAAAAATGAATTAAATAAAAAATTATGATTCTGGTACAAAACATTGCAGAGTTAAATAGAAATGAAACAAAGGCTTTCTAGACAGCATCTCCTGGCTTTCATTTTAGGAGCTGAAAATTGCTAGTAAGTTGGGGGGGGGGGGAATAATGAGGCAGAAGAACTGGACATGCTACACATGTCCTTTGTATGTTGATTATTTTTTTTAGGGTGTGTGTAGCATACCCAGTGTTCTCGACTGGTAAATTCTGGAACCACGAGCTGTCCGTAAATCAATCAGTTCCTGGACTTGTGAAACTGCTATAAAGTGCTCAGAAAAATTGTCCTCGGCAGCAAAGCTTAACACAATGCTGATGCAATGGGAAAGTACTGTGACATAATTTCTGACATCATCAACACTTCCTGTGAACTACAGCATTAATCTTTACATAAAACAAATAATTGGGATGGGGGAGGTTGATTTTATATCAAATATAAGTGAAGCATTAACATCATATGTCTTCCACATAGGACAGAAGAGCAATTTCTACAAATAGCAGAACATTTGTAACTGTAAATTCCGTAACAATTTTTTTTTATGAACAATTTGCATACTGTGACACCTTTTACTAGTAACTAAATATACACCACCTATATAATTATTTAACACCTGTTTTTCTTAATGAAGCATTGCTACACAAACACTGAACATCATGATTAAAATTATGTTAATATTGACAGCATGGGATGTTGGCAACATGTAAACATTACATTAAGCAGTTGTGTGTTCTCCTTTTAACAGGTATAGGATATTGATGTCTGTTATAAGACATTCTTATGTTCGGAAATAATATGAACAAGTAAACTGTATTGTCTTGATTTGGTTCTTGTAATAAGAACAAGGGAATTTTATTTTGTGGATTTGTAGACCTGAGACCTACAGTGGTGCTCATATGTCTACTACTGGCCAGTGATCTCAAGTTTGCCCAGTAGCTTTTTGATCTTATGGTGGTGGCCCAAATCCATATTCAGAGGTTCAACACTATCACAAATTTTTACTTTTTTTTTTAACCTCTGTTTTCAGTACCAACTCACAATTTCACAAATAGGATTTTTGTTAGAATAAGATCATGCAGTATGCTTTGCTTCTAGGTCTATGCTTGTTACATTCTAATATCTTATCTTCTACTTTGAACTTTGTTATCTGCTCTGAACCTGTCTTGCCTAATCTGATTAATCCGCAAGATTCTAATTCTGAGTTTGCACTGTGTTTTCTTTTTTTGTTATGCACATCTTTGCTGGACTGTCACACTTGGCTTTGATCTTGACTTTGTTTTGGATAAAGAATCTGTACTATAGTAATCTCCAGCTACTGACTGAACCACGAGATGACTTTTTAAAGGCTTAGTTTATGTTCAGTCTGCTTTTATTGGGTCTGAATGTATCTGTATTGCTTATTCCTCTGCTTCCTCCAGCAGAGGGCTTTCAAAAAACACAATAATAATATCAATAAAAAGCATACTCTACAGTTAATACCTTCGTCTCCGAAAGAACTGTACCAGTGGCGAGGATTTTCTTAAATCAGCTAGGGAAATTTATTTGAGATTAAAAGATAGAGGCTACAGACATAATTGCCTAAAAAAGTCTTTTAACAAAACAATTACACAAGACAGAACCTCCCTGATTTATACCAACAAAAATATAAAGTATACTGCACAAACTGTCAGAATCATCACTCCGTACTGTAAGCAGCATAATCAGATCAGATCAGAGGTATCTTGAAACAGTTTTGGCCCTTACTAACTGCAGATTCCACTATCAATAAACATATCAAACCCTACCCAGAAATTACCTATAGGAGAGCTACTTCAATTAAAGATAGGTTAGAACATAGCCATCACAATCCTATGAAAACTGCTTTGAATCTACATGAGACAGGAACCTTCTCTTGTGGAAACTGCGACATGTGTCTTTATCCACAACGGAAATGAAATAATTCTACCCAATGGACAACAATACTGTGTTAAACATAGGGTTACCTGTCAAACAATAGGAGTTGTTTATCTCATGCAATGTCGATGTAGATACTTTTATATGGGGAAGACAAAGTGCCCCTTCTTCAAACGAATGAGGGACCATGTCTCCCCAACTTTAAAAAGAAATATGGACACTGTAGTGAGTCGCCATGTTGGCCTCTATCATAATTTTGATCCTCACTTTATTCAATTTATGGCCCTCAGACACATACCTACCACCACCAGAGGAGGCAGTATCCATTCCATGTTGTTTCAGCTTGAAACACAATGGATTCATAGCCTAAATGCCAACAGATACCCAGGCTTGAACAAAACTATCAGTTTCAAGCCTTTTCTGTGACCTGATTAGTTGTGATTTCATTTGCCGACCCCTTGTCCCTTTGGCCTTTTGTCGGTTGATCCCCTTCCCCTTTTATTCACTTTATTTTCATATATACATTTTTATTTTATTTTATTTATTTTTAATATAATATTTTTATTTTATTCTTTTTTTTTATTACTATTATATCCCCCCCCCTTTTTTTTTTACCACATTTTTTTTTTACTTTTTTAGTTTTTTTACCCCCCTCTCAGGCCTTCCATACCTTTAATTAATTTGTTATGCCTTAGTTGGTAGGTTGTTACTGTTTCAACATTATAATGAAGATATCAATGTTTTATGAACAATTGCTATAACAATATGCTTTTTTTTTTAATTGTTTAAATGATCCATGTATCCTTATACAATTGTTGATCTAATGTTCTATTATGTCTTTGTTGGTTTATTTTCATGTGCACTGTCTGCCGGGAATGCTGTGCCCTCCCTTCCTTCTATTTCTCTCCCCTCTAGGGATTGTTGCCTCTCCTGATGTGACCCCTCCCTGTGGATTACCCAGCGATGGTTCACCACAGAACCAATAGCACAGCCTCATTCAGTTTTTGGGACTTTGAAGACGCCCGCCCACTTACTGGGACATGTCAGCTCTCGGCGCGCCACTTCCCTTCCTGACGGGACGCTGTGCATTATGGTCCTTGTAGTTTGAAACAACGCTTCGCACATGAGCACTGACCGCTGCACGTCTATACTCGGTCAGTGACGCCGGCCGAGTGGCGTGCACATAAAAAGAACGGTCACTCCAGGTAGCAGATGTTACTCTGTGGGGTGATCATTTTTTCTAACCAGCCTATCCAAAGGTAATTCCATTCTATGGCAACTCTAATATACGCTCTCTTTTTTTGCCAAATTTATGTCTTCATTGCCATCCGTCCACAGTGATCTACTTTGAATCTTACTTCTGTTTTATCTGCTGCCATCTGTTTGGTTACCTGCAAGCCAGGAAACTGATGATCTGCAGCAGTTCAGTTTAACCTTAACTATATATATACAGCAGCTCTTTGAGTCTGTGAAATGTCCTTTTGAATTTTCAATCTGTGGTGTACCTGTACATGATAAGAATATAATGGTCCCTGTGCATGGATGTGTCAATGATACATTCAATAGTAGTACATTATGCTGAAGCCCAATTATACTTACTAATTGTCCTTCAATATATTTAATATTTTTGTCAGTCCTTTTTATGGCTTTGGCTATTGGCAAAACTATTTCCAACTGTATACGGCACCCCAATTTATCAACAACTTAATAGTTATTTTAGTGAGTATATTCCTTGTGTATTTCTTGGCTGATTTCAGCTACCTGTGTCTGTCCATCAGATTTTTTATCTGTGATGGCAGACAGTGTTCATTTCTCCATTCATTTTTATTTTATTTTATTTTTGTATTTTCTATCTTTCTTACTTTATGGTTGGTCAGATAAAATTTCCCTTTTGGTCGCTCTCGTTGCCTCATCGGGGTGATTCCATATTGGCCCGGGAGCCCGTCCGTGGAGTTACGAGTCCTGTTTGGATGAGTGGTTGTGTGACTGGCCCTGGCAGACAGTGTTCTTGACATTTTTGTTTTTTGTGTTTGTTTTGTTTTTTTTCTTTAAGTATGAATTCTGAACAGTATGACCTAAGTGTATGTTCTCTCTATATATATTTAGTGATGTGTGTCATGCTACCTTGGTATAATCCCTGAGGAAGCCCATGGTGGCAAAACATGTCGGGATAAATGTACCACCGCCCGCGTGACAAGATATCTTTTTCTATACCTGGCACTTCTCCATATCAGTTGCACCAATGTATACCTTAACTGACACTAAATATCTGTGTTTTTATATGTCTTAAATAAAAAGTGATATTTTTATTGTATATGGTTCTTCATTGTATTCAGCACCTGAAAAATCCCACTGAAAACTCCCTCTTGTCTATATTGTTCATTCAGGGATGTTGGTGCATTTTTTGAACCTGTCACCACTCCAAATCACCACCCATGTAATAAAAATGTTTTCAGTAAATAGAAACTATGAGTGAATAAAGTAAGTGGTGTGTAGCTGTATAAATATGTGTATCAATTAGAAACATTCTGCGGGGCGTGGCCTGGACATGGGTGAGTAAAGCAGCACGTTTTGAGAGCTCCCGGCCTCACCTGGCCCAAATTGGCTAAACTAACTTCATAGATCGGTATTATACCAGCAAAAAGACATAGGACAAGAGCAATAACCCAGGGGACCTACTCCAGCACGATGAACGGAGAAATACAGAGGTACTTCTCCCAAATACAAAGACTCTCACCGGGAGCTAGAGTGGCGGCCCCACGCGGTCTCCTAGAGGATGTCCAGGGCCAGGAAGAGCGAACTCCACCCCCGAGTCCCTCACTCTCCTCAGACTGTTTTTAGGATACTCCAGCAGCCCTACACCCAGTCATGGAGACCTCTACACAGCAGCCAGGGTCGAGCCAAATAGACCAGGATATACAGGCACTGTTACAAGCACTCCCCACCAGCTCGGACATAAAAGAGCTGATCCTTCGGCTGCAGGAAACACACTGCCGCGACATACAGGAGGTGAGAGAGGACGTGACCAACCTTACAGACAGAGTAGTAGCAGGGGAAGCTTCCTTCTCTACCCTGACACAATGAGTTGGCCCAGATGGCCCTGTAACAAGCCTGTGATGTGCACTGAGACACCGCCATAGCACTGCAGCTCCACCTGGAGGACATTGAGGACCGCAGCTGCCGAAACAATCTGCGGCTCCGCGGCCTCCAGGAAGCCACAGGCGCCGAAAATCTGGGGGAAAAGGTGATGACAATTTTCCACACCATGTTAGGAACCCCCTCGATAACACTGGAGATCGACAGGGCCCATAGAGCCTTATGCCCCAGATTGGCGGACCCGAGCAGACCGCGCAAGGTGATATGCAGGCTCCATCATTACACGCAAAAAGACAACATCCTGCACAGGGCCTGGGAACACGGAGACGTGGAGTTAGACGGGGCACAGATCAGAATCCTACCAAACCTCTCCAGGATGACACTGAGGTGCAGGGCCCTGCTACGCCCACTTCTGGAACTGGCAAGGCAAAAAGGATATACCTACCACTGGGGCTAGCTGCTAGCAGTCACATTTAGGAAGGACTCATCCTCTTCTGCCCTACAGACACCAGAGGAGCTCCCAGCGCTGTTCCACTTTTTCGGAGCTGATCCAATACCAGTTCCGGATTGGCTCCAAATCCTCCCGCGGCCCACCGGCAGATCAGGTCTTTCTGCACACTGCGGCCTGTTGCAACCAAGACAACAGAGGACCGGGAGAAGATCACGAGCACCCTCGCGGGAACGGCCACGTGAGTTGTAGCTGAGACGCATGTATCGATATAGTACCTGTCAGAGAACTCGCACAGCAAGCACCCGTCTCCGTGCAGCAGCTGCCAACCCTCGTTCCGCTAATGCCAATGTGCATGCACAGAATCATAGCCAGAGACAAATGAGATCCAGAGTGGGCATGCACAATGGCACCTCCATGCGAACATGCATGTGCGCTAATGTGCACCAGCGAGTGCCAACGCACATGCGCCAATTTGCTAAGGCGCTAATGTGCTAACGCGCATGCGCGTACATATGCTGCCACAAATCCTGCCACACAGCACCCTATATAAACAGAGAGTCTGCCTAGAATCAGTGCTGGATCGTCTTCAGCTTGTCCCTGTATTCCCGTTGTTACTCTGCCTGATTGACCCTGTTCCTGAAAATCCATCTATCTTCTGACCATTCTCTTGGATCTCCCCTGCCTGTTGAACCTGCCTCTACCTGCAATACTGACCTTGGCTTAGACTTATGATTACGGCTCTGCCTTCTGATTCTGTACCCCGCTGCCCATCTGTTGCCAACCTCTGCCTGTTCCTGACTACGGTTTTGCCTTCTGATTCGGTACCCCGCTGCCAGCCTGTTGCCGACTCCTGCCTGTTCCTGATTCTGCAGTTGATCCTGATCTGGTTCCCGCTGAACAAGTCTGGTGATCAGTTTCCACATCTCCTCAGCAGAGGTTCCTGTATCTCCAAGTTCCAGCCTCTTGCCTGCAGGCACCTGCACCAGGGGTGCTTGGACCGGAACCGTGCAAGAGCCCACCCTCATCATTTCGGGCCCCACTGTAAGGTACGTGACAGTACCCCACGGGGACCTACACCTTTGCCACTTATCCCTCCGACCCGACTACTGAGCAGCATACCACCTGCCAGCAGTAACTTTAGTGCCGGACTATACCCCTCTCCCCCTTTTTTTTCAGTCTTGTGTGGCCCATTTTCAGAAGCTCAGAGACCCTGACCTCGTGGACCCGCTTCTCCCCCCCGCCAGGATGGAAAGACCTTTTGGGACACACCAAGACCGCTCACAGAGCAGGACTCCAGACACAACCCAGTCCTCCTGACACCCAACATGACTATTGGAAGTGTCCCCCCCACCACTGAACTTATTGAGGGAAGCACCACTGAGGGGCCTTGGTCCCTAATGTTCCAGCCACACGGATACCGGAAGGGTACTTTTTTTTCCTACAGCAAGAGACCCAAAACAACACACCCAAACCACACCACGGGGAGTGCATATCCCCGTACAAGGAATCATCAATATAATGATGGGGAATGCTTCCTACCTGACTTTAACCCACAGTCTATGTGCCTTAATGTCCGCCTTTGCCTTGCAGCATCATAAATAGCATAAGCCAGATGTATTCTTTATGAGATAGCACCAGTAAAGAACCAGTTATGCTGGCCTCCGCTGGGGAACCAGCCCGCAGACACCATGAGAGGGGGGTCTCATGGTTGTGTTTCATGGGACCGGGGACGGGGCCTCGGGCAGAAACTCACACACAGCTGGGAAGGGAGAGCACTGGCATCCATACGGAATATGTCATCTAGAAGGGGATGACCTCCTATACAAATGTGGACATCCCCACATCGGACTCCCAGCACAGTGAGCCTCTACCCTCCCACTATTATTTGGGGAGGTGAACACTTTACTGAGGAGACGGGGTATGGGGGGTCCTGAACAGAGGGGAAGAGAATAACACCACGCAGAAGTAACTCCCAGCGATTTACATCATTACATTTACCACACCCAGGGGATGAGGCAGAGACTCCAGGTCCGTTGCTAGGAGCCTGCACCGTCAGTGGGAGGAGGGGGTGGCGAGGTGGTATAGTAGGATCCCAGGTGGGCCCTGGATTGAGAAATAGTTGACAGCCCACGTATAACTCCGTGCCACTGTTATGTTTTAGTTTATGCCTGTTGTTAAGACTAACCTGTTTACTATTGTTTCCTGCATACCGTTAAGTTACATGGAATATTTTCAGTAGCCAATGGGGGGCAGACTGGACCGGGGGCTCTCTTCCCGGCACTGTCTGTCCACTAGCCCACATAGGACTGCTCTCAATTACCAGTCATTTACTGGAGAGCGTTTTAGCAAGGATTTGCTTTATAATACTGTTCTTCCGCCAGCCACTCGCCCTAGAAGTGGCCTCCTAACCTTTCTCCTCCCTATTTGAAGGTATTCCACCCGATTCTCTACACTACCTCCCAATCTACCCACCTCCTTCTCTCCATCTAAACCCTCTGTCTACCCTTCTTCTCTTACCTGAACACCAACCTTTCCACCCTTCTCTCCCTCCCGCCCCCCCCCCATCCTCCCACGAACATGGATGAACTTACAATAGTTTCATAAAATGCAAAGGGTCTTAACGTCCCTGAAAAAAGACGAATGCTGCTGCATGACATGCAACGCTTGAAAGCAGACATCATCCTACTACAAGAAACACACTTTAGAGAAAACACACTGCCCATACTTAAGAACAAATACTACCCCACGGCATATCACTCTACATACTTTGCAGCTAAGTCTCGGGGTGTATCTATCCTAATATCAGCAAGGATATCATGGACACACATAGATGCCAAGACAGACCCCGCAGGCCGCTCTCTGTTCCTGAAGGGTCAGATAGGCGACGTCAGGGTGACATTGGCAAACTTCTACGTCCCTAATGACCACCAAGACAGCTTTCTAAACCGCCACCATGCACAGCTTCTGGAATACACAGACGGCCAGCTAATTGTTGGAGGTGACCTCAACATCCCCCTGGCCCTGACAGAAGATACTTTGTTGGGGACATCCTCGGTTCCTCTGGACACACGCAAGCGAATCCTTAAATCCCTGCATACTGCACAATTAATAGACACTTGGCATCTTTTCCATCCAGGCGACAGCGACTATACATTTTACTCACGCCCACATCAAGTATATTCATGTATAAGCTATTTCCTAATCCCCCATGCCCAATTACACGCAATCAAGGATACTGCTATAGGGTCCATCACCTGGTCAGACCACGCCCCAGTGATCCTGCGGTATGCTCTCTCAAACCACCACACGCCACAACAAAAATCCTGGAGACTGAATGTGAGCCTTCTGCAGGACCCAGAGGTGTTAGCTGATGTGGTCAGGGAGATAGAATAATATTTCCAAACCAACGACACACAAGACAGCGACAGGGCGTAGTATGGGAAGCTCACAAAGCAGTGATAAGCGGAGTACTCATTAAACATGGGTCAAGGCTCAAAAGGCAATGCACGGCTCAATTGAACTCCCTTCTAAGCAATCTACAGTCCTTAGAAACATGACATAAGCAGACCCCATCTCGACTGTTAGAAAGCGACCTTGATACTGTCCGTAAACAAATCACTGATCTTCTATACTTTAAAGCTAAGGCTGCCCTCCAAGTCTGTCGTAAGAAATCCTACGAATCGGGCAACAAATGTGGTAGACTGCTAGCTCAATCCCTACGTGCACAGAAACTAGCGCGCTACATACCGAACATTAGATCCCCCACAGGCCAAAAAATATCCCTACCACAACATATCACACAGGAATTTAAATCCTACTATGAATCACTCTACAACTTATGCACAGCGCACCCCCCCAGGGCGAATGGTGGAATACATATCTTCCAGCCAGATGCCCTCCCTACCGGCAGAGGAGAGTGCATTGCTAGAGGACCCCATTATGTTGACTGAACTTCAACTGGCCATAGGGAACACCAAACCAGGGAAAACACCAGGACCAGACGGCCTTACAATTCAGTATTAAAAAACCTTGCTCCCCTCTTTAGGTAACTTGGTTAAACTTTTCAATGAATTAGGTACAGGGAAAACCCTACACGAATCTACCCTCCAAGCTCAAATCTCAGTGATACCAAAGGAAGGTAAAGGCCCCACTTTGTGTGGAAGTTACCTATATCCCTGCTAAATACCGATCTTAAGTTATTTATTAAAATAATAGCACCCAGACTACAAAACCACCTGCCATACCTGATCCACTTGGACCAAGTAGGCTTTGTGCCCTCTAGAGAAGCCAGGGATAATACTACTAAGGTACTCAACCTGCTACACGTAGCCAACACCAACAGAACGCCATGTGTATTCATTGGAACAGACGCTGAAAAAGCGTTTGATCGGGTGAATTGGCTCTTTATGTTTGAGACCCTGAAACACACAGGACTGAGAAGCAATATGCTCAATTGGATTTACGCCGTATACACAGGCCCGTTAGCCAGAGTCAGAGCAAATGGAGTGACATCTGACCCCTTCCCGATTACTAACGGGAAGAGACAGGGTTGCCCTCTTTCGCCCCTACTTTTTGCCCTTTCCTTAGAACCTTTTCTCTGCCACATGAGGCTAAACCCTGACATTTCGGGAGTTACGATTGGTCACTCACATCAAAAAGTATTGGCTTATGCCGATGATATGCTATTCTCACTTACGAACCCTCCCAAATCTGCTAAGTGAATTCAGAAAATACGGCGTATTGTCTAACTTAAAGATCAACTTCTCCAAATCAGAGGCGATGGGGGTTGGGGTACCGCAGCCACAACTTTCATACCTTCAAACGAGCTTCAAAATAAAATGGACAGATACCGCACTGAAATACTTAGGCACGTACACCCCCCCGCCCCCCCCCCCGAAACTTTCAAAACTTTTCAACCTCAACTTTCCCCCTCTCCTGAAAAAGGTTAAAAACCTCCTTAACAAATGGGACCCTGGCCTTCATTCATGGCTCGGCAGATGTAACATACTCAAGAGGAGCATCCTCCCCACTTTAACCGCTTTCCGACCGCGCTACAGCCGAATGACCCCCCTGGGTCACCTGGGAATATCCGTGACTGCCGGCATCACGGAACACGGTAAATCGTCGCTGTCAAATGACGGAGCGATCACTTGTAAACAAACCGGCTTCACGTTTGGTTCCTCTCTCTGTACCAATGGTACAGAAAGGGGAGAGATCAGATGCAGCAGCGCTGTGGGCTGGATGTGTAGTGCCCACAGCACTGATATGTGGCAACTCCAGCACTCATCAAGCTATCCATCCATCCATGCTCAGCCATCCATCCTCATCAATACGCAGCCATCCATCCTCATCAATACTCAGCCATCCATCCTCATCAATACTCAGCCATCCATCCATGTGGTATCGCCGTACTCAGGAGGAGTAGGAGAATCAATTTTGGGGTGTAATTTTTGGTATGTACATGCTATGTGTTAGAAATATTGTATAAATGGACAACTTTGTGTAAAAAAAAAAAAAAAAGTGTTTATTTTCTTTACACATTTTCCAAAAACTTGTAGAAAAAAATGACATGTTCAAAAGACTCATTATGCTTCATAGATTATACATTGGGTTGTTTTCTTTCCAAAATGGGGTCATTTTTGGGGCGTTTCCATTGTCCTGGTCTTTCAGGGCCTTCAAAAATGTAAGAAGTAGTCAAGAAATTATATGTGTAATTTATGCTCCAAGAATGCCTGATGGTGCTCCCTGCATGTTGGCCAAAAGTCTCACACCTGTGATATCGCCGTACTCAGGAGGAGTAGCAGAATGTGTTTTGGGGTGTAATTTGTGCTATGCATATGCTGTGTGTGAGAATTAACCTGCTAATATAACAATTTTGTGAAAAAAAAAGAAAAAAAATCTTGATTTTGCAAAGAATTGTGGGAAAAAATTACAACTTCAAAAAAATCACCATGCCTCTTACTAAATACCTTGGAATGTCTACTTTCCAAAAAGGAGTAATTTTAGTGTCTCAAGTACATCAGGTGTGATCAATTTTCAGAGATTGGCACCATAGCTTGTGGACGCTATAACTTTCACAAAGACCAAATAATATACGCTGATTTGGGTTATTTTTACCAAAGATATGTAGCAGTATAGAATTTTCTTTTATAGCGCAAAAAATAAAAAACACAGCGGTGATTAAATACCACCAAAAGAAAGCTCTGTTTGTGTGAAAAAAAGGACAAAAAATTCATATAGGTACAGTGTTGTTGCATGACTGAGCAATTGTCATTCAAAATGTGAGAGCACCAAAAACTGAAAATTGGTCTGGTTAGGAAGGGAGTTTAAGTGCCCAGTGGATAAATGGTTAAACAAACACAAGCAGCATTTACAGAATTCATCTGGGCCAAAAAAAACCTTGGCTCAACAAGAAAATACTTGCCCTCCCTAAAATACTAGGAGGTTTAGCAACGCCAGACATCCGCACTTATTATCACGCAACACACCTAAGCAGGCTAATAGACTAGTGTAGACACTGGGAAACCAAACTATGGCCCCAACTGGAACAGGCAGAAAGTAATGTCCCCCCTCCATAGAGCCCCCTGGTGCTACACATCACTCCTCATGAATATCAAGCGACATCCCCTAATCGGCCCTACCACACAAATTTGTGCACATCTCATCTCTCAAGCCTGCCTCTCCCCCCAGAACTCACCCTTATACCCTATACTGGGTAATCCCCTGTTTGAGCTGGGACTTCAAGACGCGTCCTTTAGAGATTTAAGCGGCTCGAGCCTATTCCAGGCCTCCCATTTTAGTAGGGGGGGGGCGCTGGAAGGCCATAGCTGAACTTTTAGACCCTACAGGCCCGTTCCGCCTGGATTTCCTAAGAGCACTTCAACTTAGCCATTTCCTATGATCCATACCATCCCCTAATGACCCCAACCAAATTCTCACAACATTAGAAGAATACTGCACAGAGACTGGAGTTTTACCACACGCACTCTCCCTCACCTACAACATGTTAATTACACCCCCAGCTGACTACCAACGCCCGGGCCTAACAGGTTGGGAACGAGAGTCAAACTGCCAGTTCAGCCCTAGCCAACGACAGCGAATTCTCAAATTTACACACAAATCCTCCATCTGTATCAAAATCCAAGAAACCACCTACAAAATTATGTCAAGGTGGTATAGAACCCCATCGTTACTACATAATTTTTTTCCTGCAACGTCCGCTCTCTGCTGGCGATGCCAGAGGGAACAAGGAACTCTCCTACACATCTTTTGGACATGTCCTAAGATTACGGAATACTGGAGAAATATTCGACTAATAGTACAGAAATTCACAGAACACACTGTCCCGGAAGACAACGCGTTCTTCCTCCTACACGCGTCCGAGACACCCGAAAAAGTCTACAAGAAGTCCATAATCCGCCATCTTCTTGATGCTGCTAAAGCATGCATCCCCCTCTACTGGAAATCCCCACACCCACCGACCATAGACATGTGGCTTAGAAAGGTAGCCGACATAAACAAAATGGAGGACCTTATCCTCACAGCCCAACACAGACAAGACAAATACTCGAAAACTGGAAACTATGCCCCCCCCCACCGTTCTATGGTCTACTTTCTTTCTAAACACTTTCTACACTATACTTTCCTAACTCGGATAAAAGGAAAACAGAAGGGGATAGAGCTCATAGAGCAACACTGCACTCACAACTCCCACTCCATGAATACAGATTCGCCCCTATGGAACAGGAGAACATATGGTAAGACAAACAGAGCTGTATTATTTAAATGGGGGGGGGGGAGATTTAACTTACGATACAATGTACAGCACAATGCAATGAGATGTAAAATCACCTATGCCTATGTAATATGGTATTCTTTTATCTCTGTATCCTCTGCAATCTGTATTGTCACAGTGTTGTCCCAGTGGGACCTCTCTCTCAAGTTAAATAAAAAATTTAAAAAATTTTTTGCAACAGGAGTGTAAGATTTAGGGTCGGTTTAAACCAGTGGCTGCATTAAAACACAGCCGCTAGTGTGCGGTAAGATGAAATCAGTGCCGTTGTGCTGATCATGGCACATTACACTTTCCAGATTTTTTAAATTAACTTTATTGGAATATCACACAGTGATATTTTTATTAAAGTGATTGTAAAGTCTGTTTTTTTTTCTATTAAAATAACAAACATGTTATACTTATCTGCTCTGTGCAGTGGTTTTGCACAGGGCAGCCCGGATCCTCCTCTTCTTGTGTCCCTGGCTGGAGCTCCTGGCCCCTCCCTCCTGCTGAGTGCCCCCACAGCAAGCAGTTAATTGCTCAACCACAATTTAAAATCAGAGAGGTTTCATAACCCAGAATAAACTTCATTGATACTCAAAAAAATACCAAGAAACAAAATTGGGAGTTTTGAGGTGCAAAAAATCAAATCAAATTGATATTACGAATTTCATAATTTTATTTAAACAAACATGGTTAAAAAATGAATAAAGTTTAAAACCAGAACATGAAAAATCATGCGGTCACAATACAAAAGTTGATTGCCTCTACATGTTTCACCATAATCATGGCTTCTTCTGAAGCTTTTGTAGGACCTTTATAACTAAAAGAAATAGACAATACATTTGAATAAATACAAGGAAAAAAGAAAAAGGGGAGAAAAAGAAGACACTAGTACACACAGAGCCCCCGAGGGGTCTCTCAAATTTAGAATTCATCTATTTACATGGTTAAAATGATATCTAGATAGTCTGATTGATGTACTCTCACCCCAAACGTGATCAATGTTCCAAAAACCCTCAAGGCCCGCCAAGTGGTCCAATGAGGTATCAGTGTGCCATAAAGAGGGGACAGTAGCCCAGAGGGGCCGTGCCATCTAAGGAAACACATAAATCATCAAAGATTTCTGCAAATTTAAGATTTTTCTAGAAAGATATAGTAATACATTTCACGGGGGTCCTCTTACCTAAACACTTCCTTCATTGAAGATAACCATATTATTTTCCTTAGTATCAATGTGATACCATTTAACCAGGGAAGATCAATATTAATTAATATGAAGGAATAATAAGTTAGTGTCAAACCGTGGCTGTGTTCAGCAATAAGCTGAGATCAAATTGCCATAATCTTATACAGAATCAACTTACTTTTCACCTTGGATTTGAAATTCTGCAGGTACCATACAGGGCAATTGGCCGCAGCAACACCGCCCTCCACCCTGAGGGTCTGAAATATCCCCTTATTCGGACACCCGTTGGTTGGCCCCAAATCCCACCAGCTGTCTCCAGTCAAGGAGGAGACGAGGAATCACTCGTGGTGGCGTTCCACGCATGCTCAAACCCTCCGTGGCCATTTTGGAAACTTCTTTTTCCCTTACTTCGGTTCCCGCGCATGCACAAAAGGGCCGGGATCGCATTACAACACCGCCTATAATTCAAACCCACTCTGCACTGATCTCAAAACGAGAGAGGGGAAAAACAACAATGAAGACACCCACAAAAACTCCCTCATCTCACTAATCATCAGACGCCCACCAGATGTCAAAACTGTCAGACAATGGATCCAAATACCACCAATTTGATGCTACAAAGATGAGGTTGTTTTCCTTGGAATACATCCCCCTAAATCAGAGAGGGTGTGATGTAGACAAATTGCTTTTACAATGAGAAACAAAATTGATTTTTAATCTTTCTGCCACCAAACATCCAGGGCTAAATGATGCGCTAAGTTTCAAGCTGTTTTTATATGGCTAACCATGATGTCAGGAAAGTCTTCTCCGGTGGTAATATCGATCATTTGGCGTGCAGTACTGAGGTCCACCAGCAGGTGTCTCCTGGCAGTTCGGAGCTGCTCTTTCCTGCAAGTATTCTGTCACCTTTGGGCCGCAGTACTGGGGTCCACCAGTGGAGGAATGCTGGCAGTATGGAGCAGGTATTCCCCTCTGCAGACAGGTATCACCTGACCTTAATTAGCAGAGCTGCAGTATAAATACCCAGCAATTGCAGACTTATGTTGCCCTGGTATTGTTCCTTGAGCCCCGACCTGTATCCTGTTACTCTGATTCCTGATCCTGTAGCCTGAACCTGAAGCCTGATTCCTGGAACCTGTTGATCCTGTTGATCCTGTTTCCTGTCCGTTACCTGAACCCTGGACTCTGAGCCTTGTACCTGACCCGTCCCTCCTGTGATCCATCCATCCTCTCTTGTCCTGTTTATCTCCCTTCCCAGCTACTGATTCCCTGTTTATGACCCCGGCCTGGTACTCCCTCTTGCTACATATGCTGGTTGGTTTTATATCACTGATTGTTTGGTTGTTCACTCTGTATTGGTGGGGTGTTCACATATGCATTTTCCTTAATAAACTTACTTTCACCTATTTATGTCTGGTTCACTCTGTCACAGTCACACAGTTCTGGTCACATCTGGTGTATGACACATGACCTGGGGATGATTTGTCGCCCTAATGTGTCTTGCTTCTCTATTTCCTTTGCTATCCATTATATATATATACCTATATCTATATGAATTAAGGGGCCTAGGCAATGTTTAATCTGCATTTCAAGTGTACAAATGTATTAAATTGTTTTTGTGAAGTTCTTCTGATGGTGTGTTACTCTGATTCTTGATGTGGTTTGGGTCCTTGGTGTCCTTTTTGTGGCCTGGGTTTGGCCTGGGGGTGTCTTGGCAAGTGTCCTTTACTAGTTATGCAGCAAAAGCTGCTTCTTCAAAAGGAGCCAGTTATAAGCATCTAGTAAAATAAATTGCAATTGTAATTACAAATTCAAACCATCCTTAATGATGTTGATACATACTGTATTTATTGGCGTATAACACTCACTTTTTTACCATGAAAATTGGGTGCAAATAGCGTGTGCGTGTTATATGCCAATACTTCAATTTTAGCTGCCTCGGAGGGGACAAGGAGGGGGGCCGGACAAGCGCTGTCAGATTACATACAGCCAGAATCTCCTGTTTACTTGGCAGCCTCTGTAATAGGAAGTCCTGTCTCCTGGGCCGCCATTGGACCACTGTTCTGTCTATCATAGGAGATTCTCTTTGTATGTAATCTGTCGGCGCTCGTCCCGCCCCTTCCTGTCCCCTCTAGGCTGCAGGTGGACGTCAATCAGGCTGCACTAATGGCAATGGTGAGGCTGCTGCATTGAAGGCAATTGTGAGGCTGTATTGATGTGGATTGATGAGGCTGCAGATGGGCACTGACCCTTATTTTGCTCCAAAGTTCCTTATTTAAAATTTTATTTTTTTTCCTGAAACTTCCCTCTTAAAATGAATGTGCGTGTTATATGCCTGTGCGTGTTATACACCGATAAACACGGTATTTAAAAACATGAGAATGATTTTCTTTAATATTGTATACATTCAATTTCAATTCTGAGAAGGGTACAAAAACATTGCCTACCTAGACAGTAGGGAAGCTGGGGCAATGTGGCAGCATATGCAGAGGCACCCGAAAGCAGATGTCCCTCATGGCGGACATGGGAGGCATCTAAGATCACTGAATATTAAATATTATATAATTTAAATAATATAGTTCAGCTTCTGACGTTCATCTATAGAATGTGCATGGTACAACCAGATAGACTGAGTAGAAAGAATAAGAAAAAAGTGTAGGGGGCAAGGACATAATGGTGGGAAGAAGAAGGGTGGGGGGAGTAAGGGGACCAGGGATAGAGGGGAGGAGGAGGGGGAGAGGGAAGGGGAGAAAGAGGGAAGGAGGGAAGGGAGAGGGAAGGAAATGAAGGAAAGGGAAAGAGGGAGAACAGAGGAATGGGAGGGGGAAGGAAGATTTAGGGTTCTGTCCATCAGAACCTATTGATATATTCAAAACAATCAAATACTTATATCTCTTTGCCTGGAATCTAACCCTTAAGTTCATATTCGACAAAGATAGACAACAGCTAAATCTAGAAATAGAACTGGCCGAAAGGACCAAACACTTCTTAATGCAGGAGTTTAGGGCCCTGTGCGATCGAATGCTCCTATATGAGGAGGGCTCTGGGAATGAGAGCACAACGGCCCTCTCCCAGGATTACCCTCTATCTACATCTTCAAACGTTCCCGTCCTTTCCTCTACAATAGACATACAAAATCAACCCCCAAAAAAATGTAAATTAAAATCACGGAAATTTCCTGACCTAATGAACTGCCCAGCCATATGGGCCTTTCTACACAAGTCAATTAAAACACTCAAGAAGTAAAAATGGTCAGATACACCTCTGAATTTAAACATAAAACAAACATAGGCTCTAATTAAATTACAAAACGCCACAATACAATCATCAAGCGATCTGATAAAGGCAGAAATATAGTTCTGATGAATCCCCATCAATATCAAAAAATGTGCCTCGATGTACTAGGTAATCCCACCTGGTATAGACCCATCAACGACACACTAATACAGTAGTTCATTAAAGAATTTCAAGGACTCTGTATCGGAGCTTATTGGGAGGGCTTGATCAACAAAGATACTCTTATGCCCCGTACACATGGTCGGATTTTTCAACGGAAAATGTGTGATAGGACCTTGTTGTGTAGGCTCCATCACACATTTTCCATCGGATTTTCTGACACACAAAGTTTGAGAGCAGGCTATAAAATTTTCCGACAACAAAATCCGTTGTCGGAATTTCCGATCGTGTGTACACAAATCCGACGCACAAAGTGCCACGCATGCTCAGAATAAATAAAGAGATGAAAGCTATTGGCTACTGCCCTGTTTATAGTCCCGACGTATGTGTTTTACGTCACCAGGTTCAGAATGATCGGATTTTCCGACAACTTTGTGTGACCGTGTGTATGCAAGACAAGTTTGAGCCAACATCCGTCGGAAAAAATCCTAGGATTTTGTTGTCGGAATGTCCAATCAATGTCCGACCGTGTGTACTTAAACACATTGAGGGAGTCCAGATCCCTCCGGAAGGCTCGTGGCTATCGATATTGAGGCACTGTACTCAAGTATCCCCCACGAGCAAGGCGTCCGAATGGCTGGTACTTTCCTCATGGAACAGAACAAAAACACCTGGCCTTTAAACCTCTTTATCCTGAAATTACTGGAATGTATTCTTACCAAAAACTATTTCACTTACATGGATCAAATGTATCTACAAACACAGGGTGTGACTATGGGCCCATCCTGTGCACCCTCACATGCCAACTTATTTCTAGGAAGATGGGAGAGGACAATCTTTGCTGATGAGACCCTCCAACCCTTTCTAGATCAAGTCCTCTGTTGGCACAGATTTATTGATGATCTGTTTATAATTTGGACAGGAACTGAAAGCATCCTAATAGAATGAATTGAATTACTTAACAATAATCACTTTAACCTTCGATTTACTCTCAGCTATGATCGCAGCAGTATCCCGTTTCCAGACTTGAGAATTATTAAAGGTCCAAAAGGCCTAATTAAAACAGACCTTTTTCGCAAACCTACGGCCGGAAACACGCTGCTTCATGCTTCTAGCGCACATCCTTGCCCTCTGGTATGCAGTATACCCTATGCTCAATACTTGAGACTACAGCATAACTGCACAGAGGACGAGGACAGTACAAAAGGAGCTGTCTATCTAATGGTCTGCACCTGCAATGCGTTCTACAAAGGCAAGACCATAAGAGAGCTTCGTCATAGAATAGGAGACCACCTATACTATTCCACAAATGGTAAATTCACCACAGTGGGACGACATATAGGCCTGCACCACAGATTTAATCCTGAAATGGTTAGGTTTGTGGTGCCCGAAACGATCCCTAAGGATGTCTGTGGAGGAGACTGGGATCGTAAAATCCTACAGCGAGAAGCTGTTTCGATTGAATATCTGAATCCTAACAAACCTCCTGGTGTAAACAAAAGTCATACATACAAAGCGTTCCTCTAATCAACGCTTTGAAATATTTCCATATCTACTGTACTAGGCTGGACTTTACCCTTTCTTTACTGTATGTGAGGAACATGCTCAGTCTGGTGAGATTCACTGATTCAATTTTCCTCTTTTTGATTCTAATACCGAATCAAAATCAAGTACTATTACAACTGAATTAAAAATGCAGTTCTTTATAGTTCAACACTCTATGCCTATGCATATCCTTTGTAACAAGGCTAGCAGGATGGTCAGGGTTAAATTTATAACCAGACCGTCCCCTAGCCTAAATTTATTCAAGGTTATAAAACTGTTATGTTATTGTAGTCTGCACTGCTCTTAGATTGACCAAGGCATGTGACAGTTAGAGGTTTAGCTCCCCCAGCAGCGGGCACGCACCTCTCCAGGGAATAAGAGAGCCCTTATAAGAGCTAGGATTCATTCCCACCAGGATGATGGCTGCCAGCCCCGTCCATTATATGGTTTGCGCACACGCGGTAAGGAGAGTCGGACCCAGCAACGGCATCCGCCAGCACTAGCTGGCTAACGAACGTCAGCTGGGTTGGAGGCACAAAAGGATGCCGAGAGTGGCCCCTAGCACGAAAGCTGATCCCCGGAACACATGGAAACAAGAGACACACAGTGAGTCACCGAATATTATACAGCATTACATTTGCATACATATCAACATCAAGCCAACCATGTACTGAGTGCCAGTTCTGGCATCGGGGATGGACACATTGTCATGGACATGTACTGCTCTGTAGATGCGGTATAACAAATTCCACCTACCTTCCCTTCTTTCCTATTGACTCTTGACTAGTTTGATTACAATTATTTATCAGGTGGAGCTGTTTTTCGCTGCATCTACTGTACCAATAGACTCCTGCTGAAAGAAACAATTCACCGACAACAGACTGCTTAAGAACACACTAGCAGCATTATTCCTTTATTCCCTAATCCCAGGGTGCCACACTGGATCTTCAGACCTATAAGGTCGGTAATCTAATCTACTTACTCTCTAATTACTTAAGCTCTATGAATGTTTCATTCTAAGCTAGCTCTATTGTCTATTCTAATACCAAACCTACATACCTCTTTCTATCCTTTTCCCTTTTTTCCCCTCTCCCCCCTTACCCTGCCCCCCCCTTTTTGTCTCTCCCCCTTCTTCCTTTCCCCCACCAATTATTTCTCCCTTCCCCCCTCCCCCATTCCTCTGTTCTCCCTCTTTCCTGTTCCCTCCTTTCCTTCCCTCTCCCTTCCCTCCCCCTTTTCCTCTTTTCCCCCTTCCCTCTTCCCGCCCCCCCCCTACCCTCTATCCCTGGTCCCCTTACTCCCCCCACCCTTCTTCTTTTCCCCTTTATGTCCTTGCCCCCTACACTTTTTTCTTATTCTTTCTATTCAATCTATCTGGTTGTACCACACACATTCTATAGATGAACATCAGAAGCTGAACTATATTATTTAAATTGTACAATATTTAATATTCTGTGGTCCTAGACGCCTCCCATGTCCGCCGTGGGGGACATCTGCCTTCAGGTGCCTCTGCATATGCTGCCACATGTATACAATATTAAATAAAATAATTCTCATGTTTTGAAATATGTATCAACATCATTAAGGATGGTTTGAATTTGTAAGTACAATTGCAATTTATTTTATTAGATGCTTATAACTGGCTCCTTTTGAAGAAGCAGCTTTTGCTGCGCAAATTGTAAAGGACACTTGCCAAGACGCATCATACTTTACACCCCACCTCAACCTTTGGGGTAATTTTCATTCTATTGTTCGTACAATTGTTTGACGCAACATGTAAGGCTGTAACTATCAACTGTGTTAATTCTGAACGGATCCCCACAACATTGTTGGAGGGGGTGTAAGGAACTAGGATCAATGACCCATATCTGGTGGCAATGCCCAATAATTAAAACATTCTGGACCGAGGTGAGGGGTTTTATCAAAGACATAACAGGGATCAGCATACCAGACGACCCCTGGGTTTGCCTATTTCACATGAGTGAAATGTCTAATAAAGCCTATCTGAGAACACTACTGCCGCATCTTTTTGATGCGGCCAAAAGTTTGATACCCAAATATTGGAGAAGGATAGAAAGACCCGCAATGAAGGATTGGCTAGAGAAAATCAATGAAATACACACCCTAGAATACTTAAGACACAGTGAGGGTATGAAAATGAGTGCTTTTGAGACAAAATGGAAAAGGTGGGTAGAGTTTAAAATGTCCCTGAGAGCGGCCGAAATATGGACAGCCTAGGTAGGAAGATAAAGAGACCCAGAGACCAACAGCTAAATGACTCCGGAGGCTGAAACAGAGATAGATTAGAAGAAGACAGGGAGAGGGGGGGGGGCAGGAGGGGAGACACGGTCTCGGGGGGGTTAGGGGGGAAGGGGGGGGTGGAGAGAAATGTATAAAGGTAAAATGTATAAACACAAATAAGCCTTGTAAGACAAAAAAAAAAAAAAAAGTACAACCAGTATTACCACGATGATGAGAAGCAGGAATGGGAAGAAGTTGGAAGTATTGATAACTGAAAAACGATTCCCAGATAAATAATCTTGCTGAGTGGAAAAAAAAAAAAAAAAACTGTGTTAATTCTGTGGTTATATGTGGTTTTGTTCCACCATGTTTTTATACTCTATATAGAATTAAACTGTTTTTACACAAATTATACATAATTTTGTCTATATCCTTAAGGTACCAAGATAGTCCAAACCCTTTTATCGCTTTCCAGGGGCACTTCTGAGGTGACTCCAGGCACCCATTTCTATGATATATGGATCATGGTACCCACCCCTACCCTAGAGTATACTGATATTGATAAATTATTGCCTAAATGTTGTTGAGATATCCGGATTTGCATCCATTGTCTGGATCCATTGTCTTGACATCTGGCGGGCGTCTGATTAGTGAGATGAGGGAGTTTTTGTGGGTGTCTTCATTTTTGTTTTTTCCCTCCCTCGTTTTGAGATCAGTGCTTTGGATAGATTAATTAATTTGAATAATTTGATCTTCCCTGGTTCAATGGTATCACATTGATACTAAGGAAAGGAATACGGTTATCTTCAATGAAGGAAGTGTTTAGGTAAGAGGAGCCTGTGAAATTTAGTACTATATCTTTCCAGAAAAATCTTAAATTTGCAGGAAAAGGTCTGTGATGATTTATGTGTTTCCTTAGATGGCACGGCCCCTCAGAAGCTTACTACCATATGAAGTAGACAGGTGCATTCGTTTTCGTCCGAATGCATTTTCGTCCGAATTTCAGGTATTTTCGTTATCGTTTTAACAAATGATAACAAAAGTGCAGAATCCGAAAAATGAAAGATCCGACATAAACAAATGCTTTATTTTCATTTTCGTTGCTACAACAGTTCGATATAGATAGGAGATTCGACATGATGATGACGACAATAACAATCTGTGTCCATCAAACCTGTGGTCGAATGTGCCTAACCTTAACTCTATTAGTCCAAGATTATTCTACATAGAGAGAAAAGATTCGACATAGGGGAGAAAAGATTCAACGTAGGGGAGAAAAGATTCGACGTAGGGGAGAAAAGATTCGACGTAGGGGAGAAAAGATAAATAAAAATATTGATGATGAATGTTATTGGCTGATTGTAACCAAAGAGGAGGAGCAGTAAAATAGCTAGAACTAAGTACACATGTACTTTGGCTTATGGTGTCTGTTGAAACTTCTAAGAAGATTCGACGGAGCAGGTAAACTATACGACGTCGTACAGTTTAGCTGCTCCGTCGAATCTTCTTTGAACATTCGACAGACACCATAAGCCTTCAATGACAGATTCGACCTTAAATTGGATTTTCGGACTAATGCAATTTTTAACGAAAAACGAAATAAATAAAAACGAATTTCGGGAGTAACTAAATAAATTTATTTTTCAGACGAAAAACAAAATTCTGAAACGAAATATTTCAGTGTGCACATGTCTAATATGAAGTATACATTTTAGGAGTATATAAGTATATATGATAAGTATATATGATATAATTATCAGCCTCTGAATTAGTTGACTTCTTATCACAACAGGGTAGGTCTAAATTGGACTATATTATGGTCAAACAATTAGCTCAAGTGATAATAAGTGTGGTGTACTAGCTTAATCAACTATATGCCTTTGCAGGTGTCAATTTAGGGCTACTGTCCCCCCTTTATGGCACACTGATACCTCATTGGACCATTTGGCGGGCCTTGAGGGTCCTTTAGAACCTTGACCACGTTTGGGGTGAGAGTACATCCATCAGACGATTTATATATCATTATAACCATGTAAATATATGAAATGTAAATTTGACAGACCCCTCGGGGTCTCTGTGTGTACTAGTATCTTCTCCTTTTTCTCCCCTTTTTTCTTTGTATCTATTAAAATTCATTGTCTATTTCTTTTAGTGATATTGTATAAAGGTTCTATAAAAGCTCCAGATAAAGCCATGATTATGGCGAAACATGTAGAGGCAATCAACTTTTGTATTGTGACCGCATGACTTTTCATGTTCTGGTTTTAAACTTTATTCATTTTTTAACCATGTTTGTTTAAATAAAATTATGAAATTCATAATATCAATTTGATTAGATTTTTTGCACCTCAAAACTCCCAATTTTGTTTCTTGGTATTTTTCTGAATATATTTAGGGGAGGTGGTGCTTGTAGAGAACTTTCCGGGCTCTGGTACCAAATTAATTTTTTCTGAAACTTAATTAATAGTTAATAATTTTGAAGAGGAAGCCAAAGTGATATAAATTTGTTGGCACGTTTGTATGAATCTCATATTTCTAAACTATGTAATAGCAAATGAACACATTTGTTTTTCATTTGTTTTTAGAAGAAATCCATAAAATGGAAGATATTGAAATAGAAAAACAGTAAGTAGTCTATTTATAGGGCTTTATTTAAAGCAGAGAATGTGAAATTCAGTAAAAATTCTGTGGTGGAGGACTATCCAGGTGCATATGTTTTAAATGGGGTGATTGATTCTCCACCCGTGAATGTTTGTGAAATTCACATTTCCTGCTTTATAAATAGACCCCTAAGGCTCCATTTCCACTTGTGCAATTTGTCCTGTGACTTGGGACTGCAAAGTCACATGACAAGTCGTACCCCATGATTTCCAGTGAGTACCGTTCATATATGTGCTACTTCAAAGTAGTCCCTGCACTACTTTGGTCTGTCTTTGATGTGACTTGAGCTCCAGAGACCTCAAGAATACACAGGCATTGCTTCAAGTCTCATCAAAGTTGTAGCAAAAACCATGGAAAAATCGCAGCAAAATCTTTCAGGTCGCTATAGTGGAAACCTAGACTTATGCCCTGTACACACGATAGGATTTTCCAATGGAAAATGTGTGATAGGACCTTGTTGTCGGAAACTCCGACTGTGTGTGGGCTCCATCACACATTTTCCATAGGAATTTCCGACACACAAAGTTTGAGAGCTTGCTAGAAAATTTTCCGACAACAAAATCCGTTGTCGGAAATTCCGATCGTGTGTACACAAATCCAATGCACAAAGTGCCACACATGCTCACAAGAAATTAAGAGAGGAAAGCTATTGGCTACTGCCCCGTTTATAGTCCCGACGTACGTGTTTTACGTCACCGCGTTCAGAACGATCGGATTTTCCGACAACTTTGTGTGACCGTGTGTATGCAAGACAAGTTTGAGCCAACATCCGTCGGAAAAAATCCATGGGTTTTGTTGTTGGAATATCCGATCAATGTCCGACCGTGTGTACAGGGCATAATAGTGGGATGCCATCAAAGTTCATGTGCATGAAAAGGCAGGTGTCCCAGTACTTTTAACAATGTAATGTACATTGTTGGTCCAGAGATATTAGAAAATGTATGTAATGCTCTTATTAATTTCAGCAATGATATTAATGGTTGGCGTAAAGTTAGTAAAATAGCTCCAGCATAAAGGATTTATTTGAAATGTATACCTAAATATTCAATATCTTTAATATTTGGGTTATCTTCCATTTAAGTGGCAAGGGCAAATGCTAATACAAATATTATAAATGAAAGTGGACAACCTTGTCTAGTTTCACTGCCAGTTATAATTGATTTTGATAAAAAGCCAGCATATTTTTGTTTCACTGAAGGACAATCATATAAAGATTTAATCTAGGTAATAAAGGTTACTTTAAACCAGGACAAAATATAAATAATCCCAAGATATATGTACCATCAAAAGCATTGTAGAGATCAAGTGATAGAAGAAAGCTCTTTAACTTACAAGAGTTCGTAAGACAATGTATTAAATGGTGTTAGAAGAAAGCACATTATTTCTTTATTATCACAGGTCTGAATTTTTAGAATAAAACCAAACGTGATCACTTAAAAATGATAGCTCTCAAAAAATGTATTAAATCTAGAAGCAGGAATTTAAGCTAAGATTTTTAACACTATGTTTAATAAGACAAATGGGTGAACATTTTTTAATGTGTTTTCTTCTTTACCATGTTTTGGAATCATTGTAATTCAAGCCATTGTTGATTACGATGAGTATCTATTTTTTTTTTTTCAAAGTATTATATATTTGGACAAAGTGTATGTTTAAAGTGTTTTTTTAATACAATTTGAAAAATAAACCCTTTTATGAAAAATACATTATTAAAATCGAAATATTCTATTAATATGACCTGTATCTTTAGGAGGGAATCTTTGATTATATAGTTGGAGCATAGAGTTGGTAAGATTTTTACTCTAGAAATATGCAGTAATTATTGTTGTTTAGTAAATATAAACCTTAACAATTACCTTGATTCAGCTAAATGACCTCTGTGTGCAAGAATAGAAGCTATAATCAAGAGTAGATGCATTAATTTTTTCGAAGTGTCTACTAAATTATAGCCCTTCAATAATTTGTTAAATCTGTTAACTTAGTGAGAATTATAATATGAGGTGGAACAAGTGACAGAATTATCATGGGTAGATTTCCTAGGATTTCTTTTCTTTCCCTTGATCTCAAAAAAGGTTAGAGTCTCCCATTATAATTAGTGTCCCTCTAGTAGGCATGTTAATTGCATGACAAGGACATGAAGAGAAGTTTTATTGTTTATATATTATGAGAAATATGATTTACACCTAGATAAGCCATATTGTTTAAGCAAGAAATTGATTATTCCTATATTTATCTAAAAGTAATATTTAACCTGTTCCTGCCAGCATCACACATATTTTCGGTGGTGGTGACCCTTTTTCTGAGGCACTCCACTGCATGCTGTATATGTGTTTGTGCTGAAAGCATACCCCATAATGCATCCCCGGCACAAAGTCCTAGCTGTCATAGACAGCTCCAGGCCTTGTGCTGATACTTGTATCTTTTTCTCCTAGTCACAGGAGAAGAATGTAAACAAAAAATAATAAGAAAGAAAAATAGCTAGATCAGGGCTTTGTCAAGGCTACTGTCAGGGTCAATGTCAGTGAAAAGGTCAGGGTCCAAGACAAGGTAGGGGACAAAGATGCTGAAAGTAGGATTAAAAAAATGTATTTATGGTCAGCGTCACTATACTGGAACTTTTTTTTTTTTTTAGGTAATGAAAGAAAAGAGCAAAATTAGCACTATTGTTTCTTGGTCCTACTACAGGTACTAACAACAAATAACATACATATATGTGGTATCCCCATGAAAGTCAGGAGAAGAACTTACTTTGATTTTTTTTTCTGTTGGTGAGTCATGGTAAAGGCAAAAATATACAGCTAAAATTTAAAAATTATGATTTTCTTCTTACTATTTTTGGCCAGGTTTCCTTTAATAATTAAAAAAAAAATCAGGAGATATCTATTAACCGCTTAAAGACCAGAAGGATTTGCCCCCTTAATGACCAGGCCATTTTTTGCAATACAGCACTGCGTCACTTTAACTGACAATTGCACAATCATGCAGCGTTGTACCCAAACAAAATTTATGTCCTTTTTTTCCCACAAATAGAGTTTCCTTTTGGTGGTATTTGATCACCTCTGTGGTTTTTATTTTTTACGCTATAAACAAAAATATAAGGACAATTTTGACAAAAAAAAAAACAATATTATTTACTTTTTGCTATAGTAAATATCACAGAAAAAAAGTAAAAAAACAAATTTCTTCAATTTTTTCCTGAAAAAAAACATGGTAAATTTTACTTTGATACACTAAAGATATAGAGATATATATCTCTATATCTTTATATAGATATAAAGATATATATATATATATATATATATATATATATATATATATATATATATATATATATATATAGATATAGATATATCTATATATAGATATATCTATATCTATATATAGATATATCTATATATCTATATATATATACCTACAGTGTATATGTATAGATATAGACCTATATCTATATATAAAACACATGCCAAAGTTGCAAAACTGCATTCAGGTTTGTTTTGGCCTCCACCATGAAGAGGTTAAGGAAGAGGTAAGGTAGAAGAATGTTTGTTTATATTAGGGTTGCACAGATACTAGTATCGGTATCAGTGCCGAGTATTTGCACAAGTATCGGTACTCGTGCAAATGCACGATACCTGAAACCGTTACTTTCAGGCTCGGTTCGTTGAACTGTCAGAGGGTCTCCCCAGTGTTAAAGAAGTCCGGTAATTGGAGCTGTAAAAAAAGAGCAGCCGGCAATGTTTATTAACAACATTGCTCAGCCCTGAAACACTTAAATAAAAAGAAACATTGTTTCTTTTTGTATATTTCTGTTTCTTCATCTGCAGATAAAAGGGATGAACACATTTTCCTCTGTTTAACCCCTTAATAACCCTTAATTTACTCCAATCAGCCTTAATTTACTCCCTATTCTCCTCCATTTAATTATTATTTTCCTGCATTTTTTTCTTTTGTTCACATCGATAAACAATTAAAACTTTTTTTTTTTCGTTTGCTTTGTTATGCCCCGTACACACGGTTGGACTTTGTTTGGACATTCCGACAACAAAATCCTAGGATTTTTTCCAACGGATGTTGGCTCAAACTTGTCTTGCATACACACGGTCACATAAAGTTGTCGAAAAATCCGATCGTTCTAAACGCGGTGACGTAAAACACGTACGTTGGGACTATAAATGGGGCAGTGGCCTATAGCTTTCATCTCTTTATTTATTCTGAGCATGCGTGGCACTTTGTCCGTCGGATTTGTGTACACACGATCGGAATTTCCGACAACGGATTTTGTTGTCGGAAAATTTTATATCCTGCTCTCAAACTTTGTGTGTCGGAAAATCCGATGGAAAATGTGTGATGGAGCCTACACACGGTCAGAATTTCCGACAACAAGGTCCTATCACACATTTTCTGTCGGAAAATCCGACCGTGTGTACGGGGCATTAGTGAATAATTTTTATACATGTATATTAACATATATTTACACATTTCACATTGAAAAAGAGCTACATTTTTAAAAAAATCTATTTATTTCATTTGTAAATAACTTTTCAATGCTTTGTACCATTGCTGACAGCTGAAGTTACAACAAAACAGTTGCGGTAGGTATTGGTAATTGGTATCGGCGAGCAGGGATGAGCTCAGGCGTGTTCGCGTGCTGCATGTGCTGAGCCCGCCAGGAACTCGGCACTGCACAGCGCTAATCACAAGCAGTGAGACATTTCTCGATGTGCGGCTGCAGAGATCGGGAAATGTCTCACTGCTTGTGATTAGCGCAGCGCATTGCAAACTTCCTGGCGGGCTCGGCACGTGCAGCATGCGAAGACGCCGGAGCTCATCCTTAGCGGCGAGTACTAAAAAAAAAGTATCGGTACTTGTACTCACTGTAAAAAAAATTGGTATTGGTGCATCCCTAGTTTATATGATTGTTCATATTTGCATTACTAAACAACCGCAAAAAAGGAAAATAAATAATATAATAATATATAAATATATAATAAATAATAATAAGTGACAACTTAAAAAATGAAGATAAGGTATAAAAACAGTTAGGAAAAAAGTGTACTTTTGATTTGCTGCATGTTCCCTGCAGTTTTTTTAATAAGTGTATGAGGGACATGTTTTATAGCAAAATATTTTGTGGGAAATCTATGAGGGTACACAAATTGTGTAAACATTAGGAAAAATAAAGGAAAATGCATTTTTTCTAATATATTTACTATTCATTCTTAATAAATACGAAGGAATTAAAAATAGATGTGTCCATGCTTCACATTTGTTGGGAATGCCCAAAATTAGGACTTTTTGTAATAAGGTGTTTTCAATTCTACATAAGTTGACGTGGCTCCCTATTGCCCAACAACCCTATATCACACCGCTTAATAATCTCTTGCCTGGGTGGCCACACCCAATGAAATGTTTGGTTTACTTTATCCTACTGGCGGCTAAAATTACTATAGCAGGAGCATGGAAGACACCTTCAGTATCCTTTCGAGGACTAAAACACAAAATCTCTTGGATAATGATTCATGAGAAGGTTGCTAGCATTGTTAATGATCGGCACAGTATGTTTGAACAGACTTGGGAACTGGGGGCAACATACATACATGTTATCCTATCCTCACTACTTGGTTCTGTGTAGTTTCTTGGCTTCTTCTCTATACCTTAGGATTCCTCCCACTTTCAGGATACATCTTTTACCTTAGCTTCTTATTTTCTTTCTTCCTCCTTTTTTCTCTTCTATTCCTCTTGATTCCTTACTTTCGCTATTTTATGACAGCCATTTTAACATTACTAAAGTGAATCTAGTGGTAAATATTATTACTGTTTAATGCCTAAACAGGCCCTCCGAATAGTCCTTTTTGTCCCTTTTTTTTTCTTAGTATAATTGAATATAGTGTGAATGGTTCAGCTGACACATTTTATATGTTCTCTCTGATTTTATGATCCTATGTGTCTAGATCAGGGGTCGGCATCTTTTGAGCATAGTGTGCCGAAAAATGTTTTCAAAAAAATTTAGGGTGCCAGCTGCATAAAAAAAGTCAACTTCACACTCTCAATCATGAAAAAAAATTTGAATAAAGGAAATGCTATAAACAACGAATAATAGTAAGAAATTAATATTGAGCTTTGCACATTCAGATCAGTCCAATTCCTGCACCTTCACACTTCAGATCACCGCAATTCCTGCACCTTCATGCCTCAGATCAACGCAATTCCTGCACCTTCATACCTCAGATCACCGCAATTCCTACATCTTCATACCTCAGATCAGCCCAATTCCTGTACCTTCACACCTCAGATCAGCCCAATTCTTGCACCATTAAACCTCAGATCAGACCCAATTTCAGCACCTTCAGATCTCAAATAAACTCCAATTCCTGCACCATCACACACCAGATCACCCCAATTCCTGCACCTTCACACCTCAGATCACCCCAATCCTGCACCATCAGACCTCAGATCAGTTCCAATTGCTGCACCTTCACATCTCAGGTCAGCCCCAATTCTTGCACCATTAAACCTCAGATCAGACCCAATTTCAGCACCTTCAGATCTCAAATAATCTCAATTTCCTGCACCTTCACACCTCAGATCAGCCCAATTCCTGCACCTTCACACCTTAGATCAGCACCAAGTCTTGCACCATTAAACCTCAGATCAGACCCAATTTCAGCACCTTCAGATCTCAAATAAATTCCAATTCCTGCACCATCACACATCAGATCACCCCAATTCCTGTACCTTCACACCTCAGATCACCCCAATCCTGCACCATCGGACCTTAGATCAGTTCCAATTCCTGCACCTTCACATCTCAGGTCTGCCACAATTCTTGTACCATTAAACCTCAGATCAGACCAAATTTATGCAACCGCAGATCTCAAATAAACTCAATTTCCTGCACCTTCACACCTCAGATCACCCCAATTCCTGCACCTTTACATCTCAAGTCAGTCCCAATTCCGGCATCATCAGACCTCAGATCCAGTGGCGTAGCGTGGGTTGTCAGCGCCCGGGGCAAGGCAAGTAATTTGCGCCCCTAACCTGCGGACAATTCGCACTCCCTGAGTCCCTTCCCTTCCTACAATAATACTGACCTACCTGACCACTAATCTGATTCCTATACTGACCACTACACTATACTACTACACTATACAATACACTGACCTATCTCATTCCTATACTGACCCTTACACTGACCTACCAGATTCCTACATCGACCACTACACTACACACTGACCTACCTAATTCCTATACTGACCACTACACACCCCACCAACCTACCTGATTCCTACATCGACCACTACACTACACACTGAACACTACACTATACAATCCACTACACAATCCACTATACACTGACCACTACACTACACACCACACCAACCTACCCGATTCCTACATCGACCACTACACTACACACTGACCACTACACTATACAATCCACTACACAATCCACTATACACTGACCACTACACTACACACCACACCAACCTACCTGATTCCTATACTGACCACTACAATATACTACTACACTACCCACTACACAATACACTATCCACTGACCACTACACACCACACTGACCACTACACTAAACACCACACACTGACCTACCTGATTCCTATACTGACCACTACACTATACTACTACACAATACACTACACTATCCACTGACCACTACACTACACACCACACACCACTAACCACTACACACTACTAACCACTACACACTGACCACTACACACCACTAACCACTACACACCACTAACCACTACACACTAACCACTACACACTAACCACTACACCATTGACTGACCACCATTAACCACTACACTACACACTGACCACTACACACTGACCACTACACACCACACTGACCACTACACACCACTACACATTGACCACACTACACACTGACCACTACACACTGACCACACTACACTACACACCACACTGACCACTACACACCACACTGACCACTACACACTGACCACTACACTACACACTGACCAGTACACACTGACCACTACACACTGACCACCACTAACCACTACACTATACACTGACCACTACATACTGACCACTACACAACACACTGACCACTACACACCAATACACATTGACCACACTACACTACACACTGACCACTACACACTGACCACACTACACTACACACCACACTGACCACTACACACCACTACACTACACACTGACCACACTACACATTGACCACACTACACACCACACTGACCATTACACTACACACTGACCACACTACACTGACCACTACACTACACACCACACTGACCACTACACACTAACCACTACACACTGACCACTACACTACACACTGACCACACTACACTACACACTGACCACACTACACTACACACTGACCACACACTACACTGACCACTACACACTGACCACTACACACCACTAACCACTGACCACTACACTACACTACACACTGACCACTACACAATACACTATACACTACCCACAGACCACTACTACTCAATACACTACATACTGACTGCTACACAACACTCTACCCACAGACCAATACACTACACACAATACACTATACACTACCCACAACACTATACATTACACTATACACTTAATTTCTGGCTGCTCCCTCTCCCCTGACCATATCTACTCCCCCCCGGCCGAGTGAGTCCCTTACCTTTTTTCTTCCATCTGATCTGTCTCTGCGCCGCCGACTGTCACACTGCCTGCCCCAGCAGGGACATGATGATCAGTGACCCGGGCCGGAGAGGAGGAGGAGAGGAGGAGAAGACAGCGGCCGGAGACTGCCTGCCGCGACAGGGAAATGATTGGTGACCCGGGCCGGAGAGGAGGAGCAGGAGAAGACGGCGGCCACAACGAAGGCCAGCCCCGCTCCGCTCCCCTGCAATTGAGGACAGGCCAGCCCCACCTGCTGCACATGAACCCTTTCGCCCAATCACAGGGCGCCAGGGGCCGGCCTGAGAATTAACATGGCGGCCGGAGTGCGGGGTCACCGAACATAGACTTTAGATGTATGGAGAGAGGGTGACACATACAGGAGCAGGATTTCGCCCCCCCCAATGTTGCGCCCGGGGCCTACGCCCCCCTCGCACCCCCCACGCTACGCCACTGCTCAGATCATCTTGGTCCTGTACCTTCACACCTCAGACCACCCGAATCCTGCACCATCAGACCTCAGATCACCCCAATTCCTGCACATTCACACATCAGATCGTCCCAATTCCTGCACCTTCACACCTCAGATCACCACAATCCTGTACATTCACATCTCAGATTACCCCAGTTCCTGCACCATCAGACCTCAGATAACCTCAATTCCTGCACGTTCACACCTCAGATCAGCCCCAATTCTTGCACCATTAACATGCAGATCAGACCCAACTTCTGCACCTTCAGATCTCAAATGAACTCAAAATCCTGCACCTTCACACCTCAGATCAGCCCCAATTTCTATACCATCACACCTCAAATCACCCCAATTTCTGCATCGTTACACCTCGCATCACCCCAATTCCTACACCCAGTGCCAAGACAACGTAATTTAGTGCCCGGGGCAAAGGAAAATAACAGTGGCATATTGTTTGTAATACATGTAATGTGTGTGACATGTGCTGTGACTGGAAGGAAAAAATGCTGCTGCAGCCCTGTCCGTTTGAGGAGGACTGATTGGCATCTATGTCTGTAGGATGAAGGAGGGGGAGCTGGCCTCTGAAGGTGCATGAAACTAAAAGGTTCAAGGAAGGCTCTGAGTGAGGAATGGGGCTGAAAAACTATTTCAGATGTGTCATGTATGGCTAGCATTGCTGGTGTTTGACAAGCAGTAAGGGGGTAATATTTCACCTCCTCACTCCCTCTTTTAACCCTGAAAATGCTGGCCCACTGCACTGCAACCACGTGAATTGCATGTGGTTGCAAGGCAGTTGGGGCGCAGCCCCATTTGTGATGACATGCCATTTCATTTTTACCATGTGTAAAGCCCTGAGGAGCCCCATCTTCTTGTTCAGGTGGGTGACTGGGGACAGTAAACTGCAACACAACTGCCTGCTTTTACTGCCCCCACCTCATTGTGTGAATGAGCCCTAGGACCCCATTTAAACTTGTGGTTGGGGGGGAAAGGGGTGGTAAATAAAAGGGTGATTGGACCCAGGTTTAACTACCCCTCAAGCTGCAAAGGCAGCCATATGGGAGTATACACATGCTGCTGCCACTATGCTTTGCATCCAGGAAAAATTATCCCACTTGTTGTGATCCGTAGTCAGTACCTGTCACATTTCCACGTACCTTATGGATGAGCCCGGTAATGCAGAGGAAGGCCTCCCTTACGTATCTGACTTGTGGCCCCTGATAGAGTAGACAGGGGACCTGAGAGTACAGAATGGTATGAGTGCCTGGCAGGTAGGTAGTCAGGAGAGTTGCTCCAAAGCTCCTGATGCCACAGGAATGAGGACTGATGGGATGAGATGTCAGCACAGCAAGCTGTAGAGGAGCTGGGTCAGCACAACAATAGTAGAGAAGCTGGGTCAGCACAGCAGGCAGTGCACAGCGTATCAGTCCTGAGAGATTTGGAGCACAGATAGGCACAGGCACATACAGGTTAGAGAAACCGGACAAGTGCAGAGGCAGGTCAGGTACAAGCTTGGTTGGCAACAGGCGGACAGCGAGGTAACAAGAGGAGCAGGCAGGATCAAAGTCAGGGACAAGCCGGGGTCGTGTACAGGCAGCAGGCAGGTATAGTCAAAGGCAAGTCGGATCAGAACACAGGAACAGGATCTCAAAGCAGGTTACAGGTAGCAGGGGTCACAGGAAGCTGCAGATCAGACAGCACTGACTCTGTTTACAAGCCCAGTTTAAATAGGACATCTGGCACCAAAACCCATGCGCACCGGTGCTCACAGACATGCACCGGCAGAAAGATTCCTTCTGTAAGGCATTTCCTGACACATTGTGACCCATTTAAGTGCAGCTGACCTGTGTAATGTGGGTGATAAAATGTGAATTAGAGAAAAAAAATGTGGAATCAGGAAGGGATAAGAGAGTGAAAATCTTATGGGGGGGCGGGTGGAGGGGGTAATAAGGGCTTGTTCATATTGCCCGCACACGAAACCAGAGCAGGTTAGTGTGCGGCCAGATGTCCATTTTAGATGCAGTAAGCTGGCAATAAGGGAGTGGTGTGATTTCACGTGTGATGCACATCACACAGTTCACTTTTCTCAACTTTATTTGATGTGAACAAAATGACACTATTCGTGGCTGCTGTGCAGTGATATGCAGTGCCATCCTGTGCACTGTGATAAAATGTAGCATGGTTGCATTTTATAGCAGCTTACTGCACTGCACCTTTGCTTTACAGCGTAAATAGGGCACATAGAAAACAATTGTATTCTACCTGCCCTAGCAGTAACTGGCAGTCTTCAAGTGTGGAAAAAACGCCAGTCACCATACTAGTGTGAATGAGCCCTCATAGTATGAGTTAGACTCCTTTCACACTGAAGGCACTTTTCAGGCGTTTTAGCGCTAAAAATACCGTATGTAAAGCACCTGAAAACCGCCTCTCAAGCCTCCCCAGTGTGAAAGCCTGGTGCGCTTGCAGGAAGGGAAAAAAAGTCCTGCAAGCAGCATCTTTAGGGCGGTGCAGGAGCGCTGAATACACCGCTCCTCCACCTCCCCCGCCATTGAAATCAATGGGCAACGCTGCCGAAGAACCTGCAAAGCACTTTGGCAGCTGTGCTTTTTGGGTGCTTTCAACCCCATGTTAATCCTTTCTTTGGGGTTAAAAGCGCCCCGCTCCAGCCCACACATCACCGGTAAAGTACAGCTCATTTTAGCTAGTGTGGGGTGGTGTTCAGTGTGAAAGGGGTCTGAAGGGCTGCAGAGAATGTGCTAGGTGCGTGATTTTGATAGGACAGTTGCTGGGATGGAAAGGGTGTCAGCACAGATGGCTGTGTGCATGTGGACACATGTGGAATGCCCAGAGCTGACATCAGAGGCAATCATTTATGTGAGGAGAGCAGAATTATAAACAGAAGAGGGGATAAAGTGAAGGGGAAAACATGCAGGAGGATCAGTGCAAGAACTGACTTATTTACTGCAATGTTGTGGCTGGTAGAGATGTGTACACAGAGAGAGAGAGGGAATGAAGCACTAGTGAAATTAGTCCAGAATAAAATACAGAAACATCTCACAGTGCACACAGTGTGATACTGGCTGTTGCAGCGGTGCTGCTTTTCCGATCTGAGAACTACAACAGTGTGAAGATACACAATGTGCAGATGGAGGTTGTCTTTGTTAACCACTTGTTTACTGGGCAACCAAACCCCCTGTCACGGACATACAATATATACATATATACACGACGGAGTCCGATTAGTACAGTTCAGACTGGATTTCTCATTCACCTCACAAAGAGTATTGTTCCATTGAAAATCCAGGGCCCATAATCAAAAGGCAACAGGCTTGCATTCAGTCCTCTCCAACAGCCTCTGTCCTTGCTAGGTCTGTCACACCCCCCTCCTGCCCAGACCAATTTTCAGCATTTTTAGCGCTGTCACTCTTTGAATGACAATTGCACGGTCATACAACACTGTACCCAAATTAAATTTTTATCATTTTTCCCACAAATAGAGTTTTCTTTTGGTGGTAATTGATCACCTCTGGGTTTTTTATTTTCCGTTAAACAAATTAAAAAACACGGAATTAAAAAAAAAAAATACAAAACCGTTTTATATTTTGTTAATAAATTTTGCAATCAGGTAATTTTTCTCCTTAATTGATGTACGCTGATGAGGCTACACTGATGGGCACTAATAGGCTGCATTGATGGGCACCGATAGGCTGCACTGATGGGCACTGATAAGGCGAGACTGATGGGCACTGATGAGGTGGCACTGGTAGGCACTGATAGGTGGCATTGGTGGGCACTGATAGGCGGCACTGAAGTGCAGAAAAGAAAACGATTACCGATCTTCTGTTTACATCATGTGAACAGCTGTCATTGGCTGACTGCTGATCATGTGGTGGGGGTCGGGATCGACCCCTTACACCGATCTGTGATTACCCAAGTCTCGTCGACTCGGGTTATCACAGCGCGCGCTGCACGCGCCCTTCAGGTGGTCATGGCTAGCGTGCAAAGGGGAGGACGTCTATTAACGGCCTCTCGGCAAATCAGATCCGTGCTGCAGCCAGATCTGGAGGGGTTAGAAAATTCTGTTCTCGCCTGTGAGCAGTGTAGGAAGGAGCAGCTTCTCTACATGTCCTGTAAAGAGGCTGAGTGCAGTCCGAGAATGGGAGGAGGAGCTTACCGACACGGGCACAGCATCCATTGTGCATGGGGGTTCGGATCCAGCCCTGATCAACAACACCACTTCAGTGTTGGCTGAGTACAGGTGTTTTGTCAGATTAGGTGACAGGCAAGCAGAGTGAGGTGGGCAGGAATGGAGGCGGGGGAAATGAGGTAGGGAACAATCAGCCTATGTAGCCAGCCACAGCTATTGACTGGCTTTGCTGTGTGGGAGGGGATGTCCCAGGCGTCCCTCGCGTGCCATTGTAAATGCAGCTGCATGCCATGTCTGGCAAGCGTGCCAGGGGTTGCCTACCCATGGTCTAGATCATGACTGTTGGGCCACTGTTAAAGTTCTTGTATTCTTTTTTCTGTTTTGAAAGCTTGTATCCTGTACTAAGTTGGCTGATATTTTAATGTCAATTTGTTGATGATCTTAACATGGAAATAAAAACCTTTTTAAACGCAAAAACAGATGTGTCCAAATTTGCTACCAAAATAAAGCGCTATTTGTTCGAAGTGAAGTTTAATACTTTAGGGTAGACTACATAACCTAAATGATGCCACCATGGGGTTCTGTCACTTCCAAGCAACACTCAAATGCAGAGCAGTGCCAAAACAAATTGACATGGTGGCTTTTAGCTATTGACAGCTAAAAGGCATTCCCTTCTGGACCCTACCATGGTTCCTTCAAGTGACCAAGGCATACTTATTTAGTATCTTTGTGCATGGAAGAGACCAAGATAAACTTATTTGGTTCAGATGGTGTCAAGCATATGTGGCGGCAACCAGGTGAGGAGTACAAAGACAAGTGTGTCTTGCCTATAGTCAAGCATGGTGGTGGGAGTGTCATAGTCTGGGGCTGCATGAGTGCTGTTGACACTGGGGAGCTACAGTTCATTGAGGGAACCGTGAATGCCAACATGTACTGTGACATACTGAAGCCAAGCACGATCCCCCTCCCTTCGGAGACTGGCCTGAAGGGCAGTATTCTAACATGATAATGACCCCAAACACACCTCCAAGACGACCGCTGCCTTGCTAAAGAATCTGAGGATAAGGGTGATGGACTGGCCAAAATGTCTCCAGACCTAAACCCTATTGAGCATCTGTGGAGCAGGTGGAGGAGTGCAAGGTCTCTAACATCCACCAGCTCCATGATGTCGTCATGTGGAAGAGGACTCCAGTGGCAACCTGTAAAGCTCTGGTGAACTCCATGCCCAAGAGGGTTAATGCAGTGCTGCAAAATAATGGTGGACACACAAAATATTGACACTTTGGGCCCAATGTGGAGATTTTCATTTTCAATTTGCACTCACTTTTGTTGCCAGCGGTTTAGACATTAATGGCTGTGTGTTGATTTATTTTTAGGGGACAGCAAATGAACACTGTTATACAAGCTGTATACTCACTACTTTACATTGCAGCAAAGTGTCATTTCTTCAGTGTTGTCACATGAAAAGATATAATAAAATATTTACAAAAATGTGAGGGGTGTACTCACTTTTGTGAGATACTGTATATATTATTATTATTATTATTATTATTATACAGGATTTATATAGCGCCGACAGTTTATGCAGCGCTTTACAACATTAGGGCAGACAATACAAGTACAATACAATTCAATACAGGAGGAATCAGAGGGCCCTGCTCGTTAGAGCTTACAATCTACAGCGTGTGTGTGTGTGTGTGTATATATATATATATATATATATATATATATATATATATATATATATATATATATATATATAGTGTGTATATATCTATATATATGCAAGGAAAATGAAAAAAAATGAGGCAAACAACAGTACCTTTTGGACAATTTTCTAATCCAACCATTCCAATATGTATGGTGTCACATTCTCTATTTCAATATACAGTTTCAGTTCACCTTTCAGTGTCACTCTCAAATATTTTACTATACTCACAGTTTTGTCCCATCCCTTCTGGTCCTTCCTTCATCTCTAGTCATGTGATCCTTCTTTTACCAATTACATGCTCATGGGGAAACAAATGCTCCTTCTTGTAGAGAATTCACCTTGACATTTTTAGGTAAAAGGATAATTGCTCTCACAATGTTTATACTTCTACTACATTGTAGACAGAGCTAATATATACAGTGTAATCTATAATAAAAATCTTACACACTTATAAAAATGTATGATATTTCATAAAGTAATACTAATACTTAATTTCAATGTATACACATACACACAATGTCAGTGTTCCATATACCAAAATATGTTTAACTTAGATCCAAAAAAAGTCCAATATGTTGTGAGGGGTGCCACTACTACTATGTTACTGCAAATCAAACCAGTAGTCCATAAAATCCAAATATTTTTTCTGATATGTATTACAGGGTGATTCTACATGCACCGATGTGATCACTTTCAAACCACCACCATTCACTCTTCATACTCTCCTTAATTTTGGACCTTATAGGTCTCAATGCCCTTTCGCTTTAAACCCCCAACTCCTTATTCCTGATAGATATCTCCAAGGCTATCTCTAATACCAGGTAAGTCCAGCAAGCTCTCCACCGAAACAATTACTCAAAATGAATAGAAATTGCACAGTGTTTAACACTTTAAAAACCCTTAATTATTTATTAAAAAACATCATGAAATGCACTCACAATGTTGGTGCATTAATCCACAGTAGTGCACCACCTTAAAAACGACTGTATTACGTATATACTGTAGGTACATGCCCCTTTTCAAGGGGAAGATCACAGCATCACCCAATTGTAGTGTCCAGGTCACTCCTTCATGGTGGTGTGATGACATCACTAAGTCCCGCCCTGATGCATTTCATCACTTTCTGTGACTTCTTTCAAAGGAACCAGGGCCCTGCCACCTATCTGCTATATACTGTATAGGGGTCTCTTTTGGAGCCAATTGACTGGATCGTGGCCATTTTGTCGACTACCTCCACCATCTTGTGTGTTACGAAATGATGGGGGTAGGACTGAATTTATCTCACACCAATAATTAGCTCTCCGTTGCCATTTTTTTTATAAACAATTGAATATACTTGCGCCCGCCATTTTATCGGTGGCTTATGATGTGTGTTGTGCAGAGAATTTCACTTTATATTTTTTAAACAGTGTAATGGTGACAACAAAATATGGTATAGCCTACTATTCACCTAGTGCTAGTTCCTGCACAGGTGCATTATTGTGCATGATGCTGCAGAGATACACCTGTGTACAAAACTACACTGCTATCAGACATGATCAAATAGTGGCTTCCAATAATGGATGGAAGCCTAAGTCATGACAGTCCTAGGCTTTAAAATGGTCGACTTCTTCAATGTGATCCCTTACAAATCCACCATTCAGTGTAATAAATTAAAGTAAACACTAAACACCAAGTTAATGTTAAGGAATGTTAAGGTGAAGGTTGGAGGGTTGACTTTGTTTTGTTTCTAAAAGTGTAAATCTTAGTTTTGAGCATGTCAAGACACCACATTAAAGAAATGTTCTTGATGTACTAACAAGCAGTATCCAACTCTCCTAAGACAAATGTAATTTCATGCATCACATGTAAGGATCATTACAAGTGCTATTGTAAAAACCATGGTGGGTCACTGTCTTCATTGTTCCAGGGTAATGTAATGTTACTTACATGCAATGTTGGAAGAAATGTTCTTGACCTACTATCAAGAAGTATCCAACTCTAAAACAAATTATCATCTAAAGCATCACATGTAAGCATGTGATAATGGAAATACCATGATAGTCATAAATACCTGTAATATATAAAATAAATAAAAATAGTCCACCACCTTGATTGTTACAGGATATTATCTACTTTAGTAAAGGGTCAGACTATTAAAACATATTGTTTATAGCTGGAGTCTAGGGAGGCTGAATTGATTACTATGTACATACCATTTGAGGACTCCACTATTGAGATCAACGTGCCATAGTTCCAAATGCATTCCTGCCCAATTTTGGGTGTTCCAACTAACCTTGGGTTATTTACACATTTCAGACAATATTAAATACATTTAATAAATCCAGGAGGAATAGAAGAACTTAAAGTGGGCACTAAACCCACAACAGTAAAATCAGGGTGTATATGCAATAAAGCATGCTTGTTATACTCAGTGTAAACTAAGGGGTCAATCCTCTGGATTGTGTATAAGGGCGGTGAGATCCTGTCTCTCTAATCCTCCTCTTCTTTAACTGACTCCAACCCATCTCCTGATTGAACAGAGCATTAGGGGATAAGCTGCACATGCTCAGTTTGATGTGTATTGCTAGAAAGTTTTTTTTCTTTGAAGAGTGCATGTGATCAGCACAGGGCCAATCAGCACTGTCCAGACAGAAGGTCATGGGAAAATGAAACCTCTTCCTACGAGCTTTAACCACCCACTGCTGAAAGCCACGGACACTGCTAGAAGACACTGCTGATGAAAAAAGTTATTTAGCAGTTTATATTTACTAAAATGATTGCATTACCATGCTCTGTGTACTGTGGGAGACCAGATATAGTGAATGCTGGATCCTGGGTTTGGTAACACTTCAACTTATAATGGTTGTGCACATCTGGTATCTCAAGTGCTGTACCCCAGAGATAAAAAAGTGAATATATAGGCTAGACTGATATTTTAGGTTGGCCTTTTATAAAAGGTTATGATGGCAAAATGAAGTTGATGAATCATTCAGCTGTCTTCTTGCAAATGACTGGCTTAAATATTTCAGGATGTTGAGTGTCTGTCTTAAAAATGAATTATGTAATACTCTGAGATGAGTTTTTCCAAAAGGCAAAACTACTCTCAAAATGCTTTCGCCATTAACAAAACTACTAGCTTAAGGTAAGGAGGGAGGAATAGATAACATAATTTTGTTCTGATGATACTAAGTGTGGCTGTTCTAAATTTATTGCATGTAACCCTGGTTAGAACACCCATAGGAGACGCACATAAGGGCACAGACAATGATCTTATGAGATATAACATAAATGTTACATTTTGTAATTAAAATTGGCCTTTTTCTGGCCAATTCTCAATAAGAGCACAAGGGTGAAGGCTATTATCAGTACACCAGAAGGCAACATAAATTATCTGGCTTATTTATTAAGGCATTGGGAACAGCAGTGATGATGTGCGAATTGCAGTAGAGGACTTCAATCAAATTTAATCAGTTTAGTGCAGTAAAAACATTAAATATTATAGCTGTTTGGTTGCCCTTTGGGTTATTAAACATTTCTCAATGCTTCCGAATACACTTGTGCCAATCAATTAGTCTGGCACACCAAAAAGATACGTATCGCTGTATTTTCTGAGAACTTAGGTTACTTCCCTATAGCCACCAAAAGCAATATTTTTTGTGCATATGTGAGTCTAATTGTTGATTGGGAATAAAAAACTTTAGATCTTAGTAAGAACTTAGTTGAGCCATAAGGACAAAAGTTAAAGAACTTAACTATGTAAACTGTGCAAAAAAAGTCAAGCAAAGGGCAAATGGCTAGTATTGCCTGTGGTCTCCCTGCAGCAGATCATTCCCCATCGTTGACTTTCCATGCCTTGTTTTGCACTGTGTGTCTCTAACTGGAGTTGGTTATCTTGGTAGAGGCAGGGTTTTGCTTCAGAGCCTCGAGCTAGGAGAACAGTGAGTAGCACAGCAATGACTTCACCAAATTTTGTTCCAAATTTTGTTCCAAATTTCCTAACGCTAGCCTTAGATTTTACACTGAAGGCTTTAGGGTTTTGGCACAGGAATGCCAAGAAGTGCTTTTTTTCAGGAGAACTTCAAGACAAAATGTAAATCGTTCAGGGTACTGCTTAGGCACAATTAACATTTCTAAATGTTCCCTATAACATAGCAAATCCTCACTTTTTGAGTTCAGTTCTACTTTAAGAAGGATGGCTGCTCATTCATATATTTGCAATGATATAGCATATACAATAACTGTAATAATTGGGCACTGCAGGAGCTAAACGTACCAATAAGGAGCCTGGAAGTGCCCATAAATACTGATAGAAAATGTAGAGGTGCTGGAAAAACTTTGTGACCAGTGAAACCATTGTTTCCACTTCTCCATAAAACAGATAATGATTCCTTCAACTTCAAATCTCATCCATTTATGAGGTTTGTCATTCTGGTGCAATGGCTTCAGTACTTTCTCAGTCACTGGGGTGGAGTATGCAGCTCAGGAATTCTGGCTTTCTGGATCTGCATGCTTGCTCCATTACAGCGATAATAAAGAAAGTAAGTTCCAGCACATTTGAGATGGAGGTCAGTAATGATATCTTCCTCATTATACTCGGTACAGGTTTCCTTAAAGGTTTTTCAGCAGCTTTTTAAAACGGACAATAATAAAAACTTAACTATAGCATCGTACATGTCTTAGATGATTTAGTAGCTGAAGGTAAAAGCAGAAAAGTTTCTCTTCTTAATTTGGTACTAAAGAGTATAGGCTATGGAATAAAAAAAGATTTTTTTACAATCAGTTTCCATAGCAGATGTTTGCCTATATAACGTTACCATTTAACACTTTTGTGCACTGTTATTTACAAAAATAATTTCGCAATGGTACCCTACCTCATATATTATTTAACTCCTAGTTTCATTGATGAGGTTAGTATTTATGTTCCTTCATGCTGCGTGATTACTCAGAAAGTCACTGAAAGGTACAGACTAAGATGAAATATACGGCCATTTAATCAATGTCAACTAACTAGAATCTGATGACACAGCTACGATGTTGTATTTTTGTTAAATGTGTTATACTGAAAATTTGGAAAGTTTTTTTAGTTTACACATAGATGTGTATAATTATGCTACAAAACTAATTGAAAATAATTTATCTTTTCTTTTAATTAAAAATACTCATAAATTTGAAAACTTGAGCTCCTACTTTTATGGCGGAATGTTGGTAGCAGAACTTTGTTCAAAATTGTTGTTAAAAATAATATATAATAGTTTTGTACATATTTACTTGTTTATCAAAGTTACAATTAAAAGAAATATATTTAAAATATATATATATATATTTTTTTTTTAGTCTAGGAAATATGAATATTTACATATTGATGTTGTGTAGTGCGTTAATATTATTTTCACAATGATTCCTTCTCAGGTGTGATAATAGTTGCATAATGTACAGAACTCTAATGAGTGATCAGAGCAGTGGCTCATCCCTTATGATTAATGCTGGCCATACACAACTCAGATTTCAAGTTGTGGGTGGCCCTATTGGCACCATCTGACTCAACAAATCTTGATTTGAAAATAGAAGTAGGTGGATAATTCTCTGCTGGACAGTGACTGCATCCGATCAGGTGCAGTCACTGTACAGCTATTCTGACAGTCACAAGAGCAGCAACTGTCAGAATACAATAGCCACCAGGGGGGGTTCCTCCATCCACACTGTTTAGCATAGATGGGGGAATCTATTTATTTATCTTATTCAGCCCACATGGCTGGTCGATGCCATTATGGGCAGTTATTCAAAACACTGCATTTCAAGTCATTTCTGCAATGGGGGGCAAAACCGCCTTCTGTGGTCAAGGGCGTATGTACTTTTTCCACAGCACATTACATATATTGATATTTTCGTTGAATAAATGAACAGGTCAATTTTCCTTCAGATGTTTTTTTTCAAGAGTATCACTTTTATCTGTAGGCAGTGTTTGAATTAATATCTGTTTTATTTTTTATATATACTGTATATACAATATCTCACAAAAGTGAGTACACCCCTCACATTTTTTAGATATTTTATTATATCTTTTCATGTGACAACACTGAAGAAATTACACTTTGCTAGAATATAAAGTAGTGAGTGTACAGCTTGTATAACAGTGTAAATTTGCTGTCCCCTCAAAATAACTCAACACATAGCCATTAATGTCTAAACCACTGGCAACAAAAATGAGTACACCCCTAAGTAAAAATGTCCAAATTGAGCCCAATTGGCCATTTTCCCTCCCCGGTGTCAGGTGACTTGTTAGAATTGCAAGTTCTCAGATGTGAATGAGGAGCAGGTGTGTTAAATTTGGTGTTATCGCTCTTACTCTCCCATACTGGTCACTGAAAGTTCAACATGGTACCTCATGGCAAAGCACTCTCTGAGGATCTGAAAAATAGAATTGTTGCTCTACAAGAACATGGCCTAAGCTATAAGAAGATTGTCAAGACCCTGAAACTGAGCTTCAGTGTGGTGGCCAAGACCATATAGTGATTTAACATGACAGGTTCCACTAAGAACTGGCCTCGCCATGGTCGTCCAAAGAAGTTGAGTGCACATGCTCAGAGTCGCATCCAGAGGTTGCCTTTGGGAAATAGAAGTATGAGTGCTGCCAGCATTGCTGCAGAGGTTGAAGGGGTGGGGGTCAGCCTGTCAGTGTTTACACCATATGTCGCACACTGCATCAAATTGGTCTGCATGGCTGTTGTCCCAGAAGGAAGCCTCTTCTAAAGATGATGCACCATCCACCAGCTCCATGATGTTATCATGGAGGAGTTGAAGAGGACTCCAGTAGCAACCTGTGAAGCTCTGGTGAACTCCATGCCCAAGAGGGTTAAGGCAGTGATGGAAAATAACGGTGGCCACACAAAATTTCACACTTTGGGCCCAATTTGGACATTTTCACTTAGGGGTATACTCACTTTTGTTGCAAGCAGTTTATACATTAATGGCTGTGTGTTGAGGTCACTTAAAAAGATATAATAAAATATTTACAAAAATGTAAGGGGTATACTCACTTTTGTGAGATACTGTGTGTACATATATTATATATACACAGTATATATAAAAAATAGATTAGATATTCATTCAAACAGTGCCTACAGATAAAAGCAATACTCTTGGGGGAAAAAAAATACATATACGCACACGCACAGTTTATATATTTTTTAAATAATCCATTCATGTATTCTCAAAAAATTTAATTTTTTTTAATGCAGATAGGATAAATACCCCAATCTGGTAATTACAGATTTCTGTAATCCACTTCTTAGCAGCACTGAGAAGGAGGACCATTAGTATGAGCTAACCAGGGCCATATTGGTGCAACAGTGCTAGTCTAAAGCTGGGTATACACACAGATTAATTTAATTTTCCCCTGTCTATACAACACAGATGGAGGAATCTCCTGCTGCAGATATTGTATTCTAGCCAGCACTAGCATCTGTCGGAACAACAGCGCCATCTGTTTAGATGCAGCTGCTATTTGGCTTACAATTTTTTAGCTGGCTGCTTCTATTTTTTGAATCTGAGGATGTTGGGCAGGAGGTGGCCTGCAGGGCCACCCATGTAATGAATTTCGTCTGGTTCCTCAGAAACCAGCCAAAATTAATATAGTAATATAGTAATGAGATGCGGCTCCTTCACTGTCCATTCAGCAGGCTGAGGGTGTAAAAATAATAAAAGAATTATAACATAAGGAGCATTTTTCCCTACAGTCATATGTCACTAATGTGAGTACCATTACCATGATTTTAAGAGGAGATGGTCATGGGAATGTGCATGTGGAGGACAGGGCAGCTATAAAACTACAGTAGAATATACTGTATATGCAGGGCATTATATTGAGTTCCCAAAATTATGATTTTTTTTTGTCTGGAGTTCAGCTTTAGCATACTTAGTCACACACATATATGGACAAGTACAGATGTTTAGCTGTCCTCATTATCTTTCAGGTGCTGATGGGGAAAATCCAATCACATTATAACTAAACATTTGCATATATGTGGTCTTTGTCATTTCAGTCCTTCAACACTATTGGTTAGGCAGGGTGGTCAATAAAAACACATTTTAAGTTAAATCATTTTGTGTTTTGTATTATTCAACTGTTTCACAAGTTAGTATTGACTACATAAACTGTTTTGCATAAATCATTTTGGTGTGAAACTCTATTCTTTTATATAGCTTTTAATTTTTATTGTCATGCTCAATTGTTTGAGGCAGGACTAGGAGACTACAACAAGAATTTATTATAAATGATCTATACCAAGGTCAAGTAAAGGATTTTGTCAGGTGGTTTTTGGTATGACCCTCACTAAATTATCTATAATGGCTGTTAAGGCAAGCCATAAATGTTAAAATAAAATTCCAGTTTTGTTAAAAGTCAATGCTCTCCAGGTCAATGACAAGAATGTAGGCAAGCTTTATTGCAGATTCTAACATGCTTCTGTCCTTTGCATAATGAGGTCATACCTGCATGTATGAGTTCTAAGTGTATGAGTTGTATGCAGGAGTGTCTGCCTGCTATAAAACACAATCAGTCCCATTGTTACATAGTTATATACTGTAGTCTGATTGAAAAAAAAGACACGAGCCCATCCAGTTTAACCCACAGAGAAAAAACACACACACACATAAAGAAAGCCTCCATATGCACAATCCTATACCCATAAGTGATCCAGAGGAAGGCAAAAAAACACCCCATTAAAGCATGATCCAATTTTCTCCAGTAAAAAAAACAAAAAAAAACCCCTTCCTGGTCCCCCAAGAGGCAATCAGATATTCCCTGGATCAACTTTATCTATAAATATTAGTATCCATGCATTTAGGAAAACATCCAGCTCTTCTTTAAAGCAATCTACTGAGATGACCAGAGCCAACTCTTGAGGGATTCTATTGCACATTTTTATAGTTCTTACTGTGAAAAAAAGCTTCTTCCAGATGTAAAGTCTACACATTTGGAAAAATCCGTTTGTAAATGGATAGAAAACTGTCTAAGGCTGGATTCACACCTATGCATTTTTAGTGCTTTTTGCATTTTGCAGATTTGCACTACAGACATGTTCCATAGGAAACCATGGTAAATGGACTGTAGTGCAAATCTGCAAAATGCAAAAAGCACTAAAAATGTATAGGTGTGAATCCAGCCTAAAAGACCGAATTAAGAGAGTAGTGGTTAATGATTCGTACGCTGAATGGTCTAGGGCAGCGATGGCAAATCCTTGGCATGCGTGCCACAGCTGGCACGCAGAGACCTCTCTGTGGGCATGTGAGCTATACTCGGAAGAAGAGCGTACACTGACCGGCCATAGAACTATGTAGCGGATGCTAGCCACTGCCCACGCTCTCTAATCCCCCCCCACACAGCAAACACATACAGCAGCTGCAGGAGTGAGAAGTGCAGTGGCGCTGTGACAAGGGAAGAAGTGAGCGTGGACTGTCAGTGTATTTCCCCCACTCACCCCCCCCTTCTTCTGTCAAGCAGCATGGGACAGGGACAGAGTGGCATTAGCAGGGATTGCCACCCACTCTGATTCTTCCTGCCTCCCCATTGGCTGCAGCCAGGGACCATTGAGGAGCCAGAACAAGTGCACCATGGGACATGTAGTCCCGGAAGAATATGGCTGAGGTAGAAGCAAGAGGAAGGGTGAGAGGAGTGTGGAGACAAGGGTGAGAGGAGTGTGGAGACAAGAGTGAGAGGAGGCTGAGGTGGTTTCCGAAGGAATAGAGAGAGCCCAAGCCACGACAGCCCCTGAAGTTGAACCAGCCAGTCAGGAGCGAAAGGATGGTGCTCAAAGAATACGATCGTGAGTGAGGAGGATGATCACAGGCACCAACAAAAGGAGAAGCTGCTGCCAGGCACACTGACACTTGAAGCTGAAGCCAGGTGAGTGCTGAACCGACTGCAATTCCCCATGAGATGGGTGATCATCAACAGTGTTGGCACTTTGAAATAAATAAGTTGGTTTTGTGTTGCAGCGTGGGCACTTGGGCTCAAAGGTTTGCCATCACAGGGTTATCTAGTCTAGGGTATATTGTCTAAGGTTATCAGTGGTGTACCCCAAGGTTCCAAGGACCCTTACTTTTTAATATATTTATAAGTGATAGAGGGTCTGGGAATAAAAGTACCATTTCAGTCTTTGCAGATGAAACCAAGCTAGTAGTGGAATAACATCTTTACGGAGGAGGAGATTAAAAGAGATTAAGGGGGGATATGCTCTCCATTTATAATTACCTAAGTGCTCCATATAGTGAACTTGGTGTGGACCCAGATAGCAAGCAATTGAGCTGCAAATGTGAAAATAACTTGCTAAGCTATTGCTAGATTTGCCAGGCTTCAAAAGTTTGTTGCACAATTGCAGCAAGTCCGCATTGCAAGACTCCAGATCAACATTCTTTGAAAACAAGTCTGCTGCAAGTTCTGGTTCAGTTATGTTGTGCAATAGTCATCCCACCACAGGGGTCACTGTGGCTGAATTTTAATGCTGTAGACATGCAGAGCTCTTTCTGTATACTCACCACTGCAATTTTGCTCTTGCTAGAGACTTGCCATGCAAATTTGCTTCAAATTGGAAAAGTGTCAACTAGAACTTGTGCTCCAAGTGCTCTGCAAGTGTACAACTTACCAGCGAAAATGTGCAGCAAGTTAACAGACTTATGCCGCATACACACGATCGCACATTCCGACAACAAAATCCATGTTTTTTTTCAGACGGATGTTGGCTTACTTGTCTTGCATACACACGGTTACACAAATCTTGTCGGAAATTCCAAACGCGAAGAACGTGGTGACGTACAACATGTTCAACGGGCCGAGAAAAATGAAGTTCAATAGACAGTATGGCTCTTCTGCTTGATTCCGAGCATGCGTGGAACAATAAGCTCCCATCGAACATTTCCCATCGCAAAATCCGACCGTGTGTACGCGGCATTACAATTCAACACTGCCACAAATTTGTGACAAGTTATCCTTGCTATCTGGCAAGTTATTCACTTTAAAGTCATCACAGAAGACAAGAGGGTACTCTTTACACCTAGAGGAAAAGAGATTTAATCCCCAAATACGGAAAGGTTTATTCATAGTAAGAGCTGTGGAAATGTGGAATAGACTCCCTCAAAAGTTGGTTCTGGCCAGCTCAGTATTTTTATTTTATTTATTTATTTCAGTTACTTATATAGCGCCGTCAATTTACGCAGTGCTTTACATATACATTGTACATTCACATCAGTCCCTGCCCTCAAGGAGCTTACAATCTAAGGTCCCTTACTCACATTCATACATACTAGGGACAATTTAGACAGGATCCAATTAACCTACCAGCATGTCTTTGGAGTGTGGGAGGAAACCGAAGTACCCGGGGGGAAACCCACGCAGGCACAGGGAAAACATGCAAACTCCAGGCAGGTAGTGTCGTGGTTGGGATTCGAAACAGTGACCCTTCTTACTGCTAGGCGAAAGTGCTACCCACTACGCCAGTGTAGTAGGATGCTTTAAAAAAGGCCTGGATTATTTCCTAAATGTACATAATATAACTGGATACTACCATTTTATAGGTAAAGTTGATCCAGGGAATATCCGATTGCCTCTCAGGGGGTCAGGAAGGATTTTTTTCCCCTGCTGGAGCAAATTGGTTCATGCTTTGCTGGGGTTTTTGTGCCTCCCTCTGGATCAATTATGGGTATAGAATTGTTTACAGTGCCTTGCAAAATTATGCACCCCCCCCCCCCTTGGCTTTTTACCTATTTTGTTACATTACAGCCTTTAGTTCAATGTTTTTTTTATCTGAATTATATGTGATGGATCAGAATACAATAGTCTAAGTTGGTGAAGTAAAATTAGAAAAATATATACATAAAACTATTTTTCAGAAATAAAAAACTGATAATTGGCATGTGCGTATGTATTCACCCCCTTTGTTATGAAACCCATAAAAAGCTAGGTGCAACCAATTACCTTCAGAAGTCACATAATTAGTGAAATGATGTCCACCTGTCTACAATCTAAGTGTCACATGATCTGTCATTACATATACACACCTTTTTGAAAGGCCCCAGAGGCTGCAACACCTAAGCAAGAGGCACCACTAACCAAACACCACCATGAAGACGAAGGAACTCTCCAAACAAGTAAGGGACAGTGTTGTTGAGAAGTACAAGGTTTACAGGGTTAGGTTATAAAAAAATATCCAAATCTTTGATGATCCGATCCCTAGGAGCACCATCAAATCTATCATAACCAAATGGAAAGAACATGGCACAACAGCAAACCTGCCAAGAGACGGCCACACACTAAAACTCTCAGACTGGGCAAGGAGGGCTTTAATTAGAGAGGCAGCACAGGGACCTACGCTAACCATGGAGGAGCTGCAGAGTTCCACAGCAGAGACTGAAGTATCTGTACATAGGACGACAAGAAGCTGTATGCTCCATAGAGTTGGGCTTTATGGCAGAGTGGCCAGAAGAAAGCCATTACTTTCAGCAAAAAACAAAATGGCACGTTTTGAGTTTGCGAAAAGGCATGTGGGAGACTCAGAATAATGTATGGAGGAAGGTGCTCTGGTCTGATGAGACTAAAATTAAACTTTTTGGCCATCAAAGAAAGCGCTATGTCTGGCGCAAACCCAACACATAACATCATCCGAAGAACACCATCCCCACCGTGAAACATGGTGGTGGCAGCATCATGCTGTGAGAATGTTTTTCAGCAGTCAAGACTGGGAAACTGGTCAGAGTTGAGGGAAAGATGGATGGTGCTAAATAACCATGGAGGAGCTGCAGAGTTCCACAGCAGAGCCTGAAGTATCTGTACATAGGACGACAAGAAGCTGTATGCTCCATAGAGTTGGGCTTTATGGCAGAGTGGCCAGAAGAAAGCCATTACTTTCAGCAAAAAACAAAATGGCACGTTTTGAGTTTGCGAAAAGGCATGTGGGAGACTCAGAATAATGTATGGAGGAAGGTGCTCTGGTCTGATGAGACTAAAATTAAACTTTTTGGCCATCAAAGAAAGCGCTATGTCTGGCGCAAACCCAACACATAACATCATCCGAAGAACACCATCCCCACCGTGAAACATGGTGGTGGCAGCATCATGCTGTGAGAATGTTTTTCAGCAGTCAAGACTGGGAAACTGGTCAGAGTTGAGGGAAAGATGGATGGTGCTAAATACAGGGGTATTTTTGAGCAAAACCTGTACCACTCTGTGTGTGATTTGAAGCTAGGACAGAGGTTCACCTTCCAGCAGGACAATGACCCCAAACACACTGCTAAAGCAACACTTGAGTGGTTTAAGGGGAAACATGAAAATGTGTTGGAATGGCCTAGTCAAAGCCCAGACCTCAATCCAATAGAAAATCAGTGGTAAGACTTAAAGATTGCTGTTCACAAGAGCAAACCATCCAACTTGAAGGGGCTGGAGCAGTTTTGCAAGGAGGAATGGGCAAAAACCCCAGTGGTAAGATGTGGCAAGCTCATAGAGACTTATCCAAAGTGACTTGGAGCTGTGATAGCCGCAAAAGGTGGCTCTACAAAGTATTGACTTTAGGGGGGTGAATAGTTATGCACATTGACTTTTTCTGTTATTTTTTCCTATTTGTTGTTTGCTTTACAATAATAAAAAAAACTTCAAAGTTGTGGGCATGTTCTGTATATTAAAAGATGCAAGTCCTCAAACAATCCATGTTAATTCCAGGATGTGAGGTAACAAAACACGAAAAATGCCAAGGGGGGTGAATACTTTTGCAAGGCACTGTATATAGGATAGTATGTAAATTCTGTCTTCCATGGATCTCTGCTGTCTATTGCTTAAAATATTTTTTTCTAGCAAAAACTCAACTATAATTTTTATTAAACTCTCCAGTATCTTCCCGATTATGGAAGTTAAACTAACAGGTTTATGTCCATAGATTGCACCGAACTCTTCACATCCATGTAACATACTCCCTCCATTTAGTTCCAATAGTATGGCCAGTTGAATGCAGACAGTCCCTAGCGTAGCTTTAAAGTGGTTCCAAATTCTACGTTTTTTTATGCCCCACTAACTATTGAAACGTTCATGGGCAGGCTGAATGTACCAAGTTGATCGATCGATCAACTTGGGTACAATCAGCTTGCTGGATTCTCTTACTATTATCACTAGCGGTTGCTATAGTCACTAGCTATAATCACTGTCTTCTCCCGACAGGGACGGCTTTCCCATCCGCGTCCCCCCAGCAGGGAGCAGGTAATTGCTCGACAGGAGGGATTCTCCTGTTAGCACTGTTTGTGTTGATGGGGGAACCGTGCAAATTTCTTTCTTGCAAATTCACTCTGTGTATGGCCTGCCTTAAGAAAACCCACTGGCCCAATTACATAAGCAGAAGGATAAGATTTTTAGGAAGCCCTGGAAAGTCAATCAAGCCTTGCCAAGATTGCCTGGAAGAAGAATCAAAATTTTTACTTGGTATTTTAGAAAATTATACCTGGCTACAACTTGAAACAGAAATGTGTTTTTATAACATTTGCTTAGATATATTCTGTTCGGAGATTATATATCATGTTTTAATGAAATTGGTGTGCTCAATATAGTATAAAAATGTATATAATACTACAATTTTACCAGGCACTGCATCCCAAAAGGGACATCTTGAAGTGCTAATAATTGAAATTGTGCTAGTTTTTCTATTCAGTCTCTAAAAAAATCTGCAGGCATCAATGACTGAAAACACAGCATCTTATGGGATTTTTGCTCTGTAGCAGTGATTCCCAAACGCTGACTCTCAGCTTTCTTTGATGTTGCTTGTTGGATTCTTTCAGAGCTTTGAAATAATATGCAGACTTCTCAAACACAGGCGTAATGAAAACCCAAGACAGTCAAATTCTCCTATTGGCTAGTAGATGTAGCAGCAAATATCTGTTCGTGGTGAATATCAGAGAATTAAGATCAGCTCAACAAAATGTCAGATCCAAGGCATATTTGATAGCTGGAACTTAAAAACTAAAATCCTGACCCAAGTTTTTTCGTGCCAAAAGGCTTGTGTCTTAGAGGCTTTACCTTTAAACCAACCAGTATGTTTTTCGGTGTTCCAAATAATATTCTGCCAATAATGTGTTTACAACAGAAACAGTAGGCTAATATATGTAAATAAAACTATACTTGTCAATAAAGTGTTCATTAATATGCACCTTAAAGTGTTCATCAATATTATCATTAAAGGAGTTGTAAACCCTCATGGTTTTTCACCTTAATGCATTGTATGCATTAAGGTGAAAAACCTTCTGTGGTGCTGCAGCCCCCCTGAGCCTCGTTTTAATTACCTGACCCCGATCCTTCGTTGCCAGGAACGAGCACACCAAGCTGGTGTCTCGTCTCCTGATTGGATAGATTGCTAGCGGCGCAGCCATTGGCTCCCACGGCTGTCAATCAAATCCAATGACGCGGCGCTGGGGGGTGGGGCCAAGTCTTGCATTCTGTGAATGGACACAGATGCAGGACTCAGGAACGCGCCCACATGGGTGTCCACCGTAGGAGAGAGCTTCTCCAATGTGAACACTCGATGCGGGGAGGAGCCAGGAGCGCCGCTGAGGGACCCCAGAAGAGGATGTTCGGGGCCACTCTGTGCAAAACAAACTGCACAGTGGAGGTAAGTATAACATGTTTGTTATTTAAAAAACAAAAAAAAAAAACAAAGCTTTACAATCCCTTTAATCTAGCAACTGAATAAAAAGCTTTTCTTAGGCGGATTAACCAAAATCTCCATTTACAAAAAAAATAATATTATAATATACCTACAGTAGTCATTTGTAATTATAATTAAAATAATTACACAGTATAGTTTAAAACCCTTTCAGAGGTGTAGTATAACTAGCGTGATCACACCTACAGTTTCTTGAAAAAGTATTAACACCCCAGTTACAACCAAAAACATACATTTATTGTGATTTTATGTGATAGATCAACACAAAGTGACACATAATTGTAAAGTGGAAGGAAAATGATAAATGGTTTTCAAAATTTTTTACAAAGAAATATGTGAAAAGTGTGGCGTGCATTTGTATTCAGCCCCCTTTACTCTGATACCCCTAACTAAAATCTAGTGGAACCAATTGCCTTCAGAAGTCACCTGATTAGTAAATAGAGTCCGCCTGTGTGTAGTTTATACAGCTGTTCTGTGAAGCCCTCAGAGGTTTGTTTAGAGAGAAAACGCTATGCCAAAAGAGGATAGGCATAGGAATAGTCCCACAACATAGAGCCTCTGAGATATAGTGTCAGAAAAAATATGATTCAAATATCAAAATTGACAATTTATTACAATTAATTTGTTTGTCCTGTTTTTCACCAGACAACGTTGTCTATGGATGGTGTATGGTGGAGGATTGATGGTTTTATGAATTTGTATTTGTCTAATTACATAATTATTTATTATAATTTTTTGTAATTTTTTTGATATTTGAATCGTATTTTTTCTGACACTATATCTCAGCGGTTCTATGTTGTGGGACTATTCTATGCCTATCCTCTTTTGGCATAGCGCTCTCTCTGTTATTTAGCCACTGAGCCCTACCTCTATATGGGGTGAGTGGATGAGTGCCTGGCGGTAATACCATTTGATTGGCTTGGTTTCCAAATCTTTTTATATTCTTAGGTTTGTTAGAGAACCTTAGTGAACAAACAGCATCATGAAGACCAAGGAAAACACCAGACAGGTCAGGTATAAAGTTGTGGAGAAGTTTAAAGCAGGGTTAGATTATAAAAAATATCCCAAGCTTTGAACATCTCTCACGGAGCACTGTTCAATACATCATTCAAAAATGGAAAGAGTCTGGCACAACTGCAAACTTACCAAGACATCGCCGTCCACCTAAACTGACAGGCCGGGCAAGGAGAGCATTAATCAGAGAAGCAGCCATGGTACCCAAGTTACCCATGGTAACTCTGGAGCAGGGGCGGATCCAGGGGGGGGCAACGGGGCAATTGCCCCCTCCGAGAAATGCAGGTGAGTGTCACTGTGAGAGAGCCGCCGGGCGGCTCTGTGAGTAAAAGAGCCGCCGGGCGGCTCCGTGAGAGAGAGAGCCGCTGGGCGGCTCCCTGAGTAAAAGAGCCGCCGGGCGGCTCCGTGAGAGAGAGAGCCGCTGGGCGGCTCTGTGAGTAAAAGAGCCGCCGGGCGGCTCCGTGAGAGGGAGAGCCGCTGGGCGGCTCTGTGAGTAAAAGAGCCGCTGGGCGGCTCTGTGAGTAAAAGAGCCGCTGGGCGGCTCCGTGAGTAAAAGAGCCGCCGGGCGGCTCCGTGAGAGAGAGAGCCGCTGGGCGGCTCTGTGAGTAAAAGAGCCGCTGGGCGGCTCTGTGAGTAAAAGAGCCGCCGGGCGGCTCCATAGGTGACAGAGCACCGCTGACATGTGTGGCCAATCAGGGAGCAGGCGGGCGGGGGAGCAGAGAGATGACATCATCTCTCACTGCCCGCCCTGCATCCCTGCAGTTCCCCCCCACCATGCAGGCAGCTGCGGCAGCAGAGAGATTACATCATCTCTCTGCTGCCTGTCTCTGGGACACAAGAGACCACCTAAGCAGGTGGCAAGTGACAATCTGCATCTGGTGACAGGCGACATGGCAAGTGACAATCTGCAACATGTGGCAGGCGACGTGGCAAGTGACATGCAAGTGACAATCCGCAACGTGGCAGGCGACGTGGCAAGTGACAATCTGTATCTGGTGACAGGCGACGTGGCAAGTGACAATCCGTCAAAATGTGGCAGGCGACGTGGCAAGTGACAATCCGCAACATGTGGCAGGCGACGTGGCAAGTGACAATCTGCATCTGGTGACAGGCGAAATGGCAAGTGACAATCCGCAACATGTGGCAGGCGACGTGGCAAGTGACAATCTGCATCTGGTGACAGGCGACGTGGCAAGTGACAATCCGCAATATGTGGCAGGCGACGTGGCAAGTGACAATCTGCATCTGGTGACAGGCGACGTGGCAAGTGACAATCCGCAACATGTGGCAGGTGACGTGGCAAGTGACAATCTGCATCTGGTGACAGGCGACGTGGCAAGTGACAATCCGCAACATGTGGCAGGCGACGTGGCAAGAGACAATCTGCATCTGGTGACAGGCAACGTGGCAAGTGACAATCCGTAACATGTGGCAGGCGACGTGGCTAGTGACAATCTGCATCTGGTGACAGGTGACGTGGCAAGTGACAATCCGCAACATGTGGCAGGCGACGTGGCAAGTGACATGGCAAGTGACAATCCGCAACGTGGCAAGTGACAATCTGCATCTGGTGACAGGCGACGTGGCAAGTGACAATCCGCAACATGTGGCAGGCGACGTGGCAAGTGACAATATGCATCTGGTGACGGGTGACGTGGCAAGTGACACACTCGGGGCTCCCACTGATTCTGCATTATGGTGAGTTAAACTATTTAATTTTTTATAACAATGTAATAATAGTAATAATGCGCTTCAATCTTCCTGACACCATAACAACCATGATGCCGTGATGATTGAAGCGCCAACACCAGCCATTTCCCCGATAGATGTACCCCAAAAAAATATATTTTCTGGCAGTGCCCCTCCCGAGACTAGACTCTGGATCCGCCACTGCTCTGGAGGAGATGCAGAGATCCACAGCTCAGGTGGGAGAACCTGTCCACAGGACAACTATTAGTTGTGCACTCCACAAATCTGGCCTTTATAGAAGAGTGGCAAGAAGAAAGCCATAAGAAGTCCCGTTTGCGACAAGCCATATGGGAGACACAGCAAACATGTGGAAGAAGGTGCTTCGATCACATGAGACCAAAATTGTACTTTTGGTCTAAAAGCAAAATGCCATGTGTGGCAGAAAACTAACACAGCACCCTGTACACACCATCCTCACCGTGAAACATGGTGGTGGCAGCATCATGTTGTGGAGATGCTTTTCTTCAGCAGGTACAGAGAAGCTAGTCAGAGTATATGGGAAGATGGGTGGAGCAAAATACAGGACAATCTTAGAACAAAACCTGTTAAACCTGCAAAAGACTTAAGACTGGGGTGGAGGTTCACCTTCCAGCAGGACAATGACCCTAAACATACAGCCAGAGCTACAATTGAATGGTTTAGATCAAAGCATATTCATGTGTTAGAATGGCCCAGTCAAAGTTTAGACCTAAATCTAATTGAGAATCTGTGGCAAGACTTGAAAATTGCTGTTCTAGGATGCTTTCCATCCAATCTGACAAAGCTTGAGTTATTTTGCAAAGAAGAATGGGCAAAAATGTCACTCTCTAGATGTGCAAAGCTGGTAGAGACATACCCAAAAAGTCTTGTAGCTGTAATTGCAGCAAAAGGTGGTTCTACAAAGTATTGACTCAGGGGGGCTGAATACAAATGCACGCCACACTTTCACATATTTGTAAAAAAAAATTGAAAATCATTTATCATTTTCCTTCCACTTCACAATTATGTACCAGTTTGTGTTGGTCTATCACATAAAATCCATTTATTTGGTTGTAACATGACAAATTGTGGAAAATATCAAGGGGTATGAATACTTTTTCAAGGCACTGTAGTAAGAAGTAGTGCGTAGACATACTATAAAAACCCTGAGCTTATGACAAGAGTAGTATGTTTATACTGTATGTATGTTGTAAACTCTAAATTAAGTGTGCATGCGCAATATGGAGGTTGTGAAAGTATTTGAAATGCTGCAGTTTGTATGTGAGTATTGGGTATGAGTATAATCTACACTTAGTACATAGTGATGTGGAAACAGTAAAATATTACGAATTTATTTTGTGAGAAGTGAGTGTAGTACACATGTAGTATGTAATACGGTAGTTTGTATACACTTTTAGTATGTGGCATTGGGACTGGTAATACATTCAGAGTCAGGTGACCTCAGCATTGATCAGTAGCAAGCCACGCACAGCTTGCTCTTTCTCCCACCTCCCATTGGTCTCTCCTCTGGTCTTCTCTACTAGTTGTACAAGCCAGGCTTCCTACTGCCCTGGCCTTCAACCTCTCCCTGCTGCCTTCTTCTCTTCCTCCTCTTGAGCTTCTTCTTTTTCAGTGTTCCCGGCTCTCCTGGTTCATTGGTACCCAGGATTTTTCCTGCCTGCCCCAGTCCATTATCTTTTGTCCACTCTCAGTGAGCTGCCATCATAAGGGAGAGCTGGTGGAAGCAAGAGCATGCACAAGACCAGGTCACCCCGCTGGAGGGACTAACAACATCAAGAATGGAAGAGTAGACAATTGGGGGAAAGAACCCAAAAAGAATGCATAAGAATGGAAAAAGGGAACACAACAAGGCAGCTTGAATAGAGCATAGAACAAACAAAGATCAAAGAACAAAGAGCATTTCTAGTCAACCGTCATTTGGTCTTGAATGGGACCCTCAACAATAGAATATTTTTATATATTGAAGTGCATTGCATCAAGTTAGGCAGCTCACTGAAAATGAATTGGTGGCAAAAACAGTGGCAGCATTAATAACCCATTAGTGGTCAGTGGGAGTGCTTTTAACCTCTCCATACATTATATTGCCAGCTAGGACTATATCTATACTGTTGGGTGGATTGATCTCCACCCGACAGTACTAAATACTGCAGGTGCTCTTTCAGTGCACCCAGCACATCACTGCCACTCTTTTGTAGATTCTTGTGATGAAGATAGTGTAGGTTATCACACTGTGCGTCCTCACAGCAACTAGTGGATGGTACCACAGAATGTAGCAGGGACAAGGCATCCAACACAACCAGAAGTGTGTCACATGTGTCAAGAGAGTGAAGAAGTGCTAGTTGTCTGTGGTTGATCAGGATTTCACACTTTGTGACCCTTTTCCATTTCATATATTCAGAAAAGCCTTAAAGGAATGTTTTCTTCCCATTGTTCCCATATTATGGCTTCATATGGTGACATCGCTAAACATACACTATTAACGCCTTCAAATCATAGACCTTTACAATATAAAGCCTGCAGGAAACCCAGCATGTAATGGAGGTCGCTGTAAGCGTCTGCAAGTATATCAACTATAGGCCCTTTAGCACTGGCCATATCTCAATTTGGACATACATTTAAAAACAACTATGTGACCACTATACTTTTACCTCTGGATGTCCTGTAACCATTTATACTACAATGCATTTCCGGCAATGTAAGGTTGGCACAGAAATAAGTTTGGCATGTTTATGATATCTTAGCATATACTGTATACACAATAATATGCTGTAAATGTGTTCATTGAGAAACAGACAACAATGTGTTTTTTACCTTTTATTAGAAACACTCAGGTAGAAAAAAAGACATTTTTTTCAAGACTCTCAGTGATTTTCATGCACACATAATTTTGCATAAAGGCAGGCACCGCGCAAGGTTTGCATGGAGTGATGGGTGGAGGGGAAACTTTTGACTCTCATAACAGACACATTGCAAACTGATCATGGGAGGGGCAAATTCACCAACCAGAAATTTAATGAAACTTGGTTATCTTTGTAAACAAAATCTGCTTTGTAGCATTAGATTTTTTGTTAATGAATGTATACGGGGGGTAGATTATACTACAAAGGCACAAATTTAAAGCAGTATATCTGTGATGCCCCTGAAAGAGTCCAAATGCATGTGCAACAGTAATATTAATTTTGTGAGGGGGATAATTCTGTAGTTGTTTGCTGAGAGGAATTACTTGGAACCTGACTGTTGAAAGAAAGCTGATGGCACAAAGGAATCAACACGAAAATGTGCAAAGTCACTTAATTTACAGAAAAAATAGCAAGTCCTGTATTCTACCGAACATATCTCCTGAATAATTCTGTTTATGTATTCATCACTCTGCCAAGGGATAACTTGGCCCATTTGAAAAAAAATATGAAAAGGTTACTATTTCACAAGCATTCGGTCTCTGTATATGATCATTTTATGTAATATGGTCCTAATTGGTTTTGGGTGATTAAAGAGAGCATCAGATGTAGACTTTCTCTCTTTGGAACATAAATTCATAACATGCTTTTTCCTTTTAATTGATCAAAACCACCTACATCTTTTGAGTCTTTTCTTATTTTTTCTTTTTTTTTCTTTTTTTTACTTTATTTCTTATACATTTCTTTTATTTCACATCATATACTGTATAAATCACTTCTGAAAGTGTCATAAAATTGGTACTTTCTTATAAAATTATCTGTTGCATGACATATATACTTTTGAATAAATCATCTTTCTGTTCAAGGAGAATAGGAGAATAAAATACACAAATCAAAATAAAGCAACAAAAAAAGCAACATGAAAGCAAAAAATAAACACTGGACATATTAAATTGCTACACAAATGGGGGTAAAGTGTTATTATTTTTATGTCAGTCTTGTTTGGTTAATTAATTTTTATGTGACAACTTAAAATGAGGTAATTCTGATAGTTGACAGATCATGATGTATTAAAACACATTATATCATGCTGAAGGTGTATTTGTGTCCATATGTAATGATATTATGGCACTGTGTATTATAATGGCAGTAAAAATTAATAATCAACCGAATCATGGCATGAAAAGTTAGTGAAACATCACAAGCAGTTTTCAGGCAATAATTTTGATTTGTATCAAATGGGACAATTAATGGCAATGTATTAAATGCATTTTGTAATCATGTATAATTCATGTAATTTAAACAGTTTTTACAGGGACTCAGGCAAATGATGGGGGTACAGTTTTTTAAAGCACAAGACTCATTTAAAATAACATATTTGTTTAAAACAATCAGGGCACAACAATAAAAATTTAGAATTAAACAGCACGACAGGGAACATCAAAATAACTTGTTTTGACTTTAGCAGTAAGTAGTAAATAATAATAATAATAATAAAAAAAATACTGAAATGCTATAAAGCTGACACACCTTGAAAAAATTGTGTGTCTGAAGAATAAAAACATAAATTGAAAAAAATCACGTGTTAAAAAAAAAATATTTAAAAATCAAAAAGTTAAGAATTTGAATTTGAGCTGGACAAAAATAACAAGTTATAATGTGTTTCCTGATCCTTTTGTGGGAATTCAGTGGGCCTAGGTGTGTGGCTTGCCTGCTATCTTTTTTTCTCCCGTCTGCGCCAGACGCGCTTCTCCGCCCCACGACGGGTTAACTAGTCCTCCTGACTGATCCCGGTTTTCGGTAGGGAGCAGCATCTGGTGTGACCATTTGTTTGGCCCCTCCCAATGTTCAACGGCATTTTCAAACAGTGCTGCCTATATAGCGTGGTTACTGTAGCTGACATATGTTGGTTTACTGGCCAGAGCTAGAAGAGAAATATACAATTTTAAGCTATTTTGTAGCCATTCACTTACAATTATTTCTAAAATAGTATGATGTACAACATTGATCCCTATAATGCCTGCACAGGTTGCATCATTTAAAAGTGACCTGACTATGCACTATAAAGCCTGAGCGAATATCCACTTTGCAATGTGAATGTTCACTGGTCTTGGTAAATGGGGTGACGCTGGGTTTATTTCAATAATCCAAAGGTGCCAGGAAAGAAAATCAAAATGAAAACAACTTCTTCGCCTTATTTACCAAACTGGGGTATATTTATAAAGCAGAGGCTGTGACATTCACCAAACATTCACTGCAGTTGAACATCAGTCACTAATTAAAAAAAAAAAAATACATGCAGCAGGAAGATTCACCTGTATTAAATGTTTGGTGAATGTTGCAGTCACTGATTTGCAAATATACCCCTTAGCAGACATTCACTTTGGCAAATGAAATTTCTCTACCCATTTAGTAAACAATTATAAACACCACAACTATGCCAAAATCAGAAAGTCATTACATTTACCTTAATCTGATTTCTCTGCAATTCCCGGTAAGCAAACAACAAGTATGCATACAGGGTCAAGAGGAGGGTGGTTGGGATGTACTATCTGTACTTTGTGTAATTTCTCTTTCTGCTTCCGTCATCATCAACCACTATATCACATTTCCATAGGAAGTTTGAATGTGACTGGTTGCTGTAAGAAAATACTGACATTTTTTACATGAAGCTTTTCTTACAGCAAGGATCCTGCAATGGGCATTTCAACATTGCAAGTGGGAACCTTTCAGGCTCCGTGCACACTGGCTTAAAAAACTTTCCTTCTACAGAAGTTTTGTGTTCTGCCTGTAGAAGCAGCTCAATGTGTCCATGCACATTGGGACATTAAGAGACATATTTTGAGTTTAACGTTTAGAGGCAGAAAAAAAAAAAACATTCTGGTTTTGCATTTCTGATTGGAGCTTGGAGGCAGAAAAACATAAAACTCTCCTAAACGTGTCTAAACTTCGTACAAAAAATGCTCTATATGAGCATTTTTTACTCCTGAGAGAATATACTTTTTTTAAGCCCAGTGTGCATGGAGCCTCAGGATCACCAAACTACTAAGAGAGTACACTGGGTCTGAGTGGACCAAAACAGCAATGCCTGTATGCATCTTAATCACTCAAGTCTTGGACACCATTTTAAAATGGTGATGGGAGAATGACTGCTCGCCCTGGCACCATTTTAAAATGGCACTTGGAATCAGCGGCTCCCGTGGGTCCTGGTGGGGATTCAGGCAGGAATCTTCAACAGTCAAAGACGAGTGACGTTTTTGGTACTTTCTCCAGTAGAGAGACTCAGGCAGAGCTATTGCAGCTCTGTTCAGCAAAAGTGATCTATTGCTGTCTTATTGGAGCCAGCAATAGATCACATTTAGAAGTGATATGCTGGTCCATGGGGGTCTAGATCTGGTTTCCACTGACCAAATCCAAACCTCCCATGAAAGAAACAAAAATAAAAATAGAAAAATAAATAAAATATGAATCCTAGAAATATCCCCCCCCCCCCAAAATTAATAAAAAAAACAATAATGTCAGATAATCTGGATGACATTGGCATTCACTGAGCAAGTATCAACTATATATAGTATATACATAGTTGGTAGCAAATATATCCATATTTGCTACGAGTATAAAGCCCTTATCAATGGGCAGGAGCGGTGGAGGAGGGGTGTATACACTGCTCCTTCGCCGCCCCAAAGATGCTGCTTGCAGGACATTTTTTAACATCCTGCCAGTGCAGCGCCCCAGTGTGAAAGCACTCTGGCTTTCACACTGGGACTGCAGGGGAGGTGTTTTTTGTTAATGACACCCAAAATCAGTTCGCATATCGCAGTGTGATCTGCAAACTCGGACAGTAATGTGAACACCCATGTGATCCGATTCTACTGTGGACAAAAAAAAAAGGGTCCTGTGCGAGTTTGATGCGAATTCAGCCATACGATCTTTATAGCTGAAATCGCATTGCACAGAGATGTGATTTTCACTGCAGTGTGGTACAAATCACATCCGATCTCTGACATCGCACCAGTGTGAACTGACCCTAAAAGACCCTATATTGCTCATCAACAATTCAAAAAATGTACATTAACTATTTTACGTGTTCAAAGTCAACAACATACCATACAGATGTGAACTAGCACCATTAAAAACAATGAAAAACTTATGCACATAGGGTATATTAGAGAGCATTGGTGTGAATCAGCCCTTACAGGAATTCTGGAACAAATACAAAGGAAAAGAAAGTCCCTAGAATAAAAAACGCTATACAACTTGGCTTCCTAATGTAATACGAGTGTACACATTCTGTACCAAAGAATGTCCATTATATAAAGTTGGGCTAGCCATTACTATTTCTGGTAACAAGTGAAGTATCACTTTAAAATAGACCCCAACATAAACAAAGTGGCAGTTTGTTTACTTTTAGGGCTCATGCAGACAGGGCATTTTTTCAGCTGCTGTTAGGGTGTCTGACTTTTTTTAACTGCCTCTAAATGCCCCTCCATGTTAGTCCTTGTGCCCATGCACACATAAACTTTCAGAGGCATTTGGAGGCATAAGCGTTTGGGGGCAGTAGAAAAAAATGACAGCCTGTGAGTTCAGGAGCAGAGGCTGTTGAGCTGTAAAAACGAAAAAAATTGCTGCTAAACGCTGTAACAAGCAATTAGCCATGTTTAGCTGTGTTTACCGTTTTTAGGCATTTTTACATTCTAGAGAGTGTTTTTTACTGAACAAATGGCAAAAACCGCTAATGCCAAAAAACGTGGAAAAACGTCCATAAACGTTATTTTTCCTAGCAGCAGCGCTGGAGTTTTTTAAATGTCCTGTGTGTATGAGGCCTTAATATTCTTTAGTTTATTACATGATGTCAAGCCATGTAATAATGTGTTATATTTGCTCTGATTTTATAATTGAGGACTCAGCATGCCAGGTAATTGAGTCATACAACTCATTGCAGGCAGCCTGCATTGTAAATATTAAGTGATTAATGTCCTGCTGGGCATTAAGAAGTTATACTATATTACATGACTAATACTAAACAGGATCAAACTTTGTGTGTTTTGCTAAGCAATTCCTGAGGTTGGAATCTTAGAGAGGAGTCAGAAATACGTATTTAGCTATAATAAAGATAAATAGAGAGTTTATTTAATATGGGTTTTATTTGTTACATTTGTATTATTTGGCTCTCTGATAACATTTTTTTCTCAAAAATACATTTTGAAACATACATTTGTTCTAAATCATAAAACATTTATAAGCCACGTGACCAATGCTAGTCAAATTGCTTGTTAGACCAATTTTAGTCAAATTACTCATTACTTTAAAATTGCTAGACATATTATATTGTGTTGGGGTATTCTGGGCGAATACATTCCATGGGGAGATTACTAAGTAATCATTGGGACATTTAAGCCTCCTACACATGGTATGATTGTTGGCCAACGAAGCGTCTGATTTTTGTCTTAAGGCCGTATGCCAGAATCTTGTCTTGCATACTAACGGTACACAATTGTTGGTCAACAACACAAACTTAGTCATGTACTACGAGGAATTTCAGCTCTTGAGCGACACCCTTTGGGCCCCTTCTGCTAATTTCATATTTGGTGAGCATTGATTCCGAGCATGCGTGTTTGTACTTTCGACTTTTGTGTGATAGATTTGTGTACTGACCAAACGAAAATCTGACGTCAAACTGTTGTCCGCCAAAAATTTACTAGCCTGCCATCCAACATTTGTTGGCCGAAAGTTGGACAACAATTGTCAAAAGGAGAGTATTAATGATAAGATTTTAGGACAACAGTCTGTCAACAGACAATCCTCTGCCAACAATCATACCGTGTGTACGAGGCTTTAGGTTAAATCAAACTCTGTTGCTTAATTGGTGATTATCCTGAGAAAAATCTAGTCATTGCAGACCAAAATGTGGAATTGCGCACCTGCTTTGCATTAATTGTTAATTATTGACCAGTTAGTGAGCAATTTAATGAGGAATATTAGGTAACCTACATACTGGTGCTGATTTCCTAATATATAGGTACAAACAAACAAATCTTATGGTTACAAAATATATTCTTTGTCAGTGATATAAAAAAAGTACACAGACTACAGAAAACATATGTAGATTTTAGTAACATGGTTGATTTGCTATAGAATGTATACTCCAGCATTTGAACATATGCCCACTAAGCCATAGCATGCCTTCAATAAAAATTTGATTTTCCCTGAGGAGCTTGTAAATATTTGATTATATCATGCAATAAGTCTATATATGCAATATTAGCATTTTTAGATGCACATATCATATTGGAATTAAAATGCATCAAGTGCATACCAGGCATATTACATCATGTATGACAACTTTGTCAGGATCATCTTAGCAGGCATCTTAATTAGCATGCCAATTACTTCTAGTTAGTTACTAGAGAGAAAAAAAAAGTTATCCTAAAGAGAAAAAAAATCTACTCTCCCAGGATGGAGTACAGGTAGGGCAATTAGCCACCGTCAAAATAACTACAATAATTCACACATATAGATACTGTAAATGTATATCCCTTTCATGACTAAGCCTATTTTTGAAATTTGGTGTTTACAAGTTAAAATCTGTATTTTTTCCTAGAAAATTACTTAGAACCCCCAAACATTATATATATATATATATATATATATATATATATATATATATATATATATATATTTAGCAGAGAATCTAGTGAATAAAATGGTGATTGTTGCAATATTTTATGTCACACGGTATTTGTGCAGCGGTGTTTTAAGCGCAACTTTTTGGGAAAAGGGACACTTTCATGAATTTTAAAAAACCAAACAGTAAAGTTACCCCATTTTTTTTTGTATAATATGAAAGATGATGTTACGCCGAGTAAATAGATACCGAAAATGTCACACTTTATAATTGCACGCACTTGTCGAATGGCGACAAACTACGGTACCTAAAAATCTCCATAGGTGACGCTTTAAATTTTTTTTACGGTTACCAGGTTAGAGTTACAGAGGAGGTCTAGTGCTAGAATTATTGCTCTCGCTCTGACAATCGTGGTGATACCTCACATGTGTGATTTGAACACCGTTTACATATGCGGGCGCGACTTCCGTATGTGTTTTCTTTACTGCGCGAGCCCGCGGGGACGGGGGCGCTTTAAAAAAAAAAAATTCTTATTTATTTTATTTCATTTTATATTAATTAATTGTGTTTTTTTTTTAATTTTTGATCACTTTTATTGCTGTCACAAGGAATGTAAACATCCCTTGTGACAGTAATAGGTGGTGACAGGTACTCTTTATGGAGGGATCGAGGGTCTAAAAGACCCCCGATCCCTCCTTTGCACTTCAAACGGTGATTCTGAATACTGTGTATTTTTTTTAAACCGGCGCCATTAGCAGCCGAGTAAACGGGAAGTGACGTCATGACGTCGCTTCCATGTTTACTATTAGGAGGCTGGAACGAAGCCATTCCAAGCTTCGTTCCAGTCCGTCCCCAGCCACCGGAGGCGGCCGATTGGTTATCGGGCCTCCCGATGGAACGGGAGGCCCGGTAAGAGCTGCGGGAGGCGGTGGGAGGGGGGGACGTCCCCTCCTGCTCCTCCGGTATAACAGCCGAGCGGCTTTTAGCCGCATTGGTTGTTATATCTGGATAACCAATCGCTGGCTCTAAAAGACAGTACCGGGATAATGCCTGCAGCTGTGGGCATCATCCCGTTATAACCCCGGAAAGCCGAGTACGCACATCTGTGTACGCTCGGCGGGAAGGGGTTAAAGCATTCGTGAAATCATTTTGTAAATACTGTGCTCGGCAATCACTGGATATTTCCATTCTCTGGCAAATTCTGAAATTATTTTATTATATCACTACTGCCTATAATAAATAAACTCAGCAAATTTGACTTGACATGGGCTGCACACTTTTCTTTAGATCCTCTTGTCAGTTCCTACCTTTGATGTCACAGAAAATAAGGCATATTTGATCAATTGGGTTATCACCACTATAAAATTTGACTGCTGATATGTTAATATCTTTAGCCACCACTGAGAATCATGGTGATCTCAATAAGCTACTGGACTTTCATGTTTTAAATAAATGTGCCAAACTACTGTATACACAGAGTGTAAGTTCTTCACAGTAACAGTGATACATCAAGTTTGATTATATCATGAAACTCGCATTTACTTTAATATAAGAACACTGTATATGCAAAATTGTATATTTTGGACGTTGGTAAGCAATCTGAAGATCCTGCCTATAATTACCCTTTAACACCCTGCACCTGCATACATTGAAATGATCAAGACAAATGTAAATGTGCAATATCTGCACCAATGCATTTTGCTGTTCAGTAATTATACACAATACACACTAATGAAGATCTGTTTCTTTATAGTGATCATACCCGTCAGACTGCACTGTGTTTGGAATGAAGTTGGCAGACTGAATCCTTTACATGCTGCATGTTGTGTGTTTGCAATGTGGAAATTTGCAGACCGTACTGAATACATGCAGCGCACACCCCCAGGTTGCTATAGGATGTCTAAGGCTGGAGCCTGTGGGAGATGTCGCTTGACATTGAACCTGTGAGTGAGAAGATGAATTCTGACAGCATCATTAGCTGTATGCTGTGTTTTCTGAACGTCAGCACCAGGAGAGGTTGGGGGGAGCTATTGATATACAGCTGTTTATTTAAAAGATACGTGACCCACACACAGCAACAAATCATTGACTTTGTTTTTCCCAGTAGATAGGCTAATCCTTTTTACCCTCTTAGTCACGGGTCTCTGGCTTTGGCTTTGTTGATTCGGCTGCTGATTTAATGTTTAATTTTATCTTTCATTCCTTGAACAGAGCTGACACGTTGTGATTTGTTGTCATAGACAGGTAGAGTTTTGATAATAGTGTGTGTGCAGGTTTCGGTCTAATGTATTTGAAATAGATGATAGATATAATACATCACCATTACAGGTACAAGGATAATGTTTGTGTATGTGAATGCCAGGGCAAAAGAAAAAAAGCACATGCAACACTTGCATATTTCCCCATGTTTTATCACTCTCCTCTAATTAAGATCCTTAAAGTACAGCAAATTACCCATTGATCTACCAAATATTCTAGAAATGCACTTAGATGTCCTGTTTTTGGCTGTGAACAACACTACATTTTTGTGGGCTGTAAAACAAAAAGCTACATACACATCCATTTCATTATAAATCTTTATTAATGATTGTATTTACCTTGTGTCTCCATGCTATCACATAGCTCAGTCTTGGCCTCTCCGTTTGGTCTGTAGCCTCCCTTTTGGGTAAACTTGTTGCTCATTGTGGCTGCAGTAACGACCGCCTTGAGGCTTCTTTTACGTTTGGGGACATTCAGTTCTGGATGGAAAAGGATAACGTAGACCTTGGGCATGTACAGCATACCTAAGGAGACCGAGGCACTCAAACTCACTGAAATGGTCAGTGTTGTGGTCTGGATATGCATCTAAGGACAAAAGAAGACATCAGTAAAATAAAGTTTCTCAAAACCTTAGATTTTACACAGAATCTAAAAAGTTGTCAGCCACCATCAAATTTATCCCTAAATGGCTATACTTTTCACTATTTGTTATACTGTTTGTAAAGGAGCATGCATTGCCAGGCATAAAGGACCACAATCCACTCTCTATCAGTATGTAAAGAAATGTGTAAACTAAAACTAGATAAATACATTATTTTGCCAAAATGTGCCCAAAGGTCAATGAAAAGTAAGTTTAGTTATGTTAAGAGTTATTCCAGGCAGAATCTGAAAGCATACAGTGAGCCCATAAAGTATAACTACAGTCAAAACTTTTTTTTTTGTGATTTGGATACAGGGGGGGGGCTACAACCACTGTTCGGTGTATCTGTTATGGAGATTCACCCTCTCTAACTGTTCTGATCACCAATGTCACAGGTAATAAATGCAAAGGTAAGTCCAAAATTTTGAGTAGCCAACAGAACAAGAATAAATCCTCCAATAGGGACACTTGATCCCATGACAGCTGAGTAAGAGGGGATTTTGCTCACATTGGTTTTACCCTCCCCCACTCCCATCCTTGCACCATTTCCAATGAAAAAAACAATGGCTATAGATATACTTTAATGATGTCCAGTCAAATATCAATTCCAAACATTTATACGGTTTAGGTTTTTATGGTGTTTGAAAAATCCCCTGCGGAATAAGCACACGCATCTGTGTACAGGATCATTAGCAGGAAAGGGATTTGCTTCTTGAAGCCTATGCTATGTAGCTTTCTTTCTCTTTGGTTTCTGCATTACCATGTACATGTAAATTTCCCAGGCAGATTAAATCTGATTGGTGGTTGTGCAGAATCATTTTCTGGATTTTTTTTTTTCTACATTATGCTTTGTGTGCCTGAGAATTAGCAAGGAAGGTGTTCTAGCACTACAAGCAGGTGAGTTCCAGGACTGCAGATACGAGGAAGAAGAGTGGAATCATGCAACACAACCATGTCTGAATGATAAACTGAACTACCCATTAGGCAGACTGTGCTGTGTACATCTCAAGGCTTAAGATGTACAATAAAATAAAGAAAATCCATTATGCCTCCATGCAGATGTTATTTTGCTACAAGCTGGAGCTGTTTTTTGCTTTAATAACCTTTCCCAGCCTTATCAACCCTGGAACCCCAACCAACTCCAGAAATCGTCCATCTTCCATTCTTCCACTCTTACATCTTCCATTTCATTTTAATATAGGACAATGTGGACTTTCTGCCCAATTATAGCTCAGGCCAGACCTAGCAAACAGTCAGAGGTATACCTTGATCATTTTATTGTCATTACCATTTTAATTCCACTTTACCATTTGTACTCCAGTTTTCTGCTTTATTCCAAATATTTGACATAAATCAAGCAGCATTTGCAAAACTGACATTTGTGTTTTTGTGCTAAGGTTTCATCACCAGAACACTGATCAATAGAGACATTTAGCATCTTTAAAGTGAGAAAGAAAATTAAAGTGGTTTTACGTTACTATTTATTTTCCCCAGGGATATAGTGCCATTAACAATTTATTGTTGATGCTGTGCATCTCTAGATCTGGTATACAAATATTTTTAAATAAATTATATTTCGCTAAGTGAAAGCCTGTCTATGTCTGGACATTTCTTACCAATTTTGTAATTGTAGGCTCTTTAAATTATTACCAGAATAATTTGTAATTGTTTATTTTATGCAAATTATATATGGGAATAAAATAGGACCTCAAGAATGTGGCCTGTAAAATAAGTATACCGAAAAGCATGCATCAGGACCACAAAACACATTAATCAAGCACTATTTAATAAACATTTTTTTAAAAACTTGTTTTACCACATGCTATGGTGTCATATTACTAATGGTTCAGTAATACCCATTACAACCAAGCACTGCAAAAACACATTTTCTTGTTATGTGACCAACTTTCAGTTGCAGAGTTTGTGTTGATAAGCAGCCATAAATGATCCTTAGAGGGAAACCAATGCCTTTTGTAAATTAAGATGATCACACAATCCATGTTTCTTAATGTTTTAAAATATTGTGTATATGTATAGTTTGTGATTATATTTGTGCTTGGAGGCAAACATAATTGATTATTACATATTACCTAGATTCTGCCTTCTGCTTGTGCCAAATAATGGTAATGCCTTTCTCTGCATTCTTCTTAATTCAATCCTAGTCAGGTATGACCTATTGATAACTCTATGTGATGTGATTGGATGAAAAATTAGGGAATGAACCCAACATTACATTACATTGAAACCTTAACTGTCTTACACATAATCATATGCTTTTGTGATATTCCATGTAAAGGAAAGCCAGTACTAGGGATGGGCTGAATGGACCCCTGTTTGGTTTGCACCAGAACTTTCAAACACCACAAAAGTTCAGACCCGAATAACGAACCCCATTAAAGTCAATGGGACCCGAACATCAAAAATCAAAAGTGCCCATTTTGAAGGCTTATATGCAAGTAATTGGGCATACAATGGTTATAGGGGTCTGGGTCCTGCCCTGGGGGCCATGTATCAATAAAAAAAAGGTTTGTGAAAAACATCATTTTTAAATGAGCAGTGATTTTTTGATTCTTTAAAGGGGGTGATTGATATCCCTATCACAGTGTTTCGGGTGTCAGTTCTGGTAGATCCCAAGTACTGTCTGTTGTATTTTCTAGATGAGCTTGAATGGGAACATCACACCAGAGAAGCCCTTACGAGGGCCCTTTTTCTGGCACGTAATCTGATAATGCTACATTGGAAGTCTGACTCCCCTCCCACGGTCAAAGAATGGATTACTGCTGTAGAAAATACACTGAGAATGGAAAAAGTTATTTACCAGCATAGGGGGTGCTCCGTAAAATTTGAGAAGTTGTGGGACCCATGTCTGGGTACACCGGGGCTTGCCCCGGAAGACCTGATCATGGACCGACTTTTGGGATTAAATGTGGGATAATGCAGATACCTTAACGAATAACAGATGGAATATGGGTAAGAGGCAAAGTCACTCATACTCTGATTGTACGGTGAAATGGGCTCTGGTATTAGGATGTGGGATCTATTATGATGTGGCTGTGATGAATATTTAATGTTCCCAATGGATGCTGGATTGTATATATATGCTGTATTTGGACTACTGTTGATCTTTGGACTGTATGTACTCAATTTAAAAGAAAAACTGTTTTTTTATGAAAGCATAAAAATGAAAAATTCCTTCCAATATAATGCCTGGGGGATCCCCTTAGTCTACCTGTAAAGTGGCAGATCTGTACCATGTCCAGACTCTGCTGCAGCATAAATTGCATTTCTAAAGCCCAAAAAAAATGACATTTTCCCTGCAAGCTGCCTTTATTTTGCTCAGCAACAGCTGGGGAGCCAGTGTGTATTATGAGGCCACAATGTAGTGCACTGGGAACAAGATTAGAGATTTTTTGGATACATTCTGGTGTCACTTTGACTTTGGATAGAAGTAACGGGTGCTTAAAAATTGGTCTTTGGGTGTCAGTGGTGCCTTCCCACCATAACCCTATAGAGGTACTCTTGATAAAAGCAAGAATTGGCCTTGTTGTAAAAATTGCAATGATATGCACCTGTCAAAAAACTTAATCAGTTACATCGGCATCAGAAGCTTCATAGCTGGTAATCCAGGACTGATTCATTTTTATAAAAGTCAAACGATCCACGGAGTCCATGGACAGACGTGTTCTATGATCAGTAATGAAACCTCCTGCAGCACTGAATGCCGGTTCTGAAAGCACGCTGGATGCAGGGCAGCCCAACAACTCAATAGCATACTGGGCAAGTTCTGGCCAGTGGTCTTTTCTCATGACCCAGTAAGTCAGTGGACCATCAGCTGGAAAGTGCTCCATCTCTGTTTTGGCCCTGAGGTAATCGTCCACATGTGATGCAGACGCTGCTGATGGGATGTGGAAGCTGACAGCCCTGGGCGGAGACGACTAAAACATTTCCAAAATGCCTCACTTAGGCAGATGCCTTCTCCAACGCATCTCTTTTGACCAACAGAAGACTCAAAACTAAGTTTTCCATGACACTGTAACCTACTGGAGTCAGGAAAGACGTTCAATAAAATCCTCTTTAACGAGTTCTGAGACCTTCCCCTTATAATGGTGGTCAAGGAGGGTTGCCAACCAGTAATCATCCTTCTCCTTTATGCCATGTATTCTTGGGTCCTTTCGCAGGCTTTGAAGCATGAGGTTGCCCATGCGCCTCAAATTTGCCGAGGCTTGAAAAGCAGACTCCTCTGGGTCACTGACAATGACAGCATCTGGAACTTCCTCCTCCCAGCCACATACTACTCCCAATGGTCCTGGGGTTGGAAAGCCACCGCTTACAAATTGACGCATGTCTTCCTCTTCTTCGAAGCCTATGAAAGTGCCAGAATCATCCTCCTCATCCTCCTCCTCTCTCTCCTCCTGTGTGTTCTGTGACATAGGAATGATGGTGTCTGGATAAAGTGGGCCTTGAGAGGAAAGGTCTCCTCTTCCTTCTGCTGCTCTGCCTCTAGTGCCCTGTCCATAATGCCACGCAGAGTCTGCTCCAGCTGGAACACAACAGGGATTGTGTCACTGATGCATGCACTGTCACGGCTCACCATCCTTGTGGCCTCCTCAAATGGTGACAATACAGTGCATGCATCCTTAATGATCAGCCATTGGCAGGGGGAAAAAAAGCAGAGGCGGCCTGAGCCTATAGTTGTGCTGTAATGGCACAGGTACTCATTGACGGCCCTCTGCTGCATGTATAGTCACTGCAGCATTCCCAAAGTTGAGTTCTAACTTGTCATAAATCAGGCGGTTTATGGGCAGGTGGAATTCCTGCTGAATTTCAGCCAACCGAAGGCTGGCTGTATATGACCGGCTGAAATGGCTACAGACTCTTCTGGCCTGCTTTAGTACATCTTGCAACCCTGGGTACGTACTTAGGAAACAATGCACCACCAAATTAAGGACATGTGCCAGGCATCAACTTTCCCTGTCTAAGGGCGGAAAGGAGGTTTGAGCCATTATCAGACACCACCATTCCTGGCTCCAACTGGCATGGTCTGAACCACCTCTGGGCCTGTCCCTGCAAAGCTTCAAGAATCTCTGCTCAGGTGTGGTTCCTGTCCCCTAAACACACCAGCTGAAGCACTGCATGGCACCTTTTAGCCTGACTCTGGAAAGAGCCCTTTGAATGCTTAGGGAGTACCTGATGTTCATAGGACAATTCTGCAGAGGAGGGCATGGAGGTGGCGGAGGAGGAGGGGGTAGAGCTCACAGGTCTGGCATCATCACCACCAGCTGTATGGAGACGTGGGGGCACAACAAGCTGCAGCACCGAGCCCTGTTCTGCATCCTTTTGAGTTGCAAGCAGCGTTATACAGTGTGCTGTGAACAAAATATATCGTCCCTGACCATGCTTGCTGGACCACGTGTCCGCAGTAAGGTGGATTTTATGGCTTACTGCCTTGCCCAACAATGTCAGAACATTCCCTTCCACGTGATGGTAGAGAGATGGAACGGCCTTACGTGAAAAGTGGTAGCGACTGGGAACCTGCCATTGTGGTACAGCACATTGTGCGAATTCACGGAAGGGGGCAGAATCCACCAGGCTGAAAGGCAGAAGTTGGAGAGCCAACAGCTTTGACAAGCTTGCATTCAGACACTGGGCATGTGGGTGGCAGGGACTGTATTTTTTTTTCCGCTGCAGCGGATGGGGCAGAGAAATGTGCTGGCTACGGTCTACAGCTGGTGGTGTGCTGCTGGCAGATGTGCTGCTAGGACCTGGGACACCCTATGCTATACCATCATCCCTGTCAGTGGAGGCTGCTGAGAGGTAATGACTCAGTATCGCAGGGGCAGACTGAAGTGGGTAAGGAGGAGGGACTTATTTGTGCCCCTTTTGTGTGGCTTTTAGGTGCTTTTGCAAACGGGCTGAGTGGTTGGATGTTAAATGCCATGTTAAGCATGTGGTACCCAAATGGTTGGTGTTTTTCCCATGTTTGATATGCCTGAGACAGTTTGCAGATAGAAACAGTGCAATCTGCTGCAGATGTGCTGAAAAAGGCCTAGAGAGCTGAGGGAGTGGGCCGGGAGATAACAGCTGCAAAATGTGGTGGAATAGGGTGGCTGCTCTCTACTCTTTCTTGATGTCGGCCTCCTTGAGGTTATGCCACCTCACCTTCAGTTTCCTCCTCTGCTCTATCTGGCACCCAAGTCACATCAGTGACCTCATCATCATCATCATTTCCATCTCCTCCAGCTTCATCATTACCACTGGAGACAACTTGGCAATACGCTGAGGCTTGGGGAACATGAATGCCAATTTGTCTACCAGAGTTACTCCCTCTCTCTAGGCTCATGTTCCTGTCATCCTCAACCTCAGAACCAACATCTGAATCCAGTAATGGCTGGGCATCATCAAGGAGCAAATGGCTGATGCTGTGGTCAAATAACTCAGCTGACTCCACAATGACTGATGTTGGGGCTATGGCAGGAATAGATGAAGACAAGGAGGCCGGTTTATCCACTCTGGCAACTGCAGGGGACTGCACACTTGTCCCTGCTTGCGTGACAGAGGATGAGGAAGGTTTAGTAAGCCAGTCCACCACCTCTTCTGCATGCTGTAGCTGGATAGCACAGGCAAACTCACTAAACAGAGGAAATGATGCCCTGCCTGAGGACTGACCACCACGTCCACCTTTGCCTGTGGACACAATTGCTGCTGGCCCCCTTACAGTGCCAAGGGAACTGCCTCTCCTTGTTGTCCTCCCAGACATTATTGTGAGGGGGCGGTGCTTATAAGTAAATGTAAAGAAGACGTTGAAATCTGTACATAGATGCACCTTAATCAATGTAAAAAGGTGTTTGGTGCACTTTAATTTGAGTACTCACACTACACAGGCACACTCCACGGATACACTATAATATACTGCAATATAATGCGCCAAATGTACAGTGATGCACAGAACTATATGGCATTAAACTGGCAGTAACACACACAAAACTATATGGCGTTAAACTGGCAGTAACGCACACAGAAATAAATGGCGTTAAACTGGCAGTAACGCACAAAACTATATGGCGTTAAACTGGCTGAAAAAGCACACAGAACTATATGGCATTAAACTGGCAGTAACGCACACAGAACTGTATGGCGTTAAACTGGCAGTAACACATACAGAACTATATGGCGTTAAACTGGAAGTAAAGCACACAGAAGTAAAGGGCGTTAAACTGTCAGTAACGCACAAAACTATATGGCATTAAACTGGCAATAATGCACACAGAAGTAAACGGTGTTAAACTGGCAGTAACGCACAAAACCATATAGCATTAAACTGGCAGTAACGCACACAAAACTATATGGCTTTAAACTGGCAGTAACGCACACAGAACTATATGGCGTTAAACTGGAGGTAACACACACAAAACGATATTGCGTTAAACTGGCAGTAACGCACACAGAAGTGAATGGCGTTAAACTGGCAGTAACGAACAGAGCAGTAAATGGTGTTAAACTAGCAGTAACACAATCAAATAGACGGTGTTGAACCGTCACTACACTGACGCTATCTGAACTGTTCCTACTCTAGCAATACACTAATGTAAAGATTATTGACACGGTTTCACTACACTACACTGAAACTATATAAGCTGTACCTACTCTACACTAATGTATGTATGAATGACACGGTCTCACTACACTACAGTGAAACTATCTGATCTGTCCCTACTCTAGCTGCACACTATGCAAAGCTAAATGATGGTCCTCCTCACTACACCCACACTATCTCTAGACTGACACTAAACTAATATTCTACACTGACAATTGAAGCAAAATAGCACAGTATAGCACACTAAATAATAGCACTGAACAATGCCCTGTTCTATCTCTCTCCATGTCGAAATCACACAGAAAATGGCTGCCATTGAAAGAATATTTTTATACTGTGGGGCGGGAATGAGCCATGATTGGATAAAGTCAGGATGACAGTGTCCAATCATGACTCTGACAGTGCTCTGTGCCCTGATTGGCTGAAGCTTTCACTGCTTCAGCCAATCAGGGCTTGCAATGCACTGTTCAGCGTTGCAATGCATTGTGGTCAGTTGGGGGGGCGAACAAACAGTCAAACGACCTGTTTGTTCGGCTGTTCGCCTAATGAACGAGCAACGAAAGTTCGGCCCGAACTTATGCTCGGCCGAACCATTTGCCCATCTCTACCCAGCACTACCGTTATACTCCTCGGCAGACTGTTGTAAATGACATTACAAGGAAACCATAACTGTCTTACACATAACCATATGCCCTGTTGACATTTCATGTATAAGAAAGCCCAGCATTACCGCTATGCTCCTGGGCAGTTTGTGATAAATTACATTACAAGGAGACCGTAACCGTCTTACACACAATCATATGCTTCTGTGACATTCCATATATAACAGTGGTTCTCAACCTTTCTACCTTGGTAAAATTTCCCAAGTTGTGGGGACGCCTAACAGTAAAATTTCGTAGCGTGGGTTGTCAGCACCCAAGGCAAGACAAGTAAGTCGCGCCCCTAACCCACGGACATTTAGCGCTCACTGAGTCTCTTCCACTCGTACAGTATTAAAACCCCTTATGGTACATTTTAGGATGGATGTACCACTCTCTCTTTGTTCTCCTTTCTTTCCATTTTATCTCTCTCTATCCTAATTTCTTGTTTTTTTTCTTCCATCCCTCTCTCTAGCCATCTTTCTTGTTCTTTATCTTATTCTTTATCTCCCTTTTTCTTTGTTTCTCCCCCTCTTTTCATCTCCCTTCCCTGTATTCTCTATATTTAATCCTTGTCTTACTCCTTGGTGGGAGGGTGAGGGGAATGGGATGAGTGGCAGTGCTGATGGGGAGTTGGGATGAGTGGCAGTGCTGGTGGGGGTGTCTTCAGCTCTGTGGTATCTCACAAGCAGTTACACCTATGCCAAAATCAGGAGATAGGGTCCCCTCCAGCCCCTCCACAATTCACCAGTCAGCTGACCTCTAGTCTCTGCCTCCAGCCATGCTGTGAACTGAATGGGTGGCTGCAAAGAGGCTAAGTGGGCGGCCATGGGCTCCAGGGACAGCCCTGCTGGGCGGCCGCGAAAAGGCTGCTGGGAGAGAGGTGCGGGCTTCAGGAACAGCCCAGGATTCAGTGACCCATGGCAAATTGTCATTTGACCCCCAGGTTGAGAACCACTGATATATAAGAAAGCCCAGCACTACTGCTATGCTCCTGGGAAGACTATGGTAAATTACATTACAAGGAAAACTTAACTGTCTTACACATAACCAAATGCTTCCGTGACATTCCATATATAAGAAAACCCAGCACGACCGCTATGCTCCTGGGCTGACTGTAGTAAATTACATTACAAGGAAACCTTAAGTGTCCTAAACACAACTATATGCTTCTGTGACATTCCATGTATAATCCCTTTCATGACTAAGCCTATTTTTGACATTTGGTGTTTACAAGTTAAAATCTGTATTTTTTGCTAGAAAATTACTTAGAGCCCCTAAACATTTTATATTTTTTTAGCAGAGAATCTGGAGAATAAAATGGCGATTGTTGCAATATTTTATGTCACACGGTATTTGTGCAGCAGTGTTTTAAATGCAACTTTTTGGGAAAAGGGACACTTTCATGAATTAAAAAAAAAAACAAACAGTAAAGTTAGCCCAATTTTCTTTTTTTAAACTGTATATTTTTAGACCCCCGATCCCTCCATAAAGAGTACCTGTCACCACCTATTACTGTCACAAGGGATGTTTACATTCCTTGTGACAGCAATAAAAGTGATCAAAAAACATTTTTTTTTTAAACACAATTTATTAATATAAAAATAAATAAAATAAATAAGAAACATTTTTTTTTAAAGCACCCCCGTCGCTGCAAGCTCGCGCAGCAAAGAACTCATACGGAAGTCGTGCCCGCCTATATAAACGGTGTTCAAATCATACATGTGAGGTATCGCCGCGATCGAGATTTTTAGGTACCGTAGTTTGTCGCCATTCCACAAGTGCGTGCAATTCTAAAGCCTGACATGTTTGGTATCTATTTAATCAGCGTAATATCATCTTTCACATTATACAAAAAAAAGCCGTTTTATTTTTGCAAAAGAAGTACATTAATGCTAAATTGGTACATAGGGGAGCTGGAATTTGGAAAAAATGTAAACAAAGGTGAACTTAGCCTTTAAATACTAGGGTCACTCAAAAGGACCATGTATATATAGGGTAACACAAGTTCAGCAGGGAAGCAGGTTTCATTCTGTTATTACATTTCCTTTATATTCCTTATCCACATTAATATAGATTACGTGGAGTTTACACATTTGTTTTATCTAGGATGCAAAGAACTGTGTTGCCAACGTTGTGGCCATATAGGTGTCACAGTATAAATACCCCGTGGAGGCATATCAATAAAACCCAGGCTTAATCACACAAGCACTTTTCATGCCAGTTACTTTTTTTAATTGAAAGCAGCTGCAAAGAAATTCCTAACTGGGCTGATGATTGCTGCAATAACTCAGTGTGCAAATCAAAGGGAAACATTCTGATCCTGTCACGCTCCCAGATTCAATAAGAAATTACAAAGCGTTAATGCAGTCTTAAGCGGCCGTTAATGCTTTGTGAATGCCAATAGATCAAAGCAAGATGGATTTTGCCATTGCCTGGATCTGACTAATGTCTGTATTTGCATCTAGTGGATATGCCAGCTTAAACTTGGTATATTCACTCATTCGAATGAGCAAATAGTTTTCCTTTTAAAGGTAATGTCCAATAAAAATTGAAAATTAAACCTTCAGATGCATGTAGGCATCACAGCCTACCTGCTAAGTAGTTATGGTATTCAGGCATTTCTGTAGTGTACCAACCACTTATGTCTGTAACCTGGTGATCCTGGAACACCCTCATTGGGGATCAACACCCTCCTTGCTGATTTGAACACACAAAAAGTCTGATGTACTAAAATGTTTTTTGAGACACCAGTTAGACTCACATGTGACTAGAAAGTTTGAAGATGATTGGTGATCCAGGAAGCTGAGAGAGGAGAGAAGTTACACACCATAGATTTCTGGAAGTACACTCCTACTGCCCTCCTACTGATCTTGTAGAGGTGTTTGTGCTTTTTCTGCAGTACAGAATGTAGATTAAAGCAACCCTGTCACTATAGAAGAGTCATTCAAGAAAGCATACGTACAATGGAAGACTTTATAAATATTTACCTTTCCCTGCTGGTGAACACTACACTGATTATGAGAATCCCCTCACGAAGTCCACTGGGAAACCAAAATGTCTCTGATTTCCGCATCACAACAGAAGACAGTGGTTATGTGGAGGTTAGCTGGAGGAACTTGTGACAGCTGCAAGTGACCCAGAAGATTGACACTCTCAAAAGTTTTGGTTTCCCTGTGGACATTGGGAGACCATTTTTCAGGTTCAAGGCAGCAGTAAAGGTAAATATTTACAACCTTCTTTTACAGTTATGCCTTGCTTAACCCCTTGTCACAGTGGTCACATGATCAGGAGCCAGTCCCACTAGATACCAATCATTAACGGAGACCAAGAGTCATCTTTCACAGGTCGATAAAAAAATACAAAAGACTGGGCGCAAAAGGTAATAGTCAAAAAAGGGCCTAATATGTATAAACCCACAGGTTTGACTGCTCACATAATCATAGACCAATTGAGATGTAACCAAAAAAACTTCAAAAATGGAGCGCATGAACTGTGTTATTTGCTGAAAGTGTCCAACTCATAGGGACAGTAGATGAACCAGGAATTTGATTGGTAAAATAAATGCTTCAATTTATTCCAGAAGTTCAAAACTTAACCTTGAACAGGTCGGTTTCTATGCTAGGAGCGTGCAGTGAGCAAGCACAGAAACATTGGCTGCCCAGCAACAAAAACCTGCACCTTGGGGGTGGTAAAGCCCACCTCTTTGCCATTGAATATATGTGTAATGCAGTTGTCAAGCGCTTAAACAACTTTTCTATAGAAACAGGATCGCTTTACGGTAATTAGGGTTGAATTAACCTTTTGACTTTTAATTTGTTTTTACATAATAGCTTATTGAACGCTTTCACTGGTTGCTTGTAACAACATTTTTAAATAAAATTATAAATTCCTATTGACCTGAACATTTCTCCAAATAGCAAGTTGTGGGTAAGAATAATTAAACTTACTGCCCCTAGTGTTTGATAGAATAGTAAAAAAAGTGAAAGGGGCAGAAGGCCACAGCAAAAGCAAGTAGCTTAAGAAAAAAAGAGGGGCATTGAAAGAAACCCCAATATCATTGAGAAAACTAAAACATACCTTATAGGTAAAAATATGAAAGGTTATACTTGTACTTTAGAGTATCCACGTGCATTAGATCATAACTAAAGCAGAGTTAGGGCTTGTGTTTGTGAGTGTTTTTGTTTTGTAGGGGAGGGGTATTTAGGCTAGTATATTTATTAATTGAGTGTTTGTATTTGTGATTTTTTTTTCTTTGTATTTAGTGTTTCTCTATTTGTGTACCGATACGTTCAATGCATGTTACCTTTTTTTACTTACATTCTTTCTATTTCTGCTTTTATTTCTTAAAAAACATAAAATGGCGAGGCTTTTGAGGGACTGAGTTTTGGCATAAGAACAGGTTTAGGATAGTGGAAAGAAGCCTCAGGAGTCGTATAAAGTCCATTGCCACCTTAGAAACCACCAAAAACATCTAACACCTTCCCTGTTGAAACCAATGTATTTGCACTTAAAGCGGAGTTCCACCCAAAAATGGAACTTCCGCTTTAAGTGCAGGTGGGGTAGCGGATACCCTCTTTTTAGAGGCATCCAGCTCCCACTTTCTCCCGGGGCTCCGTGGCACTGGAAGTAAGATTACTTATCCCCCCTCCCTCCCTGCAATCTTCTGGGACACGTCACAGGTCCCAGAAGATTGCCCAACCATTCACAGCGTGCAGCGCGGCTTGCCCATGTGAAGCCACAGCTGGGCGCCCATGGTAAGAATTCCGGCGTCTCAGAGAGGAGGGGGAGAGGAGCGGGGCTTCGTACGCCCACATCGCTGGACCGTGGGACAGGCGAGTGTCTGATTATTAAAAGTCAGCAGCTACACTTTTTGTAGCTGCTGACTTTAAAAAAAAAATTTGGGCAAAACTCCGCTTTAAGTCTAGGAAATGCAATACTTTCCAATTTGCTTATCTCAAATTAACAACAGTCTACAACTAGCATTATTCAAAGTATGGTGAAATCTTCATATAAAATATTTCTTGGTGGACACATAATTTTCTAATTTTTTTTCTAATGTTCTAATACATCTACATATGTGTTTTTATCCTCTGTGCACAAGCTCTTTTCTTTTTGTTCTGCAGTAGCATAAAAATTCTAATTGATACATGAACTAAATGCACAGCCCTCAATTACCATTGCAGTTTAAAATGAATACTATCAACTGTATGATCTTCAGTGAAGTATTTACTGTCTCCGGATTGTAGTTGGACAACAGCCTGATTGTATTTTAAGTATGTTAATTGAGAGTTTGTATTATTAATTACATTGGTTTTCTTGCAAAAAGCGGTTATCTTCCAGTCTGAACTGCTATTAAAAGAAGGCATTTTGCTGTCTTTAAATGCTGTGAGTCTGCATAAAAATTGCGGAATTAATTTACAATACCACTGCTGCAGCTCATTTCATTTAAATCCAGACTGAGATAGATGTACCACACTAGGCAAAGATCAATATCTTTGTAAAGCTCTGCAAAGGTTTTATGCATGTCATACCAAAGACACCAATGGAAAACAACATTGTATGTATATGTTGGACCATTTAAAAGTTTACATTTTTAAAGTGCACTGTGATAATATGCCATTATGCCCTCCATTAATGTCTTTCCCTGTGGCCTTCTGGACATCATCACATACCTGCATCTCAGTAATCCTATATCAGGCTTGCATATGATACCTGAAAGACAGTGCATTTTTTCACTGTTGTTCTTGTAATAGATGACAGCTTTTATGCCTTTCCCCCACTTCATAGCACTTTACAATTAATTTTCCTTACACTTATTTGGTACATTGATGCAGGAAGATGAATAAATGCATAGATGGTCACATTTATTTTCTGTTTTTAAACAAGCTGGTATTGATCCAGGAGGTTGAATAAAGGCATATATGATCAAATACTGTATGTTTTATGTTTATTAATTAGCAGGTAAAACCATTGTCACTGTGACAGTAAGTGAAGGCAAATCTCCCTAATGGAGTCCTGGATAGCAGAACCCCCCACAGTGGTTTCAGGCTGGACTTACACTTTAAAAGTGCTGTAATTGGTAAAAATATTGAAATACTTTAGGGTAAACACTGTAGCTGCTGATTTTTAATATTAGGACACTTACCTGTCCAGGGATCCTATGATGTCGGCTCCCCAGACGATATTTCAATCGGTTCTCGGGTGCTGCCGCCGCCATTCCTTCTAAGGGAAACTGGCAGTGAAGCCTTGCAGCTTCACAGTCGGTTCTCTACTGCTCATGCGTGAAGCGCACTACGCTTTGAGAATGGCCCAGCTGCAGGAGGAGGAGGAGGGGGGCCAAACTTCTGGGGGATCTCGCCATGGCGAAGTCTCCCAGGAGTAGGGATGGATGCCTGTCAAAAACAGGTACCCGTTCCCCCAAAAGGTGCCAAATGTGGCAGCGGAGGGAAGGAAGCAAACAAGTGGAGCTTCCCCTTTTGGGCGGAGCTCCGCTTTAACAGTGGTGCAACCACATCTGTTTTATGACAACTTGTCTTTAAATTTGTCTGTAAAGCAGAACTAAACCCTCCTATCATTTTCAGCCAAGGAAGCTGCCCTCTTGGCCCTGTTTGATCTTCAATCGCCATGATGTTGCACATCAGTTGCACATCAGTTATGACACCAGACATTTGATGGTTTGATGGTTGAGAGCACAACCAATGTGACAATTACATTCCTGGCACGTGCCAGGAATGTAACTCTTTTTTGAAACCGTTAAATTGATGGATTTAGTTCCATTTTAAGGCATGCTCCCACCCCCCTGAGTGCAGCCAACCAGGAGAAATGCTTACCATTTGTCCTCAATTCAGTAATCTCCATAGTGTGTCCCTGCCCAGAGGTGCAAAGCCTTGCTTCTGAAAGTATCCCAGCCCAGGCCTCCTCATCCTGCGTGTGGAAATCATGGCCCAATTTATTATTTTAAGGAAAGCAGTACTCTGCAGGACCGCTGTAGGTCACAATGACAATATTCCCCATAGAAATTAATGTGGTCACTCTACACATGTGCAGGATGAAGGGGATATGGCAGGAGCACTTTCTGAAGCAGGGCTTTGCAGCTCTGAGCAGGGCCAATCATTGAATATCACACAAAGGAAAGCATTTCTCCAGGTGAATGGCAGGCAGAGGGGTGGGACCGGTTTTAAAGGACAACTTTTAGAAGAGGTACAGCTGACCTTAAATAAAGGATGCAGACTTAAAAAAAAAACACAGTTTCTGTCTTTCTAAAGGATACAAAGGTATGTGGTGTAATAAATTAAATGGAACACGCTTCCATGTTCCAAGCTGACCTAGACATACTGTGTGCCTTGGCAATTACTTGGCAAATGAGATTCTGTGTGACTTAATGTAAAGTTGTGCATTTGTATGCAGCATGCAATCAGGGGTGGAGGTGGGGGTCAATTGACTAACTTGATAACGGAAAATAGAGAGAGAAAAACACAGTTTAGATCTATACCAAACATCGGTAAGAACAAAGTTCTAGTGTAAGTGGCAGCTTACATAAAGTATGTTCTAGAAAGGGAGTGTGAAGAAAAGGAAACTGAATAAATTGAAACACGAAAGACTTCTGTTAGGAACCTTCCATATGAGGTTTATGATATATAAAAAAATAATTAGCATACTGTTTACAATAAGGGTATTATTAAGGGATGAAGAGTGAAAGTCTCCACCCACAATGTTTTTATTGCTGTCCGTTTCCCTGATAGGTGGATTTGCCCTCTCTATTTGTATCATTAACTATTGTCCCCAAAACAGAAAATCATGAGAAATCCAATATTTTACAGTTGTCAGCAGCACAATAAGTGATGATAAATATTGCAATGGGTCACCTGTTCAGGTCACAACTGTGTATGAGTAGGATATCCCTCCCTTTGTGGAGATTTCCCCCCACTTCTTGTTTTATTTGCAGAATACATACACCAAAATTAAATTTCCCTACTTTATGCAAATTCGTTTGGGCTACATACATAACATAGTGTATCTACAAAGAGCTTATCTTCCCTTTTGACCCGTAAATATTTTCCTTTGCAGAGATTTCTTTTCCACGTCCTTCTCCTCCACAAACAGCACCTGGTAGGAGTAATAACATTACTCCCCCCATTCATGTTACAGTGCCTTGGCCCAGTATTTGGCTGGTAGATTTGAGAACTATCACAGGGGAGGAGGCTGAGCCATTCCCAGAAGTGTGAGGTATTTTAAATAGCTGCAGAGGGGGAAGGAACAGGGGTGACCACTAGTATAGGGAGTATAAAGGGTCGCCTTCCCCTGCATGTCCAATGAGGAAAATAAGGACAATAGGATTTTTGCTAGTACATGATTGGTTTATTAGCATAACAGCTTCACCTTATTTCCTTATGCTCAAAGAACATATATTTTCCAAAGTGAGCATTTGCTTTAGCTCCTGCCTCTCAATACAGGATTATAGTCTTCCACTTAAAAAAAAAATGTGCTGCAGTACTTAAGAAGTACATCTGCACTTAGAATCCCCACAAATACCTGTTAAGTCTGCCAGTAAAGTGCAGCTTCCTGTAATGGTGTGGCTACGATGCTGCACTGCTCTTTAATTCAGAGCAAAGTTGCCACTCTCATTTAGCTGTACCTATTTGCACTACAGTAGGATGAGAAGATGTTCGCAGAAGGTGTTGCTATCAGCATTGTCCCTGCTGATTCAAAAGCCTGTAGCTTGTCAATTGTCACCTGACCACACCTAGTTCTGCCCACTGCTTTTTGGATTGACAGCACTGTTATAACTCCCCCACTGTGAGCTGCAGTGTTTGGGAGGGGTAGAGTGTGAAGCACAAATAAAGGATGAACCAAATGTTCAGTCAGCGAAGATAAAGGAAGTTTATGAGGCTTGTGTTTCATATAGTACCTGGAAGCGGTACTTGTTTAGATTGTCATACAGGAGTCTTTGGTTTAGTAAATCAACCCCATTCTATTCTATGTGAAAATAAATGAATTATTTCCACTCTTTAAAACGAAGTTTGGGTACCAGTAGCATTCACCATATTTAAAAAACAACAAATGTTACATTCTTTGACTAAGATCACTTTAAAATATTCATTGTTTTAACATAAAGAATAATTGTTTTTTCCCTAAATATAGAAATAAAAAAGCTAACTAATTGTTAAAGAAAAACTTAACCCAAGCCCAAAATGTAACATTCTAGCAACTTATCAGTCCTTAGATGTGATGGTTACATTACATTTTTCAGTCTAAGCCCATTTTTAGCAAGATTTTGAGAATATTTGCTTCCATTTTTTTATTATACTTTTTGTGATTTAAAGTGTAAGTAAACACAAAATATATTTTTCAGCGGGGTTGACATCATACTACACTATATACAGTTGCTAAAGTGGACCTTAAGGCAACATTTTTTTAGATTTGGATAGAGTGGTGAGGGATTAGTACCACTGTTAGGTTCTTATTTTCTGTGTCCCTGTAATGCAGTGCACACACGAGTGGACTTTTCGACTGGACTGGTCCGAAGGTCTATCGAAGGACGGACTTTCCCAATGAACGGATTTGCCTACACACAATTACACCAAAGTCCGATGGATTCGTACGTGATGATGTACGACTGGACTAAAATAAGAAAGTTCATAGCCAGTAGCCAATAGCTGCCCCAGCGTCGGGTTTTGTCCATCGGACTAGCATACAGACGAGCGGACTTTTCAACCGCACTCGAGTCTGTCGGAAAGATTTGAAACATGTTCCAAATCTAAAGTCCGAAAAAGTCCGCTGCAGGTCCGATGAAGCCCACAAACGGTCGAATTGTCCGCCGGACTCGGTCCGTCAGACCAGTCCGGTCCAAAAGTCTGCTCGTGTGTACGCGGCATTAGAGGGATTTAACCTCCCTAATTGTCCTGGTCAGTAATCTACCAGGAAATTAAGAATGAATCCAAAATTTTGAGTTGCCATCATAACAGAAAAAGGGGGGAAATCTTACAATTGTTCCTGTGCCAGTATACACTATATTGTCAAAAGTATTGGGAACTTAAATGGCATCCCAGTCTTAGTCCGTAGGGTTCAATATTGACTTGGCCCACTCTTTGCAGCTATAACAACTTCAATTCTTCTGGGAAGGCTATCTGCAAGGTTTAGTAGTGTGTCTATGGGAATGTTTGACCATTCTTCCAGAAGCGCATTTGTGAGGTCAGGCATTGATGTTGAATGAGAAGGCTTGGCTCACAGTCTCCACTGTGGTTGAGATCAGGACTCTGTGCAGGCCGGTTAAGTTCCTCCACCCCAAACTCGCTCATCCATGTCTTTATGGACTTTTCTTTATGCACTGGTGCGCAGTCATGTTGGAACAGAAGGGGCCATCCCCAAACTGTTCCAACAAAGCTGGGAGCATGGAATTGTCCAAAATATCTTGGTATGCTAACGTCTTAAGAGTTCCCTTCACTGGAACTAAGGGGTCAAGCCCAACTCCTGAAAAACAACCGGCGCACACCATAGTCCCCCCTCCACCAAATTATTTGGACCAGTGCACAAAGCAAGGTCCATAAAGACATGGATGAGTAAGTTTGGGGTGGAGGAACTTGACTGGCCTGCACAGAGTCCTGGCCGTAACCTGATAAAACACCTTTGGGATGAATTCGACGGAGCCTGCTAGCCAGGCCTTCTCATCCAAAATCAGTGCCTGAGCTCACAAATGCGCTTCTGGAAGAATGGTTAAACATTCCCATAGACACACTCCTAAACCTTGTGGCCAGCCTTCCCAGAAGAGTTAAAGCTGTTATTTGCTGTAAAGGGTGGGCCAACTCAATATTAAACCCTACAGACTTATGCCGCAACACACAATCGCACATTTCGACAACTAAATCCATGTTTTTTTTCCGACGGATGTTGGCTCAAACTTGTCTTGCATACACACAGTCACACAAATGTTGTCGGAAATTCTGAACGTCAAGAACGCGGTGACATACAACACGTACGACGAGCCGAGAAAAATGAAATTCAATAGCCAGTGCGGCTCTTCTACTTAATTCCGAACATGCGTCGGAATTGTTCACACGCCATAGGAATTTCCGACAATGCATTTTGTTGTCGGAAAATTTGAGATCCAAATTTTGTTTGTCGGAAATTCTGATGGAGCCTACACACAGTCGGAATTTCCAACAACAAGCTCACATCGAACATTTGTTGTTGGAAAATGCTACCATGTGTACGCGGCATATGACTGGGATGCCATTAAAGTTCATGGGAGTGTAAAGGCAGGCATCCCAATACTTTTGACAATATAGCGTATGTATATATTCTACATCATTTCCTAAAACAAGAATGAAGTTGAATGCTTTCTATAGACTTACAGCTATACATAATTTTATTTTATGTACATTAAAAAAATCATAGGATAGCATTTTGATCCAGGGAATTTTATCTGAAAAATATATGAATTCTATTAACAAGAGCAATATTTTTTTCCTGGTATGCATGAACTCAATGGACATTTGCCTTTGTAAGCTGAAATTAATATGTATCAATGTAATTATACAAAGGGTTCTCCATTAACTTAAAATAATCTAGTTAGACTACATTTTTCTAATGATATGCCTTAATAGACATGCATTTGATAACATAACAAAATTAAAATTTACATATGATATTATTCCAATATCTAATGCATGAAATTAGATATAAAATAGATGAGAGCATTCATTCTTCAGGAGAACAGAGGTGAGCAAATTGATTTAAAATGTATGTTGCGCCAAAAAACATTTTTCTAATTGTGGATAGAGTGGGGAGATTGTTAGAACTCCTGTCAGGCTTTTACTGCTATCCGGGGTTCCATTGGAGTGATTTACAATTAATTCCTGTCATGCTGAGATCAATTTACCAGATATGAAAGATGGAAATTCTGCAACAGCATCATAGACAGAATTAAAAATGATTTTTGTTAGTAGGGTAAAAAAGGTTAGAAACCTTGTCAAATGTTTTTTTTATGTCTGTATCCCTCTTGCAGACTTTTCTTGACTTCCTGTCAGCAGAAAAGGCATTGAGGGTAAATCTCTTCACAGTGAAACTATAATTAAAAAAATATTAATAATTGCTGGATGTTGGATAATCAATGGCACCACATCCCTACGTTGTGACAAATTTTGTAGGAAAAGGATATAGTGGGACTTTTAAGGTGCCATAAACAAATCAAAAACCAATATATATATATATATAAAAATATCAAATTTATTTATACATAGATAACATCATCAGGATATCATCATAGAATAACCATATGTTAGAGATGGACCGCAGTATTTTCTTGCTCTACATGTTTTGCATACGATGGCTTCATATCTCCTGAGGAAGCCATTGTAGAGCAAGAAGATACTGTGGTCCATCTCTTGCATATGGTTATTGTATGATGATATCCTGATGATTTTATCTATGTATAAATACATTTTATATATATATATATATATATATATATTGGTTTTTGAGTTGTTTATGGCACCTAACAAGTCCCACTATTTTTTTCCTACAAAAACGTGTAACAAAAAAAATGTGAACAGGCATGTCTCCTTGGCATTAAAGGTTCTTACCTGCCTGTCTACACTGTACAATTGAGCTGCACATGTGCAGCTTAGTGTACAATTTCTTTAATGAACTTCCATGCCTGCATAGGAGTGAAGTTGTCTCGGCCTTGCCAAAGATTGGTACCCAGAAAAAGACCAGCCAGAGATGTCAGTGGCCAGTAAGGAAGTCCCAGGACACAGAGCCCCAGATAGCAGTAAAAAACAGACAAGTATTCTAATCCTTGACATACACATTACTTGCACTTTATTTATCCACTGCTATATATGCTCTAAATTTGAGAGTCTCAGAGTTGGAGTTAGGACTGCAGTATAGAGAGGAGCCTTGGCGAGGCAATGCGTGTAAACAAAAACCTCTATTTTAAACATAAATTGTTAGATAGGGCAATTTTTTGCAGGCTAGCTGGTAAGCATGCTAGAAATTTTGTATGACTTGTTGGTTTGACTTTGCGTGGATAGCTTCAGCTGACATTGTGCTCTTGTTGGGCATCTAATGTGTCCCTGTGCCTTTAAGGAGGAGTGGGCCCCTTCAGACATACCTGCCCTTTTTTCATACATTGCTATATATGCTCCAACTTGGAGACACTCAGATTTAGAGTTAGGATTGCAATATAGAGTGGGGTCTTGGAGAGGCACCGCGGCTTCCACATATATTTGCAAATGTGTGCCACTAAACCCTCTGCTTTTAACGTAAATTGTTAGACAGGATGAATTTGTTGTTTTCTTTGCAGGCTAGCTGGTAAGTGTGCTGGAAATTGTTTTCTTTGACATAGACCTTAGGTACAGATGGTACATATCTTACCTGTCACAGAAGATAAAAAATGTTAAATAGTTTGAATATGTGCATGCAGATTGATGGTCTGCAGAGAGCCATGATATTCATAAATTCCAAAAAAATGTGAGCTACCAAATGAATCAGATTTGCTAGTTTACAAATGTATTCACTCTTATATGAGAATGATTACAGTTGAAACTAAATAATTAATAGAAATTAACCTTAATCTTAACCAACATAACACATAAGCAGCATCATGGAGGTGGGCCTTCTTCTGAGGCACTGCATAAATGCACACCATCATTTGTGCTTGAAGTACACTACCAGCACAGAGATCACCAACAGCTTGGGGTCTTGTTCTAACCAAAGGGAGTTGGGAGGATTGGCTCTTGATCACATAATCATCTTGGCTATCACAGTGATCAGTCAGTAATCCCACACTTGTAGTATCTTTCTCCTTTTTAATAGAGAAACATTGAATCTTTTTCTTCTAATCAGAGAAGAAATATATATACAAACTAAATCTGTGTTAAAATAATTTTAACTACAACAATAAAGCTAAAATAGCTAGATCGGGGTTATATTTAGTTTAGTGTTAGTGTTATGCCCCGTACACACGGTCAGACTTTGTTCGGACATTCCGACAACAAAATCCTAGGATTTTTTCCGACGGATGTTGGCTCAAACTTGTCTTGCATACACACGGTCACACAAAGTTGTCGGAAAATCCGATCGTTCTAAACGCGGTGACGTAAAACACGTACGTCGGGACTATAAACGGGGCAGTGGCCAATAGCTTTCATCTCTTTATTTATTCTGAGCATGCCTGGCACTTTGTCCGTCGGATTTGTGTACACACGATCGGAATTTCCGACAACGGATTTTGTTGTCGGAAAATTTTATAGCCTGCTCTCAAACTTTGTGTGTCGGAAAATCCGATGGAAAATGTGTGATGGAGCCCACACACGGTCGGAATTTCCGACAACAAGGTCCTATCACACATTTTCCATCGGAAAATCCGATCGTGTGTACGGGGCATTAGTGTCAGGGTCAAAGGTCAGGTTTAGTATGTTTTTGGCAAGATTTAAAAAAATGATTTAGTGTTAGTGTCAGTGTGTTTTAGGTAAGATAAAAAAAAATAAAACAAAATGCACACTACTTTTTTTGGCCCTACTACGGGTACAAACAACAACTAATATACCCATATATAGTATTGCTGCAAATGTAAAGAGCAGGAGCATTTAAAGTATATTTACTATTTTGAGCTATTTTTCCTTTGATAGCAAATATCCATTAACATTTACCACCAAATGAAGGCTCAATCTATCTGGAAAAAAGCAAGATATACTATAATTCCTCTGAATACACTAAGTAGTTGTGATAATATGTACAGTTTTACTAACACATGCCAAAGTTGCAAAACTGCACTCAGGCATTAAGATTTGTTTTACCTTCAGACATTAGGAGTTAAACTCTTAACAAGCTGGTTTGTTAAAGGGGTTGTACACCCTAGTTTTTTTAAAATTAAAATAACAAACATGTCATACTTACCTCCACTGTGCAGTTCATTTGGACCCGGTCCTCCTCATCTGGGGTCCCTCAGCAGCGCTGGTGGCTCCTCCCTGCATCGAGTGTCCACGTTGGAGAAGCGCTCTCCTTGGTGGACACCCTTGCGGGCGCGCTCCTGAGTCCCGCATCTGTGTCCACTCACACAGAATGCAAGACTAGGCCCCGCCCCCCAGTGCTGCATCATTGGATTTGATTGACAGCAGCGGGAGCCAATGGCTGCGCTGCTATCAATCTATCCAATCAGGACACGAGACACCAGTTAGAGATGGTGTGCTCGTTCCCGGACAAAGGATGACAGAGTTCAGGTAAGTAAAACTGGGGGCTGGGGGGCTGCAGCACTACAGAAGGTTTTTCACCTTAATGCATAGAATGCATTAAGGTGAAAAACCATGAGGGTGCACAACCCCTTTAACTGAAGTCCCAGAAAAACATATTTACCTAAATAGACATTGTACCAATAGGCTCTGTTTGTACAGTCTTACATCCACTTTCCTTCAGTTGTGAAGTGTAATTTAATATGAATGTAAATCCAAAAGGCACCAGAGTTTTTTACCTGGTGCACTGATAATCTAAAAGACCAGGTCAGATACACCCCCTCTCGTTCTCAGCAATGTAAGTCTGTGTGAGGAAGCTTATAATAGGGGTATGACCAAAAAAATAAACATATTCCAAGGCATTTCCAAATGAAAATCAGCTAACAATCATAACATAAGTGACTACAAAACTTCAATTCAGTACAACAATTATAGGTATCCTACAGTTATCAGAAATCAACTTTCATTAGACTAATATTAACTGCCAGGAAATGAGCTCCCATTGCTTATGTCTAAACCTTACTGTACTAGATAAATCTATGAACAATGCAATGTAAACAAAAACAATTCTAACCTATTGTGTTACTTCTTTAATTTACTCCTAGAATCGCTTTATGCATAAACTTTTTGACACAAGGGTGAAAACCCTCATGAAGCCTTTGTGAAATACATTACCAATAACTGTAATAGTGAAATGTTAAGCACTTTACCACACAAATCAATATCAACATTATAAATATGTGCCCAAACCACAAGGCAACAACATACTTTTCATGCTTTTTATACACTAATACCACCACAAAAACAATATGGCAAAACATGCAGAGAATTCAAATTTACTTTAAAATGCAATTTTGTTTTCTTTACCTTCTCAGCAGACTGAGCAGTGCCAAAGAAAATTGGGATGAAGGCCAACCACACAATGCAAGTTGTATACATGGTAAAACCAATTGGCTTTGCCTCATTAAAAGTCTCAGGAACCCCACGGGTTTTGATAGCATAAACAGTGCAGGTAACCATAAGAAGCATGCTGTAACCCAAAAGGCAAATAAGGGAAAGGTCTGATATGTCACATTTGAGCACTCCTCGTGCCTGCTGGGGATCTGGCGTTCGCTGGTTTTCATAGTCTACAACAGGCCGTGATGGGTCCACAAAAAACCATACAAGCACTCCCAGCAACTGGACAGAAGAAAGACTGGCAGTGATCACCAACTGAGAAGATGGGCTGATATATCGTGGAGCACTGACTGATTTTTTACCCTGCTCAAAAATACGGTAAATACGATTTGTTTTAGTAAGCAGAGCAGCATAACTAATACTCATTCCCAGTCCAAGAAAGACCCTTCTCAGCGAACAGGTTCCATATCCTGGCTGGGCCACCATAATGAACGTGTTGACATAGCACAAAAAGATGCCAGTGAGAAGGACATAACTTAGTTCTCGACCAGATGCCTTAACAATAGGCGTGTCATTATATCGCATGAAGGTGCCCATAACTATCAAAGTTGCCAAAATGCCTAACACAGCAAGAAGAACAGGCACAACAGCCCAAGGAGAACTCCACTCAAGCTTGATGACTGGAATCGTAGTGCACAATGTGTGGTTTTCATTTGGTCTCATGTGGATTGGGCATCTCTTGCAGGTGTAGGCATCAAGCTGGTACTGATAACCTTCACATTTTTCACAATGCCAACAGCAGGGCATTCCTTTCACTACTTTCTTCCTTTCACCTGGTAGGCAAGGTTGGCTGCAGACAGAAGGTGGAATCTGAGGGAAGCTGGAAGCGGAAGTAGGGGTGCCTGGCCAGTGCATACGATCAATCTTGATGGCGAAAAGAAGATGGGAAAATTAGAAAAGAAACACAAATGTATAAAAAGATATACACTAGAGACAGTTTTAAGAAATATAAGAACAGGGTTTAAGGAACAGAAAAAAAGTGGATTGACACTGTTTTCCTTTAACTATTACAACTATTTTTCTCCAGTTACTTACAATGACATCTATTGTGTGCATTATTGTACGTCTTTGATTAACGTAAGTCAAGAAAACCAGTATTGAAAAGTTCGAAAACATGGAAGTTGCAATTGCTGACCAACTTTTGAAAATATTAGTTGCATATCTATCAAACTTCTGATATAAAGTGGAACTTTAATCAAAAAATTAAGTCTTGCTAGACCACTTCAGGGAGGCCCCTTTTGCAGGTATAGCTATGTAAAACATTAAAAATAAGTTCCTATACTGTTTAAAATTAATACACGGTCTCGCCCTGCTCTGCACATGCTCAGTTGCTCTCTATTTTTCGGAACTGTGACAAATTTGTAGAGGCCATTCGGCTGACAGCCTAAAAATTAAAGTGGAACTAAACCCATCGTTTTAACTGTTTCAACAAACGGCATGCCAGAATAGCTAAATGTCACATTTGCTTGTGTTTTCAACCAAACTGTCAAACCATGAAATGACTGGGGTCATAACTGATCACATGTGCAGCACCATGGCAGTTGCATGCTCAGGGCTTTGGGCTTCAACAAAATGGCAGCCTCCATATTGCAAATCAGTGACACAAAAAGTACTGAACCCATTGATTAGCCACTTACAATACAGGGCATTTTCACCCCCTTCCTGCCCAGGACAATTTTCTGCTTTCAGCGCTGTAAAATTTTGAATGACGATTACGCCATGCAACACTGTACCCAAAAGAAATCTTTATATTTTTTTCCCCCACAAATAGAGCTTTCTTTTGTTGGTATTTGATCACCTCTGCGGTTTTTATTTTTTGTGCTATAAACAAAAAAAGAGCGACGAGTTTGAAAAAAACACAATATTTTTTACTTTTTGCTATAAATATCCCAATTTAGGCCGATATGTATTCTACTACATATTTTTGGTAAAAAAAAAATCGTAATAAGTCTATATTGATTGGTTTGTGCAAAAGTTATAGCGTCTACAAAATAGGGGATAGATTTATGGCATTTTTATTATTATTATTTTTTTACTAGTAATGGCGGCAATCTGAGATTTTTTTTGTGACTGTGACATTGTGGCACGCATATCGAACACTTTTGACACTATTTTGGGACCATTGACATTTATACAGCGATCAGTGCTATAAATATGCACAGATTACTGTAAAAATGTCACTGGCAGGGAAGAAGTTAACAATAGGGGGCTATCAAGGGGTTAAATGTGTTACCTAGGAAGTGATTCTTATGCCCTGTACACACGGTCGGACATTGATCGGACATTCCGACAACAAAAACCTAGGATTTTTTCCGACAGATGTTGGCTCAAACTTGTCTTGCATACACACGGTCACACAAAGTTGTCGGAAAATCCGATCATTCTGAACGTGGTGACGTAAAACACGTACGTCGGGTCTATAAACGGGGCAGTAGCCAATAGCTTTCATCTCTTTATTTATTCTGAGCATGCATGGCACTTTGTGCGTCGGATTTGTGTACACATTTTATAGCCTGCTCTCAAACTTTGTGTGTCGGAAAATCCGATGGAAAATGTGTGATGGAGCCCACACACGGTCGGAATTTCCAACAACAAGGTCCTATCACACATTTTCCATCAGAAAATCCGACCGTGTGTACTAGGCAAAACTGTGGGGAGATAGGACTGACTAGGGTAGGAGACTGATCTGTGTTTCTATATACAAGGAAAACACGATCTGTCCCCTCTCCCCTGATAGGACCTAGATTTGTATGTTTACACACACAGATCCACATTCCTGCTCTGTCACGAGTGATCGGGAGTGCCCGGCTCCTCGGTGACGTGGTGGGCGTGCGCGCCCCCTATAACGCCAGGAAGCTGAGGACGTCATATGATGCTCGCCCAGAATGGGAGATCCCATCTGCAGACGTCATATGACAATGGGCGGTATAGAAGTGGTTAAGCAAGACAGCCAGGCAATTAGTATTTTCAAAAGCTGAAGTTGGAAATGGCAGCCTTCATAATTCCTGAATAGAAGTTTTATTTCAATATCAGCTTTCGTATGTCTCACAACTAAACTACAATGGATACTACACAGACTTTTTAAATCTGTCCTCCTCTGTTCAACTGTGGGCTGGCCACCTAGATACATTATTCCTGTATTTTTTGCAGATTCCACCACCCTTCCATGAACAAAAGCCATCAAAGGTTTGTCCCCGTATACAGTAGTATAAACTGGCAAAAGCTTCTAAAACACATACAACATAGGTAGAGATCTAATGCATGCTTCTAACTGTCAAAAATCTGGGCAGAGGTCAGCTCCAAAATGTTTCAACCTAATATGGTACCAACATCCCTGAGTTATATGGAATAGATAGGTAGAGGATATGGAACTTTAAAGGTACATTGAATGTGAAGAAAATAAGATGCTATGGTTACAGTCAGCTAAATAATTTGCTGCTTTACTTACTTTAAGGTGGAGATGATCTGCCCACTGTCCAATCACTCTGTATTCAGGGGTTCCATTGTGCATTTGATATTGGTAGATCTCATAACGACCTGGTGCATCACCATTTTCATTAAATGTAACTGGTGTGCCAGCAATACCTGTAAAGGTAAATCCCCTTAGTAGCATGAAATATGCACATGAGTGTTGATGCAGGACACAGCATCCTACTCGGTCCATGCTACAGTCACACAAGCAGACACATGCAACCAGGGTTTTATTGTTCACTGAATCCAACAAATATACTCAGGGTCCAGATAAATAAAAAACTCTGTTCCGAAAATCTTATTACACCTGCCACACTTTGGAAGTCACTTCAATGGAAAAAGTACAATGCAATGGGGGTTATTTACAAAAGGCAAATCCACTTTGCACTACAGTGCAAACTACAAATGCAAAGTGCACTTGGAAGTGCAGTCGCTGTAGATCCGAGGGGGACATGCAAGAAAAATAAAAAACAGCCTTTTAGCTTGCACATAATTGGATGATAAGATCAGCAGAGCTTCCCCACATTTCAGATCTACCTCTCAGATTTACAGCGACTGCACTTCCAAGTGCACTTTCAGTGCAATTTCAAGTACACTTTGCACTTGTAGTTTGCTCTTGTAGTGCAAAGTGGATTTGCCTTACGTAAATAACCCCCAATGCGTGTTTTGACATATTGTATACTTTTATATACTACATTTTGTAATATTTATATTGTATTGTAGGCAAAGGCATCTGCTTTGGGTGCTGTGGTGGAGATGCAGTTGGGGTCCAGCCATGGTCTTTTCTGCGCAGCACCATGCTGTCAAACTGACAGCTCAGTCCGGCAGATTACAATAAAAGTTTGTCTCTTTCTATGTAATCACAGCAACTCTGCTGTCAGTGTGACAGCTAATACCACCCTTAATACACAGAGCACAGCTTATTGCTGCCAGTGGTACAGTAGAGCTCCATTGATTATCTGAGAAAGCCACCGTCTCCCAGTGTCTTCACTCATTTATGAATATAGGCTACAGTTTTAGCCTTAATTCTAAAATAAGTGTTATGTATAAGTTGTTTAGGAAAAAACATTTTTTAGCCCCTTATTAACCATGTATTTTATTTACCACTTTATCCCCTTCTTCCTGCACTTTCTTTTTAATCATTAGAATGTAATGTTTTTACATTTTTGGTTTCTGTTTTTATAGCGCTGCATAAAACAGCTTTGTAAAAAAACATAATTCTAGTTCCTAAAAGGGACAAATTGCAGAATAAATGAAAAATGAAAAAAAATTGCTTTATTAATAAACTTCTTTAGATCCAATATGAAAAAGAAATTTTGGTCACAATAATATTCAAGCTAAATAAGACAAAATGGAACTGGTTTAGCCACCTCTCCTATCCTGTTCAGTTGTCCTTGGACTAAAACATGGTAACCCAGGTCAGTGAATGGCAACTGCTATCTCTGTACCTTGCACTAACACTGACAATGTACATGTGAGTATGCACTTTTTGTTTGCCTTAGATACCAGTGGAACTTTTCCCTGAACTAATTGTACTGTGGATCTAATGATTTTCAACTTTACCTAAAGCTACTTTAGCTTTCTATCTCAATTATTTTACACATTTGAGGTCTCTGCTTTAGGATAGGATTACAACTCAACAGTCAACAGTCCTGGCAGTACTCAAACCTTGTCTTATGACACCAACAATTATGCATTTTCAAAGTCTATTAGGTCCTCTGGATTTTTGTTTTGGAAAAGAACAAGCACATTGTAAATGAGTGTCAGGAAAGTTTTTCTTATCCCTATACGAAGTATGAAAACAAAGCATGATTATGACAACCAGGGAACTGGCATTCTCAAAAAGAGGTTAGCAATTCCAGACTTTATTGTTCTTGCTTGACAGGTTCCCTTAAAGGATTAATGAACATAAGTTTACAAAAGACAAGGTGAAATTCAAATGCACTGTCTTCTTTTGTCTTTCGACATAATCACCATCCCTTGCATTACCCTACTGATTAGCCTACATGCGTGTAATGTAATAATAAAGTAAGGGCAGAGGAAACCATAAATGCCTCATTTGTTACATGTACTGTACATGCTATCAGTCACTATTATCTGCCGACCATAGACTCAATGATTTTGTGGCTGATATTATGTCAATCCAAACACAATACTGTGTACGCGTAAAGAATTTTTAAAAGTAGTTTCCAACTTAAAGCGGTAGTAAACGTAGAATAGAGGGAGAATAAAATGGTGCAAATTTAGGAGGTAATCATTTAACCCACAGGTAAGCCCTATCTACGAGGGGGTGCTGATAAATATTGAGCCTTACCCAGAAAAAATTGAGCTAGGATGCTGTAAATTGCAGGGTGTACTGGCCAATTTGTCTATATTCAATGGTGTTCAATCAGCTACCTATGATTTTAAATTATCTTTCTGTTTTAGGTCCAAAGTCAACATGGCAGCACCTCCAGAAAAATTCAATGTGGAAGAGCATAGGACCATAATCAAGTTCCTGTTTCTCCAAGGGAAAGGTGCGAACCAGATCCATGATGAAATGTTACAAACTTTGGGTTACAGTGGCCCTTCATATGCAATGATTATTGGGTTGTCAATTTAAAACTGTCCATTTCGGTGTTGAAAGTGATAAACCCGCTGGAAGGCCTGATTCTGTCTCTGTGCTTGCAAATGTGAAAGCCATTGGAGGACCGCCGAATATCAGCCAAAAGTATTGCTAAATATCTGAGAATATCACATGAGAGAGTTGGTGCCATTATCCACAATGACTTGAAAATGAGAAAGCTTGCAACAAAGTGGATCTTTTGACAACCAAACAAAAGAGGAAAAGAGAAAATGTGTTGAGACATCGGTAGCTGTTTTGGCTGTTTCCTGGACAAACTGATAACTGGTGATGAGACATGGAGCTACTGTTATACTGTTCCTTTGTCTCAGGATTATAAGGAATAGAGGCACAATGGTTTCCACAGGCCAAAGAAGTTCCGTGTGCAAAGGTCAGTGCAGAAGCAAATGGTAACAGTTTTTTGGGATAAGAAGGACGTTATGCTGGTGGACTACCTCCAAAAGGGTTCAACCATCAATGCAACATATTACTGTGCTTTATTGATGAAGTTGAGGCAAAATTTCAAGCAAAAACTTTGAGGAAAGCTCTCCAAAGGTGTCATCCTGTTGCGTGACAACGCCTCGTCACACACTGCAGGTGGAACAATGGCAAAACCTGGCTCCTTCTGACTATCATCTGTTCCCCAATCTCAAAAAAACACCTAAAGGAACAACAATTTGGGAGTGTTTGGGAGGCAATGAATGCTGCAAATGAGTGGTTACACCAGCAGTCGGAAGAATTCTATTTGCAGGGACTTAAGAAGTTGCAGGACAGATGTCGCAAGTGCATTGACTTCCTGGGGGGAATATGTAGAATAGTGTGGCAGTTACAGCTTCCTAACTCAATTTATTTCTGGGTAAGGCTCAATATTTATCAGCACCCCCTTGTATAAAGCTTACCTGTAGGTAAAAATAAAAACAGAGAGTTTACTACCATTTAAAAAAAATAAATTAAGTGAAATTAAAATGAATAATAAATCAAGAATTAGCTGAAATTGTTCAAGTAGACATCCATTATCACTTTACCACCACATTTCATAATAAACTGTAAATGAGATGTAAAATATCTCTAGTTTAGTAAACAGGAAAAAAACCTTTCTATTTGGAAGGAATTCACAATAAAATGTTAATGTTTAATTGGATAAATTATTCCTTTATCTATCTTGGTTAAACAATTTTATTCACACAGCTTTTAAGTGCATGCGGTATTTTATTTTTACATAGTATTTATTTGCCCTTTTCCATACCAAGTACATGGGAGTTTAAAATTACACAAACTGCCCTTTGTGACAAAATGTATCTTTTAATATGAAACAAAAAATATAACAAAAAGCATGTATAGACATAACATCATTATTTAATTCTTGACAAATTTGCATAGTTTGGTAGAAAAAATAAAAAAGTAAATTAACCCAGCTACTTCAACATTGTGACATGGCACGATTTACATTACTATAACATAGAAGGTGTCACAAATACAATCTAGTATGCTCGCTGTACACCTTTCACCTAATGAAAACAAATCACAAGCCACTAGTACACTAATAGCCCTGATGTCTCAATATTATTCACTGTTACCAACAATTATTTGGCCATACCTCTGGCCATGATATCTTTTTGGAAAGACTAAACACACTCCTAACTGCAGTTTGACAGGCCTATGTTCAGATTCAATCAGATATCTTGCTGGAATTCAACACAATCCAAGGTGACATGTATTCCCTAGCTTGAAGCCTGTATGACTGCAGATGATATGGGGTAATGTAAATCTCTCTAACAGAAAAAAAATGTGAAATATATTTAATAGATAGGCTTGGCCATCAGTGTGCCATATTTTCTCAAAGCATGGGGGAAAAAAAAGGATTCACACATAGGATTTAATTAACTTGTTATTCTTTCATAACAATTTGGTATAAGAATATATAATTTTCATCATCCTCCTAATGTTTGCCACCATCATCCTCATCATTTTCTGCCTGCAGACCAGGTCCACTGTCTGCAAAGTTTTACTCTGAGTTCTTCTTCCCTGGCTCAAGCTGCTCTTATTGCAAAGCAAGCCAAGCAGATATAACAGACAAACATTTAAAGCACATATTTCAATAAAAGAATGAAAAGCCAATTACTTATATTCCATTGGTCTGAAGAATATTTCTAATATTCTTTTATTAAATAGGAACATACTGATGTTCTAAGATTGTTTATCTTACCTGTAAAGTTGACATTACGAATGTATTTTAGGAGGTCAGTTCCATCAACTGGGTCCATACGACTACAAAGTCCGACACTGCCAGGACAGACAGTTTTGTGTATATTGTGAAGAGCATGAGCCATTGCATATACTGCATCTATAACAAATTGTACTTTTCCCTCTTGCTCATAGGAAGACCCCACGCCAATTCGCTCCTGATCTGTGTTAAAAAGAAGGACAAAAAACATAGGAATGACCCAGTAAAAACATAATATATTTTCTTCATGTTTTTCCAACCTACACTACTGCAGACACATGGGCTTAACAAGAAATCTTGAATCCCCATTGCAAAATGTTTAAGGCTGCACTCTCCCACTAAAGAAAACAAAACAGTATGTCAGTGTCGGACTAGAAACAGAAATGTTATTCGTGTCAGTGGGAATGAGAACAAAAGCCCCCAGTTTCATTGATGTTAGTGGGAGTTCCACTGATACCAAAGCCGTAGAAGGCTTTTTTCTGAGTACCTCTGCAGGATTCAAGAACAAGGCCTGCTCTTGGATTGCTGTCAGCAGGTCTACTTATGGTACCTCCTTCTTGTCCCATGGCTGCTGTTGGCCCTCACTACAGAACTATAAACCACCACTGTGAAAAGCACCAAAGGTAGATAGTTTGCGCTGGATTGGTCCTTTAAGGTATTATTGGGACAACTTCATATGGGTAGGAGAGAGAACTCACCTCTCCCGGGTCTGTGGCCACAACCAATCCTCACCCCAGTCCTCATAGCAGTCATGTGAGCTTCTATAGCAGTAGTTCCATCAATGACCAGATAGTAACCCTAGACATTTATTACAAGTTGCTTACAGCTGTTTCTGACAATTGCTTGCAATTCTTATTTTTGTTCAGGCAAAAAAAAAAAAAAGATTCACAAATTTTGGCTTACATACATTTACATCTTTCATGGAAAATTCCCAACTTCCAACTGAACTTCCACACATCCTACTTTTTTACGTAAGTACACATGTAGAAGGATGCCTGTCAGGAAAAAACATTTTTTTCAGGGTGTTTTAGTAGAGACACTTCTAAAAGTGCTTCTAATGTTTGTATTTTTCCTGGGTGCAGCACCTTTGTGATAGAATCAGCAGAGAATCCACAAATACAGGGAAGCATATGGATACCCGCAGCAGCAGACAGTGGATACTAAATAACAGAAGCTGTGGAATGACATGTTCCTTTGACTGCTTTCACCTTTTTTATTACTGGATTTGCCAAAGGTGCTAGAACCATCAGCAAAGACCACTTTTAAATTTCAGCCATCATCCCAAAGATTGGGAGTTTTCATCCATCTACTCTTTTACCTCAAGTTTAGCTTGCTCAGATTGGAAATCCTGAATCCAGCAGCACCAATCCTGCTTTTGTTTATAATAGACGCAGAATGACTAGGAGCCAGGGGATATTGTGTGAAAGTTGTAGCCAGCCCCAAAAAATTAACAGGCAATCCAGTCAATGTCATCTTCTTGCAAGGGCTGAATCACCCCATTTACACTGTTGCAATATATTTCTGTTGGTTTTGCTTTCTCCACCACCCCAAACGTATATTATAAATGCCTGTCTGCCTTTACACCTTCAGCTGTTTGCCCCCATAGTCTCTTTAATGCCATGTTCATTGCTGCAACTCTTTTATGATTGATGAAAAGATGTTTTTTAATAGTTGGCAGCTTGTAAAAATTATATTCTTATCATGTTATAATATATATGTTTTAGTGTCTAACAGGTAGCAACTAAAGTTAGCTATTATAAGACTAAATATTGTTTAATAAGTTGATTTAATTGTCCAAAAAATTCTTTGCTTCAGATTGAAAATAAAAAAGTACAAAACATGGATTAACCGTATAGTTGTCAATCGTACCTATCAACTAAAGTCTTTATATTATACGGTATATACAATGTATATATGTATAATACTGTAATAAATATATAAATATATATATATATATATATATATATATATATATATATATATATATATATATATATATATATGTGTGTGTGTTGAATATGTCACCATTTTTCTAGGAATATATTTCTAGAGGTTTCTAGTGACATAAAATTTTCACCACATCTGTAACAACCCATGTAATCCATACGTACAGGAATGTATGTATGAATATATATAACATTTTTAAAATGTTTATAAAGAGTGTGTGTGGAAGATGTGTGACCACAGGTTGATGGCCATTGCAAAGCGATGATGATTATGGGGCTGAAATAAATGTTCACTTTGCAAGGGAATTTTCCCTTGGCTGAATGAATGAGGTGAAGCTCTGCTGACTTCCATCATCCAATAATGGCTAAGAAAAAATATTGTTTCTTTTCCTTTTCCTTGCACTTGTTTGTGTATTGTTTGTGAAGTGAATTTTTACCACAATTACTAAGCTATGGGAACATTCCTTAGCTAAGGGAAATTACCTTTTGCAAGTAAACGGCCTACTTGCCTTTGGTAAATCAACTCCTGTATGTCTGAGAGGCTGAAATACTGAAAAATACTGAAAAAAAGTTTTCTCTTACTGCAACCTACAATGATATACTATAAAATGCTACACTTACTAAACTTATGTTAAACTGTTTCACAGTACTTCCTAATCAACAAAAATGTCAGTAAAAAAATTGTAAAGGACAGAGAAAGGGGAGACCAACTTGTTTAGGAGGAAAGCCGTGCCACGTCCAAAAGTACATAAACACAAGAAAAGGGTTCCCCTAGGTGGACTTTACCGGCACTTGCATAAAAAAGAAAAAATATAAGTAAGGACTATAGTACATAATAAAAGAATATATATTTTATTCAATTAGAAAATACAAATATTAAAAGCAAAGTGGATATCATGGGTAACAAAGCAGTACTACTTAGTAAACATAATGTACAATCAAGCAGTAAGAAATGATGAAAAGGAACCAGAAGACTCTTATCAAGTCCGACGCGTTTCGGGGTATTTAATATTTCTAGGGTCCTTCTTCAGGGGCATAGTTGAAAAGAGGGGTTCATCTAAATTAATTGAAAAAGATGTGCCCCATCGTATGCCAACCTGTACCTGGGGGAGTGGGAGAAAACCCTCCTTTTGGATGGGAACATCACCCAATATACAAACCACATTCAGGGGTGGTACCGATATATAGACGACATTTTTGTCGTTTGGGAGGGCCCTCCGGATGTACTCGAGCAGTTCATATCCAGGATGAATAAGAATGACTTCAATTTGACATTTACAATGTCCTTTAACAATACTTATGTAACTTTTTTGGATATTGAGGTCTTCAAAGATGGACAGGGTAAACTCTCCACGAAGCTATTTAGAAAAAGCACTGCTGGCAACACCATACTGCATGCTGCTAGCTTCCACCCCAAACCTCTAATTGATTCCATACCCTACTCGCAATACATCAGGATCAAGCGCAATTGTACAGATAATGAAACCTTCCTCAAAGAAGCTGCTGCCCTACGAGACAGACTACTATTACGCGGATACTCCCACAAATCCCTAAAAAAGGCTTTTAAAAAAGCAACCAACAAACCCAGACAAACGCTCCTCCATCCTACCAAACAACAAAGAGACACACGCCATCTTAGTATTATTACAACATACAATCAACATCAGCAAATCAAAAGAATAATTGAAAGATACTGGCACTTGTTGGTTCTCGACCCCAGCCTGGGCCATCTAGTGCCAGAAAAACCCCATTTTACATTTAGGAGAGCGACCTCCATTGGCGACAAAATCACCAACAGTGAATTTAGATCAACGACAACTCATTGCAAATATAGGGGTACATTTGCCTGCGGTACTTGCCACTACTGTGGCTACATGCTGACCCAGAGAATCCCACCCTCCCCAATGGGAAAACCTTTTTTCCTAAACATTTTGCTAACTGCAGGACCACTGGAGTGGTTTACCTACTCCGGTGCAACTGCGGCTGCTTTTACATAGGAAAGACTAAACTTGAGTTTTGGCGAAGAGCATACAGGCATATTTTGTCGATGAAAACAGCTGACCCTGATCTTCCCCTGGGCCGGCATGTGGCTCTGGTACATGGAGGCAAGTTTCCCGCTATCAAATTCTTAATTTTGGATCGTATACATCCTAGCCCCAGAGGGGGTGACTGGAACAAAATCTTACTCCAAAGAGAACTCAAATGGATTCATTTATTAAAGGCCACCACACCCCCAGGCCTCAATGAGGCTGTCTGCTTTAAACCCTTCTTAGAAGGCTTCAATTCTGGGGGAATGGAAAAGTAATCCCTTGTTTCCCCCACCTACCATCTCCCTGTCCCCTCCCTCTTTCCGCCCCCTCCCCCCTTCCCCTCCCCTTCCCTCTTTTTCCCTCCCCCCTTTCCTTTTCCCTCTACCTATCACAAATTGTAGGTCGCAATGTTTGCTGTGTTCTCCTTTGTGTTTTCCTATTTGACTTCTGTACACCAAGCTGTATGTCTGGCCTTTTACATGCCTCCCACCCTTTTTTTTTTTTTTTGGCACTTTTTTAGGGAACCATGTATCAGATCCACACAATCAGCTTGGTTGGTTCCTCTTCTGGAACCTTCCTTTTGTTAACATATCATTCATCTATTTTTTACTTTATGTCAGCAATTATGTGTCCTAACCTGAGGTTAGGTCTTTTGTCGCCCAAATGCTAAATTCTCTATTGAATGTTCCTGTTTATGTTTCTGCATAATATAATGTCTTGTATAAAGAGATCATTCTACCTGTTATACCACCAATCTTAATGTACATTTTATTAATATACTGTTTAATATTCGATTCTGCCTGCCCTCTTTTGCAAAAAAATTGACACTTTGTGACATGTCCTAGTCCTCTCTCCTCATATTTTCATCTAAGCCACTCTGATTATATAATTTATTTTTACTTTTTCCCATTTCCCGGCCCCCCCCCGAGGCGTGTGTGGCCGGAGCGGCTGCCCGGCACGGAAAGCCGCCCCAGAATTTTTTCCTGGGGCGGCGTTTAGGGAGGTTGTTTGGGCGTTGTTCCACCTCACGCCCACCGCCTCCATGTTGCCACTCTGGCGAGCATGCTCAGTTCGCCGGATGGGCACTTCCGTGTCGGTGGGGCGGGTGTGCACGACATCGCTCCAACGTCATTGCGCTCGTGCATGCGCGGTAGGGGCGGCGCCGCGCACCCTCGCTTCGGGAGGTTTTTAATTAGGCGCCCCAGCTGATGGTCTCTATTATACAGCTGTGCGTCATTTTGACGCCAGCTGATTGGAGCCCGTCATATATTTAAACCGGCCCCACTCATCCCCTGCCAAGGCGTTTTACATGCCGGATGCCGGATTGCGTGGTCGGCCGTGCTCACATTTTTTGTCCTCCCAAGGTATGTTTATTTACTTCTTTCTCTTCCTTCTCCTTCCCAAGGATCAGTATTACAAATGCATTATACTTTCTCCATCAGCATTCATTTATTTTCAGTTATATGGTTGCATTGTTTTGGCCCTTTTTACCACTTCCTAACCTGCCATGGCTTCTATTCCATTTCCTGCAGGCTATGGGAAACTTATAGTTATGGCTTTTTTAGCACCACATTTGCCTTTTACATACTGGCTATATACTAATATGCCAAACTTTTCTATAGTACTCCAGCTTTTTAACCATAAAATTCTTTACGATTGATGTACTTACCTCTGGACATATATTTTCAATATATATTTCTAGTTATTAATTTTCTTTATAATGCACACATCTGCTTTACAATTACAACACATATATATACACTCTTATTACCCCAGTTTTCTGTAATTTATATTTTTTTTGAATTTATATTCAGTGCCTTTCCTGCTGCACTGCTTTAACCAGCATGTTACTTATATGTGAAAAATGTGACAACAGGCATTTTATTGTAATATATATTTTTTTCATACTAATTTTGGTTTGTCATTTTTGCATTCATTCACATACATTGAACTCTTTTTAAGGTACCTTAATTTTTCATTTTATAGGGGCGCCTTCCTGTGACCTCAGCATATCGCTCTGGCTTGCGCACGCCTGGGTCGGGCGGGATGGGCACAGTGTCATACTCTTTTATGGAGATTGCTGCCTACCTTCTTGCAGCTTGTAACATCTAAGAATTAGTACCTATATCTGTTACATCATAACTGCCCACCTCCACACCCTACTCTTTCACATTGGTTTTTCGTTTTAGACTCCCTTCCATAAGCAGTTATTGAAAATTCTTCCAGGTAGGTGATCAATGGATCATTCAAACCTTCTATTGGATATCTAGTGACAACTCTTTCATCATTTGACTTTTGTCTACACACTCTCACCTTTTCATTTTTTCAATTAATTTAGATGAACCCCTCTTTTCAACTATGCCCCTGAAGAAGGACCCTAGAAATATTAAATACCCCGAAACGCGTCTGGCTTGATAAGAGTCTTCTGGTTCCTTTTCATCATTTCTTACTGCTTGATTGTACATTATGTTTACTAAGTAGTACTGCTTTGTTACCCATGATATCCACTTTGCTTTTAATATTTGTATTTTCTAATTGAATAAAATATATATTCTTTTATTATGTACTATCCTTACTTATATTTTTTCTTTTTTATGCAAGTGCCGGTAAAGTCCACCTAGGGGAACCCTTTTCTTGTGTAAAAAAATTGTAATAGACAAAGGAGTTGATTTACTAAAACTGGAGAGTGCAGACTCTTGTGCAGCTCTGCACTGAAACCAATCAGCTTCCATTTTTTTTTGTCATAGCTTAACTGAATAAGCTAACGTTAGAAGCTGATTGGCTACCATGCACAGCTGCATCAGATTTTGCACTCTCCAGTTTTAGTACATCAACACTGAAGTGTCTGTAAAAGACTGAAGGGGATTAAGCTCCTTTTCAGATGAGCATTCCATGTGTCCATTTTTTATATGCATCCAGATGAAATGCAATCTATCTCTATATGTGGGTGGGAGGATGTAAGCGGATGTTCAAAGAAAAACTGTACTGGTGAATAATGAACGAAAAAAGTGAACAATGAACAAAGTGAAATACACACCATACAGAAAAAAAAAAAACAAGACGGAAGCTGCGCTAACACTAATAAGTGAGTGAATGTGATCTAATAAACAAGTGGCAAATGAATTAAACAAGCATAAAAATGATCACCAAAAAATAAACCAAGAAGGAAATCTAAGGAACAAACAAAGTTGGTTCCAATCTGATGGCGTGGCCAACTTAATTGAAAAATAAGAAACTACCAATGTAATGTGAATAATATAGATAGTGCATCAAAACTAATAGGTGAACAAATATTAAACCAAAAATGACTGAATTGCATATAAAAGCAAAAGTAAAAGACTGTGACAATGACCAAAATAAAACATCAATGGGATAAACTAATGATGGTAAGTAAATGACAGTCTCTTCCAAGATGCTTCCTGAACAGAAATGAATGTTAAGGACACCCAGTGAGAAGTCTTCTATAATCAAAGGGAATTGTGAATCCACCACCAAATGAATTGAAGGCTTACCAGCTGGACAATCTGTCAAAGCTTGTGGCTCATACCCAGACAGGGCCTTTAAACCTCCAGACAAGCTTTCTAGCAGTTGGAGTGGATACCAGCAGTCACCACGAACGATCATCAACATGTCATTTAATAGACATTAAAAGCATATCCATAGGTCTCCAGCAGGTGTCAACCTTCCAAGTAGTAAATGGTGAGCAAGCCCCTCCATGTGGATGTTGATGTAAGGTGCTTGGAACCAGGAAATTGACCAGGGGGACACCAGGAAGAGCCAGCCGGGCTGGCTCTTCCTAGTGTCCCCCAGTCAATTTCCTGGTTTCAAGCACCTTACATCAACATCCACGCGAGCCGGGCTGGCTCTTCCAGGTGTCCCCCCAGTCAATTTCCTTGTTCCAAGCACCTTACATCAAAATCCACGCGGAGGGGCTTGCTCACCATTGACTACTTGGAAGGTTGGCACCAGCTGGAGACCTATGGATATGCTTTTAATGTCTATTAAACGACATGTTGATGGTCGTTCGTGGTGACTGCTGATATCCACTCCAACAGCAGGAACGCTTGGCTCGTTAGCCACTGGAGATGTCTGGGGGTTTAAAGGCTCTGGCTGGGTATGAGCCACAAGCTTTGACAGCTTGTCCAGCTGGTAAGCTTTCAATTCATTTGGTGGTGGATGTAAACGGATGTGTGTCCATTTACATCCACCCACATCCGAGTCAGTTTAGGTCCACAAAAACAAATGAAAAAGGTTTACATCCTTTTCCATTTTTGCAGACCCAAATGGGACAGATCAGATGAACACTGATGCAAAAAGACCCATGGACGGCCATGTGAAAGGTCCCTAAGACACTACAAGAACAACACTGTACATATAGATCACTGGAGCCCAAAATATGCAGACTAACATGCTTTATTTTACTGTAAAAAGAAATACTGAATAAAAAATAGGAGAACACATTTAATATTTATTGCCCAAAATCGTGAAATATGTATAGTTTATTTTTAATTTTAATAGACAAAATATGTATCAAAGTATGCATTTGATTGAGGCAAGCTTTACTTTGGGGAAAAAACAGAATATGGGCATTTGTTGCCCAACAGTGACAGTAAAGTAAATTAATTATACCGATAAACTGTGCTTTGGGAATTATATATCTGATTGCCTGAGGTAATGCAAGTTTCTTTCACTGAGCCTTAAAATACGAATAGGATATTTTCACTTTGAATTGGAAGAATTTTTAGAAAATATACGAAAAAAAACAAACAACTGAATTAATATTGTTAAATTACTGGATAAAGTAAACCTTTCAGATTGCATATCTTATTGACTAAAATATTTCAAGAAGAACAGTTTTGATCAATGTAGCTGAAAATTAAGCAAAATGTATAACTTTATTTTTTAATTAGAAGAACACTAAGATTATCTTAATGTTAAAACAAAAGAGCATAAACTATGTTTCCACTGAAGATTATATGACTGATCCACGGAGACACTGCAAGAATAAAAGTTTTTCACACTGTGGCTTACATTGGAAAGGATAGCTACATCCTGAAATTTTGGAAAAAATAAAGTACCACATTTGTCGTATTTGTTGTTTGACAATAATCGTAAAATGATCTGATAGGTTAAAGATTTTTCTTAAGACTAGGAAATGTGTGCCCATTCATAAACTATGAGTAATTCTGTGGTTTCAAATTTCAAATTTCTTTTAGCTCCATTTGCGTCTGCTTTAGATTGTTTTCTTCCTGTGACAAATATCTATCTTAAAGTGAAATTAAAGTGTTACTAAACTCAGGACCCTGCATTCACTTTATCTGGTCTCCCACAGTACACAGAACATAGAAATGCAATTATTTTAGTAAATATAAACCGCTAAATACCTTTTCTCATCAGTAGTATATAGCAATCTTCTGACTTGTATCACTGTCTGCTTAAGCTTGTAGGACCAGTTTTCATTCTTCCCTGATCCTCTGTCTGGACAGTGCTGATTGGCCCTGTGCTGATCACATGCACATTTTCCCAGGAAAAAAATCAGTGTCTGCCTGAGCACTGGTTTAAGCTTGTAGGAGGAGTTTTCATTTCCCTTCTTCTGACTCTCCTATGACGCTGCATGACTCATGACCCTCTGTCTGGACAGTGCTGATTGGCCCTGTGCTGATCACATGCACCCTCCCCAAAAAAATTTAAAAAAAAAAACTCTCTAGCAATTTGAATTTTAGGATGACAAAGTATGAAAATTGCTATTCTGACCATTTCATGGTGCCTTTGTGAACTTGGCTAGATTTAAAAGACTTTTCATTTCAGTACCATGTCAACATCACTAATTTACAGAAATAAATGACCTTTCCTGCTAAAGAACATTCTACTTCCAGATTATCTTTGACAAGGGCATGTGCATTAGACTAGTTACAATTTCTCAGCCAGAAGCATATTAAACAATTAGAAATTTGGTCATTCCCATTAGATTTGACAACAATTTTCCATGCTTGCCTTTGATTGATTTGATCATTCTGAATAAAAGCGATCATCTCATTTAACCAAAGGTGTTGCCAGGGTGTGGCTATCAAGGCTGGAGCCCCGAATGTGGAGCCCATAGCACCGAGTCTCAGTGGGCCTCAGCTGTGGCATTGGAGGTGGAGGAGAGACAAGCAGGCGGGTCGCAGCTGTGGTGAGCGGCATTGGAGGTGGAGGAGAGAAGAGCGGGTGGGTCGCAGCTGCGGTGGGTGGCATTGGAAGTGGAGGAGAGTCGAGCAGGCGGATGAACAGAGATGACATCATCTCTCTCTGCCCGCCCGTCACCACTCTTCCTCCCTCACAGCCGGGCCACTTCAACGTGGGAGGAATGTGCAGGGGGGAGCAGAGAGATGACATCATCTCTCACTTCCCGCCACACATCAGCGCTCTTCCACCCTCACAGCGCGGGTCTTTTAAATGTCGGAGGTGCGGCGGGGAGCAGAGAGATTACATCATCTCTCACTGCTAGCCCCGCATCTCCGCTCTCCTGCCCTCACTAAATGGGCCAGTGCTGCCAGCCTGCCACCAATGCAGTGACAATGCACATTTGGTGGCACTGGCTGGCATGGCAAGTGACAATCTGCTAACGGTGGCAAGTGACAATCTGCTAATGGTGGCAAGTGACAATTGGCAAGTGATGTGGGAAGTGATGTGGCAAGTGACAATCTGCAAATGGTGGCAGGTGATGTGGCAAGTGACAATCTGCAAATGGTGGCAAGTGATATGGCAAGTGACAGTCTGCAAATGGTGGCAAGTGATGTGGCAAGTGACAATCTGCAAGTGGTGGCAGGTGATGTGGCAAGTGACAATCTGCAAATGGTGGCAAGTGATGTGGCAAGTGGCAATCTGCAAATGGTGGCAAGTGACAATCTGCAAGTGGTGGCAAGTGATGTGGCAAGTGACAATCTGCAAATGGTGGCAAGTGACATGGTAAGTGACAATCTGCAAATGGTGGCAAGTGACAATCTGCAAGTGACAATCTGCAAATGATGGCAAGTGATGTGGCAAGTGACAATCCGCAAACTGTGCCAGGTGACGTGGCAAGTGACAATCTGCAAATGGTGGCAGGTGATGTGGCAAGTGACAATCTGCAAATGGTGGCAAGTAATGTGGCAAGTGACAACCTGTAAATGGTGTCAACTGACATGGCAAGTGACAATCTATAAATGGTGGCAAGTGACGTGGAAAGTGACAGTCTGCAAATGGTGGCAAGTGATGTGGCAAGTGACAATCTGCAAATGGTGGCAAATGATGTGGCTAGTGACAATCTGCAAATGGTGGCAGGTGACGTGGCAAGTGACAATCTGCAAATGGTGGCAAGTGATGTGGCAAGTGACAATCTGTAAATGGTGGCAACTGACGTGGCAAGTGACAATCTGTAAATGGTGGCAAGTGACGTGGCAAGTGACAATCTGCATACGGTGGCAAATGATGTGGCAAGTGACAATCTGTAAATGGTGGCAAGTGACGTGGCAAGTGACAGTCTGCAAATAGTGGCAAGTGATGTGGCAAGTGACGTGGCAAGTGACAATCTGCAAATGGTGGCAAGTGACGTGGCAAGTGACAATCTGTAAATGGTGGCAAGTGACGTGGCAAGTGACAATCTGCATACGGTGGCAAATGATGTGGCAAGTGACAATCTGCAAATGGTGGCAAATGATGTGGCAATTGACAATCTGCAAATTGTGGCAAGTGATGTGGCAGACCTAGCAACGCCCCTGCCAATTACACTGAGAGATGTTTCCAAGGTTGCAGTTTACATGGCAACGTGACCAGGGCTTCCACTGATTCTGCATTATGGTGAGTTGAACCACTTCATTATATATTACAATGTAACAATAGAAACAATGTGCTTCAATCACCCTCACACCATATCAACCATGGTGCCATGATGATTGAAACGCCAACACCAGCCTTCCTTTGCCCATGAAAAATTGCTTACCACCGGTGTGACCTCCCCCAGGTTGGTGACCGCTGCTATTGGCTCTAGCCCCAGATCTTTTGCAGACCCAGCAATGCCCCTGCATTTAACTCTTAGATAATCAAACAAATGTTCTGAAAACAATCATTTCAAATGAAATCCTACAGACATAGAGCCGGTTTAATATCCCCCTGCTACCTCCTGGTTTAGCATTACCATCTCCTCAGCCAAATTTACTGTTTACTGGGGCAACTCCCTGCTGACTGTAGAGGTGACAATGCTAATTTACTGTTCATTGAGGAGGCTGGAGGTGGAGAGGTGACACATTCTGGGACTGAACCAGGGAGATACACTGCTTAATCAGAACCTACGTATCACCTGTCTGGCTATGCAGTGTTGAAAAATGAATTTAAATCACAAGATTGGCTATTGTTTGGCAGGTAAAACAGCAAACATATATGTATGTGTTTTTAAATGGTGAACTTAGCTATCTGCCTGAAATTTTGCTTTAAGTGGTTGTAGAGGCTAAAAGTTTCTTACCGTCATGCATTCTATGCATGAAGGTAAAAAACCTTCTGTGTGCTGCTCCCCCCACATCCTCCCTAATAATCACCTGAACCCCCTCTTGATTCAGCGATGTGCACAAGAGCCTTGGCTGTCCTGGGACTCCCTCTCCACATTGGCTGAGGCAGGAGCCATTGGCTCCCACTGCTATCAATCACAGCCAGTGAGCCAATGAGGAGAGAGTGGGGGAGGGGGCGAGCTGTGGCTCTATGTATCTTAAGGATGCATAAGGCAGAGCTTGGGAGCAAGCACGTACCAGTGCCCCCCATAGCAAGCGGCTTAGGCGGTCAAGGCGGAGGAGCCAGGAGCACCGGCAGGGACCCAAGAAGAGGATCTGGGCTGCTCTGTGCAAAACCACTGCACAGAGCAGGTAAGTATGACATGTCTGTTTTTTTTTGTTTTTGTTTTTTTAAACCTGAACCTTTAATACCACTTTAAATTTAGCCACACACAATTTTGTGGCTATTATTTGTATTTACCACTTTGTGAGCATTTTCTTTCAAAATGCTACACATGTGTTTGCTAGTTTCACTTCTGAGTGCCCTAAACGATTGAACTGAAAAGAAAGTTTTTAATATACCAGACATACGGAAACCTAATAAAAATCTTGCAACCTCTCCAAACACTTGCTTTTCAATGTGGTTTTAGATTTTAACCACTTCAGCCCTGGAAGATTTGCCCTCTTAAAGACCAGGCCATTTTTTGCAATACGGTACTGCGTCACTTTAACTGACAATCGCGCGGTCATGCGACGCTGTACCCAAACAAAATTGACGTCCTTTTTTTCCCACACATAGAACTTTCTTTTGGTGGTATTTGATCACCTCTGCGTTTTTTATTTTTTGCGCTATAAAAAAAAAAAGAGCGACAATTTTGAAAAATAAGCAATATTTTTTTACTTTTTGCTATAATAAATATCCTCCCAAAAATATAAAAAAAACAAATTTTCTTCCTCAGTTTAGGCCAATATGTATTCTTGTTTTGATAAAAAAAAATCGCAATAAGCGTATATTGATTGGTTGTCGCAAAAGTTATAGCATCTACAAAATAGGGGATATATTTATGACATTTTATTATTTTTTTTTTTTTTTTACTAGTAATGGCGGTGATCTGCGATTTTTAGCAGGACTGCAACATTGCGGCAGACAGATCGGACACTTTTGACACTTTTTTTGGGAGCATTGACATTTATACAGCGATCAGAGCTATAAATAGCCACTGATTACTGTGTAAATGTCATTGGCAGGGAATGGGTTAACACTAGGGGCGATCAAGGGGTTAAATGTGTGTCCTAGGGAGTGATTCTAACTGTGGGGGGATGGGACTGCCTTGAGGAGGAGAGAGATCACTGTTTCTAATCAGTAGGAACAACAGATCTGTCTCCTCTCTACATTGACAGATCTCCGTTCTGTCTCTCTCAGGAGCGATCGGAGGTGCCCGGCGGACATCGTAGCTGCCGGACACACGCATCGGCTCCATCGTCGCACCTCTGGCGGCATGTGCACGCCCCCTAGTGGTCCTAAAGCCACCGACGTACAGCTACGGCGATTTGCTCAGGGGAGAAAAGAATAATGTAGCAGCGCTCTCTGCAGGGACAACCCAATCCATACACCACTCACAGGTGCCGAGGCTCGATGTATCCCCACACACTCCAATGCAACAATAGTAAGAAGAGATGGCAAGACTGTAATCCTTGAAGGGTCATTTATTGGTACATCAGAGTGACAATAAAACAATAAAGCTATGACTAAAGCTATTGCTGAAACCCATCAGCATTATTGTTTTATTGTCACTCTGATGTACCACTAAATTACTTTTCAAGGATTACAGTCTTGCCTGCTCTTCTTACTATTGTTGATTTGCCCAGGGGAGCCAACCTGCCGTAGTATAACTGTGGCAGCAGGTCCTCTAGTGGTTAAAAGAGCATAACTGAATCTCAACCACAAAGGGTCCATTGCTAATAGATAAAATTGCAAATACAGTTGTGAAAAAATAAGTACACTCTATAAAAATTGTAGACATTTTCCACATATTTAAAACAGGCAAATATTAGATCTTAAGTCATACAAAGCCTACAGGTAAAATGAATATGCTTGAATGAAAAATCAAAGAAAATTTTTACTTTTTAAATCTTTTAATTAACAAAAATATCAATAGATTTAATTGTGCATGGTGGAAAAAAGTAAGTACCCTTGGTCTCAGAAGTGTGTTTTGCCCCTATAGCAGAAATTACTTCATTTTGCATAACTGTCCACTATCAACTCAATTAAAATGTTGACCACTCCTCCACACAAAATCCCTTCAGTTGAAAGATTGTGGGCTTTTTTTTTTTTCTTTTGCATTAAAGGCTCATTCCAAATCTCCCCACAAGATTTAAATGGGATTAAAATCAGATAGTTGACTGGGATAATAGACAACCCTTTCCATTCCATAATGGACTGAAGTATGATTAAGATCATTATTGTGCTGAAATATCCATTTGGAATTCAACTTCAAATTTTAGATACCAGAACACCAGAGCCTAAATATTTGGGGGTTGATTTACCACAGGCAAATAGGCTGTTGACATTGCAAAGGAAGTTCTTTGCAAGGGAATCTTCCTCAGAGTTTAGTGAATATGCTAAAATTTCACTTACCAAAATACCCTATCATGTGCAAAGAAAAAAAAAAAACAGCATTTTTACTTGAAAGTAATTGATTGGTGGAGTTCAGCTGAGCTTCGCCGTATTCATTAAGCTCTGTTAAAAATTCTCTTGCAAAGTAAACAGCCTATTTGCCTTTAGTAAATCAACCTGCAGTTTAAAAACAAGAGGTTCTACCTGCATGCTCCCTATATGTTGGAACTTATTCTGGAACAACTAATTCTAATTAGATACATTTGAAGTGGTGGTAAATGTAGTGGTGAACTTACTGTTTACATGTGACAAATCTGCATTTTCATTTTTATATATTGTAAAATTAAATATACCATGTTATTTTTAAGCTTCATTTGTTTCAATATACCACCTTTAATTGTAAGCACTGTTTGAATGAAGATCTAATGATTGTCTGTTCAAATATTGAAAAAGAAGTCAACATTCTTAATGGGGCGAACTTATTTTTTATATGTATAGTGTTTCCAATTAAGTATTTAAGACAGTATTTGGAGTGGTGGGTGATGGAGGTAAAGGATGGAGACTGATAGTTAAGCGGTGCAGGGGACAGGAGCTAGAGGTAAAGTGGGGTTGGTGAGAATTAGTGATAGGGGGTTATTGCTGATGGAGGAGTGACATATCAAGATTCCTTCTTTGGGCACAAAGGACTGTGAAAATATGAATAATGAAAGCAGGAAAGAAGGTAAATGGAAGGTGAAGATTGTGACAATTGTAATGGAAGCGTGGAGAGGAAAGGGTAAATATGCAGGACAGCAGTTCAAAAATCAGGGACAGTGTATTAAAAAGCACAGATAAGAGAGAATTTAGAGATCAAAGGAGGACTGTGATTAAGTTCAGAGAAGAGGGGTCTTTGTGATTAAGATTACATGGCAGAATGTCAGTAGTGCCTGATCATGGATGATCTGACTATACTGTGACTAGGAGGTGTGAAAGGAAAGGTAGAAAGAGCAGTAACAATTAGGGTAGGAAAAAGAAGAGACAACAGGAGTAGACTATTACCAGAAAAGAGAAAAAAGGTTAGTGGAAGCATACTGTTTGAAACAGGTGGAAGGAGTCATCAGGAGCAAATCACGGATCCAAAGGGGGAAAGAGTAGAGGAGGGACAGCAGGAGAAAATTGAAACACAAAATGCAAACTTTCATAGCCTTTGTCCACTTGTAAGAAGTAAAAGTACAGTTTCTGCACCAGCCAACATGCATTGAAGTACAGATGATGTGGCTAGGTGGTAAGTGAGCAGGGCTTAGTACTAATGGGACTTGTGCAATGTGTAATGTGCAATGGAACTAACATGAATGCAACAATGCAACATAGATAAGTTAATCTGCTGGCTGTGCTTGCATAGGTCTCATGTATTGAAAGTTCAAGTACAACTCCAGTACATTAATCCATAAGCTGAAAAAGGGGGAACAATGAGAGAGGAGATGAACTGAAAGTACTGAGAATTTAGGACAGACGGTGCAGAGTATACACAAGGTGGAACACTTCAAATAACACTGAAGAGAAGGAACAGAGTGGACGCATAAAAGCAGTAAGTGCAATGAACAGAGAATGGATGCTAAATAACAAATGAGAACAAGAAAAGAGCAGTAGAATGGGTTGGAAGTCATTAAGAAGACCTGTGAAAAATTGCCTGAGAAGAATGACCACAGATCATATCCTACCAAACTGGCAGGAGAAGATAGCTGGGGGGGGGGGAGGGGTGAAGTACTAAGAATGACAGCGGAGGGGGGGGGAGGAGACACCAATAAAAGCACCATTCTCTCTGTATACTAAACAAGATATAAGTGTGCACTGAAAAATTAAAGGCTCATTAACAGAGACTCTAGTTTCCTCACTAAAACTCCAGATATGAAATCAAATTCTTTATTTTCATGTAAAAAAAAACTCATAATGTGCATGGGCAATATTTGTTGCTCAATGGTATTTTGTTTTTTATTTTAATTTTACAGTGGCACTGCAGCCATAACTCTCTTGAGAGAACAAGAGAACAATATTGTAATTAAGAATTTTTACCTAGAACAAAGTGAAATAAAAATTCAACATTAATGCTATTCATTGGTAAATAAAAATCCTTAAAGCAGTATTAAACACAAAACAAAAAGTTTATATATTGCAGCTTGTCAATCTTGATAGAGGGTGGTGTTAGATGCATTTGCAGATTTAATTTGACTTGACTAACAAATAAAAGTCAAGCTCCTGCTAACACTTTTTTAGCAGTTACACCAACAGTTACAGAAAACGAATGCAGCCATCGCATCTAAGAATGAGTAAGGTGCTATAAAATACATTTTTGTTTTCGATATCGCTTTAATCGATATCCATTGCTCAAGTTTCTTGAACTTTATTATGGATAAAAAGAAAAATGAAATTCCTAACTTTGTCTCAATCATCTGCTATTACACTCTTTACTCTGACTTTCAGTTGCAGACTGTAAAATTAAACATTACTCTGCTTTGTATGTGCAAAACAGTGACCAATTCACCAATTCCAAGCCAACAGAGAGGAAGAATTGTCATCATTTTTGGTAGCTATCACTGCCAGTTAACAAAACTGCATATACATGTAATACTGATGTATTTCAAAATAAACACTGTGACTAACAGGGAACAACAGAACAGCAATACTCAGAGATATGAGTTCTAAACGCACCCAGAAAATAGCAAATATCTTCTTTTACACAAAGGAAAGCAGAGCATGCAAGTGAGAATGGGGAGCCTGGTGAACATTATAAGAACGTAATACAGGTATAACATGTTGTAATGTGACCACCTCCACTAAATCGGCTAATTAAGTCAAACTTTGAAAATGGGAAATGTTTGAGTTAAAGGACTTCAAGAGTAAAAAGATAACAGTGGCATGTTCTTACTTTTTATTATTATTATTATTATTATGATTATACAGGATTTATATTGTGCCAGCAGTTTGCACAGCGCTTTACAAAATGAAGGCAGACATTACAGTTACAATACAATTTGGCACAAGAGGAATCAGAGGGCCCTGCTTCTTAGAGCTTACAAACTAAGAGGGAGAGTCAAGTGATACAAAAGGTAATAATTGGGGGGGATGAGCTGATGGAGAAAGTAAAAACACAGTGTATTAGTTAGAAGCTGAATAGGCTTCTTTAAAGAGAAGGGTTTTTAGGGATCATCTAAAGATGGATAGGTTAGGAGATAGATTGGGGTAGGGAATTCCAAAGGATGGGAGAAGCTCTGGAGAAGTCCTAGAGGCGAGCATGGGAGGAGGTGACAAGGGAACTAGTGAGCAGGAGGTCTTAGGAGGACAGAAGAGTGCGGTTTGGTTGATATTTTGAGACCAGGTTAGTGATGTTGCTGGGGGCAGAGTTGCGGATGGCTTTGTAAGTTGTTGTTAGTACTTAGAATTGTATTCATTAAGTGAGTGGAAGCCAGTAGAGGGATTGGCAGAGAGGGGTACTAGACACTGAACGGTTGATAAGGTGGATGAGTCTGGCAGCAGTATTTATGATGGACTGAAGGGGGGATAGCCTATGTAAAGGTAATCCAATGAGGAGGGAGTTGCAGTAGTCCAGGCGAGAGATAACCAGGGAGTGAATTAGAAGCTTAGTGGTGTCAATGGTTAAAAGGGTCACATCCTGGAGATGTTGCGGAGGTTGAGGCGGCATGATTAGGACAGGAATTGTATGTGGACCTGAAAGGACACTTACTTGTACACTTCTTTCCATGACCACCCCTGCGCAATGCATTTCGACTCAATCTACAGTGAAAATTGTCTTCCCAAAACTCTGCAAACCAGACATTTCTTCTGTTGTTATCCAGAGTCCGACTTGTAAAGTATCTGTCAAACCCTAGGAAAAGTAAAAAAAATATATATGTGCATAGATAGTAAGTGAGAGAGACAGAGACAAGCAAATATTAGATTGTTAATAAACCTCTGACTGATGCCCGTCTTGGCAGTATCGTGACGGCTCCTTCTGCCACTTCCTCTTGCTGCAAAACTGGTGAGATCTTAGAACCCCAACTGTCAGAGCCAACCCACATAAAGTGTCCTGTCTGATTCGCTCTTTTTGCAGCAGCAAGCACTCGTCTGTAGGGGAAAGAATGAAGAAAAAAATATATGGTACCATATTTAATAAAAGTGACGAGAAATATGAAATGTAATATATTCAAACTAACTCCAGACTGCCAAATATATGTCAGTTGACAATAAATCACTCCAAGTAACAATTCTACTCCAAAAGAATTCCTGATGGTTATAATTGGCAAGAATAATAATTAGCCAAGGAAACAGCTAACATACTGTTAATGGAGTAATTTATGTATACACTGTGACATGCAGCTAGTTAAATGTACTGTAAATATATTCAGAATACAAATAAATTGAGTTGCAGCCAAATACTACAACACTAGACTAAGAACAATGCATTAGATTTACTTCTGGGTCTCAATTTCACCACTATTTGTATTGCTAAAACGGACCTTCTCTGCACAGTTCTCTAATTTTAAGGTGCACCTGTGCCCAGGCAATGGACATTAAATTGTATATCTTAACAAGCTGTACAAAGGCTTTATAACAAGCTGGCAGAGGCAGTGCCTGAGCGTGACGTGTGATGTAATGATACAAGGGAGCCAAGCAGGGTGGTCCAAGGAAGGAAAGCCAGGAGCAGGACTGCCAGTGCTGTTTGGACTGGAGTGGACTGAAGAGACCGCCTGGCATGGAGAGAGACTGTCACTGTGACTCAGGAGGGGACATGTCATGTTGGTGAGGTGTCATCATCATCTGTGTGTAGGGATGAGACGAACACCACCCAGTTCGGTTTGCAGCAGAACATTCGAACAGGCAAAAAATTTGTGCGAACACCGTTACAGTCTATGGGACGCAAACATGAAAAATCACTGCTCATTTTAAAGGCTTATTGCCATAAAAGCTATTGCCATAAAAAGTGTTTGGGGACCCGAACTGACTTTTTTTCGGGAGCAGTGATTTTAATAATGCTTAAAGTAAAACAATAAAAATGAAATATTCCTTTAAATATCATGCCTGGGGGGAGGGGTCCTTAGTATGCCTGTAAAGTAGCACATCTTTCCCATGTTTATAACAGTGCACAGCAAAATGACATTTCTAAAGGACAAAATAGCCCCCAGGCACTATATACTCTGAACAGCAGTATACATACTATACAGCCTGCCCTATATACTCTTCAGAAAAACTGGGTCTTAGGTGGTGGTGGTGCCACAACACTGTAACCCCTCACAAAAACTCTTGTTGGGTGCACGAACAGGCCCTGCTGTGAGATGTTAGATCAAAAATTGTAATTACATGCCCCTGTTAAACAGGGGCAAAAAAATTGGGCTTTGGGTGGTGGTGGTGCCACAACACTGTAAGCCCTCACAGATACTCTTGTTGAGCGCAGGAACGGGACCTGCTGTGAAATAATATACCAAAAATTGTAATTACATGCCCCTGTTGAACAGGGGCAGAAAAAATGGGCCTTGGGTGGTGGTGGTGCCCTAAACCAAAAATATTGTTGGAAGCTAGCAATATCAAGATTGAGGAGGAATAGGATAGTCAGCATAGGCAGTCTTCAAGGGATCAGATCTATAGCAAATTCAATCAGTTACATCAGCATCAGATGCTTGATAGCTGCTGATCCAAGACTGATTCATTTTTATGAATGTGAGCCTATCAACGGAGTCTGTGGACAGGCACACTCTTTGACCGGTACAAACCCTCCGGCAGCACTGAATGTGCGTTCAGAAAGCATGCTGGATGCAGGACAGGCCAGTAGCTCAATTGCATATTGAGCAAATTCTGGTCAGTGGTCCATCCTCAAGACCTAGTAACCCAGTGGATGCTCTGTTGGAAAGGTCTCTAAGTCTGCTCTTGCCCCTAGATATTCCTGCACCATATAATGCAGATGCTGGTGATGGTTGCTTGAACCAATCAGACCTTGGCACTGAGGACTGAAAAATTGTTCAAAGGCATCGGTCAGCCGGCCACCTTCTCCACCGATCTTCCTCTGACTGAACGAAGTGTCAGCAACACATTGTCCAGCACCAGGAAATGGTAACCTCCCAGGGTCTGGAAATGCGTGGCACAAACCTTTCTTCAAGGACTCCTGAAGAGGTTTCATCCTCTGTTCCCTCTGCAAAGGCAGGATGAGTTCTGCAACCTTACCCTTGTAACGTGGATTAAGAAGGGTTGCCAGCCAGTAATGATTCCTCTCCTTCATACCATGAATCTTAGGGCCCTTTTACAGGCTTTGCAGAATCAGCGAGGCCATGCAGCGTAAGTTTGCAGAGGCATTCGATTCTGAGTCCTCTGGGTCACTAAGGATCACATTATCTGTAACTACCTCCTCCCAGCCACGTACAACACGTACAACTTGGGTTTCTGGGGACTGAAAACCATCTCTTGAAGACTGCTGCTGGGTATTATCCTCTACATCCATGCTGACACAATCCTCCTCCTCCTTCTCTTCTTCCTGTGTGTTTGGTGGGCCCACAGGAATGCTATCTGCATAAAGGGGGCCTTGAGAGGAAAGGAAGTCCTCCTCTTCCTCCCGCTGTTCTGCCTCAAGTGCCCTGTCCATGATTCCACAAAGTGTGTGCTCCAGCAGGAAGACTAGAGGGACAGTGTCACTAATGAAGGCATTGTCACTGATCACCATGCTTGAGGCCTCCTCAAATAGTGACAGGACAGTGCATGCATCCTTGATCAGTAACCACTGGTGTGGCAAAAAGAAGCCAAGCTCCCCTGACCCTATCCTGGTGATATACTCACACAGGTACTCATTGATGGCCCTCTGCTGTGTGTGCAGCCGCTGCAGCATTTCCAATGTTGAGTTCTACCTGGTGGGCATGTCACAAATGAGGCGGTTGGTGAGCAGGTTGCATTCCCTTTGAATGTCAGCCAGCCGAGCACTGGCATTGTATGACCAGCAAAAATTACCAGATACTTTTCTGGCCTGCCTCAGGAGATCTTGTAAGCCAGGGTACCTGCTCAAGAACCGCTGCACCACCAAATTCCAGACGTGTGCCAAATATGGAACATGGGTCAAGTGTCCCTGTCAGAGGGTGGAGAGAGGGTTGGTGCCATTGGTGAATACAACCATTCCTGGCATGGCGTCAACCACCTCTGAGTCTGCCTCTGCAGAGCTGACAGAATCTTTGCCCCAGTGTGGCTCCTGTCCCCTAGGCAGACTAACTCAAGCACCGCATGGCATCTTTTAGCCCAACTGCTTGCGTAGCCCCTTGTGCGCTTACGGAGCACCACTGGTTCAGAGGACAAATCTGCAGAAGAGGCCATAGAGGAAGAAGAAGAGGAGGGGGTGGAGGAGAAAACTGTGGCAGAATCACCACTAGCATTTTGGAGGCGTGGTGGCAGAACAAGCTCCAACAACACTGAACCCTGTCCTGCATCCTTCCCAGCTGCCAGCAGAGTTACCCAGTGTGCCATGAAGGAAAGGTAACATCCCTGCTCATGCCTGCTGCACCATGAGTCAGCGGTGATATGAACCTTACTGCTGACCGCCCTGTCCAACGAGGTCAAAACATTCTAAAAAACAAACTAACTCTTGCGAGCTACCATGTAAAAATCCAAATGATAATTAGAGATGATTAAAGGACAGCTGCTAGCATTGACCACGTCTCATATGCTCGTGCCAAATAAGAATCTATATCAATATAATTATAGCTGCGCTATCCAAATATAATCAAATGATAATCGTACTAAATCCTAATATTACGATCATAAACAATTAAAAATTGCAGTCCTATGCGATACTCTCAATGCAAACCTGTGTAGCATACACGCCTCTATATACACATGTTACATTCATATGCAACAGAGAAATATGCAACCCTGTTTTCGATAATTGCGATAAATGCGATAATTGCAGTGACAACCTGTAATTTACATAAATCTATATAAAAGTGCATCAATATACAATAATTAATATAGAAATAAAGTGCTCTTGTGCCAAACAAATTCATGCATTAATCTGTGTCCACAAAATCGCAGTCCATTCATAACTACTCCATTCTTCTGGTACTCATTGCAGATGATAAAACAGATGATAAAACAGTAAAGTGCTCATGTCAACTCTTGTGCTCCTCCTTTGGTATATGCACTCACCTTAGAGTGTGTGACCTTGCATCTAAACTCAGTCAAAACACGCTTTTAAACCACCTCTGGGTTTATGGTCAGCATTCAGATCCTTGGAAGGTTGCTTGCAACAATATTTATATGGAAAAAAGAAGAAACTGGATAGTCTATTACCGTTTTAAACGTTTTTTTTTAAATGACAATATTCCCTATATTAGGGTACTCACATTTAATAGGTGCTATGAGCGCACCACTCTGTAACAAGCCACTCAAATATAAGGAATCCCCCTGAGGAAGATACGTTTTTTCCCAGTATCGAAACATGTTGGGGAGTAGACAGGATGGTTTTTGAGACAGTGGAGTGATCTCATGCTGGAAAGGACACACCAATACAGTGTCTTGATATTTGAGTGGCTTGTTACAGAGTGGTGCGCTTATAGCACCTATTAAATGTGAGTACCCTAATATAGGGAAGATTGTCATTTTAAATAAAACTTTTAAAACGGTAATACACTATCCAGTTTCCTCTGTTTTCCATATGAATATTGTTGCAAGCAAACTTCCAAGGATCTAGATGCTGACCATAAACCCAGAGGTGGTTTAAAAGCGTGTTTTGACCGAGATTAGGTGCAAAGTCACACGCTCTAAGGTGAGAGCATACACCAAAGGGGGAGCACAAGAGTGGACATGAGCACTTTACTGTTTTATCATCTGTTTTATCATCTGCAATGAGTACCAGAATAATGGAGTAGTTATGAATGTGCTTTATGTTGTGATTTTGTGGACAAAGATTAATGCATGAATTTGTTTGGCACAAGAGCACTTTAAACACAGTTCACTTTATTTCTATATTGATTATTGTATATTGATGCACTTTTATATAGATTTATGTAAATTACAGGTTGTCACTGCAATTATCACATTTATCGCAATTATCGCACAGGGTTGCATATTTCTCTGTTGCATATAAATGCAACATGTGTATATAGAGGCGTGTATGCTACACAGGTTGACATGGCATAGGATTGCAGTTGTTTATGATTGGAATTTTAATCGCATAAGATTTCATTATGTTCACTAGATTTTTTACATAGGATTCGCATATCTCACCACCAATATTTAACTGCAGTCAGTAATATTACCCCATTGATAACATCAACCTGTGACGAAACGCGTCTGGAGGAGGATAAGTGCTGACATCACCACGCCGTTTGATTAGGAAGACGGGGTTTTCTTTTGCAGCCGGCCGGCTCTGTATTTAGCGCTTTTAATTCTTCCAATATGTAAGTGCAATACTTCTTTTAGATAATAAATTGTTCTAAACGTTATTATGCTATGGTTGGTTTCTCTTTTATACCCTGATTGAGCCATCGGGAATACCGGATGTTCACGATCATAGTTGATTGCAGTACCTAGACGAATCATTTGTTTACACCAGTCTGGACGTTTCCTACCAAGCAAAGGCCGTGGCTGGGCTATAGCCAACTGCATGCTTTTGCTTGCCATCTGGTAAGTGAGTTTTTTATTAGGTGGCACTCAAGTTTGGATGAAGCTCACCTGGGTGTCTTTTATGGACTTTGTCAATGTACACATTTTTTGCAAGTCACTGCTGGTTTAGATTTATATAGTGCAGCTCCTCTTTTCCATCTGATCTTTTTGTGTTATCTTGCAATTTAGCTGCTGCTTTGGATTTTTATATAATCAATTCCTAATTTTTTTAATTAATATTGTTGTTTGATGTAGCGCGGTTTTTTCCTTACAGAAATAATATTAGGAGGCCAAAACATTGCCTTCCACATGCCGGTAGAGAGCCGGAATGGCCTTTCGTGAAAAGAAATGATGTATTGGAACCTGCCATTGAGGTACAGCACAGAGTCAACCAGCTGAAACTGCTGCCATTTCAGCTACCAGCTGAAATGGCAGCAGTTGCAGTGCTAGCAATTTGGCCAAGCTAGCATTTAGACGCTGAGCATGTGGATGGCTGGAACCAAATTTCTTTTTACAGTTCAGAAACTGGGGTAGGGAAATTGTCCTGCTAAAATCAATTGGTGGTGTACAGATTGGCTGCAAGATTGGCAGATTGGCTGCCTGTACTTGGGACACGTATTGCTACACTTTCATTCCTCTCAGTGAGAACTGGAGGTACAGGCATACCTCACTTTTAAGTACACAATGGGGTTTATTTACTAAAGCTGGAAAGTGCAAAATCAGGCTCACTTCTGCATAGAAACCAATGAGCTTCTAACCCCAGCTTGTTCAATTAAGCTTTGGTATAAAACCTGGGAACTCATTGGTTTCTATGCAGAAGTGAGCCTGGTTTTGCACTTTCCAGCTTTAGTAAATAAACCCCATTGTGTACTTAAAAGTGGGGTATGCCTGTATAGTAGGGTTAGAGATCCCAAATGAGGAGCAAGGAGAAGTCCGCCTTTTTCTTTGATGTGGGTCTTTCAAGTGACGTTGACAATGGACTGCATGGCAGGTCGTCATATGTCTGGTCAAGCATGTGGTGCCCAAGCGGCTGCTGTTCTGACCGTGCTTGATCCGCTCCAGACATAGGTTGCAAACAGCAATGGCGTGATCTGCTCCACGTGTGTCGAAAAAGGCCCACAACAAGGAACTTTTAAAAGACAGTGGGAAGTCAGCAGCCTCCTGCACCTGCAGAGCTCTGCGGTGTGATGCAATAGGGTGGCTGCCCTTAAGCTGCCCTCTAGAGGACATCCTGCCTCGTTGGAGTTGTGCCTCCTCCTCACTTTCCTCCTCTCTTCTCTCAGGAACCCAAGTACAGTCAGTGACCTCATTATCCCCTCCCTCCCCATCACTGGAGCAAACTTGGCAGTGTACTGCAGCTGGGGGAACATTACTGCCAGTTTCTGGTCCTTCTGTGGCACTCCCTCTCTCCAGGCTCACGTTACTCCCTTTCTCAACCTGTGAACCAACATCGGAACCTTCAAATCGCTGCACATCCTCCAGCAGCATATAACCGACACTGTGGTTGAATAATTCTGGGGACTCCTCCATGCATGACGGTGGGGCTACGGAAGGAGTAACTGTGGACAAAGAGCCGGTGGAATAGGCCACTTTGGCAGCTGCATTGGAAGGTAAACTACTCTGAGCCTGGGTGACAGAGGATGAGAACGGCTACGTTATCCACTCCACCAACTCTTCTGCATGTTGTGGTTTAATAACATGGCCAGCAGCAGCTAAAAAGGATAAGCGTGCCCCACGACCACCTGCAGAGGATGCACCAGGTCCACGACCAGCACTGTTGACTGTAGACACAGAGGCTGCTTGCCCTCTTTTAGTGGCCTGTGAGCATCTGCCTCTCCTTGGTGGCCTTCCAGACATGATGTATTTTTTGTTTTGCAACGCGACACTACACTGTATTAGATACTGTGTACACCGCCTGCACTGTATTAGCAGCTGTACAATGGCTGCACTGTGTTTTATACTGTGTACACCACCAGAAGTGTAGTAGAAACTGTGCACACTGTATTGGATACTGTGCACACTGCCTGCACTGTAGTAGCAACTGTACAACAGCTGCACTGTATTGTATACTGTGTACACCACCAGAAGTGTAGTAGAAACTGTACACACTGTATTAGATACTGTGTACACTGCCTGAAGTGTATTAGAAAGTATACACCACCGAATGCACTGTATATATAGGCTACACTGAATGCAGAGTATATATATATATATATATATATATATATATATATATATATATATATATATATATACATATACAAAAAAAGTCCAAAGGATTGCTGCACTTAAAAACTTTGTTTATTCGTTCAAAAATTTGTAAAGTTACATCTCAGAAAGTGTTCAAAAAGATTTCCATTTCGGGCTCACATGTTCATGCCCTTCCTCAGATCAGAACATGTGTTCTGATCTTTTTGAACACTTTCTGAGATGTAACTTTACAAACCTTTGAACGAATAAACAAGTGCAGCAATCCTTTGGACTTTTTTGCTTATATGTATGGTCAGTGGGAAGACCTGATTGCTTTGCACTAATTGTGGACTGGGTGCAGCTTTCCTTAACCACATTTGAAGATATACGTATATATATATATATTTATGTAAAAATACAACACCTGACGTCTATTAGAAACTGTACACACTGTATTAGATACTGTGTACACTGCCTGCACTGTATTAGCAACTGTACAACGCTGCACTGTATTGTATACTGTGTACACCACCAGAAGTGTAGTAGAAACTGTACACACTGTATTAAATACTGTGTACACCGCCTGAAGTGTATTGTATTAGAAACAGTACACCACCGAATGCACTGTAGATATAGGCTACACATAATGCAGAGTGTATATACATACTGTATTTATTGGCGTATAACACTCACTTTTTCACCCTAAAAATTGGGTGCAAATAGCACATGCGTGTTATACGCCAATACTTCAATTTTAGATGCCTCGGAGGGGACAGGGAGGGGGGCAGGACGAGCGCTGTCAGATTACATACAGAAGAATTTCATGTTTACTTGGCGGCCACTGTAAAAGGAAATCCCCTCTCCTGGGCCGCCCCCCTCCCTGTCCCCTCTAAGCTGCAGATGGGCATCGATCAAGCTGCACTGATGGCAATGGTGAGGCTGCTGCATTGATGGCAATGGTGAGGCTGCTGCATTGATGGCAATGGTGAGGCTGCTGCATTGATGTGGACTGATGAGGTTGCATTGATGGCACTTGTGAGGCTGCAGATGGGCATTGATGAGGCTGCATTGGTGGCTATGGTGAGGCTGCAGATGGGCATTGAACAGGCTGTATTGATGGCAATGGTGAGACTGCAGATGGGCACTGACCCTTATTTTGCTTCAAAGTTCCTTGTTTAAATTTTTTTTTTCTGATACTTCCCTCTTAAAACGAATGTGCGTGTTATACACCTGTGCGTGTTATACGCCGATAAATACGGTATATGTATATATATATATATATATATATATATATATATATATATATATATATATCAAAATACACTGCCACTAACTGAATAACCTGCCTGCTTAATCTAACTCAAGCTATCTCTCTGTCCACGCTAACAACACTACACACGGCTGCTCTGTAATGTTCGACCCAAACATCGAGCTCATCCCTACTGTGCTGCTGCACACTGCTGCCAGTGTCACTGTGAGAGTCAATCTCATGTGTGTGTGACTGCCCATTCTAATTTCTTGCGACAGATCCTAAGACCATCCTTCAAAAATATCTATAAATAAGACAGCGCCTACTTTTTGCTGCCATCTGCCTTTTTTACAGCCACATTTTTGTTCCAAAACTATTGGGCTTAGCTGCAAGAACATTTTTAATCCCGTTACCGAGAGATTCACCCACTTGCTGGCAGTCACCCCATTTGGTTTGAGCTACACAGAATATTCACCTCATTTGTTTTAGTAAACTCACTAGCAACCAAGTGCTAGGAATAGCAATCTATCACTAAACAAATGAAGGAAATTACAGTACTCCCTATTGTGGAAGATACGCAAGTAGCATGCAATAGCATCTTGTAGAAATCAGTCACACATACTTGGAGCATTGTTTGATCATGCAAGATTAGTATTTTTCTACTTTTGCATCATAACTGGTGAAGCAAATGCAGCAATGAGAAAACAGGCAAAATCTGTGTTATAATTTTATTGGTAAAGTATAAAAATGTATATTCCAGCACAAGGATATAAAAATAGCACCGAAATGCAGAAAAAGTACATTCTCATTGTGCTTTTAAGAATCTGTACCACCAGCCTTTGCTTATCTAATGCAGAAAAATACAGCTATTATGTCTTAATTATTCCCTATTCAGTTTTGATCACAAGCTTGTACCCTTGTTTTCTTTGAATGCTCACATTTTACAAAAATGTATACAACTGCTTTTTATTATGAAGAACTGTGAAATGTATTTCCACTTCATAAATGAATAATTATAATAAACTAAGAAACTAACAATTGCATTATTGAAATCTTGAAAGTAACCATGACAAACATAGATAAGAATTAAGCATATGGAGTGTAAAAGCAAAAAAAAAAAAAAAAAAGCAAGGCTTTATATGTTTTCAAGGCTGATTACTTTTTCCTCCACATGCTCTTAACGATCAGTATTAATCCAATGAATAAACCTGTCTTAGCCAGACAGAACCTGCATTGTACAACTTGCAAACAAGAAGAGATATTTCCAAAACCCATGCACTGAAAATCAAGTAATTCCTGAGTGTGTGTAATTTTTTTCTGAAGTGTATTAGCCGTAATGCACGATTACCTACTTATCACTATTCTGTAATGCAAATAATAAAAAGTAAAAGGCAGGATACTCATAACAGAAGACAAAATATCAGATTTAATAGGCCTACAGTTAGGCAGGCAAAAACTTTCTAAAGCATTTAGGCCAGTCTGATGTTCATGGATCTTAACAGCCCCAATTCCATAATAGCAGCTCTTCATTAGCTGAAGCAATAACTGCATGTATAACTTGTGTGGTATCCAATACACCAAGGTTCCTCTGTTTATCCCACTTTTATATTAAAAATAGCAATAAAAAATCCTTCACCTGATATCGTCTTCACTGGCAAAGATGATGACAGCACGAGCATTGGATGTCTCCAGTAGGCGCCGAATTATCTTATCAAATTCTCCCGCTTTTGGCTCTCGTGGGATCTTAACTGATTGTGCTACACACAAGCTTCCTGTAGATAAAACACAAGTCTGTTATCTGTACTATCTATGTTGCAGGCTGATAAAGCATACTGCAGTACATAAAAATCACTTTCAATCTTTAAAAAAGCATGCGAATTACAGCAATTAAAGCCTAAAAACATTGAGACAAAGAATTTCTGTTTTCAAAAGCTACTGTTTGTCATTCATTAGGGTACATTTCCTTTTCTAAAACGGCTTAGTGTCTAGCTGTTCAAGCGATAAGGGATTTAAAAGCTACTTAACCATGCCCACACATTAATAGCTCGAGCTGTTGGATCCAACAGTCAGAGAGCTGAATCCTAAGAAGACCTAAGTCATACTCTGCTAAATTTGAAAGCTAGACATGGGTCGCAATGGAGGCAGCACATACACCAATCGAGGAAGGTGTATAACCAGAATACATTGGATGGATATGAGATTCTTTTGATTTTATGCTGTGGGAATAATTTTTCAGGGCAAATGTCAGGATCTTAGATACAATGACAAGAAAAAGTATGTGAACCCCATTGGAATTAACTGTTTTTTATTTGCCATAAAATATGATCTGATCATCATGTAAGTCACAACAATAGACAAACATAATCTGCCTAAGCTGATAACACACAAACAATTTTAATTTCTGGTGTCTTTATTGAACCAATTACTTCAACGCAAGCTAACTGGAGTCCATAGTTTGCACATATATAATATTTAGAGGTGTGGTTTGGAGATATTTTGATTGATAAAAGGCATTCAAACATTTATGCCTTGCAAAAAGGAGCACTCAAAAGGCATATGATCAAGAGTAGTGGATTTGCATAAGGCTGGAGAGGGACACAAAGCAATCTCAAAGTTTTTAGGCATCCATCAGTTGACAGTTAGACACGTGTATAAATAGAGGCAGTTAAGTACAATGTTTACTCTTCCTAGAAATGGGTACCCAGCCAAAATTATTCCCAAGGTACAATGCAGAATCCTAACTATGGTAAAGAGGAACTCACTAGTAACAGCTAAAGGCTTGAAGACATCACTGGAACTGGCAAACATCCCTTTTTTTTATGAGTCTACCAGTGGCGGCCCATCCATTAGGGGCGCAGGGGTGCCCCCCCCATCCAAGCATCCGGCCCCCTAATCTACATGCATGGCGCCGGACGCATGGATTCTGCCGTCCCTGTCTCTCGCTGGGGGGGTAATGGCCACCATCCGTCTCCCATGCGGGGGGGAGCGATGTTTGTGCCGCCCCCCCCCAAAAAAACATTTGAGCACCAGCCACCACTGGAGTCTACCATTCTATGCAATAAGGTAAAAATATTTTCTGCATGCAGCTCCCCCCCACTCCCCCTTATGTTTACCTGAGCCCAATCTTGATGCAGTGACATGCACAAGAGAAGTGTCTCTCTCTCTCTCTCTCTCTCTCCTTACTGGCCAATTACACTTGCTCTCTGTCAATCACAGCCCGTGAGGAGAGAGAGGAGGGCCGAGCCATTTTCTGTGTGTCACACAGAGCTGACTCGGGAGAACGCACACACAAGTGTCCCCATAGCAAGTGGCTTGCTATAGGAGCATTTAGCAGGACGGAAGGTACAGGAGCACTGGCAGGGAACTCAAGAAGAAGAGGATTAGTGCTGCTCTGTGCAAAACCATTGCACGAAGCAGATAAATATGACATGTTATTTTTTTAAAATAAAAATTGTGCCTTTAGTATCCATTTAATGTGGTCACTATCAATTTAAGAGTGGGCTTCTCACACTTATATCAAACAGCACATTATAGTCTGTTCCTGGATATATTCAAAAATACATTAAAAACCCTCATGGTTTTTCACCTTAATTCTATGCATTAGGGTGAAAAACCTTCTGTGGTGCTGCAGCTCCCCTGAGCAGGTGACCTCTCCAACGTGAAGAAAACCTCTCTTAACCTCTCTTGTTACCAGACAAAAAAAAATGTCCCAATTTAATGAGTTCCCCTCCATTGTTATACCAAGAACAACTCAATTTTTTTAATTTTCCCACACTTAGGGGTTGATTTACTAAAGGCAAATAAGGTGGTCATTTTGCAAGAATATTTTCAGTTTGCAAGTGAATTTTATCTTAGTTTAGTGAATGAGGTGAAGCTCTGCTGACTTCTATCATTCAATGATGTGCAACCAAAAAATCATTTTTTTTATTTTCCTTGCACTTGATTGAGTATACTTTACAAAGTCAATTTTCACTCCATCATGAAAGTTAAGGGAATTTTACCTTGCAAAGTAAACAGCCCATTTGCCTTTAGTATATCAACTGCTTTCAGCCCCAGTAACAATGGTCTCTGGGATAAATAGAGAAAGGGAATCTCCCCAGTGGGGATACAGACAACAATAAAAGCCTGCCAGAGGTTCTAAATCTTGTTTAAAAATAGGCTTTATATACAGTTAAATCTCAGTTTGAAGACTACAACAAGGCACTTGTAGTGTGTGCATTTCTTTTTTTTTTTTTTTTTAATTTTTTTATTTATCACAAGAAACAGGTCCACAGGGACCGATATGACATCAGTAAACATCGTAACAGCATGATAGAAACAATTACACAAAAAACATAAAGAAAGCCTTCTTTTGTCTATTTCAAAAGTGTCTCGCAATGCAGAACTAGATAAAGTTGATAACTGTCAGATATTCGGAATTTGTACTTTCTCCAAATTTAGACACTATGAATGTTGACCGTGTTTCTCATATTGAATCCTTATCTTATTATAGTCATCTAATGCAAATAGGAGTACAAAGGTCTACAAAATGACCCTTTGTGAATCCTGCATCTTTTCATTTTCTCATTTTCATAGAGAGAAAAGTAGGAGGAGAGTAAAGAGAGAGAAAAGAGGGGGGGGGGGTATTCGCGAACATGGAGTTCTCAGTTTGTTTCATTGAGACCCTTCGTCCGACTATGATTTAGCGGTTACCTAGTTTAGTATTTTATTTTATATTATTTGGTATTATTATAATTATTAGGGGAGTTTCTAATAGTGGATTTCGGCCCATATTAGGTATCTGTGTCTTCTCTGCGGAGGGCTTGTCCCTCCTCTGAGTATTGAAACATATTCCATAGGAGCCAGGTCCTAGTGTATGATTCTCCTCTATTTTGATTCGTGAGAATCAGGTCCTCAAACTTGTTGATTTCGTCTATTTTCCTAAGCCAACAGGAGATGGAGGGCGGGTTAGGGGATTTCCAGTTGAGGGGGATACATACTTTAGCTGCATCAAGTAGGTGGCGTATAATTGACTTTTTGTATACACGGGCAGGTGTATCTGTAGCGTGTAGGAGGAAGAATGCCGGGTCATCGGGGACAGTGCGGTCAGTAAACTTTTGTACTATCTTGCGAACCTCTTCCCAGAAAGGCCTTATCCGGGGGCAGGACCAAAAAATGTGTATTAGCGTGCCTGTGTCTTGTTGGCATCTCCAGCATAGCTTTGATGTCTCAGGGAAAAGTTTGTGTAGCAGCGCTGGTGTTCTGTACCATCTTGTAAATATTTTATAGTTAGTTTCTTGGAATTTAGTACATATGGATGATTTATGTATGAATTGGAGGATGTGTGATCGTTTTTGTGGAGTAAATTGACAATTTAGGTCTTTCTCCCATTTAGCAAAGCTAGGATGTTGGTAGTCCCCTGGTGGTGTGATGAGCAAGTTATAGGTCAGAGATAGTGTGTGCGAGAGCACTCCGCTTTCAGTACAGATTTCTTCAAAGGTAGTGAGGGGTGGGTCGTTTACCGTTAAGGGGGTCAAACTGTTAAGAAAGTGTGAGAGTTGGTTAGCCCTCAGGAAGTCCAAACGGTAAACGCCGTTCGGGTCTGAGAGCTCGGTCGGCGTCGCCCATCTTCCCCCAATACTAAAATGGGAGGCTTGATATCTCCCCGCGTTTCTCAACACGTGGAATGTGGGGTCTGTTATTCCTGGTATAAATTGAGGGTTTCCCAGTATGGGCCTCAATGGTGAGTTCCTAGTGGAGAGAGATGTTTTTGTTATTAGGCGTGCGCACGTTTTCGTAGTGTTCCCAATCATTGGGTGAGATCGTATTCGTGAGGGGAGTGTTGAGCTACACCAAGGGGCTCTATGGAGGGGAATCTCAACTTGCACTTGCTCTAATTGCACCCATAGTTTGGTTTCCTTATGTCGGCACCAATCGATAAGCCTACTCAGGTGTACTACAAGGTAGTATGTTTTGATCTCCGGCATGGCCAATCCTCCATGGTGTTTTGGTAGCGATAGTGTTTGTCTCGGAAGGCGTGGTTTTTTCCCTGCCCACAGGAAAGTTAGGAATAGGGAATGCACTTGTCTAAAGTAGGCTGCGGGAATGTGTATAGGTAAGGCCTGTAATAGGTAAAGAAATTTGGGAAGTATCATCATCTTTAGTATGTTACAACGTCCCAACCATGAGTGTAAACCGTTTTTCCAGCTATTGAGTAGTTTTTGGATGGTGTACAGTAAGGGCGGGAAGTTGAGTTTGAAGAGTTGGGAGAGTGTTGGAGGGATGTAAGTGCCTAGGTATTTCAAGGCTTTGTCCGTCCATTTGAAATGGAAGGTGTTCTTAAAGTGCGTGAGTTGGGTCTGTGGTATCTCAATACCCATTGCTTCGGATTTGTTGAAGTTTATTTTTAGGTTAGAAAGATGGCCATAAGTCTCAAACTCTTTCATTAAGTTTGGAAGTGAGATAGTTGGATTAGTAATCGAAAACATCAGGTCATCTGCGTACGCAGATACTTTATGTTGGGTACTCTGCACTGCGATCCCCGTAATGTCTGGATTTAGTCTCACATGGCAGAGGAAGGGTTCCAGTGTTAGTGCAAAGAGTAAGGGTGAGAGTGGGCATCCCTGCCTGGTTCCATTTAGTATTGGAAAGGGATTCGAGACAACACCATTAGCTCTGACTCTAGCTGACGGATTTGAGTATGCTGCAGATATCCAATTAAACAGCTTTTCTCTCACTCCGATGTGCTTCAATGTTTCGAACAAGAATTTCCACCGTATTCGATCAAACGCTTTTTCGGCGTCTGTACTAAGGAAAATACTGGGTGTTTTGTCTCTATTCGCTATTTGGATTAAGTTCAGAACCTTAATGGTGTTGTCCCTGGCTTCTCTGGTCGGCACGAACCCCACCTGGTCCAGATGTATGAGTTGAGGTAGATGAAACTGTAATCTAGAGGCAATAATCTTTGTGAAGAGTTTTAAGTCAGTGTTTAACAGGGATATCGGGCGGTAGCTGCTGCACTGTGTGAGGTCTTTGCCCTCTTTGGGTATTACTGAGATCTGCGCCTGAAGTGTAGAGGGGTGTAGCTTTGAGCCTGAGCCAAGATCATTAAATAACTTAATGAGGTGTTGGCCTAGGGATGCAAAAAAGGTCTTATAGTAGGTAATGGTCAAGCCATCAGGTCCCGGTGCTTTCCCCTGTTTAGTGGAATTGAGAGCTGATTGTAATTCGATTAATGTGATGGGTTCCTCAAGTAGTTCTCTGGCCTCGGTCGGTAAGGTTGGCATCAATGATGAGGCTATGTATGCAGGTGTATTGTCTGTATCGGGTAGTGTTGTGCGTAGGTTGTATAAAGAATTATAGTAATTTCTGAACTCTTGTGTGATTTGTTTGGGCAGTGTCGCTGTCTCTCCGGAGGGAGATTTGATCTGCGGTATGTATGACGCTAGTTTTTGTTGTTGTAGGGAACGAGCCAACATCCGCCCACATTTGTTGCCAGACTCATAGAATTTCTTTCGGCATATCTGCAATGCCGCTTTAGCTTTGAAGTGTAGCATGTCTGTGACCTGTTTACGAGTGGTGTCAAGCTCGTTCCCTAGTTCCCTCGTCGGCATCGTCTTATGTCTTGTTTCAAGTGTCTGCAGTTTCTGGAGTAATGTGGTTAATTGTTCCGTTCTTTGGCGTTTCAACCTAGAGCCGTGTTTAATAAACACGCCCCGGATCACGGCCTTATGTGCCTCCCACACCAGACCAGCGTCACTGCCAGGAGTGTTGTTAGATTCAAAGTAGCACCCAATCTCCCTCAGTATATCTGCACAAACCTCAGGGTCTTGCAGTAGGCTCTCGTTCAATCGCCATGGTGGACGTTGAGTCGTGTGCGGGTCAGCGATGGCGTATCGCATCACTATAGGGGCGTGATCAGACCACGTGATAGATTCTATTTTGGTACTTAGTACTGCTTGTAGGTTTCTGTGCTGGACTAGAAAATAATCAATGCGGGAGTACGACTGGTGAGGCCGGGAGAAGAACGTATAGTCCCTCTCACCCGGGTGAAAGAGTCGCCAGACGTCTATTAGTTGGGCGGAGTGTAGGGCTGTTTGTATTCGTTTGCGTGAGGTTCTTGAGGTCGAGGATGTACCAGAGGACATGTCCTCCTTCGGATTTAAGGGTGTATTCAGGTCACCTCCTAAAATTAGTTGACCCTCAGTGAATTGCATAAGTTGATCTAGCCGTCGCATTATGAACGTGTCTTGGTTGTCATTGGGAACATATAGATTTGCAAGGGTCACCCTTATGTCACCTACTTGACCTTTTAGGAATAAGTATCATCCTTCTGGGTCTGTTCTAGTGTCTAGCTCTGTCCATGGTATTTTAGCAGATATTAGGATCGAGACCCCCCTGGATTTGGCCTGTGAATTGGTAGAGTGATAAGCGATGGGGAAGTATTTGTTTTTAAGAATTGGTATGGTGTTGTCTCTAAAGTGTGTTTCTTGCAACAGAATTACATCTGCTTTCAAGCGTCTCATGTCTTGAAGAAGCATCCGCCTCTTTTCAGGTGTATTGAGTCCCTTCGCGTTTAGAGAGATTACGTTTAGGGTGTCCATGTTCGCGAATAGAGGGGGATAAGGGGGAAAGGAGTGAGGGTCGAGAAGAAGGTTATAAAGTGAAAGTCAGGGGGTTCAAATTAAAAATAGTGGGGCAATTGGCCCCTATGTAAGGAAAAGAGAAGAAAAAAAAAAAAAAAAAACGGGAAGAATAGGTTTAGAGAGGTGTCACTAGAGTGTGCAGCGTGGTGGGGTACTAAAAGCGCAAGAAAGAAAAACCTTGCCAATGCGCTGTCCGGAAAAAGAAAAAAAAAAACGGATATGCAACGCAGTCCTAAGTGGGGTTGTGGATAGACACGGCCAGGAGATAGGTCTCCCAGAGTCTCTCTCCGCCCACGGCGTGTTTAAAAAACGTGTGTGTAATCGGTAGAATATTCCCATCTAATGGGTAGGAAAATAGGCATGGAGTAATAAGCAACATCAGTTAGCTATTTAGGCAGTAAATAAAATAACAAATCAAATCAACTAGCTGTAACAAACTAGACAGAACCAGTACAAACAGGTGGCACCCCTCCTACTATGGGGATGTGTTAAGAGCTCTTTTTAGATACTCCTCTCCACTGCACTCTGAGGTGTATATAGTACATTTCACATTTAAAGGCAATATGCTTGCAACCTGTCACATGAAGAGAACAGTGGATTACACATTCCTTCTTAATGCAAGACCACAGGAGTCTTCTGGAAGTTCGTACTCTGGATTGTCACCCCCCCACCCCCCCCCCGCCCACACACACACACACACACACACACACACGACAGGAATCGTTTCGCCATTAGGGGATTTGTCCTTCTGCTTTTTTGGGGTTTTTTTTTGTTTTTTTTTGTTTTTTTTTGTCTCTGAGGAGATATTTAAGACCTTTCAGGTCGTTTACATTTATTATGTAAGGGAGTTTGCATATTCCCCTGCGTCCCAGAGTTGGGATATCTGTCCTGGATTCTGACTACTGACTAAAGCCAAGGTATTATAGTCTCTTTGGGTGACATGGGAACAAGCACTCCCTCGGCTCCCTGGTGGGAATCCTGTGAGCATTCCCGCTAGACTTCATGGGTTTGAACATAGTGGTGTCCACGTGTAACCTCTTGACAGAGGCAGCTTCTGTCTCAGGGGTGTCCCTCATATGTATGTGGCTCACCGAGCGGTGGGAGTTCTGGGTTGGAATAATACTCCACCAGCTGCGAGCCTTCAGGACCGGCATAAAATCCCACCTGCTGTGGTCGTTTTATACTGGCATAGATTTCAACCAAATCAGGGATTTTTGGACCAATAGTTTTAACTGAGAGTGTTCTTGTCTGTTAAATAGTTGAATCTGCTGGGGAGACAATAAGTCCTTGCATGCCTGAACAGTCTGTGGGCTATCTGGATTAGCAAAAAGGTTCTGCTCCCTGCGTAAGTTCCTGGTTGGCAACACTTGTACCCAGTTCTCAACCGTTTGGAGCATCCCATTGCCAGTGATGCGGGGGGGGGGTACTGGCAGTAGGTTAAATATCTCACCCCCCACAGAAGACCCCGTTCCGAGTGTGAAGCTGGCGGTGATGGGCTGTCCTGGTGAGGGGTGCACAGCAAAAAATGCTCCAGGGAGCCCGCAGGGGCGGGGGGGGGGGGAGACACACAACGGGGGTAAGTGGAGTCCCAGCCATACCATTCTACTCACGTGCGGCGCCTCCTGAGGCAGAGCGGCGTCTCCCCCTTCCTTGCTGGTGTTGTGGTAATGGGCCTCTGGCAGCTGAGGGTCCCGCTCTGCCCATCGGCCGTGGGAGGATCTGCAGCCAGTCTGGGATCTGGATCGGGTCCGCATCTAGGTGGCGGAAAAGTGCCGGGAGGTCCGCAGTAGTCTGCAGGGTGAATGCTGACAACTCGTTGCGGAAAGTCACAGAGAGTGGATATCCCCAGCGGTAGGTGAAACCCTTCTGTTTCGCCAGCTCGAGCAGGGGTCTCAGCATGGCTCTCCGTTTTAGTGTGGCTCTTGATAAGTCCGGTAAGATCCTGACTTGTGCTCCGTGGAGGTCAACATCGCCGTGTTCCCAGGCGCAACGGAGGACGGCTTCTTTCTGCAGGTAGCGGTGTAGCCTGCAGACTACATCGCGCGGGTTTGACTGGTCTGATGGCTTCGGTCCTAGGGTTCTATGTATACGGTCCAGTTCTATTTCCGTGCTTGTATCATCTAGGACGGTGCGGAAGAGCTCTTTCACTGTCTCTGCTAGTTGGTCTGGTCCGATATCTTCCGGTATACCTCGGAGCCGCAAGTTGTTTCGGTGGCTCCGGTCTTCGATATCCTCCAGGTGCAACTGCAGGGACACGGCGGTATCTCTGTGGGAGTCCCGGGCCTGCTCCAGGGCCACCACCCTGTCCTCCAGTGAGGACACAGCTGTCTCCCCCGAAGTGACTCTGTCGGATAGGCTGGACACTTCCCCCCTCACCTCCTGAATGTCCCGACGATGTGTCTCCTCAAGACGGAGGATCATCGCCTCTATATCCATTTTGGTGGGGAGCGCCTGTATGAGTGTGCGGATGTCCTGGTCCATTGGTACCGATTCAAGTGGACACGGGGGGGCCATCTCGCTTGGTGGGGGGTTCTGTAGCTTTCCAGATATCGGGTCGGGTGTAGCAGCAAGGCTCTCAGGAAGGGACTGGGCACCTCTGGCGGAGGCCTGTTGTGTGAACTCACGTGGAGGGCCTCGTGGTGCAGCGGCTCTGGCACCGGGGGAAAGTTCCTGCCTGAAATAACGGTGCATTTCTCCTGGATTCTGGATGGAGGGGGTCCCTTTGGCTACTGCTCTTGTCTTGTAACGTTTGGTAGCTTTCATACCGATTTAAGTTGAGTTTTTAGCCGGGGTTAGGAGGCTGAGAACGGGAGCCCAAGGTAGAAGCAGCCTCACTCAGCCATGTCCAGCGTGTGTGCATTTCTAGATTGTTAACCCGAACAGGTTTAGGTCAAGTCAGGTTTAATTTAATTGTTGACTATATTTCAACAATTAAAGCCATATCAAAGGGTAGATGGATCTTTTTCAGATATTCAGCATAGATCCAATTTTAAGTTTTTTCATTTGGCACTTAGGGCAATATCTACAGAAGAACAATATACTGCATATGATCATTTTAAAATCAGATTAGCAACCCTTTTCAACAACAGTAATATTTAGATAGTGCTTGTTACTTCATATAGTGGAAACTGCATACCTCCCAACATTTTAAGATGGGAATGAGGGACACCTACTAGCAAATGTATGTAGGCATAGGACACGCCCCCTGCCACACCCCCTTAAAGGAGAATTAACCAAAAAAAAGTTAATGAAATCCACAAGGGCTTTTTTGTACCATTATTATTCCTTTATATTGGCTTTTGAAATTGACAAATGCAGCAATTTAGAATTTGGATGAAAGGTTTAGCACTGGGAAACACTTTTTGAAAGATAAAAAGTAAAAAATGCATTTTATATACAACTTTGTAGATCAGACCAAAATGACGGACAAATGAGGGGGAAAGAGGGACAGAGGGACATTGCTCCAAATCAGGGACAGTCCCTCAATATCAGGGACAGTTGGGAGCTATGAAACTGTAAAGTGATCTAGCAAAGACTAATCTGCTCAAAGGAAACATGTTTACTTTTTTATGTATTGATTGTGACTTTCATATGTTTACATGTTTGCTCTTTTATATTTTTGTTACTGTATGTGTAGATTAGCTACAATACCAGCCAGCAAGGATGTGTATTGCTTTTAGTAAGTCTGCAGAGTATTGATTTACTAAAGGAATGGTAGCTATTCACTCTGCAAAGTGAATACTAGTAAACATGGCCTTGTGAGGAGAAGCAGTAAAGAGGCACTCCAAACTACGATGTAAAGCCTACATAGGAGAAGTTATGGATACAAAAAACAGCAATTCAAAAGTATATTTACAAACTATAAAGATAATTATGTTTTTTTTCCTAGTCTATGCTAAACCCCCTTTAAGTTGCATACACCTATTCGCTGTTTGGGTTCATTAGTGTTGAGAAAAAAATACAGTATGTGTGTCTTGTATAAAAGTGTTGATGTGTCTTAAATTACTCTCTGTTCAGAGTAAGATATATTTTATTATTCCCTTGATAAAAATTAACCAGCATGTTGTTTTTAGAGCCTGTGGGAAAAGAAATTGTGCTTGCCAATGAAATTACTTTTTCACTGCATGGGAGTTTCCAGATATATAAACAGATTATGCTAATAGGGCCTAAAATATATCTGTCCAGGAAATCATGCAATGAAAACTTGAAGATAGTGGGCAAATAATACTGTATTTATCAATCTGAAGTACTGAGAGATTTCTTATGTGTGCACCTGGCATACTGTTTCTTAGCAAAGGGTCTAGTGTGACCTCTTTTTCTTCCTCCTACTCCTCTTTTTGTAATTCCCATAAATTGGCTATGTGAAGTCAGCGGAATTATTTAATAAATCGCTTACTGGCTGCAGAAGGATGATCTAAGTTACCCACAAGCAATCCTCCTTTTGGATATTTAGGATGAGGAATATAAGGTTGGTTCAGCCACACAGCAGTCAGGGGACATTGGGCAAGGAGCAGCAAGATGCAGCGATATTTCAACAGTGATACCTCAGTCATCAGAGCTTCAGTCATACACTCCAATGTTTATTTCAAGATAAAACCTGCCTCCTCTCTCCCTCCTAAATTGGGGCCTAACCAAACTGCCTACATATTGTTCAGTTACTATATAATATTTGTGGTATTTGTCTCCTTTTGCTTCCCCTTAAAATTTCAACCATGCTTTTTTCCAGGCATGCAAGCCTGGGTGGCCAGGAAAGGGAAGACAGAAAATGTGTGCTCCCTCCCCTTCGTGAACCAGACTGTAGCATATGCCTGAAGCACAAAAGCCTCTTCACCATATCTGGTACCCAAGAGGATATGGGGGTTTGTGGGGGTGACTTTTAGGAACCTGGAGGTCCCCCAGATATCCCTCCTCCAACCAAGGAGAATGAGTACTGGGGTACATTAGTTCCCATATATGATTCTCTCTCAAAAAAAGTAAAATGGAAATAAATACACCAACACTGTTAAAAGGACTCCTTAACACTGGCCTTCCAATGTTTCCTTACAACCACAATGACCCACTGCCCGACAATGTTGCCCCACCACAGTATTGCTGCTAAATGGTAGATCCCTGGCTGCCAGAATATAATAAATAACCAGAGATTCTGGGTGACATCACTGGCCAAATACAATCATGACTAGGGAAAAGCTAAATGCTCCCAGGTTCAGTTTGCTGGGCATGCACTAATGTGCCAAACATCAATCCAACTCCTATTGATATCAATGGAGCTGAACCTTTGTTATGGTGATTTGCCAGGCTAGGGATTGTCAAACGAGGAACATGGGAAGCTGGGCACTGTTATAGGGGACATGTACCAAAACAAAAAATGTTTAAAAAATTATGTTTGACAGGAAGGAGTAAAAGTGAAATTATAAAAATGCAAAACTCCTTTAAATAACATGCTTGGGAGGTGCCCTAAACCCGACTGTGAAGTGGCAAATTTATAGAATGTACTACAGCAAAAGTGACATTAACAAAAAACAGAAATATTTGTTGCTAAACAGCATTTACCTTGTATTTTTAATTTTTATTAAATGAAAATAACATCTGCTTCTGTTTGTAAACAAACATCTTGGGATTACCTTCATCTATATCAAAACCCTATTCCACGCGAGGGTCTGACATAGATGTGTGGGATTCCCCCTAAAAATACATACCATACCCTTATGCTTGTAGTGGTCAGGTTTGAAGGAAAATCTTGTGCAAAAAAAAAGAGATGTCGAGCCTCCTAAAGGTGACAGTATAACCCACCAATCCAGGAATCTCTGAGTCCCTCACTCAGAGATAAGGATTTTACAGTGAATATAAAAATCTTATTATTGTGAACCAGTACCCAAAATTGAACTCTCTCCCTCTATCTCATTGGGAGCTGACCGACAGGCTTTTTTCAGTCGTTCCCGGCTTCTGTCGGACTGCCTAGAGTACACATGGGCCGAATGTCATCCTGTTTCTATTAAACCAGCCGATGTCGCCCGACATTCGATACGTGTGTACTAGGCTTTATTTGTTAACTTCCTTCACCCTCCTGGTCACTTCCATTATTGTCTCCATACCCTCAGTGGCATCGCTAGGGTGTGCGGGCCGCACCCGGTTGACACTCACCAGAGAGGTCACACCTGTGGGCAGTGGCACTGCTAACACCGCACCCCTACACTAATCTGTGTCTCTCACCAAGTCACCGGCTGTCTCCCTGTCTCACACAGTGAAGCAGAGCAGACTAAAACTGCCTCCCCCTCCTCTCTGTTTACATCTACATAGGAGGAGGGAGACTGAGGGGGACATACCGCTGTGCATATCTCACGCTGTTATGAGGTCTGTACAGTGTATTGTAATGTAGATGGAAAGAAGAGGGGGACAGTGACCAGGAAGGGGGGCAATTTAAAAATCAATGAGGGATTAAGAGGACATGTGCTGGGGGGCGCTATGGGAGGGGAGAGGGGGGAAGACTAGCAGAAATGGAGAGGGGGGTCTGTACTGAGGGGGGTCTGCACTGAGGGGTGTCTATACTGATGGAGGGCGGTCTGCACTGAGGGGGGTCTATACTGATAGAGGGGGGTCTGCACTGAGGGGGTCTATACTAATTGAGGGGGGCCTATACTGATGGAGGGGGGTCTGCACTGAGGAGGGTCTGTACTGATTGAGGGGGGACTATACTGATGGAGGGGGGTCTGCACTGAGGGGGGTCTATACTGATAACGGGAAGTCTGCACTAGAGGGGGTCCGCACTGAGGGGGTCTATACTGATTGAGGGCGGTCTGTACTGAGGGAGGGGTCTATACTGAGTGGGGGGTCTGTACTGAGGATGTGGTTTCCTAAATGGGGGGTCTGTACTGAGGGAGGGGGGTCTGTACTGAGGGGGAGGTCTATACTGATGTAGGGGGTCGGTAGTGAAGGAGAGGGGTCTATACTGTGGGAGGGGGGTCTGTACTTAGTAAGGGGGGTCTGTACTGAGGGATGGGGATCTGTACTGCAGGAGGGGGGCCTATACTGATTGAGGGGGGTCTATACTTAGTGGAGGGGGGTCTGTACTTAGTGGAGGGAGGTCTGTACTTAATAGAGGGGGTCTGTTCTGAGGGGGGAATATAGTTGGTGTAGGGGGGTGAAACCATGTTTTTCCTGACCGTGTGACACCAACCCTAGTGATGCCACTACAGAAAAACACTCTGGGTGATGGTGTGCAATATAAATTTTTTCTGAAGTCACCACATACTTCAGTGGCCCACCCTATTTGGAAACCCACATTTCCCTCCTGGACAAAATCCCCAACAGTTTACATGGTGGGTCAATAAAGGCCTCTACAGAATAGCTGATTTTACAGACCATAAAGTAATCAGAAAGCCCTCTTACTTTGTGGAGACCTTACAAATGCCCACTTCACAGGCATTCCACCTTTGTCAGATCACTCATTATTTACAGACAATGTGTCGGGATCAGGTAGATTTCTCCACTAGGACCTTCTATGAAATTAGGTGTTTACATAGTCCGGGGACACGTGGCAGAATTTCAAAGCTATATACTGTGTTTGCGGACCAGGGTTCTAAACTCTTTAACCAACTAGCTTGGGAGATAGGAGTAGTAAGTTTGGTCCTGGTGGTAGACCATGGTGCACAAAGGAATTCTGAAAACTTCCCTGGTGGAGGCGAACTATAAATTATTTTCCCAGTGGTATCTTGTTCTGGCACGGTTAGCTGAAATATACCCTGGCGCCTCACCCCTTTGCTTCAGGGGGTGTGGTCAGGAATGCAAAATGTTTAATATTTGGTGAACATGTCTAGATTTTGGACAATAATATTTAATTTGGTATACTCAGTGACCACGATGAATATCCCCAAAAATGTTAAGATGATATTATTTTTTGATCTATGAAGTGTGTTATCCAAACATCTTAGAACCCTCGCTTTTTTCATTTTTCTAGCGGCCTGGGACGTGGTGATCAGCTGTAAATCTTTTCTCTTCTTCTCTTTCCCTTATCTTTATTCAACTTTTCTTTCTTCTAGCTTTTATATTGACTCCTCATGAATGCTTTGTTGTAGGCTACAGGGCCACCTCTAGCCTAGCCTAAGTATGGAAGCATGGTGTTCCTCGGTTTGGCACTGGGAATTTTGTTTAGGTTTATAGAATCTATTTTTATAGTATTTTTTTTCCTTCAGGAACAATATATGTATAATAGTTCTGCATTACCACATGTGCAAATATAATCTTTACAATAGTTATAGTGAATGGACAACTTAAACCACTGCACTCCGTGCCTACTGTACATTTTCATCCTACCCCTCCGGGCAGAGTTGGTTGTGGATTGCCACTCTAATATTGATTAGTCATGGTATGATCAGAATACAATGACTTTGACACTTCTCAGTGTAACACCGTTGTTTGATATTCATTTGGACAACTTAATACTTTGTCTACACCTGTTTTCAATAAAAAAATTATTGAGAAAGAAAGAAAAATAGTGGAGAAATATATTTCCAGAAAAAGATATAACAAAACAGACAGTAAGCATCAAAAACAGATGTAGCGCTGGTAGATTTTTAATCTACTGCTTATAGGTAAATTTAGTGGGTTATCTGTTTATACATAGTCAGATTTGCCTCTGTTCCAGCTTGGCTGAGTTGCATGTAGTTTCACATTGTGCCTGTGGGTGTCGTTGTCACCATGGGTCGGTGTTGGAAAGGCAACACGTTGAAGCGTATGAGTGCTCCTCTGTCCCGGAGATAACTCGGTGGAGGTGATCCTCCAAGTTGCATTCTGGGAGAGGGTATTTATGGGAGAGACGCCATGTTTTAGGGTTCGTTTTCGTTCCACCTGCTGGCCCTCCTGGCCGACAGGTATGTGCTAGGAGTACTACATTGTGGTCCTCAGACCGGAAGGCCCACATCGCTGCAGCGTGTGGGTGGGCCCAGAAGCCTGTCTGGGGCCTACCATGGCGGCAGAGGAATGGTCCTGGGCTGTCTGTCCTACGGGAAGAAGCTGGACAACTGAGAAGATCCCAGGGGAGGACCCGTCATGGAAGGATCATGCAGAGTGCTGGTCTGGAGAGGGGCCTGGTGATTAAGTTGGAGGACGCATCCTAAAGTAATCCTACCGCATAGTACTGCCGGGTCGGCTTAACGGCTCTAGTGCTGTGTTTGCTGTTCATCGTAAACCATTACATCCTGTGGCAGAGGATCGTATGGGTTTTACTTCAATCAAGTCTGTGGCAGAGACTTTTGTTCGTGCTGCGTACTGGCTGCTAGGTTAGTGAGAGAAACCTATCCAGGCGGGCAAAGATTCAACTCTAAAAAGAGAGTACATTCATCTACAAGCTTTCAATTCCTAATACTACACTAAGAAAAGGTATTTGAACTTCCCTGCAACTCTCCTTCTACCTCTTTCCTGCTACTTCCTTCAATTCACATTTATTAAAGCATTGGAAAAGATACTCAAGTGTCCGGTGCCTACATTGTCTGGTATTAAACTCAACGGGACCCTAGACCCGGTTCTGGTGGAATAGAGGTAACGAAGGTGGTGGTAACAGCCCGCTTTAAACCAGCAGCTCCACCGAGAGTTATTGCTACACAGAAATATGATAAAATGTGAAAAGGCACTCAAAGTACATTTGGTCTTTGATTCTGGCAGAGTAAGTCTGATTTGGACAGAGTCACTAGCCCTTGTAGATAACTCCTAGCATTTGAGTATAGTTTCAATGGAAATTTGAGAGCTCACAAGCTACAGATGCAGCATCTTTTCTGATCCCAGAGGAAAGATAAAAAGATCAATCAAATCAATCCAAGATTAGCCATAATATTTATGGCCTTACCCAGCATGCCCCACTGGTAATTCCTAACTGGTAATGTAACTATTAATGGTTGACCAGAAAAGGACACAAATATTCATTTTCCAGCCCTGTTGTTTTTCTCCTCCCTATTGACAGTGACACTATCTCATAGCAGGCAGGAATAAGCAATTAGGGTGTAAGCAGGAAAACCAACAGAAAGCAGCACCATCTATCAAGAACTAGCTGGATACAGGTGGGCAATACTAAATGTAATTGACAATCCTGCTAAAGGCAGAGTCTACAATAGTTTGCTCACCCTCTGAAGTTGCAAACAACTGTACAGATATAAGTACAAACAATTATTTAAATGAGTAACTACTCCTTTTAACACGCAATAAGGCCGGGTTCTCATATGTGCGGCCTGAATTTTTGCCTGAATTTGCACCTGAACTGAACCCAAACACACACAGGACCCTTCTGCAATCTGCAGCTGTTCCGGACTTGCGTAAACCAGCTCCATTGAGAGGCGGTCACACTAGCCTGTTATGTGAATTGGATGCGAGAAACCTGCATCCAATTCACATGTATGTGAACCCAGTCTTATACAAATGACTACATCATAACGTGGTCTTTCCTGTGTAACTTCTTTCTTTTGATTTGTTTCTCCAACTTTTAGAGCTACAATCAATTCAAGAGTTTTTTTTTTTTTCAAAGGCTAAATACTGTACACATTTAAAATACACATGACCAATCTTGTTTGTATTCCTGTCATACAAAGATCGAAATCCAGCTGGTTCAGCAGGGGCTGGACAAATTTAATCCATGTAGGGGCTAGTGGGTTGTACATTTTGAAGATAGATCATTCACCAAAGCTTAGGCATGCAAGGAATGCTGTCAGTGCTTCTAACCTCCTAGGCCTGCTGCCTAGGGAGATTTACATGCATTTGAAGGTCAGACCTGCTTGAAATGGAGGAAGTTGAAGTACAAGTGGAATGTATCACTGCTAGAGGAGGTGTCCTGAACATCTGTGAGCAGATGGAGCCACACAGGGGTCTGGTAACTCACTATAATAATAGATAGAGCCCTCTACTCACCAGACTTGGTACTGCTAAATTACAGAAACTCCAGACTAAATGCTCTTATTCTGTAAAGCTGGGAGTGGAGACTGATGCCTTTGCAGGACTGTGCTCTTGGTTTCTGATGCCCAAAACCCATTTTCCTTTTGATCAAATGATAAAAAATAAATACATTTATTTTTCAAAGTGACCCAATGTCTTCAATCACCCTATTGGAGGAGCTCTAGCGCCCCCCCTCCATCTCTGAGGGGCCCTAACATGCCTCTAAGGGTCAGGGGGGTGCTACAATATATATACATTTGTGGAAAATATTTCTGTCACCGTGCAGGCCTTTAAAGTTGGTTGTGGGTCACCCTCAAAGTGGTGAGGGAACCAAAAGACCTTGTGGGAAACAAAAAGTGTTCAGGTTTATTACAAATTAACAGACAAAACAAAGTAGAATATTGTATTTATATATTTTTTTTTAATTTGTAAATAGAATAAAAAATATTTTTTTTTTTACCATAAACTCTTTTGCTTTGTATCACTTATTCAGGTCAGATTAGCACATGCTGTATGTTTTAATACAATATCTGCAATATAAGTCAGTCAGTAAGCTATTAAACAGTTAAGGAAACTACCCATCTAGGTCAGTGTACCAGAAGCAATATAATAAACAACAGTAGATCAGTGTGCCAGCAGATAGTAAAGGAAACAAACAGCAAAGCATTAAATACATGTCTAAAGTGTCTTCACATTAAAGCAGCCTTTTTTGGAAGGCTTTCATCTGTGGATTCAGCAAATACTAATGAAATACAACCAAGTATTATAACAACATAGCACAACTAAAAGTGGTGTCTTTTGACAAGTTTTACTTGCAGAGTCACAGAGAGAATTAAAGCGGACCTTCAGTCATTTTTTCAACTTTCCATCTAGTAAATCTTCTGTCCTTGTTGTTTTAACTTTGGATAGTAAAACATTTTTTTCTGCCAGTAAATACTGAGTAGAATTATAGGGGTCTGATAATGTTGAGTTATATATATGTATGTAAAAGTGAAATGCAGCGCTAAAAATGATAACAAATGGTAAAAGGCACATCAGACATGGTGACCATTACCAATATATACATAGCTGAAACACATGAAGCATAATACCAAAAAATTGAATATTAGACGGGATATAGTAAAGTCCCAATGTATGGCTATGAATCTGATACAAGAGAGTGTAGAAATCTTCTCTTGTATATCATGAGTTGTACGATCATGGGAAGTGAATAGATGGAATACGCTTACCAGCAGGAGTGGATTCGGATGCCGGTAGGGTGAGCCTTACTCTATCCTACACTTGATTTTATTATTTTACACGTGATTATATCGTTTGTTGATTATTGGTTATATCCAATAAAATACGTCATTTGATCTGCACTATTGGCGTCCTATCTATCTTTTTGGGAACCATCCATGCTCTGGAGACTTGTTTGTGGCAGAGAATTCCCCCTCGGGCTTCTGAACGGACAGTCGTGACGTGGACCATAGAGGATAGATCCCCCTCGAGATCCGGGATTTCCAGGACCAACCATCGTCCAACCATCGTCCATTAAGGATCTCAGAGCCTGTTTGATTCAGTGTCACCGGCATCCGAATCCACTCCTGCTGGTAAGCGTATTCCATCTATTCACTTCCCATGATTGTACAACTCATGATATACAAGAGAAGATTTCTACATCAGTCCAACATTCATATTTAGCCTATGTTTGGGACTCTCTTGTATCAGATTCACAGCCATACATTGGGACTTTACTATATCCCGTCTAATATTCAATTTTTTGGTATTATGCTTCATGTGTTTCAGCTATGTATATATTGGTAATAGTACTTTTACTTCTGTTTACAATATTGGTCATATTTTATGTAGCTGCTTTTCACATTGGGTTAGCGCAGTGTTATTTATATTTTCTTTGAGATATATATGTATGTATATAGAGACTGTCGCTTTAAGAATTGTAATACACTTTCTTGCTTCTTCTTATGCCCCGTACACACGGTCGGATTTTCCGACGGAAAATGTGTGATAGGACCTTGTTGTCGGAAATTCCGACCGTGTGTAGGCTCCATCACACATTTTCCATCGGATTTTCCGACACACAAAGTTTGAGAGCAAGCTATAAAATTTTCCGACAACAAAATCCATTGTCGGAAATTCCGATCGTGTGTACACAAATCCGACGGACAAAGTGCCACGCATGCTCAGAATAACTAAAGAGATGAAAGCTATTGTCCACTGCCCCGTTTATAGTCCCGACGTACGTGTTTTACGTCACTGCGTTCAGAATGATCGGATTTTCCGACAACTTTGTGTGACCGTGTGTATGCAAGACAAGTTTGAGCCAACATCCATCGGAAAAAATCCTAGGATTTTGTTGTCGGAATGTCCGAACAATGTCCGGCCGTGTGTACGGGGCATAAGACAGAGTTTTCAGTCTAATCTGACCTTCACCGCCAGATAAAAAGCAACAGTTCACTCCCTCTTTGCTCTGAGAAATGGACAGTCTTATCTAGCTAGTCTGAACCAGTACCAAGATGGCGGAGCCCATGTTTTCTTTTGCTTTCTATCAGTCGCGTGATGGAACTAGCCATTTAACTGTTCCCTTGTTACTAAGAAGATATGAATGCTGATTGGACTAAACTATACGATCACACCTATAACACGCCTAGTGCTTATGCATATTCATACCTATATATTGTATAACCTGTAGGTGCAAGCTCAGAAACACTTTCACTTTTGTTTGCTATAGTAGCCGAGAAATGTGTTGTATTTCTCCACTGCAGTGAATAAAAGCACCTATCTTATCTTAAGATCTGGACTACTATCTCATCATCATCCGTCTTGTTTTGAGATCCCTAAATTGGATTTAACAATACCTTATACAGCCCACTTCCTGTTTCTTGTCCGGTAAAAAGCATAGGCTTATGACATCATGCACAGCCCTCGCTTTCACTCTCGTGAGAGTTTGCCAGGAAGGGAGGGGGGGATGAGTCATAAGGAGGCCAATGAGAGCTGCAGAGCTGGAGGTGTGCCTCTGTGTGTCTGTGCAAATCCAGGAAGTGAACAGGCAGCAGTTTCAGCTGCCCACAGCTAAAATGGTTGCAGCCAGACTCAGTGGAGGGAGATTTCTGCAACATATTTAGCAAGTACAGAATCACAGTATATATACAATAATATGCAAAGTGGTTGGAGGGAAGCTTAAGAATGACAAAGATGTTTCTTTTACAAATTATGTGAGCAGACATCAGTTCCTCTTTAAAGAGCAAGAATTGGCATTCATTACTGCAAAAGTAATACAGCAGGCTAGAAATTTCAGACCCAATAGTAGCTGGACCAGTTTGGATCATGACACAGCAGTGAGCTCAAGAGCTCACTCAGACTCCAACAGGGAAAGATTAGACAACAGTGAATATTTACAGTGTTTATGTTGATGCTTATGCCTTGTAGGAGATAAATCTGAATCTGATATGCTTTTAATTGCAAACTTAAAAATGAGGATCACTCCATCATCTGATAATATACCATACCATGCCTGAAAATGTGTACATTCTGAAGGAAAAACATAAATCATTCACATGCACAAAAATGAAGGCATGCCAGTGGTAAGTTATTAAAATAGCCAGACCCTTGTAAACCATGCTCCTATCAGATAAATTCTTTAGTACTAAATTAAACATCTGCCTATATTCTGCCAGAATTGGTTTAGAGATTGGCACTATTATGAACAGCAAATGTTGTTAAACCAGCTGTTTCTTTAGTCTTCTTGTGCAAAAAAAACTGAATGTTATATATGTCAGACATCGAATGTAATGAATATAAATTGCTTGTGTACATTCATTTAGAGGATTGTTCCTGTACAGGGCAGAATATGGCCTTCATGTCCTGGTACCTCTTTTCCACAACAATAATTGGCTCTGCGTATAAAATACCTTTTACATTTTTTTAAACCTAATTCTCAAAAAACATGCATATCTAGAAAATAAAGACTTTTATGTCTATATTAAAACATATGAGATAAAAGATTTTAAGATGGTCAGCACATGTCTGCCCATTTTTACCCTTCTCTAAGATCTATGGCACTGCGATAATTGGGAAAAAAATGACTGTACCTCATGTAAAACTAAATATTTTAATCAGAGAAAAATTACAAAGATACATGAGAACAAAAATGTACTTGTTTCACTCCCCTCTCCAAAATGTAAAAGTCAGCAGCTAAAAATACTGTAGCTTCTGACTTTTACTATTAGGGAACCTGCCTGTCCAGGCATCCAGCGGTGTCCTCACCCATGCGATTCTTGAATCGGCTCTTGGGTGCTTCCACCACCATCTTGGCTGCGGGAAACTGGCAGTGAAGCCTTGCTGCTTCATAGCCGATTTTCTACTGCGCAGGAGGGAATTGAGCTGCGCTCTGTGAGTGGCCCGGCTGCAGGGGAAAGGAAAGGGGGAAAACTTTTGGCTCATTTTGCCACAGCAAACTGAGCCCAGGTTAGAAGCGGGTACCTGTCAAAGCCAGGTACCCACTCCCGGCCCCCCACCCAAAAGGTGCCAAATGTGGCAGCGGAGGGGGGGGAGGAGGCAGAAACGAGGAGCTTCCCCTTTCTGCTGTAAGTGAAAATCCTAGTTTTCATTGAGGATCCTCACTATCTCAGATGAGAGCCAATAATTATTTTACAAAGATATTGCAGGGAACACTGCACTGTTCCTATCCTTTTATGCTGCAATATTCTGCTGCCACCTTAGCCTTAACTTAACTCCAACGTAATGTAACAAAATAAAATCAGAGAAAGCAATCAATGTCTTTTAGCTCTGCAAATCTGGAATTTTTCTAGAGGCTACTGGATAATTTTAATGGCTTCCCACTACTTGGGTAAAATATCTGGAAAGAGATTGCTGTCTGCAGTAGATTTTTTCAGGTTAATCAGGAATTTGCTAGTGGGTGGAGGAGATACAATTGCCTGTGAAACATACTGGCTAGCAAAAGGCTCTTTCAAGTGTTTTAAATGTTGATATAGGTAAAAGGCATGCCTCCTAGACCCAGTCTGTGGACACAGTATGGCAACTTTTTTTAAAGTCTTGTTTTTTTTTTCCTGGCTGTACATTATATACATTTGTTTTTCTTTAAAAATAACAAACATGTTATACTTACCTGCTCTGTGCCTTGGCTTTGCACAGAGCAGCCCAGATCCTCCTCTTCTCAGGTCCCTCGCTGGCACTTCTGGCCCATCCCTTCTGTTGAGTGCCCCCACAGCAAGCAGCTTGCTATGGGGGCACCCAAACCGAGCCACAGCTCTGTGTATCTATTCAGACATTGAGCCGCGGATCGTCCCTGCCCCCTCTCTCTCCTCATTGGCTAACTGACTTTGATTGACAGCAGCGGAACCAATGGCGCCACTCCTGTGTCTTAGCCAATCAGGAGGGAGAGTCCCTGATGGCTGAGGCACTCGTGCACATCACTGGATCAAGATGAGGCTCAGGTAAATATTAGGGGCATGAGGGGGGCTGCTACACACAAAATGTTTTTTTATCTGAATGCATAGAATGCATTCAGATAAAAAAAAATCTTCTGCCTTTACAAACACTTTAACTCTTCAGTAAATCATACATTGTACAATGTTTTATTCAATTTCCTTTATATTTATCTTCAACTACACAGTGCAAGGGCCTGTCTGATTGCATACAAATTTAAAAAGTGTTTAGGTTTGACCTCATAGTATATGGTTTTAGTAAATCTGAAGGAAAATAGTAAAGGAAAATTATATAATGTATGGCCAGCCTAACTGTAGAGCAGGCAGAAATGGGAGTATCTAAATAGATACTGTACCATATAAAAGCAACCAAAAAGGGTAAATGGGAATATACCAAATAAAATAAAGAAAACAAATGAACAAACAGGCTACTGTGGCAGCAAAGGCTCCTCCTCTGCACATCTTAGTGTGGTCTGATGATTCTTGCATCGCAATGCATTAGCATTACAGAAATGGAAGATAACACAGACATTTCAGCTTGTTCTTTTAAAGCTAAGTAAAATTTTAGTTTGAGTTTCCTGGTAGTTCTATGTTCTGTTACTGCTACAACAAAAAACCTTGTGACAGAAGAGTTTAAGCTGCACTAATGAAAAAGGCAGAGGGGGGCAGGTGTAAGAGTACTGGACTAACAACCAGCTGCAGCTGTTCCTGAGGGCATGGTATGAACTATTAAACAAAACGTGTAAAAGAATAAAACATAGAACAATATATGCGCACAAGATGCAGGACCTTCCAAGAGACAATGTTGTAGAATGATAGTGCAAAATTACATTTTTTACTTTCATTATAAAAATATATTTTAGAAAAAAAAAAGAAAATCAAATCATAATAATAATAAAGTGCATAACAGTCACATTAGATTTATATGAACTAAATAATAAGAACAGGATAACAAATGAGCAGTCTTACCATCTTCTCTGGACTTCTGGATAAAAGCTTCCACTCCGCTTTCCCCATAGCTGCCTTCAGATGCTAGTGTGGACACATAACTCCATTTCAGAGCTTTCACAATATCCACCATGGCCTGAGCCTGATAAGTGTCTGATGGAACCACTCGAGAAAAAAAGTCATATCGACTGTTGTCACTTAGATCTGGAGCAGTGGAGGCATAACTAATTTGTGGAATCTGTGAAGATGAGAAAGGCAGAGCAATTTAATAATAACAACAATGGAGCACTGCAAAAGATAAGATGAGGATTGTAAAGATTTTAAATGGCACATACACAAAACCCATTTAAAATGTGAATCAATAATAATACAGTTTAACACCAATATACATTAGCAGTAAGTGCACACTAGAATCAATGTGTATGTACGTTTGTTACATTTCCTATGCATGAGACATCTCCTCATAAAGCATATTAACAGCAGCAAAACTTAAAAAAAATGACAGTGGTAGAAATTGACAAAAACACTCAGAGAATGATTACAACATGCATTCAGTGTCTATTAACAATGACCATAAAATCTGTGATAGAAAAATAGTTCTACACTATAACAGGTATGGAGTGAGAAAATGTACCTTGCCGTCATTTTAATGTAATTAAAACATATTATAATTTTAACTTCAAGATGAAAATTTAAGATATTGTTGGATGTTGTATGATCACCTTCCAATCACTTAGGTGTCCTTTTATGAAAGTGCGGTAAAATACCGCTTTTCAGTTCTCAGGCATTCTCAGAGGAGATCGCTCTCCTCTGAGTGCCTGTTTATGAAAGTGTGTAGATCGCTTCTCATGTTGAGTTGAGGAGCGATCTACAAACGCCGGGAACTTCTGAGAACGGCTCCTCTCACTGTAATCTTGCGTGATATAGCGGGATTACAGTATGAGGAACCATAAAATACAAAGTGTAACACAAATCAGCACACATTATTCCCCAACATATTAATAAAATAATAAAGTTAAATTCCCCCTACACAATATACATTAACCTAATTATAAAAAAAAATTGTTTTTATCAATATTTAAAGATCATACATGTCCCTATTTAAATGTGAATGGTGTATAGTAAATGAATGTAATGCACATATGTAATGCAGCTATACACCATTCATATAAATGCAAAATACATTTATAATCATTAAAAAAATAATTTTAATAAAGTATACAAGTATAAATATTTATTAATAAAATAAAATAAAATATATTTCATAATTGATAAACATAAAAATTGATAAACTGGTGCAATGCGAGAACACTGCGAATCCACTGCGGGTTCCCGCATCGCACCGACTCACATGTCAGTTCACACTGCCATATGCGAATCGCTGGGGAGTGTCAATACATTGTTAAGGACACCCCCAGTTCAGCTTGCATATCGCACTGCGAACTGACAGTCCGGACATGCGATCCGATTCTGGTCCGAACAGAAAAAAGGGTCCTGTGCGTGTTTGCACCGAATGCCGTGCGATATCAGCCATACTACCTGTACAGCTGATATCGCAACGCACAGACATCGCATGTAATGTGAATGGCAGTGTGCTGCGAATTACATGCGATGCCTGTGCGATGTCCGGCATCGCACAAGTGTGAACTGGGCCTAAAAGTTAACACCCCCAAATCAGTTCGCATATCGCAGTGTGATCTGCAAACTCGGACAGTAATCAAATCGCATGGGTGTGAACACCCATGCGATCCGATTCTGCTGTGGACCAAAAAAAGGGTCCTGTAAGAGTTTTGTCCGAGTGCAATGCAAATTTAACAATACTATCTGTATGGCTGAAATCGCATTGCACAGAGATCGGATGTGATTTTGCACTGCAGTGCGGTGCGAATCACATCCGATCTCGGACACCGCAGCAGTGGGAACTGGCCCTAAATCATATTGCATTTGCACCAAAATGGTACAGGACCCTTTATTTGGTCCGCACTGGAATCGGATCGCATGGGTGTGAACACCCATGCGATCCGATTCCTGCACCATTACATAGTTCGCACTGCGATCTGTGAAATGATCTGGGGGTGTCATTAACTTTACATTGACACCCACAGTGGTGCGCAGATGTCAATGTAGGTGCGATGTGAAAACCCACTTAGGAATCACGCTGGTTCACGCATTGCACAAGTGTGAACCCAGCCAGAGACGTGAACATCTAAAAAAAAATATATACATATATCTATATATATCTATATATATATCTATATATATAATATATATATAGATAGATAATATATAATATATATATATAATATATATATCTATCTATATATATATTATATATATATATGTAAAAATATATATAATAGATGTATCTATATATAGATATATCTATAGATAGATATAGTTTATATATATCAATAAATATCTATTTATCTATCTATCTATCTATCTATATATATATAGATATAGATATATACATATCTATATCTATATATATATATATATATATATATATATATATATACACACACATATATAGATATAGATATAGATATAGATATATATCTATATCTATATCTATATATATATATATATACACACTATAAATTTCACCAGTTTCAGGCTTCTCACTCTGATTCTCCACTTCTGAAATGGTGAATCAGAAAGTGAGAATTCTGTCACAGATCGCCAGTGAGGTGCTGAGATTGCACCTTCATAAACTGGCCGTTTCTGTGAAGTCAGTTACAAATTCTCACTGTGCTGAGATAATCAGCGGAGAACGTGTTCTCCACTGATTATCTCAGTTTCATAAACTGGTTATGAGCTGAGATCAGCGGTGAGACTCGGGATCGCTGCTGATATCAGTTTCATAAAAGGACACCTTAAACCCTACATACAACTTGTCTAGCTTACTTCATAGAAATCTATTTATTTAATCTGTTTAACAATCAATTGCTACTCTTAGTAATCAATCGTTAGAAATTTTTGTATCATAGTTGACCACCTAAACATCAGAAAGTGGCTATATTTCCCAGTAGCAAGCCTGTGTAGCTTAGCCCTAAACTGGATTTATATATTATTCATATAATTATTGCTTCCTAATTCACTTAAATAGAATCAAACATGCCCCATACTGTATATAGGTATACAGTATAACATAAGGTAACTGCTTGCTCATCTTTGTACAATGACAATAAGATATTTGGCAAAAATTTCTCAATTTATTTTTCGTAAAAGAGATGGCCTGGGTAGAATTTTTATGACCATTTCAATTTCTTGTATTGCCTGGGAAACTGAATTCTGCCTTAAACATTTTATTCTTTCTTCAGTACCTAAGAATTTACTAAGAACCATGAAAAAAAGTAAACCCTTCAAAAGAAACCACATTTAAAAGTACTTCTGTTGAAGGGCCCTTATAAATTAAGATTGTTGGTAAATTGACCAGTTTAAATACATGTAGATCAGGACTAGGAGATTAACTATTGAACAAAAGCTATCCAACACAATGCTTGAGAGGTTTTTCCACTTTTCACATACAGTATGTGCAGTTTAGAAATACTGGTAAGGAGAGAGAAAGTAAAATGCAGAGCCTGTTACTTCACTGGTATACTATGTCAGTCTCTTTGAAAGGGTTATGTTAGTTTTACATATTGGCCCTTTGTTCCTTATTTCAAGGAACTCATTTCACTAACAGTTCAAGGAATATTTTTTTTTACTAATAGTTCTTCAATGCTTTATATACTAAATTATACTATTGTTCTCATCTATTCTTATTTTTAAAGACAAATACAATTTATTGCAGAAACAGTACAACAAAACTCATGAAATGCTCAAGATGGGTATAACATAATTGAAGCAAGGTTCAAAGTGACATTTTTCAATATATATTTGATAAGTGGAATAGCAAACATATACCATACACCGTAAACATAATGGAGAAGAAAAAAAAAAGTCCATTTGGTCAAAAATGTAAAACTACTGTGGTGAAAAAGGCAGTACTGAAGGCTCAATCCACTCTAAAAGTATACTATATTATAGTAGAATGAGTCAACCTCTGGCTTCTTACATTTCTTAAGGACACCCAAGCTATTGGCTCTTCTTCCATAGTTGTGGGTGTTTCAATTTCCCTATTTTCTATATAATTTTCTATGTTATATCAATTAAATTTAAAATCATCCCTGATGGCCACTTCAAGGAAAATCAAGCTTAAAGACTCCACTATAATATTCTTTAAGGGACATTACAAATTACTTAACCACTTTACTTTTGTACCTTGATAAACAGCTGATTAGTGAACTCCCCATTCTGGAGTGCCTCTTAAAAAAGATACTCTGTGCTCCCACAGTGTGTGTCATTGTGCTGTCATTAGATCATGCAGATCACATGCTAAATGCACACAGCCAATCAGAGTGACTTTGTAGCTTGTGATCACTGTGATGACCATGCATAGATCACAAATGTAATGAATGAAGGGGAGCAGATTTGAGGTGGTGGGGAGTTTAATTCATTTGATTTGATAGTTTTTAGCCCTTTTAACCACTTCAGCCCCGGAAGAATGTACCCCCTTCCTGACCAGAGCACTTTTTGCGATTCAGCACTGCTTCGCTTTAACTGACAATTGCGCGGTCGTGCGACATGACTCCCAAACAAAATTGACGTCCTTTTTTTCCCACAAATAGAGCTTTCTTTTGGTGGTATTTGATCGCCTCTGCGGTTTTTATTTTTTGCGCTATAAACAAAAATAGAGCGACAATTTTGAAAAAAAACGCATTATTTTTACTTTTTGCTATAATAAATATCCCCCAAAAATATATAAAAAAAACATTTTTTTCCCTCAGTTTAGGCTGATACGTATTCTACATATTTTTGGTAAAAAAAATCGCAATAAGCGATTATTGATCGGTTTGCGCAAAAGTTATAGCGTTTAAAAAATAGGGGATAGTTTTATGGCATTTTTATTAATATTTTTTTTTTTTTAAATGGCGGCGATCAGCGATTTTTATTGTGACTGCGACATTATGGCGGACACATCGGACATTTTTGACACATTTTTGGGACCATTGTCATTTATACAGCAATCAGTGCTATAAAAATGCACTGATTCCTGTGTAAATGACACTGGCAGTGAAGGGGTTAACCACTAGGTGGCAGTGTAGGGGTTAAGTATTTCCTAGGGGCGTGTTTCTAACTGTGAGGGGGGTGGCTACATGTTACACGTCAATGATCTCTGCTCCGATGACAGGGAGCAGAGATCAAGTGACACTGTCACTAGGCAGAACGGGGAGAGGCTGTTTACATCAGCCTCTCCCCGTTCTTCCTCCCCGTGAGGCGATCGCAGGTATCCCCGCAGCGATCGAGTCCGCAGGACCCGCGACCCGACTCACGGAGCTTGCCGCGGGTGCGCTGGCCGTCTCTTAACCACTTCAGCCCCGGAAGGATTTACCCCCTTCCTGACCAGAGCACTTTTTACAATTCGGCACTGCGTCGCTTTAACTGCTAATTGCGCGGTCATGCAATGCTCTACCCAAACGAAATTTGCGTCCTTTTCTTCCCACAAATAGAGCTTTCTTTTGATGGTATTTGATCACCTCTGCCGTTTTTATTTTTTGCGCTATAAACGGAAAAAGACTGAAAATTTTGAAAAAAAATGATATTTTCTACTTTTTCTTATAAAAAAAATCCAATAAACTAAATTTTAGTCATACATTTAGGCCAAAATGTATTCGGCCACATGTCTTTGGTAAAAAAAATGTCAATAAGCGTATATTTATTGGTTTGCGCAAAAGTTATAGCGTCTACAAACTAGGGTACATTTTCTGGAATTTACACAGCTTTTAGTTTATGACTGCCTATGTCATTTCTTGAGGTGCTAAAATGGCAGGGCAGTACAAACCCCCCCCAAATGACCCCATTTTGGAAAGTAGACACCCCAAGGAAATTGCTGAGAGGCATGTTGAGCCCATTGAATATTTATTTTTTTTGTCCCAAGTGATTGAATAATGACAAAAAAAAAAAAAAAAAAAAAATTTACAAAAAGTTGTCACTAAATGATATATTGCTCACATAGGCCATGGGCATATGTGGAATTGCACCCCAAAATACATTCAGCTGCTTCTCCTGAGTACGGGGATACCACATGTGTGGCACTTTTTGGGAGCCTAGCCGCGTACGGGGCCCCGAAAACCCAGCACCACCTTCAGGATTTCTAAGGGCATACATTTTTGATTTCACTCCTCACTACCTATCACAGTTTTGAAGGCCATAAAATGCCAAGATGGCACAAACCCCCCCCAAATGACCCCATTTTGGAAAGTAGACACCCCAAGCTATTTGCTGAGAGGCATGGTGAGTATTTTGCAGCTCTCATTTGTTTTTGAAAATGAAGAAAGACCAGAAAAAAAAATTTTTTTTTTTCTTTTTTCAATTTTCAAAACCTTGTGACAAAAAGTGAGGTCTGCAAAATACTCACTATACCTCTCAGCAAATAGCTTGGGGTGTCTACTTTCCAAAATGGGGTCATTTGGGGGGGGTTTGTGCCACCTGGGCATTCCATGGCCTCCGAAACTGTGATAGGCAGTGAAGAGTGAAATCAAAAATTTACGGCCTTAGAAAGCCTGAAGGCGGTTCTTGGTTTTCGGGGTCCCGTACGCGGCTAGGCTCCCAAAAAGTCCCACACATGTGGTATCCCCGTACTCAGGAGAAGCAACAGAATTTATTTTGGGGTGTAATTTCACAAATCCCCATGGCATGTTTGAGCAATATAACATTTAGTGACAACTTTGTGCAAAAAAAAAAAAAAAAAAAAAAAATTTGTCTCTTTCCCGCAACTTGTGTCACAATATAAAATATTCCATGGACTCGACATGCCTCTCAGCAAATAGCTTGGGGTGTCTACTTTCCAAAATGGGGTCATTTGGGGGGGTTTGAACTGTCCTGGCATTTTATGCACAACATTTAGAAGCTTATGTCACACATCACCCACTCTTCTAACCACTTGAAGACAAAGCCCTTTCTGACACTTTTTGATTACATGAAAAAATTATTTTTTTTTGCAAGAAAATTACTTTGAACCCCCAAACATTATATATTATTTTAAAGCAAATGCCCTACAGATTAAAATGGTGGGTGTTTCATTTTTTTTTTTCACACAGTAATTGCGCAGCGATTTTTCAAACGCATTTTTTGTGGAAAAAACACACTTTTTTAAATTTTAATGCACTAAAACACACTATATTGCCCAAATGTTTGATGAAATAAAAAAGATGATCTTAGGCCGAGTACATGGATACCAAACATGACATGCTTTACAATTGCGCACAAACGTGCAGTGGCAACAAAATTAATACATTTTTAAAAGCCTTTAAAAGCCTTTACAGGTTACCACTTTAGATTTACAGAGGAGGTCTACTGCTAAAATTACTGCCCTCGATCTGACCTTCGCGGTGATACCTCACATGCATGGTGCAATTGCTGTTTACATTTGACGCCAGACCGACGCTTGCGTTCGCCTTAGCGCGAGAGCAGGGGGGACAGGGGTGCTTTTTTTTTTTTTTTTTTTTTTTCTTTATTATTTTTTTGCTTTTTTATCTTATTTTTAAACTGTTCCTTTCATATTTTTTTTTAAATCATTTTTATTGTTATCTCAGGGAATGTAAATATCCCCTATGATAGCAATAGGTAGTGACAGGTACTCTTTTTTGAAAAAATTGGGGTCTATTAGACCCTAGATTTCTCCTCTGCCCTCAAAGCATCTGACCACACCAAGATCGGCGTGATAAAATGCTTTCCCAATTTCCCAATGGCGCTGTTTACATCCGGCGAAATCTAAGTCCTAAAATGCTCGTAGCTTCCGGTTTCTTAGGCCATAGAGATGTTTGGAGCCACTCTGGTCTCTGATCAGCTCTATGGTCAGCTGGCTGAATCACCGGCTGCATTCTCAGGTTCCCTGTTGAGACAGGAGAGCCAGAGAAAAACACGGAAGACGGTGGGGGGGGGGGGGGGGCATTCCCTCCCACTGCTTGTAAAAGCAGTCTAGAGGCTAATTAGCCACTAGGATTGCTTTTACATGAAAGCCGACCGCTGGCTGAAAAGAATGATACCAAGATGATACCTAAACCTGCAGGCATCATTCTGGTATAACCACTCAAAGTCGTGAATGGCGTACCTGAAGACAAAAAAATGGTTAACAATAAAGCACAGTAAACGGTAAAGTATAAAAAATTGCATACCTGAAAAGCAAACATGATAAAACATAATAACAATAAAACATTGCAGAATAGAATACAGTAAAAAAGAGCAGAACACCAGAGAGAGAATAGAGAGAGAGAGAACAATAAAACGACAACTATTTTTTTTTATTTTTGTTTGTGTTTTTTTTTTTTTTTTACACTTTTTTTTTGTAACTGTAACTTTTATAACTGTAACCGGTTCCAGGTTCGGGTCTCTCAAAATGCGATGGCATCTTGGGAGACCCTGTGAAAGTGTGCCTAGTCTGTGCAATGCTGTACCCTACGCTAATACTCAACTAGTGAATGGTAGCGTTCAAAACATTCACCAATGCAAAGACCAGGATTATCAGGACAGGAGGGACAATAATAGCGGGTGTCACGTCTATATCCGCGCTTGCTGCAGACACGACATCTTTTTTGGGGGGGTTCGTTGGGTAGGGGTACTCGGGATGACATATAAATGCCTCTCATGCAGCCGACTGCATTTGGTTGGGGATGTGAATGGGGGAAGTACGGGCGCTGCAGAAGTGGTGGGTTCCCAATTAGGATTGGCGAATGCAGCAGGAAGGGCATTATGGGCACGACGGGCCTGTGTTTGTCTTTTTGGTGGCAGCGGGACACTACTTGTGCTTGCCACCTCACCAGCTTGAACTGCACTTATGGGACTCGCCACGTCACCAAGTGTTACTGCAGTGCTGGTTTGACTACGACCGGGGTGTACTAGGCCGCTGGCGCTTGCCAGTTCACCAAAACGCTACAAAAAAAAGTGACAGTGATCGATCGATACTGCACTTGGGTGGGCTGGGCCGGGCGGAGGGGCAAAACACAGGTGCTAGCAGGTATCTGGGCTTATCCCACTAACACTGCGTTTTTGGGAACCCTAAACTGCTGGGGACGCTAGTATAGATCTGATCGGATCAGATATTGATCCGATCAGATACTATACCACTAAGGGAGGTGTACGGTGCGTGCGTGGGTGTTAGTGGTACTGGCGCTAATCTGACGCTGCTTGGGGCTGGTGCTTGCCAGTTCACCAAAATGCTACCAAAAAAACTGTTAGCGATCGCAGGGATCAGGCCTGACTCTGCGAACGCTGCAGTTATGCGTTTAGTGTTTTGTAAGTGACAGTGATCGATCGATACTGCACTTGGGTGGGCTGGGCGGAGGGGCAAAACGCAGGTGCTAGCAGGTATCTGGGCTGATCCCGCTAACACTGCGTTTTTGGGAACCCTAAACTGCTGGGGACGCTAGTATAGATCTGATCGGATCAGATATTGATGTGTTCAGATACTATACCACTAAGGGAGGTGTACGGTGCGTGTACGGTGCGTGCGTGGGTGTTCGCGGTACTGGCGCTAATCTGACGCTGCCTGGGGCGACGCATATCACCGCCGGGCGATCAGGGGGCTAAACCTTTATTCGGTAATAAACGGCGGGTGCCCTGACACTAAAAAAAATAAACGAACTAACCAGCGTCACCCATAACACTTATACGGTGATCAGTGGTGAAAGGGTTAACTAGGGGGCAATCAAGGGGTTAAAACATTTATTAGATAGTATATGGGGGTCCCTGTCGCTATAAAACGCTGACAGCGAACCTAAATATTTACGTTCCTAACTAGCGTCACCAGCGACACTAATACAGCGATCAGAAAAATGATCGCTTAGCGACACTGGTGACAGGGGGTGATCAAGGGGTTAAAACTTTATTAGGGGGGGTTAGGGGGGTACCCTAGACCTACAGGGGGCTAATACTAACTGCCCTACCACTGCTAACTGTCACAAACTGACACTATGCAGTAATCAGGAAAAAAACAAAACAAAACAAAAAAACCTGCTTGGTGTCAGTTTGTGACAGGGGGAGGGGGTGATTGGGGGGGGATCGGGGGGCGATCGGGGGGGGATCGGGGGTGTTTAGTGTGCCTGGCATGTTCTACTGTGTGTAGTGTGTGTGTTGTGCACTTACATGTCTTCTCTCCTCGGTGCTGGAACGGAAACTGCCGAGCCGAGGAGAGATGACATCACATCCTCTGCCTCTGTGTACTATACAGAGGCAGGGGATGTTTCTCATTGGCTGGGAGCGATCGCGAGGGGGGGGCCACGATCGGATGGTCTCCCCCTCGTCTCTCAACTCTCCCAGCCAAACGCCGACCGCCGATGGCACCGGGGGGGGGTCCGATCGGACCCCCCGCCCGCGGGAAGGCAATCACGTACCAGGTACGTGATTTTGCCTGCCCGTGCCGCTCTGCTCACGTATATATGCGTGAGGCGGTCGGCAAGTGGTTAAAGGGCAACGTACAGGTACGTGGTTTTGTCTGTACGAGCCCTTCTGCGTGAGGCGGTCCAAAAGCGGTTAATGACCCCCTCCTGTACGTCTCATCTTTATTCTGTCTCTAGTAACCTGCATATTACTGCTTTCACTTCTTATCCTGCACACCAACCCTCTCATCTTTATTCTATCACTGTATGTGACTTGTACATTAACCCCTTCACCTCTTCCTCCCTCTGTGTATGACTTGTACAATAATGATGCATGGTATCTAGTGCACCATTACCAAGTTCCATGTTTTAATCAGCTTAGTGTGAGGGCTGGGCTTAGCCCTTCCTTCTCTGAGCTGGCCGCTCAGCTGTCGGCTAATTGCCAACTCCTATCTCTCCACAGTTACTCAGCTGTTGATAATATCCTGCTCGTCAGTCCTGCCTACTTAAGCCGTCCAGTCCAGAGGATCTCTGCCTTCGCCTTGGTCAACATCACAGAAACTCTCTCCTGCGATCCTATTCAAGACTTGCTTTGCTGACATCCCTTCTGACTCCAGATCCTGCTTGCTGTTCCACTACATTGATCCCTGACTTCTGGCTTGGCTGACTATCCATTCCTGTTACTGAACTTTGGCTATGTTTTGACTATGCTTGTTCTTTTTACTTTTATTATTAAACAAGTGTGATTTAACTGTACTTCTGTCTCGGCCTGATTTCATGGTTTTTGACACTTAGTTCCTATATATCTCTTCATATCCCAAAAGTGTGGCAAAAAATTAGATCACCTTGGGTTGTCTACTTTTTCCTACTGTCCTGGCATTTTTATTTGATATGCTTATAGCAGAAAGAAAGTTAAAAAAAATTTGGTTATTAAAATATCAACATGGTTATCTCAAAAATGATATAAAATTCATATGGGTACAATGCTGCATTGCCAAGTCATTCTCAGTCAAACTATCACTTAACTGAAAATTGAAAAGTGGTCATGAAGGGGCATATACAGGCTGATGATCAAATGGTTAAATGCATAAGGCTGCTTTCAAACTGCTCTGTTGCAAAAACACTGTAAAAATGTATATGGTTTTTGCCACATTTCTGTTGCAAATTTCACCTTTGAAATAAGGACATTTGACTCAAAAACTGCAGCAAAAAATAGAAACTTGGGTGCATTTTTGATGCATTTTTGCTTCCTTTTTTTTCATGTATTTCAATGGGGAGGTATGTTTTTGGTGCAATCTTTTTACCACACCAAACATGCACCAAAATGCAGCATGCAGGACCGAAAACTGACTGGTGTGAGGAGTTCCATAAGATGTAATCGTCATGCATTTTTCTTCCACTTTTGGTAAGACAAAAACGGAAAAAAAAAACACTTCAGTATGAAAGGGCCCGAAATGCTGCAACATCTGTCAAAAACTGAAATTTTTACTTTGGTTAATATTACCTTTTGCATAGTTAGGTTGAGAACCATGAAGATTAAAAAGTTACAGAACTCTGCAAAGGGCTGAATTTACAGTCATCATAACTGCAGACATAATAGGGTACAGCCCATTAGTATTAATATGATTGGAAGTGTTCTGTTTGGCTAGATGACCATGTTCACATGACTGTGATCACACGGTTGATGGTATATGTCAGATATCTCTCTATGGTCGCATGGCCCTGTTCACTTCCTGTTGATATTTGTTCACTTATTTGACAGGTGGGTTTGTGGTCACATGACTACACCCACATGACTACGATCACATGGCAATGTTATACGCCATGTGACCAGATATCCCACAATTTTCAGGCTGCCACACCCCTCTACTTCCTCTCCCTCTATATAAGTTGGTATGCACATGGGTCTGGGGCACACACACAGCAAGGAAAGTCGTCCACAGGGGTGTAGCACCAAAAGGTAACCTGTATCTTTGTTCAACCATTCCAGCAACCACTATGTGACTTTATGTCCTAAAGTGGATATTTCTTCCATTCAATTGCTTCTATTATAGAGACATACTTTTCCCCTATGTATGTGGCAATACCAACTTGAGCCCCAACAAAAGGTCTCCCCCTATGCAAAAAGCGAAGCTTTTACACATTCGGTGGGTCCATGCGTTTTTTTTTTTTTTTTTCTCATATGCAAAATTCTTAATAGTTTGCTATGCCCCCTCTCTTAGATATTCCATTTGCCTCTATACTTAAGGGGACTGTATTCTTACCCATTTAATAACTTGGTACGGTATCCATGGGCCATCTCTTGGTACTATTGGTAAGTACCATTCGTATATACTCTCTGGATATCTTCTTTTTTAACTTTATTATACATACCTCTAAAGGGTCAATATCTGATTATTGACTTGGTTTATTTTTAGATATTGTAGTGAACACGCTTATAGTGGGAATTTATGACCACTTACCGTTGTGTGTGATTTATACTCAAATACCTATACATGACTGCTATATACCAAGTGAGAGCCAAGTCTAATATAAATCGTTCATTGAATTGGGGGACTTTTATAGTAGCACATTAATAACGCATATGTTTGTTGTTTCTTGTTTATTTAGTGGTATCTACTATAGACCACATGATATATGTGTATCCCACTACTTTAGACACACATATGCAATCTCGTTTTTTTTGGCTGTTTGTCAGTTTGGTCAAGTTCTCACACACCTTGAGCCACAAGTTTACCAGGCAAGCTTACACGTTGTTATGTTTATATGTAATTAGTCTCTGTGTATATGTACTTCTCCTTGAGAAATGTTGTAACAATCATAATTCATACTTATATAGATATATACTACATTGAATACATACACATGTACTTTCTTGTTTTTAAATATACTAGCACCTACCCAGTATCTGTCCTGAGGAAGCTAATATTTTAGTGAAACGCATCGACAAGCAAGTTTTTGGAGGCATTACTGGATCAGAAGTTTTTCTTTTACCTTGATACAGTATTAAATTCATCTTTGTACCGTAGGTCCAGTCTTCTATAACTTCATTATTGCGTAACTGGTAACTGTGTCCATACAGGGTGTTGTTTGTATGTTGTTTATATGTTTTTTAACTATGTTGTAAAAAAAATTTATACATTTTTACTGATTCTCTCTCTCTCATTATGTGCCCACAAAGTCTGTTAATTTTTTGACTTGGTCAGTCCCTGAATATTAATTTGATTGATGTCATTAACATCACCGACTCTTGGTGTAAATGCAGCTGAGGGGGGGGGGGGATATTCCAGCTGCAGGTGATTAGCCAACGAATGACAGCTGCTTTCCAGATTTGGCCAAACTCAAGTTTATCACTAATTAGAAATAGCCACTGCAAGGATCAGTAAGCAGCTGGCGCGTGTGGTTTTCCTTTGCCTTTCTATAATCCAACTATACAGGCAACCCAGTATTATCTGCAGTCCTAACTCTATAAATTATGAGAGCCACCATAGTAGAAGCACATATATAGTAATAGATAGATTGAGGACAGGTTTGTCTGGAGGGAGCCCACCCCTCCTTAAAGGCAGAGGGGCACCTGCCTCACCTCACTGTTAGACAGGACAATTCAGTTTCTTGCTGGCTGGTAAGTTGAGCTGGAAATTTTTCAGTGTTTTTGTTTGACATGCATCGCTCTTCCATGTGCTACTTGCTGTTAAGGCCAATTAAAAGTTGGGGCAGTTGCCGTTTGTCTGTACTGTTAGATTACAGTGGGTAGGCTATTATGGGCTTTGGTAAGTGCTAGTTACATTTGTTTAAATAAAATAGTGTACTTTTGATTCTTTTAGAAAATGTCCTTCTATCCTTAATCCAGGTGTGTATTTCACTGACCCTGGTTTCCTGAACTCACAAAACTTTCATCATGCAATGTTTTTAAGTGGTAAATGACTTCCATGTCTCATGATACTTTTGGGGGATTTACTGAATCTGGTGCCCTCAGAATCTGGTGCCCTCAGAATCTGGTGCAGGCTTGCATAGAAATCAATCAGCTTGTTCAATTAAGCTTTGACAAAAAAAAACCTTGAAGCTGATATGTCTTTCAGCCTGTTGTACAACATATTTAGTTGCTTAATTCCTCTGTAATATTCTAGTATATTAATTTCTATTCTATGGCACGTGTCTGTAGGACTATTAGCCCTGTTAATCTCTCGCTGCAGCAAATATCGGACTCTTATTTACATCTTTCACATATTTCAACTTGCATTTTCCTAACAGGATTTCTCATATTGCATATTTATTAACCACTTGCCGACCAGCCACTGTCATTATACTGTGGCAGGTCTGCATGATCCCAGGAGCCGTCGTAGCTGTACGTCGCAACCGCTGCAGTGCGGGGGTGCCGATCCTGGTGGCCGGCGGTTGCCATTGACCGTCAGCCACACGTGATCATGGGCACAAGAGGCAGAACAGGGACGTGTGTGTGTGTGTGTAAACACACAAATCCCTGTTCTGTGAGGAGAGGCAGATCGAGAGTTCCTAATAGCTAGGAACCACGATCTGTCATCTCCTATAGTCTCCTCCCCCCACAGTTAGAACACACACACACACTAGGGAACACAGTTAACCCCTTGATCGCTCCCTAATGTTAACCCCTTCCCTGCCAGTGACATTTACTCAGTAATCAGTGCATTTTTATAGCACTGGTCGCTGTATAATTGTCAATCATCCCAAAAATGTGTCAAAAGTGTCCGATGTGTCCGGCTTCCATCTTCTTCCAGACACAACCCAGTGAGTTATATGTTGCCTCTAAGGACCAAATCCCCAGTGGTGTGGTTCTGTGGTTGGTTTCTGAGTAAAGTTCATTTATTCCTGGAACTTCTGAGGCTTCCTAGAGCAGTCGTATGGTCCATGGTCCACTTGACAGCAGCAGCCCAGCAGCTCTGGAATCCTCCTGGGGAGCAGGAACCCTGCTCTTCAGTGTCTCAGACTATGTATCCCCATTTCACTCCTATACTGGACACACCTCCCCAGGGATTGGCTGGAGCTTGATAAATATTCAGGCTGGTTGATTTGAATCTCCCACTCTTAGCTCTAGAAATTTCTTCTAGAGGCAGAGGGGAGCAATCAAGCCCCCAGCCTGTGAGACCCTAATCAGGCTAGAACAAATAATCACTGGTCCTTTGATTGCAGAAGGAGCCAAAAACTACTGTAGATTTACCTAGCATCCCATGCTAGGAGGGTGCTATACAACTATCTGTGCCAGGAAGACACAAGTAATAGTTAGTGAAATAATTTATATTACAAATAACTAATTAGGAACACATCAATGATGAATATGTATATGAACATGCATAGAAATAAAATATGACATAGCAAAGGACTTTTGTGCTTCACATACAAATAACTCATCAAATCACATAAGTGCATATATATTGATTAAGTAGACTACATTTTCAGTACCCCTTTATGTTGAAGATATTTGAGCAATTACAGATGCTGAGAGACATCCATTTATATCAGCTAGACCTGCTACTACTCATGTATGACCTGAGTGAGCCCCTGAGAGTCAATAAGATGTTCTACACTGAAGAGAATCGGTGGCATCAAGAGTTAACTTTGAATGTCTTCCCTTTGGGTATTGCACCAAGAGATCCCTTTGCACAGCATAGACTCTCAGAGACTGTACCAGAATCAGTTATGCTACTTATTCTCCCTGTATGGTTGTTCTGCATCACATATCTATGTGGATGTTAACACTGTCATAGTTGCCTGTAGCAATTAAAGTGAATCTGTCACCATAATCTTGTGTTTCATTTCTGGAAAACAGGGGTTGGTGTAAATGATCAGCTAGACTTGTTACCTAGAATGTTTCATATTCCATAAAGGCAAAGAAGGGAAATAACGGCTTCATTTCAGTAATTGTCATGACACACAGACATGTTCCCAAGCATTGCCTCCCATAATCACAGCATGCAATATTATTGTCTGAGTGGGAGAGCCTGGGGAAGGGAACACAAGTCTTCATCTACAAAATTATTATATTTATTGTATCAGTTTAGTGTTGTGTGAGTTTTCAATGTTTCAAGAAAAAGATTTACTTCATTTAAGTGTATTTCTTATATCCAGATTTAAATTTTATTTTTCTTTTGATTTTAAAGAAAACTTGAGTCGAGAGAAATATAAACTGCTTTTTTTACCTCCTCCTGAAAATACTACTTGGATGGCTGTTCTGATCTAAAGCTACTAAATACTTTCTGAGTCACTCATTTGATAACAGCCACAGCCAACAGAGTCTGAACTTCATTTCAGTTCTGGTTACTTGATCTGGATCATTTCCTCAGAAAATATAAAAGTGATTTGATTGGATCAGCATGACAGCAAAGGAAATTAGTCTTTTTCTGACGTGGAGGTCAGCAATGACAGCCTGTGCAGGTATCACTTAGTTCAGAGCATGCAAAATACCTCTTGTCCCTCAGTTTGTATCTTTTGTGTTAGCTTTTAATTACATATAAAAGGTATTCTTTTATTGCATACACATAGCATATGCAAATAAAAATATTCCACATTAATGTGCAGACATCTTGAAAAAAAGGAAAAGATTAAATACCACACACATTGTTTTAATATAGTTTTTTTATCCTTGTGTTAGCCATGATAAATTGCTGTCATGAGAAGCAAAAATGAAAACGTATACTGATGCATACGGTCACTACAGAATTGGCTCTTCCTGTGTGGTCCTAGTGCCGTGCCTTTATTTGAATTTCTAATGCCCTGTACACACGGTCAGATTTTCTGACGGAAAAAGTGTGATCAGATTGTGTTGTCGGAAATTCCAATCGTGTGTAGGCTCCATCTGACTTTTTCCGTCAGAATTTCTGACACACAAAGTTTGAGAGCAGGATATAAAATTGTCCGACGACAAAATCCGATCATTTAAATTCCGATCGTGTGTACACAAATCCGACACACAAAGTGCCACGCATGTTCAGAATAAATTAAGAAACGAAAGCTATTGGCTACTGCCCCGTTTATAGTCCCTGTTTTATGTCACCGTGTTCAGAACAATCGGATTTTCCAACAACTTTGTGCGACCGTGTGTATGCAAGACAAGTTTGAGCCAACATCCGTTGGAAAAAATCCATGGATTTTGTTGTCGGAATGTCTGATCAATGTCCGATCGTGTGTACAGGGCATTAGGATTATGTACAAGGGTGTTGAGAGAGCTTCTGATGGCCATTTACAATGCAGGTGAGGGAGAAACATACATATTACATACATAGTACCCTCCTAACTAGGTTGCTAACGGCTTTAGGCAAATTTAGTTTTTAGTTCCTTTGTAGGCAGTGGAGCTTTTGGGTGTTATGAGTTCTGCTTGGTTGCAGGCTCGACTGCTTTCCCTGAATTTTGGAAGTTTCCAAAATTTATGAGTGGAAGAGGCAGACTCCCACTTTCATATTTATACAGTCTCAGTTGGGTTGATTTACTAAAGGCAAATAAACTGTGCACTTTGCAATGAGCAATTGCACTCAGCAAGAGCAGTTGCTCTAGATCTTAATAAATGAGGGCTTACATCCATCATCCAATCACGTTCAAACAAAAATGCTGTTTTTTTTTCCTTGCATGTGATCGGGTATTCCTTGCAAAATGAAGCTTTACTTCATGTACTAAGTTCTGGAGCAACTGTACTTTCAGAGTGCAACTGCACTTTGCAAAGTGCGTGGGCTATTTGCCTTTAGTAAATCAACCCCTGTGTGTCTGTGCAACCACTGCATCTCAATTGACAGCAGTGGGACTGCCTGCATGAGAATGCACCTTTGTATCACGGTGCAGGTAAACAAAGATCTCACACAGGGATTCATATGCTCTGTGTGAACCAGGCCTTAAAAAAGAACTGAAACAGCCTTTTCTATATACAGATGCACTTAGTGTTTCAGTTCCAAATATAGAAAAGCTTTGGGTTCTGCTTGAACATCAGTGAGTTCAACCTTAACAGAGCCTATTGATGATTTGGCGAACAGGCAAACTGGTCATATTTTGGACAGTTAAAGTGGTTGTAAACCCTTTACAATCACTTTTTACTACAGGTAAGCCTATAATAAGGATTACCTGTAGCTACCATGGATATCTCCTAAACTTACATGGTTTAGGAGCTATCCCCTGTATCATCATGTGCTGACATCATCGGCACATGCGCACTGAAGCAACAGCTTGTTCGTGCCATTGCTTCAGCCGACATGCCATTACTGGCAGCTCCCATGCGCAAGCGCTGGAGTGACATCATTGCGGCTCTGGCCAATCTCAGCGCCGGAGCCCGCATTACCCGGAAGTAACTCCGGGAGACATGTCACCAGCCAAAGCGCTGTGCCGGGACTGCTGCTGGGGCTTTGATCTAAGGTAAGTATGTCATAATGAGCTAGAATGCTATGCATACTAGCTCATTATGCCTTTGTCTTGAAGGGTTTTTTTTTTCTTTTTATTTCTCCCCATGGGGTTACAACCTCTTTAAAGGCTTGTACACATTATAAGACAATCAGGCGAACATTTTCGTTCAAACAATTTTTGTATGATTTTCCTATCGATTTTTCATACGGGATCAAACTCCACATTTTTTCTCGTATGGGAACAGAATGAACAATTTTCATTTACTGTGTATCGTTTTTGTACGATTTTCATATAAGAGAATTCAGAAAAGAGACTGTGCATGATCAGAAATAATAAACAACATAAAAAGCCTGTGTCACTCATTGATTCTGATTTGCTGTGAAACAACGAGGAAAATTGGATGATCGTTTACGCAATTTTCTCATAGTGTGTACCCCACTTAACCCTGAGATGATGTTAGCAAACAATCAGTCAGAAGTCTGTCATTTTGTGGCATAAGCACTACCATCACAAAATGACCGATCATCAGCCAGCTGGTGTTGGAGATCCTGGGTGATGTTATTGACCAAATATTGTCATTACCATATTTGATCAATGACATCACCCAGCTTCCCCTGGCTGTTTTTGTTTTTAAACATTTGCAGAGGGATTGTAACAGGTGAAAATTAGCAGGTGGGGGATTCTCACTGCCAGGTGGTGGATCATTGTGATTGGCAAAGATCTGGTGAGCAAAACACTCAACCCCCCATCAAGGCGCTTTGCCTCCATGATGGAAGCCCCTTTACTATAGGGGAGGCCCATATATTCCTTTTCCCCCTAGGTGGATAAGTGTAAAGTACATAGTAAAAAAAAAAGTGTAAATATAAAACAAAAAACTCACACTGTGAAAAAGTCTATTAATAAAAAAAGTTAAAACAATGATGTTCCCTGTTTAAAATCTAATGTCAATCACATCATACATAGATGTAGATCCTCGTCAATCGCAACTACTGGCTGTCCAGTGATGTCTCTACACCCCCACAACTGGGGATCCTGGGTGAAGTCATTGACCAATATGGTGATGACCATATTTGGTCAGTAACATCACCTAGGATCCCCAGTCAATTCGTTTACAAACAGAAGCCAGCCAGGATCTGTGATTTAGTGGCCGTAGTGCTACCGCCGCTAAATGACCCCTGAGCCCTGTTTGCAAACAGAAAATAATTACATTTTACTGCTCCCTGACATCACGTGCAGGTTTCAGGCACCCCAAATCTTGTTATTTCAAGGGTTTGTGTATTTTTTACAGTATGTTGGTCTTTACGTAGCATTAAAAGATCCTCTACCAGCTCAGAAGTATTTTTAACATTGGTTTGCATATGTACATATCGTTTATGGCAGTGCCTGGCTCCCCAAGCACTTTTTTAACAATAGCTTGCAAATTAGCCTGGAAAAAAGGTCAGAAAAAACAAGCAAGAATTAGCTGCCATAGACTACAAAATTGTTCTGTAGTATGTTTGGTGATCACAGTCTTCTGAGTTTGTCAAACTACCTGAGAACCAAACATTGCTTGGTTTGCTAATCTGTAGTGCCAAACAGGTTTTTTAATAGTTTCTCATGAATTATATAGGCCTACAAACACAATACCAATATATTTAGTAAAATAACCACAATTAAATGTCATAACGGGGAAGGAACAGATGGCATACATAAAACAATATTTTAGCAAACATACCTATCCAGCAATTACAAAACTTAGTAGTGCTTTATATGACCCACATAGATCGCCAACTTTATCACATCACTGCTTCTGCACATCAAGATTGGGTGTCCATAGCCATTTTTTAACCAGACTAACTATGTAACACAGTATAATACAATAATTAAATAGAAAATGTTCTGGAGACCCATGTGTATCCATTTTATCCAATTATGGTTTATAGGTGTGACATTAATAGTGATGGGTGAATCTGCCCAGGTACAATTTGCCAGGGGGTTTGGTGAGTCTTGTTATAAATTCTGCAAACCGAAAATGCTTTGGGGATGTTTTAAAGCTGTGAGTGGTGGTACAGAACAGTACAATTTACATCGTTTCAGCAATAATGTAAACTGGCGGCACATATTTGGCTCTGGAATTGATTTTGTTTTTACAATTAGCTTGGCTTACATATAGCAGAAACACACCCCAATCTGTGTATTTCAGTTTGGAAAGAAAATGCTTTTTTAGTTAGTTATAGCAGCGATGCCTGCTTTTTCAACAAACAGTTATAGGCTCACTTTGACCTGCAGGTAGAATTGGACAGTAGCTCAATATGGTTATAGATGCAGAACTCTCCTGCCGCTGACAAGTTTCTATCAAGCTCTCATTAGGAATTAGGAAGCCACCGATAACAGAGCAGTGTAACAGGACCGCCCAGAGCTAACGCCACGCCTGTTTGAATTGTTTGTACTATCTGGAAGTACTTGTTAGATCACTTGGGAATGTTTTATATGTACAGCACTGTTTTCATGACTCACATTTGAGTAGGTTTACACTTTGCTTTCAATAAAAGTGTCTTACGGATTCACACTATGTGGGCATTTCTATTTTTAGTCTATGGTGGAATCTTGCATCATAATCTTTACCATGTATATCTAATATACAACTGGAGAATACCATGAAGATTTGACCAAACAACATTGGTCCCGATACTTTATGACAGGATATTGTTTACAGGCTGATTTGACTTTGTAATAGAGTTTGTTTACTCTGATAAAAGTCCATTCCCTATATTGGTGATGATCCACATGGTGATTATGGAATTTTTCTGAATCAGACACCTTCTATCACACAGCCGTGTACACATTATTGCATTGCGACAATTGTTCTCATAATAAGCACTTAAAGTAGACTTACCATATTATTTTTATTATTGCACTAAATCGGTTTTGTATATCATTATTAGCGTGGCAAAATTATGTTTATATATTTGATTGCACAGTGTGTTTGTTTTTTTGCATCTGCCAGCATGTTTCTGCTACAAATGTGTACAGTTTCCTAAAGGACCATAATCTTTCCAAATGCAGATTATCAGCTTTCCAATTCAATGACACTGTGGTGGCCCTGTGCCCCCCTTTATATTGAGGGCTCTTTTAACTAAAAACTCCCTTACTGGCCTTCCTAAACTGTTGGTCATAGTTTAAAGGCCATGCAGTGCATTGTGGACTGCATCGCTGGGACTGTGAATCTTGAACCTACTACCCCTGGTAGCGGCAAACCCAGACTTCTTCTTTAGACATCACTGCTCCTCAATTATATGCAGCAAATATCAGTTGACTACCATTCTTTCATGTACCCCTACGTACTGTGGTATTTTTATATACTTTCTTCTTAAATGCAGTATATACAGTATGTTCTTACTGTATTTAATATTTATTAATACGATTGTTAGTCAGTTATGCTCCAGTAATATATACATGCATGGGTATTTTCAGTTGCATACTTTATATGAAGCACAACACCAGAAGCAAATGAATCAATTACTATTTAATGGTCCACACGGATGCATGTGGGACAGTAAATAACATAATAAATATGTATAAACAGGGCTTTTTTTCTCAGAGAAAAGGTGCAGGCACTCACCAGCCCCTCCTAGGTCACACCCTTAGAACCGCCCCTAGAGCTGCCCCTTTAGAGAACAGGGAACTAAGTACATCAAAGAGACAGCTGCAGCCCAGTACATGAAAGAGACAGCCTAGTCCAGTCCAGCAAAGAGACAGCCCAGTACATCAAAGAGACACCTGCAGCCCCATCCAGCAAAGAGACAGCCCAGTCCAGTCCAGCAAAGAGACAACCCAGTCCAGCAAAGAGACTGCCCTGCTTAGTCCAGCAAATAAACCACCCAGCCCAGTCTGCAGACCACCCAGCCCAGTCTGCAGACCACCCAGCCCAGTCTGCAGACCACCCAGCCCAGTCTGCAGACCACCCAGCCCAGTTTACAGACCACCCAGCCCAGTTCAGACCACCCAGCCTAGTCCGCAGACCACCCAGCCCAGTCTACAGCACAACCCCATTAGCAGCATTTTGCTCACAGTAACATACCAGTCCAGTTTACATGACATGAGGGAGGCTAGTGAGGGGGAGGACTGCCTGGCTACCTACCTATCCACAATCAGATAGCGTGACACACAACACCAAACCGATCTCTCAGACAGCACTGAGAGGCGGGGCAGAGCCACGGAATCCAGATCACTCCACCTCCCGCTCTCACATGCTGCAGCCACTTTGCTGATACACTTTATTTACAATTTTTCCACAGAAGCCCTATGGGCCCCTATTCAGCACTTACTATAAACCACAGTTACTTATGTGACAATATCTCTATTGATGCTCACTTCCTGGTTTCTGTTCAATGCTGTGTTGTGCTGTCGCAGTCACCGCCACCTTAGTTTCCGGGGATGATGTTCCCATAGTGTCTCCAGCTAATAATAATAGCCATGTTGTTGGATACTGTAGTTTACTTATAGGTAAGAGTGTTGGGATTAAGTTGTGGTTCCCCCTCTTCCTGTTATTTTAGTTATTATACTATTTGTTATTTATATTTTATTACAGACATACCTATATTGCATTTGCTCCTGAAGAGTGGAAGTCAGGGATATACTGGCCATCGGGACTACCGGGAGTTTCCCAATGGGCCAGTGGGCCAGTTTCTGTGACAGGACTCAGAGCTGGGCTGCTTGTGAGGGGGGGTGAGCACCGCCAGCAGACGGGGTTGATCGGGGGCCGTTCCCCAGGGGAAGAGAGCATGGAGGAAGAGGAGAGCCGCGGGATAGCCCGCTGTTACAGCTTACTTTACAATTGACTCCGCTCAGCTCGCCATCATACACAGCCCCGCCTCCTCCAGGCCCCACGCCTGTGATAGACAGAATGCGGGTCCGATGCTGGGAGGTGTTCTATCTATCCCAGGCACGGGGTCAGGAGGAGATGGGGCTGTGTATGACAATTTAGACAGGATCCAATTAACTTAGCTTACCAACATGTCTTTGGATTTAATGTAAATTCTTGTCCCAGACTATTTTGAGCAGGAAACTCACCCTTGTAAATAGATTACATTTTCAGAGAAATGAAGTATACATGATGGACTGGCCATGGCCCCTCATTGCATATTCAAACATGGGATCCTTTGAAGTGAGTATTTGTAGAACAATGAGGTTTGGGTCCCATTGTTTGTATACACAAGCTTAGGCACTGAATTGTCTGTCTAACAGATTCTTCTGTAAGCTATGTTGCACGCCCTCCATAGATACAAGCTAAATGAAATATATTCATAATTACAATTTTTTACAGCTATTAATGGAGATTTCACATAAACTCATAAGGCAACACCTGCTATAGACAAAAAAACTGTATTGCAATATTTCAAGTGCTTCATACAGATCATTGTGTGTTGCTGGATCCATATGATGGACAAATTATCATCACAGCTGTAAGCAGACCTAATGGATATTATTAATTGTACTTTGTCAGATTGTAAACAGTGGAGTGTTTTGTTTCCGTTTCACTAACAAGCCATATTTCTTTCAGCAATGTACGTGTCTGTTTCTTCATGCATCTAGCTTTAAATGTGATACCACTTGCACTGCGCATCTGTCTTTCTGTCTGCTGTTCTGGTACTTGCTCTCTCTATATGCAGTATTTATTTACTAGTCTAACAATCGTAGATCTCTCCATCTCAGAACAAATGATGCATTTGACATTGGGCAATTTGTATCAGTCAGCACTGTTATGTTTTCATTCTTCCATGAGTTAATGTAAGCATACTGTTCTGGTTCACAAGAAACACTTTTGCTTGGAGTTATCACTTGCCATATTGCTATAAAGTAGCCTGCAAGTTAGAAAATGTTTCCAGTCAGTTGATGAACAGTTATGGTGCTCTTGATTTTATGTAGCAATGCTGATTTGCTGCTAATAACCCTGTACCTGCTACAGTTTATGCAATGTAGTTTAAAAGAAATTGTCTTATGTATGATACCATCAAGGAAGTAGAGGTATGCAGCCTGCCCCAATCAAATATAATTGAAAGTGTTGTTTTGGTTATGCGGGTCTGAAAATAAAAGCAATCTACATTTCCTTTACTAAATATTTTCTTAGAGCTGAACCTAAGGAAAGTAAAAATCCTTGAGCACTGCAAGGGCTGAATGCTCCTTTACATCTAGAGGTTCCCAGTTTTCCGGCTTTGCAGGCTCCTCCACACTGCAAGTCCAGTTCTGCAGCTAGTCCTAGTATCTGCAGCCTCTTCTTCCCTATGCTGTGGCAGTCAGATGCCTTTGACATCATCAAGACTGATGTAGGGCCCATATTCCTGGAGCTTAGGGGAACACCATCTTACCCGACAGTGTAGGATAAGGTAAGTAAATTGCTTTACAATTCCCTAGACCTAAATGAGTATTTTACCCTTGTACTGCAATAGAGCATTTCTACTTTTCCTGGAGTTAGGCTTTAAAACTCTTTTTTCATTAAAAAAATGCATTGTCTTTCAAAATGCAAAGGCCTGCTATTCCCCAGCCCCCAAGTCACCATATTAAAACACCAAGTTAAACCTAAAAAATAAGTTAAGACAAAAGAATAAGTAGCAGTACTGTGATAATGAGTGCATTTTGCATGCTACCTGCCTGGCAATGCACATATCATGGCATGGCAATTCAATGCACTAAAGCAAAGCACCTTGCAGTGCTCTGCTTCAGCAAAAATGGTGCAGGTGGATTTTCAGGTCTATTGTGGTATGTTGGACCACCAATCAAATGAATTAGCTACCCTCAAATCGGAATTCCAGCTTACACCTAACTAGCCTTAAAACTGACCCCACCCCCTTCCTAGCACCTAAGCTAACTAACCTATGTAAGAAAGATGTACTGTTGTACTGTTTTCAGGACGCTCCAGTCTGGGAATGCGATCTTTCCTGTATCAGCCAGCGGTGGCTGCAGGGGAGAGGAGAGAGCGTTCTGATAGCAGCTAGTAAAGCAAGCACTGATGTCACCCATAGGCTTCAATGGCCCAAACTGTTGTCAGAGTTCCCTCCTCTTATGTGACCGGACCGTAGCTGCCTGAAAATAGGCGATCAAGCCTCTATGCATTTCAGCCAATAGGAAAGGCCGTCATCAGGGAGCTTCCCGATCACAGCCTTTCCTAATGGCTGAAACATGTCAAGGTTTGATCGCATCATCGTGACACCAGATCCGCCTGGAAAACAAGTACAGGGGACCGAGCCTTACCGCAACAGAGTGGTGTAGGGATAGGTGGTCAAGGTTTAGGGATGAGTGTACATCCATGTGGGGCACCTCTGTCTAAACACAGAGCATTGGAGCACCGATTATTTAATAATGCACGAGCACTTTATTTCACAAAAGAAATTATCTAAACTTTTCAGTATGAGGGCCACATCCTAAATTTTACAAATGTTCATGAGCCAAAAAAAAAAATCAGTTTAATACATGAGTGAATAAAATGTATGAATGAATGCTTTTTTTTATGTAATCAGCATTCAGAACAATAGAACTTCAGTAAAAAAAGGAAATAAATTCCAAATAAATGTGAGCCAATAATAAAGGCTGACAAAAATAAATTCAATTTGTACCTTTCTTATCAGAGCCCCCTGTACATCAATGTCCATATCGCTGCCCCCCCCCCCTTTAAATCAGAGTCCCCATAAGAGTTTCCCCTGACTTCAGGGTCCCCATTATAGTCCCTCCTCACTTCAGGGATCTCATAAGAGTCTCCCCTTATTTCAGGATCCCCATCACAGTTCTCCCTTACATCAGAGTTCCCCCATACTTCAGTGTCCCCATCAGCATTCCCCTTTACATCAGAGTCCCTCTTACATCTGAGTTCCCCATACTTCAGTGAGCCCTTCAGAGTGCCCATTACATCAGAGTCCCCTTTACATCTGAGTACTCCCTTACTGTTGGGAGGAGGAAAGGGTAGCAGAGACTGTGCACATCAGGCAGGCCAACATAAAAGCTTTGTAGTGGGCTGCCTGTGGCCTGTGGGCTGTAAATTGGAGACCCCTGATCTAAGCTGTCAGAGTGCATCAGTCATTCAAGATTCTCTCCTTTTCAGGCAGGTCTTGCCCTCAATGGTCCTTTCACCCAATCCAGAAGCTTATATACAGTATATGAAAAGCTGAAGGTAACCAATACTATTATAAACCAACCTTGGCTAAAAAATATATTCATGTACTTAAAATGTCACAAACTGATGAAAGTTGTGTGTATACAGCCCAAAACATAGACAAGTGTACTCCTGCAGTAGGTACTAAGTACATACAGTGCCTTTAATGACTTGCATTTATTATGCCCTTCAATTAGTCATGAGTATCTCTTTACAGAATAGACAGTAATGCATATATCTCAACCAAAAATCCCATGAGTGAAAAGCCATTCTAACCATTTGGAGCTCTCTAATAAACTCATCTGTTTATCTCTCCAAAGCAGCATATGCGTGTCCAAGGCTGTTCTCAGATGTTTGAATAAGACTGTACAATGCAGTTGGAATGCCTTCCAGAAAATGCACCTTAATCATTCTAGTTCACAGTAGTCATTTAAATACATGAGAGAATAGCTATCTGCTGCTAAAATCTTTTGGCTAAATTGTAATATACTGTAATGTTTGAAAATGTCAAGCAGCATCATCTGCGGGTCTGTGTGACCTCTCCTTCCCTGATCTGATATCCTATTTACCCATATGCACATTGTAATTCTGTTGGAATTGAAAGTACCATTGATGTGACTTGAAAAATCATTTTTTGTATTTGGGACATACATCCGAGGCTCCTTGCAGCTCTGTCATGTGGGGAATTAATTGGAAGGGGGTAAGTTCATATCATGAAGGGATTTTATTAGAGGAGGTAGAACATATGAGGGGATTTGACTGAAAAAAGGTAGTGCACATTATGAGGTTATTTGATTGGAGAGAGTATTGCATATTATGAAGTTTTGATTGGGGAGGGTAGACCATATTATGAGAGGATTTTTTTGGCAAGGGTAGTGCATATTAAGAGGTCGTTGATTTAAGAGGATAGTGTATATTATGGGAGGATTTTATTGGAGGGGGTAGTGCATATCACAAGGGGGTTTAATTGGAAGGGGTAGTTTATATTATAAGGTGATTTATTTATTAGGGTTAGTGCATATTATGATGGGATTTTATTGGGTAGTGCACATTATGCTGTGAGGAGTGTAAAGGTAAAATAACCTTGTAGCCTCCGTTGGCGTTGCCGCGGGCGCATGCGCGGACGCCACTTGTTAGCGTCCGCACACTTGATTGACTCATCCGATCAGGTGTGGGGGCTTACATAAGCCGGCCCATCCACATTGTCAGCTGGACACGAGGAACGCCTGTAGTAGCTTTTGCAACAGTTGTAAGGTACGTCCAAATTGTTTTCCACCCCTTGGCATATCTTAGGTACTCTCTTCCTCTCCCCTAATTCAGTCTTTATTTATCATATTCCAGGATGCAACAACTCCTTGCTACCTACCATCCCAACTTGTATTTTTCACATGTGTGAAGAGCTTTTGTCTCTGACACCCACATCAATCTGAATAGTCCTCTAGGTAAGCCCTCTTCTCAATTACCACCTTTACTCCATATACTAGTTATGGTTTTACCTTTTCTCAATGGTCAAACAGTACCCACCCATAACCCTTTATTATATTTTTTAGACAGACACCTATAACCTCCATTTCCACTCTGAGTACCTCCTTTCAACACTTTTCAGGCGTTCCCTTTTTTCAACAAACTTGTTTTTAAATTGTAAGTTTTTGCGGCTTTGATGCCCTATCTATTTGATGTGGTATATATTATTCCACTCATTTGTAAAATTTGTGCGTTATACACAGTTTTTAGCTCTTCTTCTTTCCTACAAACAATCTCTAACCAGCATTATATCTGATTGCCAGGTCATTTGTATGCCCCCTGCAGTCATAGATACGGTGCAGCCTGATCTGCCTCCAGCTGGGGTGCTCCCTTCCGGGCCTTGCCCCGGGTGTCTGGTTTCCAGGTACGTCCTTGTATGCGTGGAGGTTCTGTTTGGTTAGCCCCCTCTGGGACATAGTCCAGCCACTTATCCTAATCTCCACTACATGGTCTCACACAATTGCTTTTTCTTTGTTCAGCTTTTTACTTGGTTTTTTGTATTTCTGTGCATAGATCCTCATCATTGCAGCAGACTCATACCATTCCCTGATGAAGCCAATGTCTTGGCGAAACATGTAGGAACTGAGCTTCTGTGTTGAAGGCCGTCTCCATCTGGCCTATTCCGCTATATTTGACTTTGTATAATCTATATGTAAACTGCATCTAAGATTTTATTTATGTATTTTTTGTATGTGTTGAAATCTGTTCAATAAAGTATTTTCGCAATTTTATCTTAAATATCCCACTTTTATATTTTTCTCTGGCACCGTTATAATCCCCCTTTTTCATTCCCCTAATTATTCATAAAATAAATATGTTAACAAAAATGTAAAAAATATTCCAGCTAAACTATCCAGATAACAGCAAGAACATTAAACAAATACTATTAGGCAGTGCATTATTATTATAATTTTTTTCCATTTTAATATCTTGTTAAGGTTTGCAGCACACAAGGAAGCCTGGGCACACCCTAATCACCCAGGGCAGCACAGATTCCCCCTGTTGCCCAGGCCACACTATCCATATTTTCATAAATTATTTTTAATCACATCGTTTTTCTTGAATTTTTTTTCATATACAACAAAAACACATCACATCCCAAAACATTACCATCAAATACCCCAGTTTAACAAAACAAAAAGAAAAAAAAAATATTTACGCACACCAGATATTTACGTAATCATTCAAATCCCTCCATAACTTCAGAGCTGTTGATCCCCCTTCAGCTTGACAGAGTTATTAGTATTATAAACCCGACCTAAATATTCCATTTATATTATTATGTTTTAACAGTATTTATTTACATTTGAAAAATATGTAAATTGCTGCGCTAAACCACTGAGTGAAAATGAATTGAATGCAAAAAGCTGCTAACACTGAAACAAAAAAGTCCAAATGGATAAAGTATAGGAAAGTGTAGCGCTAAATATAACAAAAAATGGAACACCAAAGTATGGTGAACCAAGGTGAAAAGTAAGTGAAAATACTTTAACACAAGGTGATAGTGTTCAAAACCTCTTATGCCGCGAACACACGATTGGACATTCCGACAACAAAATCCATTAATTTTTTCCGATGGATGTTGGTTCAAACTTGTCTTGCATACACACGGTCACACAAATCTTATTGGAAATTCCGAACGTCAAGAACGCGGTGATGTACAACACGTATGAGAAGCCGAAAAAATGAAGTTCAATAGCCAGTACAGCTCTTCTTGATTCCGAGTATGCGTGGAACTTTGTGCGTCGGAATTGTGTACACACGATCGGAATTTACAACAACGGATTTTGTTGTCGAAAAATTTGAGATCCAGATCTCAAATTTTGTGTGACGGAAATTCCTATGGAAAATGTCCGATGGAGCCTACACACAGTCGGAATTTCCAACAACAAGCTCCCATCAAACATTTTCCGTCGGAAAATACGACCGCGTGCACGGGACATAAGGGGGTAAGAAACACAATACAAAAGTAGTGTATGATGCCTAAAACATAATAAAGTCCACTAAATAAAAATGAATGCAAATAAACTTCCTAAAAAGTGTCCAATCAAATGGCTGTGATACAATCCTCTGTGATAAATGGTGCAAGGATGTAGGCAAAAAAATGACTGTGTGGCATAAACAAAACAGGATGGACATTCATTTGATGGAAAGTTGTAGATAGGTACTTCTTACCGGACAAGGTGGACCCACCTGTCATACGACAGTGGGTCAATCGGGCTTGGGTTGGCCAAAAGCCAAATGCTCATCTGTAATACCAACTCGGAGGTAGACGGAACCTGTAGAGGGGATCACTCCAGGAGCAGATGTTGCATCAATCCGTAAGTATGGATCAAGCTATGGCAACCAAATTTCCAGGGCTCGGTTAAGTTCTAAGCAGGTAAAGATTGAACCTCAATTGAGGGTCCAAATGGGGGACCAGTGACAAAAATGGAATGTTGTCATATTAAACCATGTGGCCAAAAAGAAAAAAGTCTCCATATGGTGCAGGTCACAAAAATTAAAAGATATTTAATCTTATAAAATACAGCACATCAAATGACAGATAAATGCAAAAATACAAAATACTATCTCAAAAAATAGTATTAAAAGCAATATGGGAAGCATATATAGCAAGCCTTACTCGTTTCGACATAGAGGCCTTCAACTGGGGCATAACATTGCTCCCCCACATTGCTCATTATATATAGCTTATCTCATTAGGCATAAGGGGGAAAAAACTCCGCCCTCAGACTATAGACTGAAAAACGAGGCTATGGCGTGAGTTCCACGCCTCATTGTGGAAACTCAAGTGGGATATCTGTCCAATGAGGGGAGCCAGATGATTTTCCCGCCTAATGGGATCCTGACCACAAGGGTATCAGGATAAGTTCCATGCCTTGTTGCTGATTTATGAAGAAAACAACCTCTAATGTGATGTGTCACATAATTGGCTACAGAACCTAGTTACTAAGAGGACTGACCAATGAGGACTAACCATGGATGTCACTATTATTGTTACACAGGTCATATGACCCAATCACATGACTTGCCGCTGATCACAAGGACTGCATACTGGTCACAGTGTGATGACGCCACACAACGTCAGATGCTCATGGTGGACGGCACAGTCCACGCAGCCCCATCCTAGCACCACAACGCCTTGCAGAACCAGATGCTCAGAATGGGCGGCACAGCACGCACAACCCCGCTCCAAGTCCCAGACCAGCACAAAACACAGCGCCTGCGCCAAGCAGAGCATGTGACCACCACGTGACCTAGAACCAGGTCACCCTGCCGCCACCGTCATCATGACGTGCTGAAGTCAGCTGATACGCCCCCGTATTCCACATAGAGGCAACACAAGCCTCACTGTGGATGATCAGCCAGCATGACTACGGAAGTAACATTATGAAGGCCATCTGAACCCAAGGACCTCAACCTAACCCACAATATACATGAAACAAATACAAATAAATGAATACCACCTAACTGACATACATATCAGAGACAATAAAAACATTTGAATCAGACATTAAATGTAAATCAGACATGAAATAATAAGGTATCCTGTCAAATAAAAAAAAAAAAAAAAAAAAAAATGAAACAAAGAAAGTCACAATGTACACGTCGCATTGATAACCAAGTAACAATGCACATGTGTCACAATGTGAATAAAAAACAGGCAGAATGTAAGAAACAATCAAACTCAATTGATGAAACAATTGATGTCCCAGTCAACGTTCATGCCGAACGGCGAGTAGGACCTAAGTTCATGTATCCAGTATGTTTCTAATCTGGATACCCCTCATAGGCAAGAATCACCCCTCCAATGCGGAACAAATTTATCAATAATTTGAAAGCGGATACCAATAGGGTTTTTGTCATAGTGTTGTACATAATGTTGAGGCACACTGTGATTGGTGCAGCCATTTTTAATACTGGCTAAATGTTCATTGGCCCTCACAGAGAAAAGTCCCAACATATTGTTTGCCACAAGGGCAGGTGATAAAATAAACTATGTATCTTGTAGCACAAGTGGTAAAGTGCTTCATTTTATATCTACGAGAGGTGGCTGTAGACTCAAAAGTGTCAGTTTTGTGTCTGCCACATGAGTTATGAAGGCATACATTGCACCTGCAGCAGGGGTAATAACCCTTGCATTGTTGGAAAAAGACAGCCCTCTTGGGTTGATTAATTATATTGGGGGCAACGTCACCTTGTAATGACCTAGCCCCTCTGAATATAACCCCTGCTTGTTCTGAGAGAACTGGTCCCAAAAACCTATTGTTCACTAAAGCACCCCAATGTTTATTAATGATCCTCCTATCCATTTGTGTAGCTCTAACAATGTCTCTATCTATAGCCCTTTTCAACAAATTTAGTTTTTAAAGTATCAGCTTGGTGTAAAAAGTCAACTGAATTGGTACAATTTCTTCACAAATGAAGGAATTGGCCATATAGGACGGATGAAAGCCATTGACCATGATGGCAACTATCGACCGGAATGAAGCCATTCTGGACAGTAGGCTTAAAAAAGGTTTTCAGCTCTAATCCTCCACTTTGAGCATTGATGGTAATCTCCAAATCTAAAAAATGTATGCAAGTCTCACTAGCCTCGTAACTCAAGGAAATACCTCTATTGTTGCCATTCAAAATGGTCATACAGGCATGCAGGGACTCTAAGTCTCCATTCCACAGGAGGAGGAGGATGTCATCTATGTATCTAGCCCACAGGCCCAATTCAGGTCTCCAAAGGGCATAGACAACAGCCTCCTCCCACTTGGCCATAAACAAATTGGCCAAGCTAGGCGCATATTTGGCCCCATGGCTACACCACATTTCTGTATGTAAAATTGACTTTGGGACCAAAAGTAATTGTGCTTAGTGGCAAACCTAAGTAATTCCATAATATAATTTTGCTGTAAAATAGGAAGAGTAGAATCCCTAGACAGAAAATATTCCACTGCGGCTAAACCCAGCTCCTGAGGTGTACAGGGTCGCGACATCAGCCACCAGAATCATGTTGGTATGATACGCTGTTGACTCTAAAAGTCTAATTGTGTCCCTAGTGTACTTGATATAGGAAGGGATAATTTTGACCAAGGGTTGTAAATGAAAATCTATATACCGTCTGATTCTGGACGTAACAGAGTCAATCCCACTGACGATGGGACATCCAGGGGGATTGACTGGGTTTTTGTGTACCTTGGGCATGTAGTAAATCACTGGGATTCTAGGGGCAAGAGGCACCAAGAATTCCCTCTCTTTTTTATCAAGGATACCCAATGCTGAACCTTCTTCAATTAATTCTACCAGGGCTCTCTTGTAATCTAAAGTGGGATCTTTCGATAGAAGACCATATGTGGATTGATCATCGAGGATCCCGCTCATCTCTTTGATGTAATCTACTTTATCCAATACAACAATCCCCCCACCTTTATCGGTGGGGAGGATAATCAAATCTTTCCTTTCACACAGTGATTTTAATACACTGGTGATGCTAGGATTAGTGTGAACTTTTTTATTAGGTAACAAATCAAGATCCTTGAGGACCAGACTCCGAAACACATTCAAGGTTGGAGCCATATTCCCAGGGGGATTAAATAAGGAGGGGTTAGACAGGCCCGATTGGACATTGCTGCTGATATTCACAGAGTTCTGACAAACGTATTTTTTATTATTTCTAGTGATCTCCTGAATTTTTTTTTTTTGCGTTTTTTTTTTTTTTTCAGTGATCTTCATTTTTTTTGTTTTTTTTTCTAGTGTTTTCCATAATATTTTTTTTTTATTTTGTGTGTCAAGTTACCACAACACCATTATTGTCTTGTATTTTCGAACCTCAAAGATACAACTATGTTGGTGATCCTTGTTAATTTGATATTGTATTTTTGAAATGCACCTGCCTACTCACAAACTGTCCTTTTTGAAGTAAAACACATAGCCAAGTATTTGTCCAAAAAACATTTTTCATTTAATAGAGAGCACAAGGTCATAACAAAATAAGGAGGAAGGCAATGATGGAGAAACAGTTGGAATTGGTGAAGCCTTTTTATCCCAGGGCAGACATCAATTATTTGACTGTCAAAATTGGTAACCTGAGGAGTCCATTTATTAGGGAGCACAATACATTCAGGACTCCGAGAGATCGGGAGTAGCAGCAGATGACATTTATGTCCCGAGGCTGTGGTCTTGCAACAGCCTGCGTAATTTGCCAGACCACACCAAACCCAGGCCATCACTCTCAACACTTCCTTCCAGACTTCATTACATGCTGCTGTGGTGGGTGGGGTGGCTGTGGTGGTGGTGGAGGAGCATGGTCCAACTCACAGAGGTGTGTTTGACGTGTGAGTTCACCCCTCGTCCCCTTGTTTAGGGCCTGCATAATTATCTCCTCGCATGTAGTGCATTGGGCTTCCTTCATGTGTTCTAATTTACTGGCAGTGATGCATCCAAACGCATTGTGGCCACCAGGGGTCGTGCTAATTGCCACAGTAGCATGTCTTAGGAAAGCAGCTGTGGCCTCCTCCAGGTTCCTTGCCTTCCTGGTCCTTTTGGTTGGAAGGCGGAGAGGAGGAACCTGGGATTCGGTCAGGCTGCTTGCCATGGCCTCCTCCTGGCTGAGACTTTCCTGTGTATGAAAATGGTACATAGTTTTAGGTTTTTGGTCATCAATCACACACAATTTTGAGGTTATGACTGTTGCAAATTGAATGCTAACAAATAGAAATGACTATCATTCTGACCCCAGCATTTTTCATTCTTGTCCCAATCATTTTTGGCTACTACTGTCTATTGATCTGTAAACCCCTTTTTAAATCAGAAATTTGTGATCAATAACATCTTGTTAACATCATTCAATTTTTGACAAGAAATATGTTCAACATTGCTATACCTGGGTCAAGTTGGGCTCCTCCACATCTTCTTCCTGGGTGGAAGGCCCAGGTTGGACCTCAGGAGCCTCAGCTGATGTTGAAGGAAGTGTTGAGAGCGATGGCCTTGGTTCCGTCTGGTCGGACAAAAAACGCAGGCCGTGGTAGTACCACAGCCTGGGGACATATACGTCATCTGCTGCTGCTCTGGATCTCTGGATTTTCTTGCGCTCCCTATTATATGTGCTCCTCAGGCTAACAATTTTGGCCTTCAAATAGGAAATGTCTGCCATGAAATAACAGGCTTCACCAATTCCAACAGTTACTCCAGCGCTGCCTTTCTCTTTAGCTTGATAGAATACTGCATTGTACTTCCAGAGACATGGCAGCTTCCTGTATTTGTCTATAAAGTTTAGCAGGAAATCAGGGGCTGTAAATTTATCAACCCTTTTATCTGCAAGACACAACACAAACCCTAATGTCAGGCTAAACTCTCATAATCTTGTCCCAATATAGGCCTCAATCTATAAGCAGTATAGGCAGCTAACCACTGATGATCCAAGTTACAACTGTACCTTCGTTTGAACGGTCGGCGCTAACTTTCCTCCGTCCTCCACTCACTGATCGTACATACATCGCACCCGTGTTATGCTTTATATACACTGCGCATGCATGAAACTCCACCCCTGTCCTTCTTTCTAGTGTATTCCCCGCCTCTTCTCTTTCGGGGCAGTGGGAGAGCACATGGCAGAGACACAGTAGGTGTGTGCTGAGAGCAGCAACGACGAAAGCCCGGAGGAAGGCAGTTCCCAATCCAGGAGGAGATATAAGGCCTCAAATGTCTTTTGAAGAGATGGTGGAGATGGTGGACATCTTAAAGAGGACAGACTATGATGGGAATCATGGGCCTTACAGAAACCTTAATGTGAAAAAGGCCAAGATCATGGCTAAAGTTGTCAGAAGTCTGCACAGGAATTTTGGGGTACGACGATCCAAGGAGAAATTTGAGGAAACGCTGGTCAGACCTGAAATTGAGGAAGCAAGATCAGTATAGAAAGATCTGGAAAGTGCTGCAAAAAAGTAAGTATTTGTCATTTGTTCCTATTATTATTATTATTAGTACTTTCGTGCTTGTCCATGTGCTTTTCTTTACCGTTGTACAGTTTTAAATGCCAAGTTTGAGGTGCATGGACACAGGAATTGTTCATAATAAACATTGTTCTTTCCACCACTAATACGTTTTTGGCAGATGCAGGTTAACTACATTTGTTCAGGCCTATTATTAGATTGTGGTCGAGATGTGTTTGAAACTATAATGAAATGACAACTTTATTCAGTGTTAGGAGAGGACACTCAGCAGCTGTTTACACATCTGGAAGCAGGAGCTCCAGTGGATACCAAGGGTCCCTCCATGTGTGAAACTTGCACAAAACAGGTAAGTATTCCAGCTTCTGAAAGGGAAAAAATCATGTCTTCAGCTTGGAACTCTGCTAAAACAGACAATTGGACGACACTTCCAAGCAATGTTTCATATTACTATTTCTAGCCTAACATATCTGTCTGCTAAGTATACCTTTTTTGTATCCACATAAGGGAGAAAAGAATCGGGACATCTGAGGACACCAGTAACCCCACACCGAATGAACAAAGGGAACTCACAACACACTATGTGGATGCAGAGGTTCGGGAAGTGCTGGGTGAAGTAGTTAAAATGGTGTCGACAACAGGTCAGTGACTGAGACCACAGCTTCAGGTAATAGATGGATGCCTGCATATTTATAATACATGGTGTGTTGACTGAGACTGAGCAACATCATCAATATTTTAGGCAAAATCAAAAAAATTTTTTTTTTTAAAGTTGTCATTATGTTGTCCATGTTTTTACATTGTTAAATGAATTGCAAAGCCAAATTTTGAAGATGCACAAAGTGTGTCAACATGTGCTATCTGCCATCATGGGATATCAATGTAGCATTTTGTGGGTGCAACCCCTTCCTCTAAACTAGAGTAGATGAGAGGAAGGGTTTGCACCCCCAAAACATGTCCATTGATCCCCCATGATGGGAGCTAGTACATGTTGACACACTGGGGCTTATTTTAAAAAGGCAAAACCACTTTGCACTACAAGTGCAATGCAAGTGCATTTGCAGGGCAAAGTGGATTGTCCTTTCTGAAATAAGCCCCAGTGTGTCAACATGTGCTAGCTCCCATCATGGGGGATCAATGGACATGTTTCGGGGGTGCAACCCCTTCCTCTCACCTACTTTAGTTTGAAGGAAGGGGTTGCACCCACAAAACACGTAAACTGATATTCCATGATGGGAGATAGCACATGTTGATACACTGCAAGTTTTGTGGCTTGAGCAAAATAGATGTAGGGAAAAGACACACAGTTTAGCATGGGATCATGAGGGAAATCCAAATTTTGAGTCCCAATTTGTGTGTATCTTCAAAATTTGGCTTTTAGAGGGGTGAGATCACCCTATCTGATGAAGGCAAGATCAACAGTTTTGACATACTAATGTCTCATATGGCCTTCACTTTAGCAAAGTTGAACTTTGTAAGTTCCTGAGTTGGGGGTGTGCATGTAATGTTTCCTGTCGCATCATGGCAGCATACACCTATGGGTTGTGGCTCCGCCTCTGCAACCTGATAGGACCGCGTAGCTATTAAACTCTGAGAGGGCACCCGTCCCAGTATTCTCCTCCTTTTTTTCCTCACCTGTCAAGGACTGAACATGCATCCCTTACCGCTCTCGCCCCAGCCAGGTTCTAGCCTCTCCTGGGTGGAAGTCCTTACCTGTACAGCCTCTAAATGAGCTAAACGGAAGGAACCCCACTCTGATGGTCTCAGGGGTATGTCGTTAATGCATTACAAACCTTAAATAGGTTTACTGCCTGCAGCGGCCTCCGGCTTCTGTTTCTGAGCACTTGGGGGGGAAAACTTTCCCTTTTTTCTGCCTCCATCAGCATCTCTGAGCCCTGTAGTTCCTCTCCGCTCTGTGTGTATAGCGCCGAGCATCTCAGCTCTTTCGCGCATGTGCAGACAGTGGTATCTCGTCCATTGATCCTCTCTTCCAGCTTCCAAAATGGCGCCGGACACTTCAGAGCGCTTCTGCGCATGCGCGAGCATGACATCATCACCGCTGCGACAGCGGCAAGTTTAAAAAGGCTGTTTTCTGGATTTATTCTCCTCTGAGCTCTGCAAAGGAGGAAACGACCGGATTTTTTTTTTTGCTGTACATCCAACTGCACTGCCCTGTCTCTCTCTCCCTTTCTCCACTTACCAGGTAAGCTCTATAGCTTCTCCCTCTCACGCTCACTATGCCTGCTATATATACTTCATGCATGCTGATTTACCTATATGTTATAGGTCTGGTTCATTCACCTTTCATGGAGGCCACTGCCCCAGTAGACCATCGCCAACCTATTAGGTAAGAGGGGATGATTGGTAAGTATGAAGAAAAAAGGAAAAAGAGAGCCTTTACTAATGCTGTTTAAACTGAACAGCCCTACCAGGTCTTCCAGATCGTCACATTCAAGACGAGGGGAGCCTTCAAGAAGGAGCCGCACAAGCCACCGGCAAAGCCACTCAGATCGTGGCAGAAGCCGCTCAAGGCGCAGGAGAAGCAGATCGAGTCGCAGGAGAAGCCGATCAAAATCATGGCATAGTCATTCCCATCACAAGAAATCCCCTACACGCAGGAAATCTCCTGCCACCCAGCCTTCCCGTCCATCCGGGAACTCCTGCTGGATTTGCGGCGCCACAGCGCTGACGGACAAGCTAGCCTGTCGCACGTGCTTCAACGAGGTAACTAGAGACAGAGAAACAGTTACAAGGGAGTCAAATAGAGAGTCATCCCTTCAAATCGCAGGGCCCGAGGTCAACAGACCTATACAAGGCACTTCATCCGCTACTCCATCATCATCAAAGAAGTCAGGTCCTCTTTTTGACAATGATGATCTAGAGACATCCACCGGCTTTGATTTTTCACTAATCGATCCATTCCTGAAATCAGTGAAGGAAGCAATCGATTGGGTGGAGGAAAAAGAAACTCCTCAAAAATTGAGGAAATACTTTCCAAACCTTAAAAAAGACCCGGAGCCCTTCCCGTTCATTGACGAACTTTAAGATCTAATCAAGGATGAGTGGCAGAATCCCGAGAAAAAGACCAGCCTCAGTAACAGATTAGCAAAGCTCTATCCGCTTAAAGAGCCTAACGTCAACCCACTAATATCTCCGCCAGTGGTCAACTCCTCTCTGATGCGCCTCGCTAGGCATGTAACACTTCCAATAGAGGACGCAGTCACATTTAAAAATGTTCTGGATAGAAAGATCGACCTGGATCTTAAAAGAGCCTACCTGTCGGCAGGTGGCGCTTGCAGGCCAGCAATAGCACTGGCAGCTGTCGGTAGGGCTATCTCAAGCTGGTCCACTAACGCCGAAAAACTGGTGACAGAAGGGGTGGAACAGGAAGAGGTAATTTCAGCCCTCCAAGAGCTTAGTCTTGCAGGCGACTTTGTTGCAGAAGCCTCCGTGGATATAATTAAAACCACTTCAAGAGCAATGTTAAGTTAATTGATGGCCAGAAGGGCCCTTTGGCTAAAACCCTGGTTGGCAGATCCCTCCTCAAAGTCCAACTGGTGTAAAATACCTTTTGATGGCACAAATATTTTTGCAGAAAAGCTGGACTCGGGACTTATCCCTTCAGACAGAAGGCCCAGACAACAGAGACCACCTGCCTCTAGAAGGAATCTCCCGGATAAATACAGGGAGGCAAAATCTTACAGGCCTGGAAAAGAGTATAGGAGGAACTGGAAGAACCCCCAGTCATCATTTCTCAAGCTCCAAAAATCTAAGACCCCTACCACAGGGGATCAAAAGTCTTTTTGAAGGTGTGTCCACCCAACCAGCTATAGTAGGGGCCAGGCTCATGAGATACAAGCAGGTTTGGGCGGAAACAATAAAGGACCCATGGACGGTGGATACTGTCCAGTTCGGGCACAAATGGAGATTCAAGACACGGTCGCCAAAAGACCAATTCTGTATAACCAGACTACCGGCATCTCGAGAGAAAAGGACGCTACTAACAAAATACGTCCAAGATTTGTTCCAGAAAGAAGGCATAGTGGAAGTTCCACTATCCCAAAGGGGAACGGGGTTTTACTCCCCGTTATTCTTGGTGACGAAAAAACAGGGGACCTGCGTCCTGTCCTGGACTTAAAGAATCTCAATCGCTCAATCTTAGTCGAGACATTCAAAATGGAAAGCCTGCAGTCAATTCTTCAGGCCATGAATATCGGGGATTGGATGCTTTCGGCCGATTCACAGGACGCTTATCTGCACATTCCCATTCACATTTCATTTCCAAAGTATCTCTGCTTTGCGGTAGGTCATTACCATTTCCAATTCTGAAGTCTCCCGTTCGGGATCTCCACCGCTCCAAGAACGTTCACCAAAATCTTACTGCCAGTAATAGCCTTACTGAGGGAACAAGGCTTAAGAGTCCACCATTACCTGGACGACATCCTCCTGCTAGTGGACAATCGGGATTCCCTTCTACTGCATCGATCCATTCTGACCACCACCCTACAAAACTTCGGCTGGATTATAAACTGGGGAAAAAGCAACTTACAGCCCACCCAGAGAATTATATTCCTGGGGGCGGAACTAGATACCCGCCTCAACACAACAGAACTCCCGCAGGAAAAAATTCCCAGTCTAATTCAAAAGGCAAAGAAGCTACTCGCATCTACCACACTGCCAGCCAGAGAGTACCTCAGCATATTGGGATCATTCTCAGCAACCATCCCGATGGTACAATGGGCTCAATGGAACACAAGACCCCCGCAAACATCACTTTTAAGACAATGGAACGGGGTGTTATCTCAGCCAATCACAATCCAGAAAGAAGTGAAACAATCACTCTGGTGGTGGACCAGATTGAACAATCTGAAGAGATGCAGGCATATAGTCCCCCTTCCCCAAGAGGTAATCACTTCGGAAGCCAGCCCGAAAGCCAGCCTGAAAGTGGGGGGCACACTACCGTCACCACGCAGTCCAAGGCCTTTGGACATTCAAGACATAGACCGTGGTCTCAAATATCTTGGAGATGAAAGCAGCATTCCAAGCTCTGCTAGCCTTCAGCCCCATCCTCAGGGGGAAAGAAGTCCTGTTAAAATTGGACAACAGGGTGGCAGTTGCCTATATCAACAGGCAAGGAGGCACCAGGAGTCGCTCCATGATGCAGGAAGTCCGCCCAGTTCTCGGGTGGGCACAGCTGAATCTGTCAGGGCTAACGGCAATGTACGTCCCAGGAGTTCAAAACCAAATGGCCGACTCTCTAAGTCAGACTTTTGTATCCAACAAGTGGGCTTTAAACCACCAAGCTTTTGCCCTCATAACCAAAACTTGGGGGATACCAGATATAGACCTGGCAGCGACACCGACCAACATGAAATGCCAAAGGTATCTAGCGAGAATTCCTTTCCCATTGGTGGAGGGCACGGACTGTCTACAGCACAACTGGAACTTCCGTCTGGGGTACATCTTTCCACTGACGCCCCTCATTCCAAGATTCCTACTCAGACTCAAGAGGTCAAAGTCCACAGTGATAGCAGTCCTCCCATTTTGGCTGAAACGACCATGGTTCACGACGCTCCTCCAACTGAACACAGCAAAGCCATTGCCGCTCCCAATGACAGCGGATATACTGTCGCAGGGACAGCTCCTTCACCCATTTCTGGAGAGGCTGCATCTAACAGCCTGGAGATTGAAAGGGCTAGGATCTTAGTCCAAGGCTGCTCCCAGAAAGTGGTAGACACTTTCCTTCAAGGCAGAAAATGCACAACCAACAATACCTATAGAAAGAACTGGGAGAGTTTTCTCTCAGTCGCACAACAGCAATCCTGGAACTCGTCATCTCCTTCGGTTGCTCAGATCCTCGAGTTTCTCCAGCTAGGATTAGATAAAGGACTTAGGTCTAGTACCCTGAAGGTACATGTGTCAGCCCTGTCCACTATGACAGGAGTGAAGTGGGCACAGGAACCCCTTGTCATCCAATTCCAAAAGGCTTGCCTAAAGTTGAGACCACCCAGAAAACCTTCCTTCCCGACATGGGACCTTTCGGTAGTGCTGGAGGCCTTATCCCATGAGCCATTTTTTCCATTGGAAGGCATCTCTCTGTGGGACCTAACTCTCAAGGTCACCTTCCTAATAGCAATTACATCGGCTAAAAGAGTCTCGGAAATGCAGGCCTTGCTGGCAAAGAAACCATACCTAACTTTCTGCCCAGACAAGGTAGTCTTAAAACCATTGGATCGCTTCATCCCAAAGGTGTCGTCTTCCTTCCACTTTAATCAAGAGTTATGCCTCCCCACCCTCTCCACAGAACAGGATGATCCACACCGACTCGTTGTAAAGACCAGTATCCAAGCCTACCTCTCAGCAACCAATAACCTGAGAAAGACGAAGAATCTCCTAATCATTCCACATGGCTTTAGAAGAGGACAAGCAGCAACCTCTCGCACCAGCATGGTTGGTGAAGATCATTAAAAGAGCTTACGCATCTAACAACACACATACCTGAGGGCTTAAGGGCACACTCCACAAGGGCGATGGCGACCTCCTGGGCGGCCTACTGCAGGGTATCTTCCGAAACCATCTCCAAAGCAGCTACTTGGTCTTCAAAGAACACCTTTATTTCCCATGATAAAGTGGACTCCGCTAGATTGTCCATGATCTAACTCCTCAATTCCTTCTAAATAAACGTATCTTCTGCTCATACCCACCCAGTTTGCGAGTTATTCCCCATAGGTGTATGCTGCCATGATGCGACAGGAAAACGGAAAATTGTATACTCACCTTTCCGTAATTTTCCTTTCCTGTCACATCTCATGGCAGCATACAGATGCCCACCCGTCTGAGGTGAGGTATATATTCACGGAGAATACTGGGGCAGGTGCTCTCTCAGAGTTTAATAGCTATGCCGTCCTATCAGGCTGCGGAGGCGGAGCCACAACCCATAGGTGTATATGCTGCCATGAGATGCGACAGGAAAGGAAAATTACAGAAAGGTGAGTATACAATTTTCTGTTTTTTAAACATGCCTGTTTAGCCCCAAAAAAGGCAAATTTATGTTAAACATACATGTCATACACCAAGATGTTGGTTTGTTCCAAAACCGTTTATAACGCACATGTGAATGTGCTTGGAGTAAAATGTTTTATACTCAACAATGTATGGCTATTTTTTCATTAATGCATCACATACATTAAAAACAATAACATTGTGTGTGTGTAGCAGACCCATAGCACAGCATAATAGTTAGCTGAAGAAAAGATTGTCACCTCATGTATCAAATAAGTTACGTTTGCACTATTGAAGAAAATGGCCAAAAATAAAAGGCCATTTGAGAACCTAGGAGACAGATAAGAAACACAAACAGTAATTCAATTGAAATATGAGTTTAGTTTTTCAAAAAAAAATTATTATACAGCTTCAGGATTTGCTTGTAAATCAATTGCCCCCCTACCCACGAAGTACTCAACATAGTTTTACCGGACTTCGCAGGCTCTTTGGGTGGGCAAGCCAGGACGGCCACTTTCGAGCGATGTCAGTGATGTAGGTTCTGCAGAATAGTCGGCCTCAGCCGTGACTGAGGCCAAATATCTGGCTGCATTCTTGCGAAGGTAATTGTGCAGAATGCCGCAGCTCAACACAACGTGATTCAGATTGTATTCTGCCATGTTGATGCTCGTAAGGAAAAGCCTGAACCAGCTGGCCATTATGCCAAAGGCATTCTCAACCACTCTTCTGGCACGGGCCAGCTGATAATTAAAAACCCTCTGCTCTGGGGTTATGGTCCTCATGGGGAACGGCCTCATCAGATGTTCCCCCAGAGCAAAGGCCTCATCTGCCACAAAAATGAACTTGAAGCCCACAACATTATCCTCTGGGTGGTAAAACTCTGTCTGGGCGATCACTCCTCCATCAGAAATACGGCCGTTCTTCCCTAAGTCCAGGTATATGAATTCATAATTGGAAGTCACCACCGCCAACATCACTATACTACTGAACCCCTTATAGTTAAAGTACTACGAACCCAAGTTGGGTGGTGGGGCGATCCTGACGTGCTTCACATCAATCGCACTACCACAATTGGGAAAGTCCCACTGGTGGTGGAATTGAAGCCACAGTCTGCTATTGCTGTGGGTTGGAAGGAAACTGTGGAGTCAAACAAGAAAAAAAATTACTACTTTTGCACATAACATTGCAAGCAGATTAGACACAAACATTTTTGGCCAACATAAGTATAACATTTATTGAAATTAGTATTTAAAGACAAAAATATAAGGTCAACTTATCAGATTCCTCACCCCCTCTGGTGAGGAATCAATTACCTATCAGGATAATAGGAGAACAAAATATGAACACAAAAGAGGTAGATATTGTGTGTAAGGGATTGGCAAAGTCAGCAGACAGAGTATTGGTATCGGTTGACTTAGCGGTTGGGGGGGTGGGAGGGTTAAAAATTAGTTTGGGACCCCAAAAAAAAGCCACTTGAACTCTGCCTGAATTTAAGGACAACAATAACATTTGGACACATTTTAGGGGGTGTTTAGGGTAAGCACTACAATGGAGCTGACAAAATACATTGTTAAGTGACTAGGCTAGGTGTGTATGGGCCCAGGATAGCATGCTGGGGAGGTTAGTAAAGGCAAATATGCATGAAGGACAAAAAAGGAGCATTAAAAACTTACAGCATGCATGAAGGACAAAGAGGACATTCACAGCATATTACAATCATGGTAATTATGGAATGATGAAATGAATACAATACATTAGCAAACATTAAATACATAGAATGTGATGTTAAAAGATTAAACTTACCTTAATATAGTCCTTCTGCAGGACTTGAATTATGGCAGAACAGGTCTCTGGAATAATGATTCCCAGAGCCTGGGAGGAGATCCCAGTCGTGAACTTCAGTTCCTGGAGACTTCTCCCCGTCACCAAGTACCGCAAGGTGGCGGCGAGACTTTGCTCAGGAGAGATGGCTTGCCGCATGCAGGTGTCCTGCTTCATAATATAAGGAGGCAGCAAAGCCAATAGACAGTGAAAGATGGGGTCCGTCATCCGGAGATAATTCCTCAGGACTATTCTCCTGGAGCTCCCGCAACAAAGGCATGTGACAGAACTGGTCAAGATTAAGCAACCAATTCTTGGTCCAAGAACTCCTCCTCCCCCTGTTCATAGACTGGACTTGGGTCAAAGCAATAACTCCAACACCAAGCCCAACAACAGCACAATCTCTACGATGAGAAAGCAAACGCAATATGGCTAATAAACGAACAGCTGCTCAGAACGAACTGACAGAACGCACTGAAAATCAGAAAGGACCTGACAAGAACAAGCTGAAAATCAGAAATGACCGGACAAGCATGCACTGAAAATCAGAAGCGAACTATAAATAGAATGCACTGAAAGACAGAAACGACCTCACAAGCATGCACTGAAGAACAGATACGAACCGACAAGCACAACCTGAAAAGCAGAAACGAACTGAAAAGCATGAGACCGAAAAGCGCGAATCGTCACTCACCAAACTTCTACTAACACAAGATTAGCAGAAGGAGTCCAAAGGGTGGTGCACTGGCTATTGAACTTCCTTTTTATCGGCTTGTTGTACGTCTTGTACATCACTACATTCGTAATTGCTGCCCAACATTTGTGTGACCGTGTGTATGCAAGACAAGTTGGAGCCAACACCCTTCGAACAAAAATCCACGGTTTTATTGTCGGAGTCCCTGCATGCCTTTATGACCATTTTGAATGGCAACAATAGAGGTATTTCCTTGAGTTACGAGGCTAGTGAGACTTGCATCCATTTTTTTAGATTTGGAGATTACCGTCAATGCTCAAAGTGGAGGATTAGAGCTGAAAATCTTTTTCAAGCCTACCGACCAGAATGGCTTCATTCCGGTCGATAGTTGTCATCATGGTCAATGGCATTCATCCGTCCCTTATGGCCAATTCCTCAGTTTGAGAAGAAATTGTACCAATTCAGTTGACATTTTACACTAAGCTGATACTTTAAAAACAAAATTTGTCAAAAAAGGCTTGGGGCCCGGGGATTTAGACAGAGACATTGTTAGAGCTACACAAATGAATAGGAGCTCATTGCTGATTGATAATCCTAAATCCATTCAAGACAACAAGTTCAGGTGGTCCTTCTTTACTGCTTTCTCGATGCAGCAAAAGTAAATAAAGAGGATCATTAATAAACATTGGGGGGGTTTTACTGAACGATAGGTTTTTGGCACCAGTTCTCCCAGAGCGAGCAGGGGTTATATTCAGAGGGGCCAGGTCATTACAAGGTGACGTTGCCCCCAATATAATCGATCCACCCAAGAGGGCTGTCTTTTTCCAACAATGCAAGGGTTATTACCCATGCTGCAGGTGCAATGTATGCCTTCATAACTCATGTGGCAGATACAAAACTGACACTTTTGAGTCTACAGCCACCTCTCGTAGTTATAAAATGAAGCACTGTACCACTTGTGCTACAAGATACCATAGTTTATCTTATCACCTGCCCTGCCCTGCCCTGGCAAACAATATATGGGGTATACCATTAGGCCCTTCTCTGTGAGGGTCAACGAACATTTAGCCAGTATTAAAAATGGCCGCACCAATCACAGTGTGCTCACCATTATTTACAACACCGTGACAAAAACCCTATTGGTACCCGCTTTCAAATTATTGATAAATTTGTTCCGCATTGGAGGGGTGATTCTTGTCTATGAGGGGTATCCATATTAGAAACATAATGGATACATGAACTTAGGTCCTACTCGCCGTTCGGCATGAACATCGATTGGGACATCAATTGTTTCATCAATTGAGTTTGATTGTTTCTTACATTCTGCCTGTTTTTTATTCACACTGTGACACATGTGCATTGTTACTTGCTTATCAATGCGGCATGTGTACATTGTGACTTTCTATGCTTCCTTTTTTATTAGGATTTGACATTTAATGTCTGATTCAAATGTTTTTATTGTCTCTGATATGTATGTCAGTTAGGTGGTATTCATTTATTTGTATTTGTTTCATGCATATTGTGGGTTAGGTTGAGGTTCTTGGGTTCAGGTGGCCTTCATAATGTTACTTCCGTAGTCACGCTAGCTGATCATCCACAATGAGGCTTGAGTTGCCTCTATGTACGTGAGCGTACCAGCTGACTTCAGCATGTCATGGCGCCATGACAACGGTGGCACCAGCGTGACCTGGTTCTAGGTCAGGTGGTGGTCACGCGCTCCGTTCGGCACTGGTGCTGTGTGTGTTGTGCCGGTCCGGGACATGGAGCAGGGTTGTGTGTGCCGTGCCGCCCATTCTGAGCATCTGATGCTGCGTGGCGTCCTGGTGCTGGGATGGGGCTGCGCAGACCGGGCCTTCCACCTTGAGCATCTGACATTGCGTGATGTCATCACGCCGTGACCAGTACACAGCCCTTGTGATCAGCAGCAAGTCATGTGGGTCATATGACCTGTGTAACAACAATAGTGGCGTCCATGGTTAGTCCTCATTGGTCAGTCCTCTCAGTAACTAGGTTCTGTAGCCAATTATGTGACACATCCCATTAGAGGTTGTTTTCTTCATAACTCAACAAGCAACAAGGCGAAGAACTCATCTTGATACCCTTGTGGTCGGGAACCCATTTGGTGGGAAAAGCATCTAGCCCCCCTCATTGGACAGATACCCCACATGAATTTCCACAATGAGGCGTGGAACTCACGCCATAGCCTTGTTTTTTGGTGTATAGTCTGAAGGCAGAGTTTTTCTCCCCCTTTATGGCTAATAAGATAAGCTATATATAATGTGGGGGAGCAATGTTATGCCCCAGTTGAAGGTTCTAGGTCAAAACACGTAGAGCTTGCTATACATGCTTCCCACATTGCTTTTAATACTATTTTTGTTATTTTTGTGATCACTTTTTATGCAATCATCTGTCATTTCATGTGCTGTATTTTATAAGATTAAACATCTTTTAATTTTTATGACCTGCACCATATGGAGCCTTTTTTCTTTTTGGCCACATGGTTTAATGTGACAATTTTTGTCACTGGTGCCCCATTTTGACCCTCAATTGAGGTTTAATCTTTACCTGCTTAGAAGACTTAACCGAGCTCTGGAGATTTGGTTGCCATACTTGGATCCATACTTACGAAATGATCCAACATCTGCTCCTGGAGTGATCCCTCTACAGTTGGTATTACCTCCGAGTTGGTATTACCGATGAGCATTTGGCTTTTGGCCAACCCAAGCCCAATTGACCTACTGTCGTACGAGAGGTGGGTCTACCTTGTCCGGTAAGAAGTATTTATCTACAACTTTCCATCAGATGAATGTCCATCCTGCTTTGTTTATGCCACGCAGTCATTTTTTTGCCTACATCGTTCTGCCATTTAGCACAGAGGATTGTATCACAGCCATTTGATTGGACACTTTTTTTAGGAAGTTTATTTGCATTTCTTTAAGATAAAAAACACAAAGTGACCCAAGTCAGCCCAACCATAGCAGAGACATGGCTCCATCCCTAGAAAACAAAATTAAAAAGGTGGATGCAGAACTTTAAGTGAGGTGTGTCTCTGTGGGTAGAGGATATTGTAACTTTGATATATTAATAAAGACTATTAATTGAAGCCAGTCCACAATGGGTAGTCCCTATAATGAATAAACTAAATAAATATTTCTTGTGTACAATACAGGCACGATATAAACATATTCAATGGACAATAGTCACATATTTAATATTTATACATAAAAGGACATGATTGCTACAAAGGACAATAATAGAAAAAAGTATTATACATAATTGTAATAATAAGCAGTACATGATAAAAAACATGAAAAGCATAGTATATAGTAAAATGAATTCATAATGATACAAGCTATAATCCGCTAATAAGCTACTCCTGATGATTGGCTTTAAACACCATGAAACGCGTTGAGTCCATACTCAAGGGTGCCAGGTTTATAGCTTGTATCATCATGAATTCATTTTACTATACTCTGTGCTTTTCATGTTTTTTTATCATGTACTGCTTATTTTAGAAAAGAATATATGTTCCTGATGAGTCCCCGATGTTTAGATCGTCTTACAGTTACTGCCATAGCTAAAATTGATGAAGAGTAATATTTTAATAAAAAAACTCTTTGCTTGACTCTGCAGAACATGTCGCAGCTGTAAATATTGAAAACATGTCTTATTAGGCAAATTATATCTCTCTGCCAGTTTGTCAAATGGTTGCAAGCCTCATTATCATAAAGTTGACAAAGAAGCAGAATACCAACTCTTTTCCATTAATCAAAATGTTCAAGTTTTGCTACCTCAGACAGTCACGGATTATTCCATATAAGCATATATTGAGTATATCCCTCATAATGAGTATCCTGTGAATGGTGGCGGGCTACTATTAACTGTACCGGTGGATTTATCGGTAATTGAGAAAATATAATTTGTTGTATTGGGCCTTCATAGTCTATAATATTCCAACCATACAATTGCCGAAGTTGAGATGATACAATACAATACAATCTGGCCTTAGGAACAGCCAGACCTCCCTCATCCTTAGACAACTGCAGAATTTCCAATCTAATCCGAGGATGTTTATTCTTCCAAATAAGTTCTCTAAACAAGGTATCTATTTGTCTAAAGAATTTCTGAGGAAGCCACACAGGACAATTATGTAACAAATATAACAATCCTGGCATCCATATCATCTTTATCAAATTAGCTCTAACTATTATCGTTAAAAGCAACATACTCCAAATTTTCCCGCTTAAGCAATGGGTTCAAATTTCTCTCCACATATGCACTGACTTATGATATAAATTGTACACCTAAATATTTAAATGTAGAAACTACTGCTATTTGAGAGGCAGAAATTGGCAGGTTGGTCATCAGGGGGTCCACTGGTAAAAGAATTGATTTATCCCAGTTTTTTGTAAAACCTGAGAAAGAACCGTGTATTAAAGGCATTACTGCTTTTAAAGATGATGAAGTATCTCCCAAAAATAAAAGTGTATCATCAGCATATAAAGCAATCTTGTCCTCCCAATGATCTGTGAAATCCAAAAATATTTGATGATTGATGGACAGAAGCAGCCAAAGGTTCAAGGGCTAAAACAAAAAGTAACGGTGATAGTGGATATCCCTGTCTTGTTCCACGTTGCAGAGAAAAAGGCTCTGATACATGTCAATTTACCTGTACCCGTGCCACCGGGGCAGCATAAAGGAGTTGTATCCAACTTATAAAATATGGACCGAAACCAAATTTTTCTAAGCAATGCCATAAAAAATTCCATTTTATACTGTCAAAATCTTTTGCCTCGTCTAGCAACAATATAGCTCTATTACCCAGATTTTCAGAGGGGACCTGCATATTAAGAAATAAGCGTCTTATATTCACTGCAGTAGATCTATTTGAGATAAAACCAGATTGATCCATATGCACTTAGATATTACTTTTGTCAATCTGATGGCTAACGCTTTTGCTAATAGCTTCACATCAGATGTAAGTAATGATATTGGGTGATATGATTCAGGATTGCTTGGATTTTTAACAGGTTTTAACAAAACTATGATAATTCTTTTGTTCATAGAGGGTGGAAGGTGACCACTTTCCAATGCTATATTAAATACCTCTAATAATTCTGGCAATAAATCAGTTCCACAAACTTTGTAGACTTCCCCTGGGTAACCTATCTGCCCCTGGGGCTTTATTATTTGTCAAGCTATCTGGAGCAGTTTTAAGTTCCTCTAATGTCAATGGTTGATCCAACATCTCCCTTTCATCTACTTATAATTCTGTTAATTTAATAGATTTAAGAGTTGCAGTTTATCTTCCTTATAGGATACTTTACTACTATACAATTTCTTTAAAAAAATCTATAAATACTGACGAGATCTTCAAGGTAGTTTTGTGGAGAGATTTGTAATTCTACTACCTGAGACATTGGTTTCTGAGCTTTCGCTATTGTTGCCAAAAGATAACCTGTATTTTCTCCATCCTCAAAATAAGGTTGCTGAAGAAAAAACGAGAAATATCAGCATATATCTGTTGTTTTTCTATCCACTTCTGTTTTGTTTCTATAGTAGAATTTGCTATATAAAGAAGTTCTGCCTTTAAAACATCTTCGGTCACTGATCATTCCCAGCCCCTAGATCTTTTTTTATCCTTATGCCCCGTACACATGGTCGTATTTTCCGACGGAAAATTTTCGATGGGAGCTTGTTGTCGGAAATTCCGACCGTGTGTAGGCTCCATCGGACATTTTCCATCGGAATTTCCGTCACACAAAATTTGAGATCTGGATCTCAAATTTTCAGACAACAAAATCCGTTGACGTAAATTCCGATTGCGTGTACACAATTCTGACGCACAAAGTTCCATGCATGCTGGGAATCAAGCAGAAGAGCCACACTGGCTATTGAACTTAATTTTTCTCGGCTCATCGAACGTGTTGTACATCACCGCGTTCTTGACATCCGGAATTTCCAACAAGATTTGTGTGTATGCAGGACAAGTTTGAGCCAATATCTGTTGGAAAAAATCCATGGATTTTGTTCTTGGAATGTCAGATCGTGTGTACGGGGCATTAGAATTTGAGAGTCCCAATATATCTAATAAGATACGGAGGGTTTGTTTATATCTTTATAGGCCAAGATGTCAAGCATTACTTTCTGTTTTGAAGGAAAAAGATCAAACCAATAAGGGTTGATTTTCCAAAAAGTATAATTCTGTGTCAAATTTAAAGCCAACTTAAGTAGCAATGGGAAATGATCAGATAATCCTCTAGCAGCATAAGTTGCTTCAGATATCACTGGTAGCATTGTAGGGGTAATTAGTGCTAAGCCTTTTCTTGACAAGGTCCCATGGGTGCTAGAGAAGCAAGAAAACGCTTTATCATTAGGGTGTAATATTCTCCAGATGTCCATAAGACCAATCTCCCCAATAAAGCCAGCAAAGGAGGTAGATATTGTAGTCATCAAGACTGCATTCAAACTAAATTTATCTAAAGAGGGATCTAGGTAATTATTAAAATCTACTATTAAACAAGGAACATCCATTTTATCAGGAGCGAACTTCAGTAGTTCTTTAAGTACCTCTGTGGAATATGGGGGTGGTATATATATATTAGCTAACACGTAAGATCTTCTAAACAATGTACAATACAAAAATATATAGTGACCTTTAATATCCGTTTGTGCCTGCCTGCAGAGGAAATCTACATCATTTGATATCAATATAGATACACCTTCAGAATATGTAGTATAAATAGAATGATATTGTCTACTATATTGTGAACGTTTCAAATAGTGTATATCTATTTAAGTGAGTCTCCTGCAGGCAGATAATAGACAGAGAAAACTGTTTCAATCTAGTGAACATTGCTTGTCTTTTTACTGGGTCGCTAAGCCCCCTAATATTCCAAGATACAAGAACCTGCATTAAAGTTGACATATCGCTATGTAAAGAATATAAAATGGAGAAAGATCCCATCTATTATCCATTTCAATAATAGCATTGCGTCTATTATATATTTTTTTAAGGTTCTCTGTAAAAGGAAGATTTCTATTTTCATTCCTATTTTTCTGGTGCGTGCATTTAAATAAATCCATATAATAACACACACACAAAAAAAAAAAACACACAAAAAATGCAAATTCCTTCAAATCTCACATAGACCCCCAAGGGATTGCCGTTCCCCTCAATGACCAACCCCCAAAGGGTCCTATATATGAGAGCATAACATTTTAGTATTTAGAAACAAATATTGAGAATAATATAAAAAATTCTCCAAAAAATTAATATTTGCCTATGTGTATCACCAAAAAAAAGAAAAAAACACAAAGAAAAAATAAAAACCAAATGTTTCCCACAAGAACAAAATATTCATCTCCCATAGCCAAGTTTCCACAAATTCTGTGGAATTCGCTCCCTCAGAATGCGCTATAAATTATAAAATTTTTGTGTACATTTATTTATAAGAGTGTCTGTCTGTGTATGTATGTGTATGCATACACATGCAGGCGCACGCACACATGTGTGTTTGAGCTTTGGGGTGCACACCTTAACCACTTGCCGACCAGCTCACGCCGATATACATCGGCAAAGTGGTACGTTCCCGTGAAAACGACATTAGGGTACGTCATCCCCTTTAAGAGCCGCCGGAGGCACGCACGCTCGCTGCATGGTGGGGGACCCGATGCGCGTGGCCAGGCGGGCAGGAAAGAGAGCCAGAACAGGGATTTGTGTGTGTAGACACACAAATCCGTTCTGTCAGGGGAGAGGAGACAGATCGTTTGTTACTAGTAAGTATGAACAGCGATATGTCTCCTCCCCAAGTCAGTCCCATCCCCCCACAGTAAGAAACCCTAACTAGGGAACACATTTAACTGCTTGATTGCCCCCAAGTGTTAACCCCTTTCCTACCAGTGACATTTACACAGTAATCAGTGCATTTTTATAGCTGTATACTGTAAATGTCAATGGTTCCAAAAATATGTCAAAAGTGCCCGATCTGTCTGCCGGAATGTCGCAATGCTGCTAAAAATCGCAGATCACAAGAGGATTGTCCCCATGAGGGGTTTTTAGCAGCCAACAATAATTGAAAAGTGTACTAGAAGATAACGTAATAAATATTTTTTATTTTCACAAAGTATCAAAAAATGTTGCTCTAGACATGAATAGTCAAAACATGAGCTGTGGTACACAAATAATGAATAGTAAAAACAACGCCAATGGCATAACAGTATACAATGATACAGTATACAGTGATCATACACCATAAAAACAAAACAGTAGTATACTTGTTTAATGTTCTTTATTTCCATCTCCTAATTAAGAATCTTAACATATGTCAACACCTTTACAGTTTACATATACCTCTGAAGAAGACCCCCTGGGGTTGAAACGCGTCAGGATCTCATATACAAGACTCACGTACTACTGTTTTTATGGTGTATGATCACTGTGTATTATCATTGTATACTGTTATGCCATTGGCGTTGTTTTTACTATTCATTATTTGTGTACCACATCTTATGTTTTGACTATTCATGTCTAGAGCAACATTTTTTGATACTTTGTGAAAATAAAAAATATTTATTACGTTATCTTTTAGTACACTTTTCAATTATTGTTGGCTGCTAAAAAACCCCTCATGGGGGACAATCCTCTTTGTTGACAATTTTATTTGGGTTGTGCAGCTATTTTTGTCTTTCCTCATATGATAATTAAAATCGCAGATCACTGCCATTACTAGTAAAAGAAAAAAAAAGAGTAATAAAAATGCCATAAATCTTTCCCATGGTTTGTAGATGCTATACTTTTTACCAAAAATATGTAGAAGAATATATTGGCCTAAACTGATGAAGAAATTAGTTTTTTAAAAACATTTTTGGGATATTTATTATAAAAAAAGGAAAAAAAATTTTTTTTCAAAACTGTCACTATTTTTTTGTTTATAGCGCAAAAAATAAAAACCGCAGAGGTGATCAAATACCACCAAAAGAAAGCTTTATTTGTGAGGAAAAAAGGACGTCAATGTTGTTTGGGTACAATGTCACACAACCGCGCAATTGTCAGTTAAAACGACGCAGTGTCGTATCGCAAAAAATGGCCTGGTCATTAAGCAGGAAAATCTTCTGGTCTGTAAGTGGCTAATGCAATAGGCTGCGCACACCTATAGCTTATGCATGCAGGCGGGAAAGTGTGCTTAGCTGAGAAAGCACCTCCTTCCCTCCTCCATTTTTTTAAAAAAAAAAAAGTCTCCTGGATGTATGACATTGTTTTGGCCTAGACCAAAAACCAGGAAGCAACTAAAGAAATGTAAAAAAAAAAAGAAAAAAAAAAAAAAAGAAAAGGGTTTAAAACAAGTAAATATGATATACCTTCCTATCTACAGTATATACTAATACTAGCAGCATAAGGATTAAAAATAGTTAATGTTGCTTAACAGAGTTTAGTTGTGCTTTAATATGTTTATGTACATTACATAGTTATATAGTATATATTTTAGTGAGTAGCAAGGATTCTTTATGTGAATCCATACCAGTTGCAGAGCCATTAAGTACAAGAAAAGGAATAACCCTGTTGCTGCTGTCAGGGTAGGATCATCTGAACCTTTTCATGCTGGCACTTTTCTAATGGGAAAACAGGTAACATTAAAAGCACTCAAAATCACCCTTAGTGTGAGGGAGGATTCAGCAGCCAACTTCCAGCTACAGGCCTAACCAAAAAAAAAAAAGTAGTAGAAATTTGTTTGATGTTAGCAATCAATAAGAAAGCTTTTTTCCGACATGGCTGAACTTGGGTTTCACTTACTCGGTCAATTTCCACGAGTGCGTGCTGCCTTCAATATAAGATTCAGCACCATTTCATTTTAACATTGTTTTTCTGGAACGTTTTTGTACTATTCCATTATAACTACAAGCACCATTTTATTTCATAGAACAAAGGGTACATTTACACAAAGAAAACAAATCCCAGGAGCAGTATAATTATTGCTTTAATCAGGGTTTCCATTCAAAAAGTGCATCACGCACAGCATGTAGTTTCACAAACAGGCTTATTTTATTTCGACAAGAATAATACTTATTAGTATTTTTGCTGCAGTGTTTCAAGTAGACCTCAGTGCATATGCAGAAAATGGGGAAATAAGGGAGGAAAAAAGGGAGGGTGGGGGGACGAAATGGGAGAGGGAAATCGGAACTTTAATTGAAACTTGTGGGTACAAGGTAAATATAATTAATTGAGTAAAATTCATATTTAATAGTTCATAGCCAGGGTATATTTTGTTGATAATACAAAAACCCAATTCAATTCATACATGTTAACGATACAAAATCGAACACTATGCATGATCGCACATATAAAAATACAATATAGACAATATAATCTGGGGCCTCTCTTAATCCCCAACAGTGATGATACACAAGATTATACAATAAGGCAATACAGGGTCCAATGGATCACATATATATATATATACACACACACAATAATGCCCTATTGTGGGGCATCATAGATACTGGTTAAAACATCCCAAAAGGGATTGACATGGACACCCATGGAACCTATTATTTGAGTTAATTAACATAAAGTAGTTGGAATGGGTATGACGAAGTACACAGCATCTATAGCTCGACACAGTTTATGGCTGTAGCCAATCTTCAGGAGCGAAGCGCGTGAACTGGATCTATGGTTAGAAAACTATAATTATATTGGTTCCTAAAAAAGTTTTTAGGGTAATATTGATAAATGGCAACAATCGGGGGGATATGAAAAATCCCCCTAGGGCGTGTTAGGGGTATAGATCAATGATAGTGGTTGGGTAGATGAGTGGGATCAATCATTAAGGGCCTCTGTGAAAAATAACATAATAGATGAAATTGTGCAAACTGGCCCAAATATATGGTTGGCCAGTAATAATTATTCAACAGTGACTTATTAAGAGCCCAACTACAAGGTTAAAAATAAGAAGTGGAGAAGGTGAACAGGTAATTTACCCAACTGCAGAACAAAAATTAAGTGAAATCAAAACAAACCTGTGTGGTGACTGTTGAAGGCTGAGATTGCCTCGTTCTAGGATATAGATTGAGGTCCCATATGATACCAATATCCAATGTGAAAAAATGACATGAGTGCAAAAACTCCCCCATGGCCGACACTGCAGCACACTACTAACTTCATGCAACTATGCAGAGTGAGAGGAGAGGTGCCGTGGTGCGCCGATTAGATAATCGTGCAATTGGTGCCAATCAGCTCTCACCGTGCTCACAGGTGTAACAACGTCACCAGCAGGGCAGTACCACGTGGGCGCCGCACGTCCGGTGCGCAATACATGATGTCGACTCGCCGTGTCAGTGCACCCACCCATCCCACGTCAGAACGGCAGGGGAGGAGGGGGAGCCCGTGGTGCGCGTTGCAGCTCCCAGATTAAATGACAGCTTGGGTGGCCACAGCCACTCAAGCCACACCCACCATGCACAGCAGCCTGAGGGGACATGTTAAGTAGTTAAAACAAATGAAGGGGACAACTAGGGCTAATTGAGCATCATGAGAGAGTGTATACAATGGACTAAAGACTACCTCTCAAATAATAAAAGGTGTACAACCACATGTTTCCATCCCTATACTGAATATTATAAGAAAGAAGAGGAATTGTAATTTGAGACTTTAAATGGCTATTAAATATGAATTTTACTCAATTAATTATACAGTAAAACCTTGGATTGCGAGCATAATTCGTTCCGGAAACATGCTTGTAAATCAAAGTAATTGTATATCAAAGCCAATTTCCTCATATGAAATAATGGAAACTCAGATGATTCCTTCCACAGCCATTTATTCATAAGTCCTTCAGTTTAGGGTCCATATAAAAAGATTATAGCAATATAGTAACATTTAGCAACTCACATGGTTGATGATTAAAAGAGGCATCCGGGGTAAAGCTGTCCAAATAGACCGTCTTCCTCTCACCGCTGTCAGTCTGCAATCATGTCCAGGAAGACTACCCTGCAGTGTCTGAAAGCGAGGCTTAAAGCGCTCGTGGAGCGTAGCGTGGAAGGGATGACGTTAATGGCGGTGCAGAGGACAGTCTATGTGGACAGCTTTACCCCAGATGCCTGCATATTTATTTTATTTTATTTCAGTTACTTATATAGCGCCGTCAATTTACGCAGCGCTTTTACATATACATTGTACATTCACATAAGTCCCTACCCTCAAGGAGCTTACAATCTAAGGTCCCTAACACACATTCATACATACTAGGGACAATTTAGACAGGATGCAATTAACCTACCAGCATGTCTTTGGAGTGTGGGAGGAAACCGGAGTACCCGGAGGAAACCCACGCAGGCACAGGGAGAACATTCAAACTCCAGGTAGGTAGTGTCGTGGTTGGGATTCGAACCAGCGATCCACTACACCACTGCGCCGCCCTTTATTTAGATGAGCCTGTTTTAATCATCAACCATGTGAGTTGCTAAATGTTGTACCTTCATTAAATGTAACCATATTGCTACACTTGGAGGAGCCTCTCTTCTCTTTTATAATCAGTTGTGATGTGAGGCTACTTGTTTATCAAAACATCCTGCACAACATGGGCCACTGGAAGGACTGAATGGTGTTGGAAAATCTAGCGTAAAACAATAAAGGAACCTAAAATCATCTGTATTGACATCATGCATCTATGTAAGTCCAACACGTTTCGTTGGGGTATAGGTTTTCCTACACCATTCAGCCCTTCCAGTGGCCCATGTTGTGCAGGACTTGTTTTTACCTTATGATATGCCAAGTACCATGGCTTCAATATTTATATGCGTTTTTTAGTATGCCCTGCGTGTATGCGATTCTGTGTATGCTTTTTTTTGTGTCATTCAGTATGCTGTACATGATTTCACAAGGTATAATAAAATAGTCTTTCCCAAGACTGCTCTTTGGTATACATCTCTCATTCAAAGTCTGTAAAAAACTCCCCCCTTTCTGTTAGAACCCAATAAGCAACACTGTTTTATATTCCACATGTTTACTTTATATAGTGATTGGCCTCATTCAAAGTCCCGCCGACCAAACTTTCCCTCTTCTTTGTTTAAATTTGGGATGGAGGCCAATTACTTATGGTGCCTTGGACCACATCATTCTTTCTCGACACCCTGTGAGTAACATGCCCTAGGGGGATTTTTCATATCCACCTAATTGTTGCCATTTATCAGTATTGCCCTAAACTTTTTTAGGAACCAATATGATTATAGTTTTTTACCATAGGTTCAGTTCACGTGCTTCGCTCCTGAAGATTGGCAACACCCATGAAATGCGTTGACATACAGATACCGTGTACTTCGTCATACCCATTCCAACTACTTTATTAGTTTATTACCTCAGATAATAGGTTCCATGGGTATCCGTGTCAATCCCTCTTGGGATGTTTTAACTAGTATCTATGATAGGGATCTATGAGGCCCCACAATAGGGCATTATTGTGTGTGTGTGTGTGTGTGTGTGTGTGTGTGTGTGTGTGTGTGTGTAATCCATTAGACCCTGTGTTGCCTTATTGGATAATCTTGTGTATCATCAATGTTGGGGATTAAGAGAGGCCCATTATTATATTGTCTATATTGTACTTTTATATGTTCAATCATGCATGTTGTTTTATATTTGGGTTTTTGTATTATTACCATAATATACCCTGGCTATGAACTATTTAAATATGAATTTTACTCAAATAATTATAATTATTTACCTTGTACCCACAAGTTTGTCTTAAAGTCCCGATTTCCCTCTTCCCTTTCTCCCCCCCCCCCTTTTTCCCTCAGTTAGTTCCACATTTTCTCCATAATGACAGGAATGGTGGTGCTTGACACTACCAGGCCATTTCCTCATTTAAAGTCCCAAATTCCAATTCCTCTCCTTTTTTATAATACTCAGTGCATATGCATCAGTAGATGCAAATTTGCATTTACTTTTGAAATCAGATCACAAAAGTAATGATGTCTGTCTAAGGATATCTGTGGAACTTTAATGTTGTGTTTCCTAAATTCAGTTCTTGGGAGCAAAACCAGCACAATTTGCAGTGTCCAGCAACTACCAAATCAGCATGCTGCCAGGGCTGGGCTCAGCCCTTCCTTCTCAAAGCTGGCTGCTCAGCTGTCAGCTAATTGCCAGCTCCCATCTCTCCACAGTGACTCACCTGTTTATGATATCCTGCTCGTCAGTCCTGCCTACTTAAGCCGTCCAGTCCAGATGATCTCTGCCTTCGCCTTGGTCACATCTCTAGATATGCTCTCCTGTGTTCCTGTTAAAGACTTGGCTGACATTCCTTCTGGCTCCAGATCCTACTTGCTGTTCTATTACGCTCATCTCTGGCTCCCTGACGTTTTGGCTCATCTGACTATCCGTTCCTGGACTCTGGCTATGTTTTGACTACGTTTACTCTGTTTACCTTTTTTTATTATTATTAAACAAGTGTGATTTAACTGTACTTCTGTCTCAGTCTGATTCATGGTTTCTGACACATGCTTGCCTTCAACCTACACTGCTGACATTTATTCTGGCTGTTGGAACATTCTGATGATATAAAATTTTATTTTCCAATACCTGTTGCATTGGAGACATTAAATTTATCACTGGCAAGAGTAACTGTGGCACTTATTGATAGTGAAATATAATAAGGAAATGAAGGGCAGTACTGCGATATTGTGCGTCAGTCTTGCAACAGAGTGGTTCTGTACATCAGATTATTCATAATTTGGAAAAGAACTGACAGACTTTAGCAGTACCAGAAGAGGACAATGAAAATCCAATAAATAAAATATTGTCTTTATTACAAAAGTTAAAATAGTTTAACATACTTTTTCTAAAAGAAAACCATTAGCTCAATGCATATATAACATTACTCTTATGTGACTCTATTACTGCTATGTCAAGAGGTTGACTCGTTTCACAATTATAACTTCCTCAGGAGCTCTATATTTTGACCACAGATAGAGATGGTATGTGGCCTGGTATGAGCCAATAGGGATCATTAACCACTTCAATATAAGGCACTTTCGCCCCTTCCTGCCCAGGACAATTTTGAGCTTTTAGTGCTGTTGCACTTTGAATGACAATTGCGCGGTCATACAACACTGTACCCAAACTAAATTTTTATCATTTTCTTCCCACAAATAGAGATTTCTTTTGGTGGTATTTGATCACCTCTGCGGTTTTTATTTTTTGCTAAACAAACTAAAAATGACCGACATTTTTGAAAAAAAAGGATTTTCTTAATTTCTGTTATAAAATTTTGTTTTCTTCTTCACTGACGGGCACTAATGAGTCGGCACTGATGGGCACTGATGAGGAGGCACTGATATGGAGAATTGATGGACACTGATAGGCGGCAGCGATATGCAGCACTGATGGGCACCGATAGGTGGCACTGATATGCAGCACTGATGGGCACTGACAGGCGGCACTGATGGGCATTGACAGGTGGCACTGACAGGCAGCATTGATGGGCACTGACCGGCGGCACTGATTGGCACTGATAGGCGGCACTTATTGGCACTGACAGGTGGCATTGATGGACACTAATAGATGGCACTGATGGGCAGCACTGATTGGGCAGGTACTGACAGGTATTAATGCTGGGAACTGATTGGCACTGTGATGGTCACTGATTGGCACTGTGGTGGGCTCTGATTGGCACTGTGGTGGGCACTGACAGACTTTACTATTGGGGCACTGCTGGGCACTGATTGGCAGCTGATTGGCACTTCTGATGGGGCTGTGCTGATAATCAATGTGCTGATTTTCAGCACAGACCCCCCCCCCCCAACAGGGAGATCTGCTCTCCCTGTCAGCGCGAACCAAGGAATGCTGTTTACCAGCACTTCCTGGTTCTCACGATGATCAGCTGTGATTGGTTCTCGCGATGATCAGCTGTTATCCTGCTGGACGTCATATGACGCCCAGTCAGGATAACAGAACCACTTTCCAGCCGTCATTATGTTATAGGCCGGGCGGGAAGTGGTTAAAATAGAGAGTAGTGATCCATGTGTCATCAGAGAGCAGGGGGTATATGATGCTGTAATATCAAATAGTAGGAGGCAGCTGAATATTCTGGATATGCAGATTCCAGGATATAGGGCCAACACACTCAAACAGACATTGGCTTCAGGTCTCACCACAATTTTATTCCATATAGTATGACATAAAAAAGCCAAGAACTCCTGCGCTTGAGAGATGCCTGTGTGGTAGATCAGAAAGACTGGTATATAGCAATCTTCACTAATCAAACCACCACGGTGTGCTGCCACTCATAATACATCAGGAGAAACCCAGGGGAAACTCTAAAAAGAAAAACAGAGGGCGCATCAGAGGACGCATCAGAGGGCGCACACTTCCCACCATTGTAACTGGCCAGCTGATCTTGCTAGATGATGCAATTGATGGACTGTACATTATATGCTTGACTCAATACTCATTTGTGAGTATCAATTTTTATCCTTTATACATTAAAGTGTTGCAAAGGTAATGCACAAGGCTGCTGCGCCCTCTGTTTGTTTTTCTTTTTAGTATGACATAACCTGGGTAATATTACCCAGGTTATGTCATACTATATGGAATACAATTGTGGTGTGTTAGCCCTATATCCTGGATTATCCTATGTGTTGTGTGTGTGTTGGCCCTATATCCTGGAATCTGCATCTACCTGGTTGATCCTGCCAGTAGCATATGCTTGATTAAGCCATGCACATGTAAGTACACATGGCTGGTACAGTGAAACTGCAAATGGCTCATTAAATCAGTTAATAAATATTCAGCTGCCTCCTACTATTGGATATTACAGCATCATATACAGAGGTCCCTTGGCGTGGGCACCCTTGCCATGATGGAGGCACCTGGTCTGGGATGATTCAGGAAAGGGGCACGCTTACACATACTGCATATTTTCAAATATGTGCAAACAAAACCCTCTGTTTTCAACATTAACTGTTAGGTAGGGCCAATTTGGTTGTTTTGCGGGCTGGCTGGCAAGTGTGCTGGTAAATCTTTTGGTTGTTTGTGATGTGCATTGCCTTTTTATATGCCCTTTGCTGCACAGGCCAGTTATAGGTTGGGGAGGTTGTCACTTTTTTGAACAGATGCAAAGGACAAGCAGTTAAAAGCACTTGAAGTGCACTTGCTGAGATGGCCACCATTTTGGAGACAGGAAGTGGCAGCATGACGTCAGCATGTAGCTCCACCCCCCCTTTCATTTTTAAATATCACAGTCGAAACTGGCGGCCATTTTGGTAAGTGCACTTCAAGATTGTTTTTAACGGCTTGTCCTTTTTGCATCTGGATGCATTTCTTTTTGCAAGTCTTAATAAAATTACACTATATATGATCCTCCGGTGTGGCTCCATGCAGTGAGCATTTTAACATCATACAGCATCTGAGGCCCAGCGTGATACCCTCCAATGGTGGAAACCGGTATTACCAGGCAACCCAGTGTACAGATGCAGCTGTATGACCGTGTGCGAGAGGCCAGATACCTCTGGTTATTTATGTGCTGTTTTCTGCTTGTGTTTGGTAGCATTGGGTCTGGTGAGTGCGGCAGTGGTTTTGTTTACAAGTGGTAGTGTAGTTTCACTGGCTCCTACTGCTGTCAATCAAATCCTGTGAGGAGGGAGCAGAGGGCATGGCAAAGCCGCACTGTGTGTGTCTATGGGAGTACACAAGCTGGCTCAGGAGAGTGCCCACTTGCTATGGGGGCACTCACAGAAGAGGAAGAGCAGAGAGCGCTGATGAGGAATCCAGAAGAGGAGGTAAGGGACCCCTCTTTGCAATACTATTTCACAGAGCAGGTAAGCACTGTGTAACATGTTTATTATTTTAAGAAAAAAAATAGCCTTTATAACCACTTTAAAATGGGCAAATATTTATTTTCTGTATTCATCTCTTGTAGACTTGTGGTTTAAAAAATTTTAACAGCTCACGGAACGTTCCTCGAACCGAACCTAGGCATATTTGGCTAACCATTACTTGAGACCAGCTGCATTGATGACAGTTTTGGATATCTGCTAAATTTACTGTTTTATTGATTATGCCTATGTATTAAAGGCAAAATGGATAACTTCTGTATGTTTTTCTTTTGCCCATGGCCAGATCCAAAAAAGTTATGATGACCATACAGCAATAATAGGTTCTTTTACACAACCATAGGCATTGTCACAGCAATGTAATAAAGTTTACTAAGATCAAAATCAATGGTTGTTCTTAAATATATACAGTATACAATGTAATCATGTATGCAACATTACATGAAATTTTATATTAATTTTGCTAAATACCATGAGGTTTCTCATGAAACACCAGTGTTCTCAATTCCTAGCTGGGTTAACAACTCATTTCTTCACTAATTTGCTCACTAATCTCTGCTGCTAATTCAAGAAACTCGATCAACATTTCAATCCATTGAGCTCTCAGGCATAAACATTGTTGTTCTCTTTCCCAAACATTTTAGCTTGGAACACAAGACAAAAACAGTCTATTGGTTATTTTAATAAATTCTAATGTTGATGAAAGATATAAAAGACATTATGTTAAGCAGGAGACGATAACAGCCCAGTTTTACTTTTATAGTTATGCATTTTTAAGTTCTATTTTAAAAATGCCTTTAGGCTGGTTAGTGGTAGTTGTCCAATCCCCTTCCAGGGACACTGCAGAATCACAGCGTAGCTTTGTACTCCAGCTGCTTCACGGATGATTGTAGAAACCCAAGATCTAAAGAACTCTGAGGCTATGCATTTGTATACTATCACCAGCTCTGAAAACCATTCACATTTTGGTGCCTAGCCAATCAACCCACTTGGCTGCTCCAGTAGTTTATAGAGGGACTGGCATTGTACCTTATATCCTTCTGTGGAGTAGGTTGTTGCCAAGCTTGGAGCGCAAGGCATTCCTGATCAAAACGGGAAGACTACTGAGATAAAGAAACAGCAAAAGGAGGAACAGAGTACACAGCTAGTGTTCAGTTACAGTGAAAAGAGCAGGGTAAGAAGTGATGAATAAGGGGGTGATAAAACTGCAGTCAGACAGAAGTTGTGGCATATCCATACTCGAAGAGAAAGAATGTTAGGTGAGATTCTAGCCGATACATGCACCCAGATAACAAAAGTATATAGCCGAATTCTCCACTGAATTTACACATGTAATTTTGCTGTTTTTTTTTTTTTATTGTTGAATTATTTAGGATATTTTAAAAGAGCTACTTGAAAGTAGGAAGGATTGTTCCAAATGGAAAGACAGTTGCAAGTGAGGCTAACAACAACAGAAAGGAGAGATTTGAGCCACTAGTCAGAAGTAAGGATGTCTCTGTTTAGCTCTTCAAAAGACACATTTAAAAATCGCCATTAAAGCGAAGTTCCACCCAAAAGTGGAACTTCTGCTCATTTGTCTCCTCCCCTCCCCCCCCAGTGCCACATTTGGCACCTTTTGGGGGAGGGGGACAGGATATATGTCTTTGACAGGTATCCTGTTCCCACTTCCAGGCGACACAGCCGCGGCTATTGACGTCACAGCTCGGCTCCCTCCTCCTCCCCCTGTCGCCGGGCCAGTAGGAGATAGGAGCGGAGACTAGCACATGTGCAGTGGGGTTCCCGGGTTCCCTTACCCACAATAATGGCAGCATGGAAACATCAGCTGCTGTGCTGACATCGCTGGACTCCAGGACAGGTAAGTGTCCTATTATTAAAAGTCAGCAGCTGCAGTATGTGTAGCTGTTGGCTTTTAATTTTTGCAGCGGTGGGCGGACCTCCGCTTTAACTGTCATTCCTATTAAAGCTAAAGCTAAACAGATGAAAGTGGTGAGCCATTGAGACTTGATATATCCACCCTCTAACATCTCTAAGCGCCAACCTAAACAGCCACAATAGGTTGCCATTAACTCATGTGAATGGATTGCTTTAGTTTTCTTTTCTTTGCACCAAAATAGTTTTAGAGAAAACTGTGGACACAGACAATTTAGGAAGAGAAATTGTTTTTGGTCAAATTGACATATGGAATTTTCCAAATTGTTGCCACCCATTTTGCTATTTTCAAACATTATCTTTTGCAGTTGTGGGTGGGGCTGATTGGTTGGTACCCAAGGTGGAGAATAGACACACCAAGACCAAGTATAGTGGCAGAGTTAAATGGAAGTAACAAATAACAGATGGAGAACAGTGGCAAGGTATTTTAACAGTCTTAAGCACGTTGGTAACAGCATCTCACTGACGCAGGTGTCACAGATACAGAAACGCTCAGCAATGTTATTGGCAGAGCAAAATAGTCCCAGCACTTATTGTCACCTTGGTGAGGCTTACATTACCAGAACAGCATCTGGTTGAAGAGGGGTAGCTGTTTGGTATAAACGGCCCTGAGAAGACCAATCCTTATCACATACTCTAAAGTCCAGAGGTAGCAGAGCAAAGGTGTCCGTATTCTGTCCTTCCTCCTCAGGAACCTTTCCCAAGGACTAGATGCTGTGTCCCTAGCCTGCCTGGATCCTGTCCCCTGCATATCCACTTTGCAAATGCTTGCCAACTACAGTGAGACAGTGCTATTTATGTGCACGGCCCTCACCAAAATTGGTGGCAGAGGCCATGCAATGCTGCAGCTTCCAATCGTACCACTGCTCCCATGGTGACACCTACAGAGGCTTCACAAGAATGAAGTTCCTCTCATGCTCCATTCCCTCTGTACAGCCGTTAGCAACATAGCGCCACCTACAGAGGGAAGGGTAAACAGCACCTGCCTACACACTGTTCTGTGGTATCAACCAACCATTAGATAATAGATTATGTTCCCAGCTAGGAAAAAATGTGGTCAACAGTATGTATAGAACAGAACTGTGTTATTTTGATGATATTGTAGCTAAATTTTCACAAATTTTGCAGAATTTTTCTGTTTTGGGAAAATGTATTGGAGTTATAGGGAAGCAGAAATTGAGTTGCGTGGGAGGGGTTTAGGGTTGTTTTTAGGGCTTTTAAAGGGTTTTGAACTAAAACTACTGTGTTATTACTATTAATTTCAACCTAACAATGAAATTCACTTTCAATCACCACCGATTATAAACCTAAACAGAAACTCTTCACACTAGGGTCTTAAGAGAAAAGTAAATTTCTAACTAGTTTAGCTGGGGACCAATATAAATAGAACAGCAAATATTGGAAAAAAACTAAGAGATTGCAAAGTTGGATTTTGTAGGCACACATATAGGATAAAAAGTTTTGAAATTGTCATTGGATAAAGTTAAAGTGGTGTTCCAGCTGAAATTATACTTTTTAAATAAAAATACCCCTATAATACACAGGCTTAATGTATTCTGGTAAAGTTAGTCTGTAAACTAAGGTCTGTTTTGTTAGTTTATAGCAGTAGTTTGTTATTTTATAATCTTACAGCAGGCCGTGGCCATCTTAAGTGTGGGCATCTGAAGCCAAACTGTATTTCTTCCTGGATCTCATCCTTGCAGATCTCGCACATGCTCAGTGCAGCACAAGCAGTGTAATAGGTTTCAGGTCAGGTTTCCATAGCAACGGCAGTGTCAGAGGAAGTTGCCGCCCCTTCCCAGAAGGCATTGCAATTAGGAAATGATGCGATGGGCCACGGCCAGGGAGGAGGAAGTGAAAAATGAATACAGCAGATATACAGTAGGTGCTGAGAAAAAAAATAAAAAAATATCCAATTCGTTTACAGTGCACAGTTTAGTGAGGGATGCTGAAGAGTTGTAAAAGTGGGTGGAACTCCACTTTAAAAAGGTAATACACAAAACATAAAAAGAACACACATCATACTAATGATGACATAAAATATATATGACCCCAGAGACTCAAATAACACCTCCAAACAATGTAATCTAATCCAATGGAATGAAAGGTCAGATATGATATAACCAATAATAACATCCAAAAGGAATAAGGTGCATGGAGTGGTAGAGTTGCAGTGTGAGGTCACAAGAAGATATTGCGCTCTACACGTTGCGCTCACAGTTGTGCTGCTTCAGGAGCTTACACTATTACACAGTAATAGTAAGTAAGTAGATACTTACATAGTATAAAGATTTTTTAAGGTAGTAAATTGTAGGGGTCATGTGTGAATAAAATCAGGCAGACAAAGGATCCCCAATATTGAAATAGTATTCTGTAGAGCAGAAATAAAAATAATAATAAAAATAATCCGTATAGTAGCTAAAACTATGTATATACATAATGCATACCAGAAGATGGCTAATAAATGCAAAAATATTAAGTGTGTCGGATATAACAAAAAATAGGCTTACCAATGGCTAGAAAGGCCTTTAGAGAGCGATGGTGGGTAACCATAAAAGCCGGGACTGAATTTGTATGTAAACGTACTTTAGATAAAGGCTAATCTAACGCCACAATCAGAATTAGCAATTAGCACTGTAAAATTGACCAGTGAGGTAAGCTGTCCAGTGGTTGGCAGAAAGATCAAACAACTATTGCCTGGTGATAAACCAAAGAACAGAACAGGCAAAGCCAAAGTTTAATAAGTCATAATTAGGGAACTAGTAAATAGCGCGGGCAAAAACCAAATTAAAGCTAGTGACCATTAGCAATAGGCACAGTTTTACCTACAATGGATAGTTGTAAATAGTGCATGTGAGGAGACCGGATCGTGCGTGAGGTCCCGAACAGGAATGCTAGCTTGACTGAACAGCCTGAGGGCTGCCGTTTAAAACTGTACCCTGGCCAGAAATGCGTTACCCTGAACCGGAACTGACGATGACCGGCATGGCCACTGGCTGCCGCGCATGTGCCACAAACTGCCGCTAATTGCGGTGGCAAACGATGGAACGGCAGCAGAGGCAGGGCTATAGGGAGGACAAGGGCCCCCCATGGTAACGAGTGTAAACCATGTCGCTCGGAAGGAGCAACAATGGTCGGATAATGCCCAAACTGCTGCACTTGCGTCGGAAAGGAAAAACCTGACTAGTGCAGCAAAAGGAAGGGGCAAGCCTATGGGAAGGTCAATGAACAACCAGAAGCTCCACCATTTGGCGCACACCCAGCCAGAGAAACGATCGGGTGGGCGGCGCTGTGTGGCCACATGGGAAGAAAGAGGGAGCCTCAAACATACCCCGAGGTCACAGAGCTAGGCTGGAACCAACCAGACAACCCAAAGAGATGAACCATAGTGTATATAATTGTTGGCAGGTTACTAGAGATGTAACACAAACATCTACTTATAACCATGTAAACATGAAAGTAGAAAAACTTTTTAATATCAACAATCCATGACCCTAAACAGCCATTTAAGGCTTGCGATGTTAACCTAAAATAGATAGACAATTTTCTCAATTTATAGGTTTTAGAACGAAATTACAGAAAACTATTTTTAAATTAATTAGGAACAATGAAAATAAATGAGATTTAACTCAGCTGAGGGGGCAAAAGGTATAAGTCAAATCTAACATTGTCAAAAAGAGGTCCCCTAAAACAAGAAGAGGTGGACAATGACAATAAAGAATGGGATCAAAATAATTCCATTAAAGATAATGGATATGATAATAATGTATTGATTGAGCTAGGAGTCTTCACAGGCACAGCGACAGACTATAAGGAGGGCTTATATGATGCATTTCATTCAAGCCAGGGGAACATATAGCATTTAATAGTTCGATCCAGAGAGTCTCTTTCTGGAGAATATGTTTATCCCATTTCCCCCCTCTGGGTTCTTTGGGGATAATGGCTAGAACACAAAACGAGACAGGTATTACATTTTTGATGGAGATCAAGGTGTCGGCTGACTGGTGTCAGCATTTTACTGTTGCCAGATGTATATATGTGATCACGTTTCCTCTGTCTCAATTGTCTCACCGTTTTCCCCACATAGAATGCCCCATATATACATTTCATCAGGTACACCACCCCCTGTGTTTCACAGGCTGTGCAAAAATTTGGGTAAAAAATTTCCCCATTGGGGAGTTTTAGTTTGCGGCCCGGCTGAACCCACCGACACAATGCGCATTTGCCACATCGCGAGGTGCACTTGGGTCGTGCGGGACCACATGGTGAATCTTTGATGTAGTAGCTTGAAACAAGTTTGTCCCTCAAAGATTGGGCTCGTCTAAAGGTTATTTTGGAATATTGACCAATATATTGATGTTTCTAATTTCAACATGATGGGATGAGAACCTAGTGATGAATTTCACCGTTGGATTAATAGTGGGAATCTTTAATTTAACCACTTCAGCTCTGGAAGGATTTACCCCCTTCCTGACCAGAGCACTTTTTGTGATTCGGCACTGCGTCACTTTAACTGACAAATGCGCGGTCGTGCCACGCTGTACCCAAACAAAATTGATGTCCTTTTTTTCCCACAAATAGAGCTTTATTTTGGTGGTATTTGATCACCTCTGCGGTTTTTATTTTTTGCACTATAAACAAAAAAAGAGCGACAATTTTGAAAAAAAAGCATTATTTTTTACTTTTTGCTATAATAAATATCCCAAAAATATATAAGAAAACACTTTTATCCTCAGTTTAGGCCGATATGTATTCTTCTACATATTTTTGGTAAAAAAAAAAAAATCGCAATAAGCGTATATTGATTGGTTTGTGCAAAAGTTATAGCGTCTACAAAATAGAGGATAGTTTTTTGGCATTTTTATTTTAAGACGGTGATGAAGGGGTTAGGTGTGTCCTAGGGAGTGATTCTAACTGTGGGGGGTAGGGGCTACAGCACACATGACAGCGATCACTGCTCTCGATGACAGAGAGCAGTGAACTATGTTCTGTCACTAGGCAGAATGGGGAAATGCTTTGTTTACAAAAGCATCTCCCCATTCTACCTCTCCGTGACACGATCGCAGGCACCTGGCGGACATCGAGTCCACGGGACCCGTGGTCACGGAGAACACAGCGGGCGCAAGTGCGCGCCCGCATTGCGGCTTCTTAAAGGGGACGTACCTGTACGCCCTTTTGCCCACTAGCGCCATTCTGCCAATGTATGTCGGGAAGTAGTTAAAATAAGCATTATGTCACGTACCTGGTAGGTGGAGCCCAGAATGCAGAGAACGGCCTCTCGTATGCCTCCGACTTAAGAACCCCTGAAGGTGTGAACAGGGACTCGAAAGTACAGAGGGGCACAAGTGCCTGACTGGAACACTGAAGTAGAAGGCAGGATCCTGTAGTCAGCAGGGAGGTGCACCGTAGTCCTGTAGCAGGTTGCAGACAGCAGGGAGGTGCACTGTAGTACTGTAGCAGGGTGCAGGTAACAGGGAGGTGCACTGTAGTCCCGTAGCTGGATGAAGACAGCAGGGAGGTGCACTGTAGTCCCGTAGCAGGTTGCAGACAGCAGGGAGGTGCACTGTAGTACTGTAGCAGGATGCAGATAGCAGGGAGGTGCACTGTAGTCCTGTAGCAGGTTGCAGACAGCAGGGAGGTGCACTGTAGTACTGTAGCAGGATGCAGATAGCAGGGAGGTGCACTGTAGTCCTGTACCAGGTTGCAGACAGCAGGGAGGTGCACTGTAGTACTGTAGCAGGTTGCAGACAGCAGGGAGGTGCAGACAAGCCGGGTCAAGGTACTGGCGGGCAGATCAGGTACAGAAGGGCAAACCAAGAGAATAGTCAGAGTCCAAGCCAAGATCGGGGCGGGCAGCAAGCAGGTAAGTCAGGAACAAGCCAAGTAAGTACTGGATACAGGAAAACTGGTAACAAGGTAGCAGGGGTCTCAGGAAACGCTGTAGACTGGACAGCAAGGCAGCATTGGAACAGTCTTCTTTAAATAGCCTATCTTTGGCACCAAGTGTTGTTCCTATTGGCGCTATTGCGCATGCGCGTACGCCCGTTAGCGCTATTGGCGCTATTGCGCATGCGCATATGTTTGTTAGCGCTATTGGCGCTATTGCGCACACGCGAGGATGGCGCTTCTATGCACAGGCATTCGTTTAACCCTCAATCTGCTGGGATAACTGCAAGAGGGCTTTTCCTGACACATTATGTGTTTGCCGAACAGCCTTGTTATAGGCCTGGCGTAATAGAGATTTGCTACATCCTCTGGATAACAAACATCCCTGTAGGAGTTTAGCCTGTTTTTGAAAATCAGCCAAATGTGTACAATTACACCACAGTCTGATATATTGGGCATACGGTATACTACGTATCAAGGCTGGTGGATGTGTGCTTGCCGAATGTAAAAGCGTGTTTCCCGCAGTGGTTTTGTGGAAAAGATCAGTTGCCAGATTATTGTCCTTATGTTTGAAAATAGTAAGGTCAAAAAAGTTGTTTTCTGTTTATCACAATTATATTATATTTAAGGTTAAATTGATTGTGGTTCAGTAATTTGATAAACGTATCCAGTGCATTCCTAGTGCTGGTCCAAGCGATGAAAACATCGTCGATGTAGCGCATCCAGCATATAATGTGGTTTGTGAAATTCGATAGAGAATCATTGGAAAATAAATGGCACTCCCCCCCCCCCCCAGATACAGGTTGGCATAGGCCGGTGCGCAACAAGTGCCTTATTCCTTTTGGAAGTTATTATTGGTTATATCATATCTGATATTTAATTCCATTGGATTATATTACATTATTTGGAGGTGTTATTTTAGTCCCTGGGGGCATATATATTTTATGTCATCATTAGTATGATGTGTGTTCTTTTTTATGTTTTGTATATTACCCTTTTAACTTTATCCAATTAAAATTTCAAAACTTTTTATCCTATATGTGTGCCTACAAAGTCCATCTTTGCAATTTCTTAGTTTTTTCAAATCTCTACTGGGACGTTGGTACATTGTTACTAGTGTATCCACAGTGTCACCCTGTGAGGATACACATTAAATTCCATTTTTTGACAGAACAGCAAATATGACCAAGCCCAGATAATTCTAAGGACTACCTCTTAGCTTGTACAAGATTTCAAGCTTTCACACTCCCCACCAAATATTAAATAATCTACCTTATGCTCTTCAACCTTTTAATGGCCAGAGTTCATTGATGTCTTGATGCGTAGAATGCAGATCAATATTAGCAGCGTCAGCATGTATTGGTTACCTTTACAATAATTGTATGACTAGTTTGCCTACCTAAATATTTTTTACACTGTTTATAAGGACAAAAAACTTTTATTCAATACTAACTTTAAAAAAAGATCCTGCATTTATTTAATCAATTAAGTAATTCTTTTTTTTTTACTTTCATTAAACAGTTTTTCTTTTAAAACCTTGCATTGCTTCCTTTTATGTATAGCAATTACACTGAGAAAAAAAACTACACCAGTTGCAGTCACTGTCAGTGACAGCCATGGGCGTGCCGTCAACAAGACAAAATGAGGTGACCGCTTCAGGGGGCACTTGATCGGCACTTAACCTGGAATGTCCATCACTGACACTATATCCTCACTGCAGCTCAGTAACTTTGTCCTGTTTAAACTTTACTAGGCTGGTTACTGGAACTCTGGTGGCTGATTTGCACAGCATCATTGGTTGTTCTAGTCAGGCATCCCCAGGTAACAACCAGGGTTAGGGGAATGTCACAAATGACCACCTCAGGCGGCAATTAACCTAGGTATGTTCCAGGTTCCAAACAAAGGCATATGGTCCATATTTCATATATGACATGGAGAGCATATGATCAAAAACTACACAGGTTGGTTCCTAATTGTTAGTGGGGACCAGAGGGGTCAACATCTGCTATGCACAGAGATGCCTGACAGCTGTCAAGTAGAAATATAGATTAACATTCCCTCTACACAGAGTATCATACAGGTGAAGGTTAACCTACAGACTGCAGGTTGGAAGGGATTAGGATTATTATCATCTTGTGTATTCTTAGGAATTATACACACTTTCACTTTGATACATCTTAGACCACCCAGCACACCAGTGGTAATTTTAACTAATTCCCTAAGGATTGTCAAGATTGTCGATGTTGGCGAGCCTTAATGATGAGAATAATTGTGCTGCAAAAGCCCTTCATGGGGATTTTCTCATTCTTTTTCATTAAAGTTACTATCATTTTTTAAGAATAATTTGTTATGCAGTTCTAATCTGCAGGAATTGTCCTCAAAAATAAATCAGTACTATGTTCCAATAGTTTCCCTCTCTTCCTCTGCATAACAATAACTCAATGAATAGATTAATATCAACAGGTACTTTAAAGTATTTTTTTATCTCACCAAAGCTGATGAAGAGAAGATACGTTTGACAAGTAATATCAAACTGACAAGTAATCTTTTGTCAATTTGTTATCAGTCATGTGCATTATCTACTATTATACTATAACTTTTTGTTCTAACTGGGAATCTTCTGTGTGCTGAAGGAAGAGCATATTATGAAAAAAGCAAGAGGTCTGCAGCACAGAGAAAAGGAATGCTGACTTTAGGGTCGACTACCAATTGAAAACTACACAAAAGATGACCCCACCTAAATGAAAGCATTGGGATAAAAGTTCTCAAGCTTAGAAGTGTCATTCAAAGCCCCCCTCAACCCCAAGAAAAATCACAAAATTATGGAATATATTGTATATCTACCAAAATATCTTTGCCAACTGTAATCACAAAGCATAGTAAGTGGTCTGAGGCCATACTAGTAGAAAAATGTATCATTATTAAAATTTAAAACCATGAAACAGTCTGTCATCTGTCTTAACTCTCAGAGCACTACCCCATGGGACAGTATAATTTATACACAAACCATTGCAAACATGAACCAATAACTAGTCTGAAATTTTTCCTAATATGGGGAAAGAAACAACACCTGACCCTTTGATTACTAAATGTCGAAATTCACTAAGTGCAATAAATCTGTAGAATCTTCTTCACGACATCTCTCACATTTACATGGATAATATTATCTCATCCTGAGGGAATATATATTTATTGATACACACAAAATTTATATACACATACACACAGTATCTCACAAAAGTGAGTACACCCCTCACATTTTTGTAAATATTTTATTATATCTTTTCTTGTGACAACACTGAAGAAATGACACTTTGCTACAATGTAAAGTAGTGAGTGTACAGCTTGTATAACAGTGTACATTTGCTGTCCCCTCAAAATAACTCAACACACAGCCATTAATGTCTAAACCGCTGCCATAAAAGTGAGTACACCCCTAAGTGAAAATGTCCAAATTGGGCCCAATTAGCCATTTTCCCTCCGTTAGTGTTACAAGGTCTCAGGCGTGAATGGGGAGTAGGAGTAGGTGTGTTAAATTTGGTGTTATCGCTCTCACTCTCTCATACTGGTCGCTGGAAGTTCAACTTGGCACCACATGGCAAAGAACTCTCTGAGGATCTGAAAAAAAGAATTGTTGCTCTACATAAAGATGGCCTAGGCTATAAGAACATTGCCAAGATCCTGAAACTGAGATGCAGTATGGTGGCCAAGACCATACAGCGGTTTAACAGGACAGGTTCCACTTAGAACAGGCCTCGCCATGGTCGACCAAAGAAGTTAAGTGCACGTGCTCAGTGTCATATCCAGAGGTTGTGTTTGGGAAATAGACGTATGAGTGCTGCCAGCATTGCTGCAGAGGTTGAAGGGGTGGGGGGGTCAGCCTGTCAGTGCTCAGACCATACACTGCACACTGCATCAAATTGGTCTGCATGGCTGTCATCTTAGAAGGAAGCCTCTTCTAAAGATGATGCACAAGAAAGCCTGCAAACGGATTGTTGAAGACAAGCAGACTTCCGACATGGATTACTGGTACCATGTACCATGTGGTCTGATGAGACCAACATGAACTTATGTGGTTCAGATGGTGTCAAGAGTGTGTGGAGGCAACCAGGTGAGGAGTACAAAGACAAGTGTGTCTTGCCTACAGTTAAGCATGGTGGTGGGAGTGTCATGTTCTGGGGCTGCATTAGTGCTGCCGGCACTGGGAAGCTACAGTTCATTGAGGGAACCATGAATGCCAACATCTACTGTGACATACTGAAGCAGAGCATGATCCCCTCCCTTTGGAGACTGGGCCGCAAGGTAGTATTCCAACACGATAACAAACCCAAACACACCTTAAAGATGACCACTACCTTGCTAAAGAAGCTGAGGGTAAAGGTGATGGACTGGCCAAGCATGTCTCCAGACCTAAACCCTATTAAGCATGTGTGGGGCATTCTCAAATGGAAGGTGGAGGAACTAAGGTCTTTAACGTCCCCCAGCTCCGTGATGTCATCATGGAGAGTGGAAGAGGACTCCAGGGGCAGCCTGTGAAGCTCTGGTGAACTCCATGTCCAAGAGTGGAATGCTGGAAAATAATGGTGGCCACACAAAATATTGACACTTTGGGCCCAGTTTGGACATTTTCATTTAGGAGTGTACTCACTTTTGTTGCCAGTGGTTTAGACATTAATGGCTGTGTGTTGAGTTTTTTTGAGGGGACAGCAAATTTACTGTATATTCTTTCAGTGCACAAGCAAATTAAAATAAACAAACAAAAAAATGTAAACTGCCTGTTAACTAGTGTGTGATGTTTGGAATTCCACACCATAATATTATTGAATAAGTACATACCATTGCATGCATTTGAAGAGTTAAAATATGGAATAAACTAAACTGATGTGCATTAGCTAATTATGCTGCTGAGTACAATGCATGTTTTCAGGAGGTGATACTGTCAGTGGGATTTAAACTCATGGCTTGAACCTTTGAAGATAGCAGGGCGTACCACTATGCTTCAGAGCTGAGCATATACCTACATAGAAAATACATTTACTAATGTTTTATTCTATACAATAATGTTTTGCATTTCAGGCATTAATATTATGGTAACAAGCATGCTCATAGTTACATAGTAGGTGAGGTTGAAAAAAGACACAAGTCCATCGAGTCCAATCTATGTGTGTGATTATATGTTAGTATGCTGATGTGACATTGGCTAATAGGCGTTTGCCTCTTTTCAGCATATGCTGCCAAGTACAATGCAATCTTTCAGTAGGTGATACCATCTCTGTGTGATTTTCAGCCATCTGAGCACAATTATATTGAGAACATACGTTTACTAGTGTTTGATGGTGGGTCTACTTTATATTCTAGGTATAATAGTACTCAGCACAGTGACTTAGGCCCCTTTCACACTTGTGCAACCTGAAAGTTGTGCGATTTTGATGCGACTTTAACCACTAGCCGCCCGCCCACTGTCATATGACGGTGGGACGAGGCAGCTCTCGTTCTGGGCGGACGTCATATGATGTGATTGCCTTCCCGAGCCACTAGGGGGCACGCGTGCGGCCACCACTTCACTGGGGACCTGATGCGCGTGCCCGGCGGCCGCGATGTCCGCCGGGCACCCGCGATTGCCCAGTAACTGAGCAGGACCGTGGATCTGTGTAAACACACAGATCCACGTCCTGTCAGAGGAGAGGAGACCGATGGTGTGTCCCTTGTACATAGGGACACCGATCGGTCACCTCCCCCAGTCAGTCCTCTCCCCCCACAGTTAGAATCACCTCCCTAGGACACACATTTAACCCCTTGATCACCCCCTAGTGTTAACCCCTTCCCTGCCAGTCACATTTACACAGTGCATTTTTTTAGCATGGATCGCTGTATATATGTGAATGGTCCCAAAAACGTGTCAAAAGTGTCCGATATGTCCGCCTCAATATCACAGTCACAATAAAAATCGCAGATCGCCACCATGACCAGTACAAAAAAAATAATAAAAATGCTATAAATCTATCCCTTATCAATATACGCTTATTGCGATTTTTTTTTACCAAAAATATGTAGAAGAATACATATCGGCCTAAACTGAGGAAAAAAATTGTCTTAAAAAAAATTGGATATTTATTATAGCAAAAAGTAAAAAAAATTGTGTTTTTTCAACCTTGTCCCTCTTCTTTTGTTTATAGCGCAATATATAAAATCCGCAGAGGTGATCAAATACCACCACAAGAAAGTTCTATTTGTGGGGAAAAAATGATAAAAATTTCATTAGGGTGCAGTGTTGCATGACCGCGCAATTGTCATTCAAAGTGCAACAGCGCTGAAAGCTGAAAAATGGCTTGGGCAGGAAGGGGGTGAAAGTGCCCTGTATTGAGGTGGTTAAGCAATGCCTGTGTAATCCTGAGGTCTATGGACATAGTCGTCTGCAATTTTGCTGCAATTTCAGGGAATGCTTGTGTAAACTTGAGGTCTATGGACCTCAACCCGCATCAAAGTCAGACCAAAGTAGTACAGGGATTACTTTGAAGTCGGTGTGACTTGAAGTCGCACAGATATGAATGGAACTCATTGAAAATCATGGGGTATGACTTGTCATGCGACTGTGATGTCTAAAGTCACAGGAAAAGTCACACAAGTGTGAAAGGGGCCTCAGCCCGACTTTCTGAGTGATTTAAGAGACATCAGTGCACTTTCCTGCACAGATGTCTAGTGAAATCGCACAGGTCCCAACTGTCCCTGATTTGGTCCCTCTTTCCTTCTCATTTGTCCCTCATTTTGTTCTGATCTATATAGTTGTATATAAAATGCACTTTTTAAAAAAAGGGTTTCCCAGCATTAAACCTTTCATCTAATTTCTAAATTGCTTTGTTTGTAAATTTCCAAAGCCAATCTAAAGGAATATTATTGGTAAAACAGGTTTCTGCACAGATGCCAATGGAAATCGCACCCGAAGTCACCAAAAGTAGTACAGAAATGACTTTTGGAAATTGCAGCGCCGCACCAATAAGGACGGTGCAATTGCTGTCAATTTGGCATGTGATTTGACATGTCAAATCGCACCAACGTGAACCCGGGCTGACATATACAACACTGCCTATTCACCAGCTGAATTCATTACCTGTAATTCTCCACAGCTGTTATATACAAAGACTCAACCTAAACACCTTTATCATTTCCTCACAGGTGTGCTGAAGAGATTGTTTTTTTGGTGCACAAATATATCTTATCATTTCTATGGGTATAAGTAAGATATTGCACTTCCCCAAAACTAATTAAAAGGAAGAAAAGAAAAGAGAACAATCTCAATAATGTACTTTTATTTTGCCAGCAGAAACAAAATTATGTACATTTCCTAGCATAAAAAAAAAAAAATATATATATTCTACAGGATATATGGTACTACATTTAGCAAAACAGTTAGCAATTGGGTTTCAGGGCCCTGCTCATAGGAGCTTACAACCTAAAATTTGTCTAAATCTTAGAGCAGACAAAATTTACTTTCAGTGTATAAAACAGGCAACACATCACATTTTAAGCTGCAAGATTATAGAAACATACTTAAGTCATTATTCTTACAAAGCATTTCAACATAATATTAAAAAAGGCACATATTCATATTCACACCCACTACCAGCCTACATTCCACACACATACATTGGTGACCATGTTCTGCTGGAAGCTGCATTTCTGTATACACGAAGAAACAAGATCAAAGAGTAGAAGGTCAGCACTTGCTCCCAAACCATGTTTGCATGATCAGACAGGAACAATACACACACAACATTGACAGTATGGCCACATAAACCCACTTTTGATGGAAAAAATGCATAAGAATTTCAGCAAACAATCCTAGTTGGGCGTTTGTCAATATGCACAATCGCATTCCTTCTCCCCCACAAATCACAGCAAAAAACCTGTCCTTCTCAGGCCAAACAAACCCCCCCTACTGCAGCCCTTTATATAGGATAGGTTGTATTGTTAGGACACTGACACATTCCCAATAGAAGTACACGCCCACCAGTATCTTTCAGTCTGTCTCTTCGTGTATGTCTAAAGTGATTGCACCTGATGGGCAGGAACACATAATACTATTCGCAACTGTGTTAGCCCTTGGCTATGTGCATCAAATCTCCAACTACAGGCCAAAGATCGAAGCCCATTTGCATACACATAAACAAAGCAACAGTTTTCTAAGCATATGTACCTGTGCAGTGTAAACGGTACAATTTTAAATGTCCAAGTCCCTGGGCATGATTAGTGCTAACAAACATTAACATGAGTCCCTGGCTGCAATGAGCTTCCAATCTAAAGTCCAAAACTAACTTTCTTACATTAGAGACTATTTCAACAAGAGACAAATAAAATACCAGCATGGCTTTGGATTGTGGTGAGAAACCCACAGAGGGAGAACATATGAATTTCAACAAAAGCATTCGGATGTTGGGGAATTGAACCAGCCGCTAGATGGACTTGCTACCCACTTAGCCAGTAGGCAGTCTCACACATATTGTCTGCATCTCTGTGGTGTGAACCAGCCCTAAGTCCTTAGCCATGCTCAGTGTCACAAGCAATATACAATATATTGGCCTAAGTATTGGGACGCCTGACTTTATATGCACATGAGCTGTAATGGCATCCCAGTCTTAGTCCGTAGGGTTCAAAATTGATTTGGCCCACCCTTTGCAGCTATAACAGCTTCAACTCTTCTGGGAATGCTGTCCACAAGGTTTAGGAGTGTATCTATGGGAATGTTTGACCATTCTTCCAGAAGTGCTTTTGTGAGGTCAGGCACTGATGTTGGACAAGAAGGCCTGGCTTACAGTCTCCGCTCAAATTCATCCCCAAGGTGTTCTGTTGTGTTGAGGTCAGCACTCTGTGCAGGCCAGTCAAGTTCCTCCACCCCAAACTCGCTCATCCATGTCTTTATGGACCTTGTTTGTGCACTGGTCCAAATAATTGGGTGGAGGGGGGATTATGATGTGCGGCTGCTTTTCAGGGGTTGGGCTTGGCCTCTTAGTTCCAGTTAAGGCGTCAGCATACCAAGACATTTTGGACAATTTCATGCTCCCAACTTTGTGGGAACAGCCCCTTCCTGTTCCAATATGACTGCACACCAGTGCACAAAGCAAGGTCACCTTTTGGTTGAATTAGAACACCTTTTGGCTGAATTAGACTGTGAGCCAGGCCTTCTCATCCAACATCAGTGCCTGACCTCACAAATGCGATTCTTGAAGGATGGTCAAACATTCCCATAGACACACTAAACCTTAAGGACAGCCTTCCCAGCCGCTGTTATAGCTGCAAAGGGTGGGCCAAATCAAATTTTAACCCTACAGACTAAGACTGCCATTAAAGTTCATGTCTGCCTAGGTGTCCCAATACTTTTGGCTAGATAGTGTATCTGGCTAGATTTGCAATAGTGGTGGAACCCTGCTGCACATAAATATTACATTTATACATGGTTTTAGGACCTGAGTCAGGAGTTATGTTTAACAACATAGGGAGATGAGACAACTTCTCTACCTGAAGCGGAATGCTTTGGATTTGAACCCAGACCCTCAGAGATGCTAAGCAGGGGTCCTAACCTCTAAGCCACAGAGCCATCATGTGTAGAAACCTCCTACACATTAATACTCATATACTGCATTTCTTTGGACATACAGGTGATGGACAGGGATAAGCTGAACACCCCCCTGTTCGGTTCGCACCAGAACATGCGAACAGGAAAAAAGTTTGTTCGAACACCGTTAAAGTCTATGGGACACGAACATGAATAATCAAAAGTGCTAATTTTAAAGGCTTATATGCAAGTTATTGTCATAAAAAGTGTTTGGGGACCTGGGTCCTGCCCCAGGGGACATGGATCAATGCAAAAAAAAAGTTTTAAAAACGGCCATTTTTTCAGGAGCAGTGATTTTAATAATGCTTAAAGTCAAACAATAAAAGTGTAATATCCCTTTAAATTTCGTAGCTGGGGGGTGTCTATAGTATGCCTGTAAAGGGGCGCATGTTTCCCATGTTTAGAACAGTCTGACAGCAAAATGACATTTCAAAGGAAAAAAGTCATTTAAAACTACTCGCGGCTATTGCATTGCCGGTCCGACAATACACATAAAAGTTCATACATAAAAACGGCATGGGAATTCCCCACAGGGGAACCCAGAACCGAAATTTTAAAAAAATGACGTGGGGGTCCCCCTAAATTCCATACCAGGCCCTTCAGGTCTGGTATGGATATTAAGGGGAACCCCGGCCAAAATTTAAAAAAAAAATGACGTGGGGGTCCCCCTAAATTCCATACCAGACCCTTATCCGAGCACGCAACCTGGCAGGCCGCAGGAAAAGAGGGGGGGACGAGAGAGCGCCCCCCCTCCTGAACTGTACCAGGGCATATGCCCTCAACATTGGGAGGGTGCTTTGGGGTAGCCCCCCAAAACACCTTGTCCCCATGTTGATGAGGACAAGGGCCTCATCCCCACAACCCTGGCCGGTGGTTGTGGGGGTCTGCGGGCGGAGGGCTTATCGGAATATCACGGGGAATGCCACAGGGAAGTCCCGTCATGTCCCGTGTGTCAGAGGGGGGCAGGGTCACCGGTGGCCCCGCCCCCATTATTTAAGAACCGTCAGAAGAGGAGACGCGTCACACAGCGGGAGCCTCCCTCCATGCCAGCATGGATGCGGAGCGGCCCAGAGAAGAAGATGAAGAAGAGAAGAAGATGAAGAAGATGAAGAGAAGACCGGCAGCCTCCCCCCATGCCATGGGTGCGGATCGGCCCGAGGAGAAGAAGATAGAAGACGCTGCGGAGGAGATGCTGGACGAGAACACTGGAGGAAGAACCAGAAGAACCAGAAGACGAAGAAGAAGAAGAAGTAGAAGAAGAAGAAGAAGATGAAGGAAGATAGAAGAAAGAAGAAAAAAGGAAGCATTTAAATAAAGGAATTGTCAAAAACTGTCTCTTGTCATTTTTAATATTTTTGACAGTTTTTTAGTGAAATAGTAGGGGTACTTTTGTACCCCCTTACCATTTCACACGGGGGGGTCGGGATCTGGGGGTCCCCTTGTTAAAGGGGGCTTCCAGATTCCGATAAGCCCCCCCGCCTGCAGACCCCCACAACCACCGGCCAGGGTTGTGGGGATGAGGCCCTTGTCCTCATCAACATGGGGACAAGGTGTTTTGGGGGCTACCCCAAAGCACCCTCCCAATGTTGAGGGCATGTGGCCTGGTAAGGTTCAGGAGGGGGGGGCGCTCTCTCGTCCCCCCCTCTTTTCCTGCAGCCTGCCAGGTTGCGTGCTTGGATAAGGGTCTGGTATGGATTTTTGGGGGGACCCCACGTCGTTTTTTTTTTAATTTTGGCGCGGGGTTCCCCTTAAAATCCATACCAGACCTGAAGGGCCTGGTATGGAATTTAGGGGGACCCCCACGTAATTTTTTTTTATTTTGGTTCGGGGTTCCCCTGTGGGGAATTCTCATGCCCTTTTTATCAATGAACTTTTATGTGTATTGTTGGACCGGCAATGCAATAGCCGCAAGTTTTAAATGACTTTTTTCCTTTGAAATATCATTTTGCTGTCAGACTGTTCTAAACACAGGAAACTTTACAGGCATACTATAGACACCCCCCAGCTACAAAATTTAAAGGGATATTACACTTTTATTGTTTGACTTTAAGCATTATTAAAATCACTGCTCCTGAAAAAACTGACGTTTTTAAAACTTTTTTTTGCATTGATCCATGTCCCCTGGGGCAGGACCCAGGTCCCCAAACACTTTTTATGACAATAACTTGCATATAAGCCTTTAAAATTAGCACTTTTGATTTCTCCCATAGACTTTTAAAGGGTGTTCCGCAGCATTCGAATCTGTTCGGCGAACTTGCAAACAGCCGATGTTCGAGTCGAACATGAGTTGAACTCGAAGCTCATCCCTAGTGATGGAATTACATTACTCAAGAGTTATTCTTCTATTTGGTGGGTGTAGAATAGTGATGTTACCCTCTAATTTTTGGGAATTATATTTTGATTTCTGATGTTGGTACACATATCATATTTTTTGGGCTCAAATTATGATTATTTGGAAATAATAAAAAACACAAAATTGTGACCCTTTTTAAATTTGCATCAGCAATGCTATTGTTCGTGGTTTGTAAAGACACCTGTGTGAGTTTGGCTAAAGATTGTTGTGAGATGGAGAGTAACAAGTGAAAGTGACAGTAAAATATATATTTTATCAAAACATTCCACATTCTAGCATTCTTAAAAACAAAATAAATGAGAAAAAAAAAATAGAAGCAGCAACATTGTTGCAGGGAACATTTATTTCAGAAAAAGATTCATTTCATCTCAATATTAAAAGTATTCATTTGGGGAAGTTACAATTGTTCCATTAGAATCAATGGCTGAAACTTGCGTTGGACTATAATAGCGCCGATTTTCATTCTCAAAAACTCATTTTAGCCCAGCGCTAATTTTGGTATTTACTATAGCGCCTTGTAAAAAAGCCATAGGCGCTAAAATGAGAGCTATTTGCAGGTCTGAGCATGCTCAGTTGTGTTGGCACCTAGTTGTACAAAAACGGGGAATTTATCTCTTCTCAGACTTTTAAAGATATTTCAGTGTAAAAATCATTTTTTTACACATTTTAAAAGCAGATTATCTTTAAATAATATACCGCATATTTCAGTACCATTTAGGCAATTATATCATGCTCTAAACATTATTTCCATGTGCAATTCTCCAGCTTTTAGTAGAGTATGGGTTTGGGTGCTATTTAGTTTTAGGGAACTATAGTAAATTCGATTTTAAGTGTATTTTTTTTTACCAGCGCTATAGTGAATAACCTTTTAGCGCTAATTTGCGACGCATCGCTATAGTAAATGACCCCCAGTATCTCACAAAAGTGAGTATACCCCTCACATTTTTGTAAATATTTTGTTATATCTTTTCATGTGACAACACTGAAGAAATACGGGGGTTTGGTCACACTATATGGTCATATAGTGCTAAGCCCACTTACTGCGACAAAGTACCCCGAATTAGTGGGTCCTACTCTAGTAATAGAATGGAAGATCCTTTGTCTCAACCATGGAAGCTGAACTCCTCTATGTGGGAGAACTGAAGGGGATACATCCTATGCACTGGTGGCCACTAAATAAGAGGTAATGAGGAGGGGGAGGAGTGCTCCAGCCCAAAAAACCTGGTCAGAGGAGTTTAGCTCCCATGGTTGAGACAAAGGATCTTCCATTCTATTACTAGAGTAGGACCCACTAATTTGGGGTACTTTGTCACAGTAAGTGGGCTTAGCACTATATGACCATATAGTGTGACCAAACCCCCATATTTTTTGAATACGTTCAGGTGTTTTTAACTAGCCTTGCAGGAAATGTCATTCTTGTATGTGTGCGCTGTAAAATATTTTGTACTGTTTGTAGGTCTTATAGCAGCACCATCTTGAAATTAAACGCATTGTAGGGCGTGCCCCCCCCAAATATGTTCTTGTATATTGTAATAGACCCTGACCAGGTTTTTTGGGCTGGAGCACCCCTCCCCCTCCTCATTACCTCTTATTTAGTGGCCACCAGTGCATAGGATGTATCCCCTTCAGTTCTCCCACATAGAGGAGTTCAGCTCCCATGGTTGAGACAAGGGATCTTCCATTCTATTACTAGACTAGGACCCACTAATTCGGGGTACTTTGTCGCAGTAAGTGGGCTTAGCACTATATGACCATATAGTGTGACGAAACCCCCGTATTTTTTGAATATGTTTAGGTGTTTTTAACTAGCCTTGCAGGAAATGTCATTCTTGTATTTGTGCGCTGTAAAATATTTTGTACTGTTTGTAGGTCTTATAGCAGCACCATCTTGAATTTAAATTGTAGGGTGTGCCCCCCAAATATGTTCTTGAACACTGAAGAAATGACACTTTGCTAAATGTAAAGTAGTGAGTGTACAGCTTGTAGAACAGTGTAAATTTGCTGTCCCCTCAAAATAACTGAATACACAGCCATTAATGTCTAAACCGCTGGCAACAAAAGTGAGTACACCCCCCCAGTGAAAATGTTCAAATTGGGTCCAATTAGCCATTTTCCCTCCCCAGGGTCATGTGACTCGTTAGTGTTACAAGGTATCAGGTGTGATAAATTTGGTGTTATCGCTCTCTCTCTCTCATACAGGTCACTGGAAGTTCAACATGGCACCTCATGGCAAAGAACTCTCTGAGGATCCAAAAAAAAGAATAGTCGCTCTACATAAAGATGGCTTAGGCTATAAGAAGATTGCCAAGACCCTGATACTGAGCTGCAGCATGGTGGCCAAGACCATACAGCAGTTTAACAGGACATGTTTCACACAGAACAGGCCTCGCCATGGTCAACCAAAGAAGTTGAGTGTGCGTGCTCAGCGTCATATCCACATATTTTCCCAGTGCCGGCAGCATTCATGCAGCCCCAGACCATGACACTACCATCACCATGCTTGACTGTAGGCAAGACATACTTCTCTTTGTACTCCTCACCTGGTTGCTGCCACACACGCTTGACACCATCTGAACCAAATAGGTTTGTCTTGGTCTCATCAGACTACAGGACATGGTTCCAGTAATCCATGTCCTTAGTCTGCTTGTCTTCAGCAAATTGTTTGCGGGCTTTCTTGTGGATCATCTTTAAAAGAGTCTTCCTTCTCGGATCACAGCCATGCAGAACAATTTGATGCAGTGTGCGGCGTATGGTCTAAGCACTGACAGGCTGACCCATTCACCCCTTCAACCTCTGCAGCAATGCTGGCAGCACTCATACGTCTATTTCCCAAGAAAAACTCTGAATATGATACTGAGCACGTGCACTCAGCTTCTTTGGTCGACCATGGCGAGGCCTGTTCTGAGTGGAACCTGTCCTGTTAAACCACTGTATGGTCTTGGCCACCATGCTGCAGCTCAGTTTCAGGGTCTTGGTAATTTTCTTATAGCCTAGGCCATCTTTATGGAAAGCAGCAATTCTTTTTTACAGGTCCTCAGAGAGTTCTTTGCCATGAGGTAACAAGTTGAACTTCCAGTAACCAGTATGAGGGAGTGAGGGCGATTAACACCAAATTTAACACACCTGCTCCCCATTCACACCTGAGACCTTGTAATACTAACAAGTCACATGACACCGGGGAGGAAAATTGTCTAATTGGGCCCAATTTGGACATTTTCACTTAGGGTTGTACTCACTTTTATTGCCAGCGGTTTAGACATTAATGGCTGTATGTTGAGTTATTTTGAGGGGACAGCAAATTTACACTGTTATACAAGCTGTACACTCACTACTTTACATTGTAGCAAAGTGTCATTTATTCAGTGTTGTCACATGAAATTAGTATTTAGAAAAATGTAAGGGGTGTACTCACTTTTGTGAGATGCTGTATATAGAGAGAGAGAAAGAGAGGGAGAGAACAACCTCCACAATGAATACAGCCCCATTATCCACTTTAGCCCCTGTTCACACTACTGCACTAGTTTCTCCTGTATGGCAATAGAAATCATATTATTATCTGTGGTGCCCATTCAAACCAATGCCACATGCTGCTGACTTCTGAAAAGGTGCATGTCCTTTTTTGGTGTGGCATAGTGCATTTTTGTTCCCTTAGACTTTAAATGGGAGCACATGGACATGCATTTTCAATTTACATTTTTGGCAGAGTTATGTTTTTAAAAAGCCAGTCTCCTCCTTCTACAAAAAATATGCAGGAAGCATTATAACACATCAAAAATACCCGAAACGATATGCTGCAAAATGTACTGAACAATGCATGATTATGCATCAGCACTAGTGTGAACTGGTGTGAACTCAAAAAGAGATTCATTTACAGTAATATAGACTATGCACTTAGCAAAGTGTATATTGAGCTTAGTATAGAGTATGAGTGTTTGATAATGAGTTTCTTTATTATGATCCACTGCTGTGAAAATAGTCTCAGAGAACAGTCTAAATACATTCAGATTAAGTTCACTTTTAAACAATTATGCAGGCATTTAGCACTTAGTAGGATTGAAGAGGTTGGCCTAAAATATAGGAAGTATCATAAACTCAGAATTTTATGTGCTCCAGTTGGAGTTCATGTGATCTAAAGGCAGTATGACAAATGACATACAGCAGCTCTGCATTTGTGCACAGATGCACAGCCTTAAAGTCAGTGGCGGCTGGTGAAGTTTTAGGACCCCGCCCTTCCTTTTTGACCTATCCCACTTATAATAAGCCACACCCCTTATAGAATCCACCCACTCCGTCCCCTGTATTCCACTCATAGTGTCAGGAGTATACAGCTCAGCCTCACAGGAAATAGTATACAGCTCAGCCTCACAGGACACAGTATACAGCTCAGCCTCACAGGAAATAGTAGACAGCTCAGCCTCACAGGACACAGTATACATCTCAGCCTCACAGGAAATAGTAGACAGCTCAGCCTCACAGGACACAGTATACAGCTCAGCCTCACAGGAAATAGTAAACAGCTCAGCCTCACAGGACACAGTATACAGCTCAGCCTCACAGGAAATAGTAAACAGCTCAGCCTCACAGGACACAGTATACAGCTCAGCCTCACAGGAAATAGTAAACAGCTCAGCCTCACAGGACACAGTATACAGCTCAGCCTCACAGGAAATAGTAAACAGCTCAGCCTCACAGGACACAGTATACAGCTCAGCCTCACAGGAAATAGTAAACAGCTCAGCCTCACAGGACACAGTATACAGCTCAGCCTCACAGGAAATAGTAGACAGCTCAGCCTCACAAGACACAGTATACAGCTCAGCCTCACAGGAAATAGTATATAGCTTAGCCTCACAGATCATGGTAAGATAGAGAGAGAGGCTCCAATTCCTCAGCTCAGCTCACAGCACCAGGAGACATCCAGTAAATATAAACAAAAAAGTCAGTGCTACTACCCATACATCACATAGAAAGCAGAGATCCCGGGGGCTCGATCCACAGTTGCTGGCTGAGTAGGGAAATGAGGAAAAGATGATCCGCACTCCGGTGATTGCTCTTAAAAAGTGTAATATTTATTGACAAGCCACAGTGACCAAACGCAAATGAGAAAAGAACATCCAGTAAAGCCTTCCCTGTACTCTCAGTTGTATGTGAGGGCAGAGAAGGGCTGTTGGTGCAAGGAAAAAACAGGGAGGGGGAGGCACCGACCTGAGTGTAGTATTAAAATCATGACTTTAATAGGATAAGATTAAAAACACTTACAAGATGATAGAAGATGCATGCTCGTCAAAGTAAAGTGCAGTCCTGGCATTCCACATGGCTCTGTGGATCCCACCGCTGTTCCGGATAGCTGGAAAGGATTGAGCAGCTGGCGGAAGCTGGAGGATACGGAGCAGCTCAGTAGAAGAAAAGTGGAGCAGAGAGGATTCTGAGCCAGCCGTGATGCGGCCCCAGTGCATAGGCAGCGCGGATTATTTACAGACTCCTTTGAAAGCAGCCTATCAGAGGAGCCCAGGAGGGAGAGAGAAACACACTCAGAGATGCACATTACTGTCACCTCCAATCCCCGCACCCGCACTTACCTCAGCTACACTGAACTCAGACTCAGCACTGCCAGCTCCATGCCCATCTGCTGCATCAGTGATCCGCTCACTCTCCGCAACACAGTGAACCAGCCGGGAAACTGGAAGTGACGCTGCAGTGCCGAAAAACCACCGTTCAGTCGTCCTCCGGTCCCGGACAATAAAAAAAAGCACAGGAGCCAGAGGCAAATCAGTGTTAGTGGGGGTGTGTGCGGGTGCACTGCTTGCACCCCGAACATGTCCTAAACACGGCCAAATCAGCTTCATAGCTTGCAATCAGCTGATTGCAAGCTGGGAAGCTTCCCATAGACCGCTGTGTGTCCAGTGCCTGGAAAGTCTCAAAGTGACCCTTTTTTTGTCTTTTTTTTTGAGAAAAGCTTTGGGGGGGCGGCGCCCATGCGCCCCCTATGGATGAGCCACCACTGCTTAAAGTGGTTGTAATCCTCTGACATGAAATATGAACAAAGCATATCCTTCTATAGTGTGTACTTGTCTCAATACAGAGGACTAAATGTCATGTCTATCTTCTGCCTCATTCCACTGCTACCTGCATGAGTCACTTCTTATAAGTTTTCCTGACACCAAGAGGTAAAAAGGTGAAAGGAAAGGTAGCTCCAGCACACAGCCTGTGATTGACAGCCTTAGCTCTGTTCTTGTGTGCTGTGTGAAGGGGAGGGGGTGTCCCTTCTCTCCTTCAGCTCTCACTGAGCCTTTGCAGAGTGTAATGCTGGCAAAACATGATCCATTTTTTTCCAGGTAAATGGGGTAATCCTTTCTGCTGGGGTATTGTTTTCAGGCTTCCCTGCCATCAGAATAGAATGATTAGTGTCAGCAGCTATAGCTGGCAGCACTGAACATTTTCAAAAACCCAACAGTCTGGTTGTACACAAGTTGATGAATAGATCAAGTCTGCCCATACATGGATTGAAATTTGTCCAGTCCCTGCTAAACCGGATGAATTTCAAACCATGTATGGCTAGCCTAACTTTAGCTCCCTGTCCCCCGTTTTCTGAAATCTAAGGCAAGCTGTATAAATTCTGGACTTTGAACTGCTGTAGAGAAGAAAACTGAAGATAAACGGGTACAACTTATGTAGGAGGATTTGTTTTCTCTCTGTGTATCATCTGAGGCTAGTCACTTTACTGGGTATATGTAAGTCACATGACCAGAGTCAAAGCACTGAAGGATTATCTTTGTACAGTTGACAGCTAACCCTATGACACTTCTACAATGTAATACTCCTAACTACACTATAATATGTCTGCCTAAATTGCTTGAAGCAAACCTTAATTTTGAGTTTTATACCACAAGGGATTTTCCACATGATCTTATGCTCAAACACTTAGTCAAGTTGAAAGTTGCCTGCTCTGAGCCCTGCAACAATCAGCTTCTCACCCCCAAGTCTACAGTTGTCCTGAAAAGCCAAAAGATCTGAAAAGAACCCATATGTGCACTACATAGATCAGCTACCAAATGGCTTTGACATGAACTTAAATTGAGCAGTATTTTATTAAGTAATACATGAATCAATAAAAATCAATCAGTATCTCAGAGGTCAGGAATTCAAGACCAAAAAGCAGTTAAAGAGAGTGAAATGAGAGGTTTTAAGATGTTACTTTCCATGTAGTCATCTGAAATGAAACGCATTAGCCACTTACATTTCCTCTACTACAGTTGCTCTCTGTGTTTTCTTCCCTAACATCTACTTAGTCAGTCAATTACTGTAAGTTTTTTTTATATTTGTAGAACAAATTTAAAGTTGACTAGGTAGAGATATTTTTTGATATTCAATAGAAATTTATAGAGGGTATGGGAAGCATGTGGTCTCCTCTAAGGATGTAGTTCCCAAGTATTGGACCAATTGGTAGACCCAAGTACTGTCACATTATGGAGGGGATGATATCACTGCTGTCTCTGAGCTTTAAAACCAGCTAGCTATTTGTATTTTGTAGCCCCTGATACGGGAGAGGCAGTGGTGGGGAGCACTCTATGAAGGGATGTTTGAGGTAGACTTTAAGTTGTGAAGTGGGTTTTAAAATGGTAAATAAGTAGGCTCTAAAAAGACCCTGACCCTTTACCCTGAATATGTATGCATGCTAATTAATGTTTAAGTCACACACTTACATGTATTTATTAACTTCTAGAGTGACCACAGTTCTCCCCCTTCTCCTCCATCTGCTTTTCTCTCCAGAAGGACAAAACCATCTTTTTTTTCAAGCATTATCCAAGGTCCTCATCTAATCTCTAGACTGAAATGATAGCTCAGAGATGAGACATTCATGTAAATCATGGTGCCTTGCAGTTTTTATTCAGAATTATTTGACACAGCTCAGCTGCCTGCTGCAGCCTCTCACCTTGTAAATAGCTCCAAATGTTACAAAGATCCACCCAATGGTAAAGGCCCAACTGAACAGAGTTTACATCAAACACAATAACAATTTTAAATTTATTTTGTAATCACTGTATTTTGATCTGTTTTTACTTGGTTACAAAAGAGAAATTAGAAGATACACCTGTAAATCAGTCAACCTCTATAAGAAATATCTGAAGCTTTAAAGAGGAGTTCCACCCAGGGGGTCCATAAAAAAAAAAAAAAATTAAAAGTCAGCAGCTACAAATACTGCAGCTGCTGACTTTTAATTGGACACTTACCTGTCCCTGGGTCCAGCGATGCGGGGGATCGAAGCCCCGTTCGCCCCCCCCTCCACTTGTCTGCGCCGGCATATCAACTGTGGGCGCCGGGCTGTGGCTTCACAGCCTGGCACCCACTGCGCATGCGCAAGCGGCACCGCGCGCCGTGATTGGTCGCTCAATCACCTGGGACCTGTAATGGGTCCCAGATGATTGACAGGAGGGAGGGAGCAGAGCCGAGCCCTTCCTGTGCCGAGGGGGAAGTGATGTCACCAGCCCAGGCAAAGGAAGAGGCAGACTACGAGGGACCACCTAGCAACAGGCATTTAGAGTTAAGTAAAAAAAAAATATATATCCAAATTTTTTGGGGGGTTTTTTTTAGAATTTTTCAGGTATTTTTGTTTTTTTGGGTGGAACCCCACTTTAAATAAACGTCTACAATATAATGATGGGGACAGCCTATGTGTATTTAGCACCCATGCTGCCCAGACACATTAAAATGATGTATAATATGTAACAGCAGGCAAGTAAAATCGCCTGGTTGCATCCAGGATGGCAGGTATATGTGTCCTAGATTCAGGCTCCATGCGGATTTATTGCACTAGGAGGAAGTACTGAGACTCCTTCAGTGGTGAGGAAATGAGCCCAGCTGAAGCAAGTTGGCTCATTAGGGCCTCTACAAAAGTACCCAGCCTGCTTAGGGAGTTGCTCCATCCTGGAACCGGGACTGTGTCTTTGTTGACTGGGTAGCGTGATACCTGTCCTGTCCTGTCCTGTGCGGTAAGACAAAGCTAGTGTGTCAAACCGCTAAAACAGGGAGATAGGTGCTGGGGGCAGCACAAGGTTGCATCTAGTTGATAGATAGGGAACCTGCATGTGTAGTAAATGGCCAAGTTGGTGAGGATTTATTTTCATGTTTCTTTTTGTTTTGCTGTTATTTTTCCATTTTATATATAGTGTAAATAAACCACACCTTTTGTTTTTTCACCTACAATGCTGTTTGCTGTGCCTACTTTTGTGTAGTAAACTCATCCAGGGGGTCACACACACCCGCTGCCGAGCGAACCCTCTAACAGTTGGTGGAGGAAGCCAGGGTTTTGTTTTTTTGTTTTTTTGACAAATGGCAATCAACAACAAGCGGACCTCGAGCAAAGGCATGCAAATGAACAAGTGCAGCGGAGTCTGGAAGCTCAACAGCAAGCTCACCAGCAGAGTCTGGAAGCTCAGCAACAAGCCCAGCAGCAATCTGAGGCTCACTTCATAGACCTGTTTCAGAAGCAAGAGCATAGACTCCAACAAGTGGACACATTAATGCAGCAACATCTGTAGACCAGTGAGGTAAGTGGGTCCACTAATCAATCATTTTTGGCAGTAAAGGACTCACAGAAAGTGATGGAGAGGATGATTCTGAGGTGTTTTTGACCACATTTGAAAGGACTGCTGAAAGGAAAAAGTGGCCTAAGGAGCAGTGGGCTGGACTGGTGGCCCCACTATTATCTGGTGAATCGCAGTAAGCTTATTATGACCTAGAGCCTGGCCAAGCAAAAAAAATATGTTGTGATAAAAACATTAATATTGGCACGGCTGGGTGTCACCCTGGCCGTCTGGGCTCAGCGTGTGCATAACTGGACTTTCCCGAGAGAGGGCAGGAGTTCTACCTAATGTCTGGCAAGGGCAGTAGAAATCTTGTTGTGTTGCTGGATTCAGGTAGCCTGATAACATTGGTAAAAGCTGAATTAGTTACTACAGAGGTCTCTGGGAATAAGGAGACTGTTATTTGTGTGCATGGGGACACCCAAGTGTATCCTGTGGCTGTGTCATTTGGGGGCACAAAAAACCAGAGAAAGAATATTGCAGGGATTCTATTGGCCTGGGGTCATGAAGGAAATAGAAAATTATTGTTCCTCCTGCCCTGTGTGTCAGAAGTCAGCACCTATGCCACATTTCCATAACACGCTGGTACCTTTTCCCATCATTGAGGTTCCCTTTGAGAGGATCGCAATGGATTTGGTAAGTCCAATAATGAAGTCGCTAGGGGGGATCAGTACATTTTGGTTATACTGGTCTATGCCACTTGCTATCCAGAAGTGATCACTCTCCATAATACCTCTGCTAAGGCGATAGCCAAACAGACATTTCTTGTTTTTAGTTGCGTGGGGATTTGTATGGAACTGCTTACAGACCAAGGTACATCGATTATTTCCCGAGTTATGAAAGAGCCATGCAAGTTGTTCAAAGTGACACAATTGCGGACATCCGTGTATCACCCCCAAACAGACGGGTTGGTTTAAAGGTTCAACAAAACCCTAAAGCAAATGTTAAAGCAAGTGGTGAATGGAGATGGAAAGGATTGGGACTGTCTAATACCCTATTTGATATTTGCCATCAGGGAGGTGCCACAATCCTCTACGGAGAGACACCCAAGAGGACTGTTGGACATCGCCAAGGAAACTTGAGAAAGTGAGAGTTCTCCCCACAGGAGTGTGATTAAGCATGTCGGCCAGATGCAAGATAGAATTGCTCGAGTAATGCCAATCGTAAAAGAACATTTGGCCCAAGCGCAGTTAGCACAGCAGAGGGTGTACAATCGAGGGGGCCCAGACCAGTACTTTTTCCCCGGGAGATAGGGTACTGGTATTAATCCCTACGGTTGAAAGCAAATGCCTGGCCAAAGCCCCTGGTTCCGGTTACCCTTTCTTGGTCTGAGTCGTCTGCCGAGATACAGGTTCTAATCGACTCTGGGGCTGCAGGCTAGTTCATTGATGCTGCCTTTGTATCTAAGCACTCAATTCATAGTTATTCAGGTTGAAAAAAGACACAAGTCCATCCAGTTCAACCATAAAAAATAAATAAATAAATAAAATAAAAAATATTGCACAATCCAATATACCCAATTCTATACCTACAGTTGATCAAGAGGAAGGCAAAAAATCCAGCACAGCATGCTCTAATTTGCTACAGCAGGGGAAAAAATTCCTTTCTGATCCCCCAGGAGGCAATCAGATTTTCCCTGGATCAACTTTACCTATAAATGTTAGTACCCAGTTATATTATCTACATTTAGGAAAGTATCCAGGCCTTTCTTAAAGCAATCTACTGAGCTGGCCAGAACCACCTCTGGCGGGAGTCTATTCCACATTTTCACAGCTCTTACTGTGAAGAAACCTTTCCATATTTGGAAATGAAATCTCTTTTCCTCTAGACGTAAAGAGTACCCCCCTGTTCTCTGTGTTGACCGTAAAGAGAATAACTCAACACCAAGTTGTCAGGAAAGGTCTCCTCTGCTGGTAATATCGATCGTTTGGTGTGCAGTACTGAGGTCCACTAGCAGGTGTCTCCTGGCAGTTTGGAGCTGTCAGAAGAGCTTTTTCTTGCTGGTATTCTGTCACCTTTGGGCCGCAGTACTGGCATCCACCAGCACCACAGTAGGTGCTGAGAAAAAAAATTTTAAAATATCCAATTCGTTTACAGTGCACAGTTTAGTAAGGGATGCTGAAGAGTTGTAAAAGTGGGTGGAACTCCACTTTAATTAGCAGAGCTGCAGTATAAATACCCGGCAAGTGCACACTCATGTTGCCCTGGTATTGTCCTTGAGCCCTGACCTGCAGCCTGCTCCTCTGATACTGAAACCTTACACCTGATTCCTGATTCCTGGAACCTGTTGATCCTGTTTCCTGTCTGTTACCTGAACCCTGGACCCTGAGCCTTGTACCTGACCCGTCCCTCCTGTGATCCATCCACCCTCTCTTGTCTTGTTTGTTTCCCTTCCCAGCTACTGATCTCCTGTTTATGACCCTGGCCTGGCTTGACTACGATTTTGGTACTCCCTTTTGCTACATATGCTGGTTGTGTGTTATCACTGTTTGGTTGTTTGGGTTGTTCACTCTGTATTGATGGTGTGTTCACATGCATATGTATTTAACTTAATAAACTTACCTTCACCTATTTATGTCTGGTTCACTCTGTCGCAGTCACACAGTTCTGCTCTTATCTGGTATATGACAGAATACCAGGGCCATCCCTGACCAGAAGTGGCTGCACAGGGGAACCATTTTGATTCAGTTCGGTTGCAAACATGAATGCCGATGAGGTTATCTATTTTTCTCTGCTGGCATCTGAAAGTGGTGATTATTGCCGCCAGGCTCTGAAAGGATGGTCTAGTGACCAGTTGTTTGCAACTATACGTTTGGCTCACTCCCTGGTCGATCAGGGTTATATATTGTTTGGGGAGGTGCAGCCTTTGATCAAGATCTGTACTGAGCTGGCCCTGCCCTGTATTCCAGAGGGCCGTGATGATTTCACTCCTCCTCCTCCTCCTCCCTAGTGTGGCTTTTTGAAGATGATCCTGCCGATTTTTGTGAGCACTACTCAGCCTGTTCCCCACAGGTGATTGCTGAGTGCATTGTGTCTGCTCAGTCTTTTATTAGACAGGGAGATTTAAAAGCACAGTTTGTACAACCTATACTTTCAGCATGGTCTGACATGATGCAATCAGCTCCAGCCAAACAAACCACCTCTGCCACCAAACACCAGCCTACCCAAATGTATGTTTCCCCATCAACCATGTCAACCTCAGTTGCGGCTCAGTATACACTGCTCCCAACCAAATACTCATATCCGGTCTCTGCTCTCTGTACCTATCCTGCATTCAATCCACCTGCCGCTTCTCAGCTGCCTACAAACCCACAGGAACTTCCCCCAGCTACTGTTGCCTCTTCTCTGCCATATTCGAATCCTCCTTTCCAGTCTGCTGTATCCCTCACTTACAGAGCTTCAGTAGCTAAGCCAAAGAAAAAACGAAAGTTTTTTCGCACCAAGACGATCCTGCCAGTAACCCAACCTGCCTCCGCACCAGCTAAACCAATCCAGTCTGACGTCCCAGTGCTTGCTACCCAGTCGGACGTCCCAGTGCTTGCTCCCCTTTTCGACCTTTCCAGTGCTTGCTACCCAGTCCGACCTCCTAGTGCTTGCTACCCAGTCTGACATCCCAGTGCTTGCTACCCAGTCCGACGTCCCAGTGCCAGTTATCCAGTCTGGTGTCCTGAAGTCCGCTTTCCAGCCAGAGGGGCCAGTGTTCCAGCCGGAGGGGCCAGTGTTCCAGCCAGAGGGGCCAGTGTTCCAGCCAGAGGGGCCAGTGTTCCAGCCAGAGGGGCCAGTGCCTACTTTCCAGCCTTATGAGCCCGCCTTCCAGCCTGATGTGCCCACCTTCCAGCCTGATGTGCCCGCCTTCCAGCCTGATGTGCCCACTTCCCAGCCTGATGTGCCCACCTTTCAGCCTGATGTGCCCGCTCTCCAGCCTGATGTGCCACTGTCTGCTGTCCAGCCTGATGACCCGGAGCTTGCTGCCCAGCCTGATGACCCGGAGCTTGCTGCCCAGCCTGTGCCCATGCCCGCTGCCCAGCTTGATGTGCCTGTGCCTCTGCCTGCTGCCCAGCTTGTAGTGCCCATGCCTGCTGCCCAGCTTGTGGTGCCCGTGCCTGCTGGCCAGCCTGAAGTGCCCGTGCCTGCTGCCCAGCCTGAAGTGCCCATGCCTACTGCCCAGCCTGATGTGCCTGCTGCCCAGCTTGTAGTGCCCGTGCCTGCTGCCCAGCCTGAAGTGCCCGTGCCTGCTGCCCAGCCTGAATTGCCCGTGCCTGCTGCCCAGCCTGAAGTGCCCATGCCTGCTGCCCAGCCTGATGTGCCTGCTGCCCAGCCTGATGTGCCTGCTGCCCAGCTTGAAGTGTCCTTGCCTGCTGCCTAGCCTGATGTGCCTGCTGCCCAGCTTGAAGTACCTGTGCCTGCTGCCCCGCTTGATGTGCCTGTTGCCCAGCTTGAAGTGCCCATGCCTGCTGCCCAGCTTGAAGTGTTCCTGTCCGCTGCCCAGCCTGATGTGTTCCTGTCTGCTGCCCAGCCTGATGTGTTCCTGCCTGCTGCCAAGCCTGATGTTTTCCTGCCTGCTGCCCAGCCTGATGTGTTCCTGTCCGCTACCCAGCCTGATGTGCCACTGCTTGCTGCCCAGCTTGAGGTGCCCACTGCCCGGCTTAACACCATGGACTTTCCCCAGCAACGGCTAGTTGGAGCGTCCAGAGGTCGCTCCTTTGAGGGGGGTACTGTCAGGAAAGGTCTCCTCCGCTGGTAATATCGATCATTTGGCGTGCAGTACTGAGGTCCACCAGCAGGTGTCTCCTGGCAGTTTGGAGCTGTCGGAAGAGCTTTTTCCTGCTGGTATTCTGTCATCTTTGGGCCGCAGTACTGGCGTCCACCAGCGGGGGAATCCTGGCAGTGTGGAGCAGGTATTCCCCTCTGCAGACAGGTGTCACCTGACCTTAATTAGCAGAGCTGCAGTATAAATACCCGGCAAGTGCACACTCATGTTGCCCTGGTATTGTCCTTGAGCCCTGACCTGCAGCCTGAAACCTGAAACCTGATTCCTGAACCTGAACCTGAAGCCTGATTCCTGGAACCTGTTGATCCTGTTTCCTGTCTGTTACCTGAACCCTGGACCCTGAGCCTTGTACCTGACCCGTCCCTCCTGTGATCCATCCATCCTCTCTTGTCCTGTTTATTTCCCTTCCCAGCTACTGATCTCCTGTTTATGACCCTGGCCTGGCTTGACTACGATTCTGGTACTCCCTTTTGCTACATATGCTGGTTGTGTATTATCACTGTTTGGATGTTTGGGTTGTTCACTCTGTATTGGTGGTGTGTTCACATGTATATGTATTTAAATGGAACAAATAAATAATTGTGCTATTACAGGAAAGCGGTGCAAGTGATAGCTGCCAGCATGTAACAATGTGGTTAACAGTGTAGAAATGAATAAATACTAAACACATGCAGCGCTAAAATAAATGATAGGGATGTGCGTTTACATCCTATGCATGTATAACATCATATATCGTGAATAAATAACAAAATAGTGTGTTCATAACGTATATCCTATACCAATATAAGCGGTGTGTGCAATCAGTGAGCATTTCACAGATAGCCAAAATTTAAAGAAAAAAAGTCCATTCATATGTGATAAACCATATAAACGTCCACAGAAACTGGAGGTTCATGGGCATATGAGGTGCCACATTTAATCATAAAGTAGAGGCTGGAGCCAAATATGTATAAAGATAACACTTTACACACGGATCTTCTAAAATTCCAACTCAAAGCTGTAAATGGCAGAAATGAATATCCTTACCAGAGGGGATGGACACAGTCACCATACGGTGGAGTGTCATGCGAGCTTGAGGGATCAAACGATCCCGGGGGTGTCAGGCTGGAGAAATCCTGGCGGGGAGTCCCATCCGGAGCGACCGTAGATGTCCAGGTCCACGACCGATCAAGATGTCGCTCTCAGGTTGAATGAGTTTGCAGAAGGAAACCGCTAAAACTCAAAGGGGTCCCATTCATGAAGGAAGGAAGGAACAAAAAATCTCCACATAGGGCATGAATCCGGTAAAAATTGCTTTTATAAGGTTAAATTCCTGGGTTATGTAGTTACCACTGCTGGTTTTTTCGGTGGACCCAGAGAAACTTTCAGCAGTCCTTCAGTGGCCCCGACCCATGGGTATACGTCCTCTGCAACATTTTCTTGGCTTTGCCAACTATTATCGGAAGTTTATTCGTAACTTCTCATCTCTGGTCAAGCCCCTGACTGATATGACCAGAAAGGACGGTAACCCACAAAGTTGGTCTCTGGAGTCCATTAAGGCCTTTGAGAGTCTCAAGGCTGCCTTTGTTTCTGCTCCTGTGTTGGCACATCATGATCTTACGTTACCCTTTTTATCCTTGAGGTTGATGCTTCTGAGACTGGAGTTGACACCCTTCTGTCTCAACGTCCTACCTCTGAGAGTGCTATGCATCCTTGTGGCTACTTTTCCAAGAAATTGTCACCTGCAGAATGCAATTACGAGATTGGGGACAGAGAGTTGTTAGCGATCAATTTAGCCCTTAAAAAATGGAGGCACCTCCTCGAAGGTACCACTGTGCCGGTTCTCATTCTTACTGACCATAAGAATCTCACATTCTTGTCTGAGGCTAAACACCTCTCTTCCAGAGGAGCATGATGGGCTATTTTCTTGTCAATTTTCAAATTACATTGTCTTATTCTTACCCAGTACTAAGAATGTAAGAGCTGACGCTTTGTCGCGCCAATTTTCCTCCACTTCCAAAATGGAATCGGTTCCTGTTCCTGAAATTCCTGCCAATCGTATTCTGGCTACGGTTCGCACCAGTCTCACTTCTCCTTCGGGTGACAACATTCTTGCTGCTTAGGTCCATGCTCCTACTGAGAAACCTTGTGACCGCTGCTTTGTCCCTGAGATTCTCCATACTGCCGTGCTCCAGACTTACCATTCTCCCAAGGCACCCAGGGAAGAATAAACTCTTTTGAGCCATTTCCCAACAATTCTGGTGGCCTAGTCTACGTGCTGATGTGGCCTTCTTCGTAGCTGCTCCATGTGTGTTTGTAGCTTGTTCCGTGTGTGTGCTCAGAGTAAGACACCACAACACCTTCCAGTGGGCCTCCTACAACTCATACCCAATAGAGAGAGGCCTTGGACCCACCTGTCCATGGATTACCCAACTCTCAGGACAACACAGTTATCCTTACGGCGGTTGATCAGTCCTCGAAGATGTTTCATTGCATTCCACTTAAGAAGTTGTCCATATCAAAGGAACAGCCCTCTCTTACATGGGCTACCCAAGGTCATCATCTCGTTTAGGGTTATGCAGTTTGTGTCCCGGTTCTGGTGAGCCTTTTGTGCACAGTTGGGAATTCAGCTTTCTTTCTCCTCTGTGTATCATCCGCAGTCTAATGGGGCCGCAGAAGGAGCCAACCAGTCCTTTGGAGCAGTTTCCACTTTGCTATATTTCTGACCATCATACCAAACGGTCAGACCTCTTACCTTGGGCAGAGTTTGCTCACAATAGTGCCTTGAAATCTGCTTCCCGATTGTCCCCCTTTGTGGCGAACTATGGTTTTCAACCATCCATGCTGCCTGACTCATTTGTTCCGCAGAGCATTCCTGTGTTAGAGGAGCATCTTTGTGGTCTTCATGCCACTTGGGTACAAGTCCAGGAGGTCTTGCGACATGCCAAGCTGACCAGACGCCTGCCTGCGCCTTCCTACCAGGTTGGGGACAGGGTCTGGCTGTCATCTCGCAAACTCCGACTCCGTGTTCCCTCACTGAAGTTGTCTCCTTGGTTTATTGGGCCTTTCCGTATTCTCCGCAGGATTAACGCAGTGGCTTATGCTTTAGACCTTCCTTCCAATCAATATGCGTATCTCAAATGTATCCTATGTCTCCTTATTAAAACCTTTGGTTTGCAACCGCTTCACCACTGCTTCGGTGCCACGTCCTCACCCAGTACAGATTAAGAACCATGAGGAGTATGAAGTACAGTCCATTGTTGACTCCCATAGGTTTTGTGGGTGCATACAGTACCTGGTTCATTGGAAAGGGTACGGTCCAGAGGAATGCTCTTGGGTCTCATACTCGGACTTATATGCACCTGTCCTCCTCCGTGCTTTCCATAGACGTTTTCCCCTCAAACCTGGGGGTCCTCTGAGGGGGAGGGGTCGTTAAGGAGGGGGTACTGTCAGGGCTGGGCTCAGCTCTTCTATCTCAGAGCAGGCCGCTCAGCTGTCGGTTAATTGCCAGCTCTAATCTTTCTACAGTGACTCACCTGGTGATGATATCCTGCTTGGGAGTCCTGCTGGCTACTTCAGCTGTTCGGTCCAGATCCTTTCTGTCTTCGCCTTGGTCAACACATCCAGGAACTCTCTCCTGTGTACCTGTTGAAGACTCGCTTGGCTGATGTCCCTTCTGGTTCCTGATCCTGCTTGCTGTTCCACTACACTGGTTCTCTGGTTTCCTAATTTCCTGGCCTGTCCTGAAGTACGCTGATCTCTGGCTCCCTGACGTCCTGGCTTTTCTGACTATCCGTTCCGGTTACCTAACTCTGGCTATGATTTGGCTACGTTGTTCTGTTTATCGTTTTCTATTACTATTAAACAAGTGTGATTTTAACTGCACTTCCGTCTTGGGCTGATTCATGGTTTCTGACAGGATCACACACATCCGCTGCCGAACTGACCCCCTCACAAATATTACGTAGGCTTCACCATTTTGTTAAACTATGGGTTAGGTACTATTGTAGTGAAGTCAAACCGGAGAAACAGGAGATGACTGCATTCATCCTGACCTACAGAAAGTTTTTTGTGTCTTCTGTAAATAGCCACTACCCCCAAGCAGTGATGAAGCTTGCCTCTAAGCTCCACCTTCACACATTTATCATGGTCCATTACTTTGACAAGCAACCTCACTGGCTAATATAAATGTGCAGGAGGTAGGAAGGGGCAGGCAAATATCAGCATAATGTGGACGTGTTGAAGCTTATCCTATCAGAATGGCCCAAGATTCAGCCATGACAAGAAGCTTTGGGAGGGTGTTCTAAGTATGTCCAAACACCACTAGGTGCCTGCACTTCATACTGAACCTGCAACAGATTCAACGCCATCCCCACCCTTCTTCTCCCCACTGACAGAGTCCCTTTATTCCTTTTGAATCTTTTTTGTTATTTGCTCATTGGGATTCTGGTATCAGTTTTGACCTGGGGTTTATTCTAAGCTATGTGTTGTTCATATCGGGTCTGATTTCTCAAATCTGCTATACACAAGAAGCAGAAAGATCTATATCTCTTTATAAAATATCCAAGCACAGTCATGCATAGATATTTATTTCATGCATGAACAGTTGCAATAAAAGCTGTGCATTCACTTCTTAACTAATGAGTAAATGTTCAACTTCTATCAATTACCATGGAGATGCAAAAGCTACTAATCCATCAAAATGTATCATTGTGATATATTACAAAATATCTTGTAATAGAGAAAAACCCTCCCCCACAATAAGTCCATGAAGAGGAAAGTGCTCATGTTGCCCATAGCAAACTGTTCCAGCTGTCATCATTCCAGTGCTGGTCTGAAAAGTAATAGGAATCTAACTGACTGCAATTAGAAATAAAGACTCTTCCAACTTTTCTAATAAATATTGCTGTGGAAATTGAGGTGATTCTCTGATCTTTTTCAATACTTTTTTTTCTACCTTCAGCCCATAAAGAGTGACTGATTTGCCAATTTATAGCAATCTGCATGAAGATGTGATCGCTTTAATTACAAAAACAAGATGTGCATATCTGTTTACATTAAATCTTGATGTATTTCCCAGACCACGAAAAATTAAAATGTTCTCTGGAGGATTATTGTTGCAGAGCAGATGGTGTAAACTAGGTCCACCTGTGTGTCATATCAAAAGGATGTTCGGAACATGCACAGTAAACGACATCAGTGACCAAGATTTTCCTTTTATGACAGATTCAATTACATGTGCCCAGTAGTCAATTAACACTGTTCTAAAAAAATAAAAAATGTGAATTTACAGAACAGTATGCATATTGGTCAATACCATGAAAAACTAAGTATGTTAGGTAGAATACCAACATGCACATGAGTATATCACAAGTGCCAACAAGCAAGTTTATTTTTAATTTTTATTGAGATTAACACCTTGTTTCAGTTTCAAAGTTACATAGCCTAACCCTGAGATCCATAAGCCTCTACCCCGCCTAGGCATATCTAATCATGTGATCTAAGGGCAGCATTGAGCCATACCTGAAAAAAGTTTTCCTGGAGGCACATGCACAAAAAAAATTGAAGGGAGCTATTAGAAAAGATGAAGTGAAGAAAATAGGGGGGGGGGGAGCAAAATCTAGTCCTTGGCCATAGTGACAAGGTATCGTTGTTAATTTTCAGGGAAACTAACACAAAGAATATGATTATGCATTGAGGAAAACAACTTAATTTTTTTCTTTCTATTTTTAGGAATGGCCTTTTTTGATTATTTAATGCGGTTGTAAACCGCAGATGTTGCAAAAAAGAAATAATAAACCTGCAAGGCAATGGCATAATGTGCTACTCACCTTGGAACGAAGCCCTCCAGCGCTGCAATGTCACCGCTGAGAGGGCTGACTTGTCCCCCCAGTCTTTTTTCCATTTATCAAAATTAAAATAAGATTGCAATATCCAAACATTATATAGATTTGAAGGAGATTTTAAATGAAACAAACTTAAAAAGAGGGTGAAGATTTGCTTTAAGCACATTGTCAGCTACTAGCAACATGCAATGAGCTTTCAAAGCTAAAGCAGGCCATACATGGTCGAATTTCGAACAAATTTTCTTTTCAAAATCAGAAAGTTAATTTTTTTACTTTCGAAATTCAAAACCGTGTATGGCCGGCATAAGACTGAAAAGAAGAGTGTCTATTTTGGCCTTAATAATCAAGTATTCGTTTAGTTTCATTCATATACTAGAAAATATTATGCTAGGTGTAACTATGTACATTCATTAACACCCAAAAGGCCCTCGTTTTCAAAATAATTAATTATTAATGGCTAACATATAAACTAAAATAGTGTTCAGTAAAATACAAACTTGAATGGCAGTGTCTAGGTCAATATTAGTAGTGACTTCTTTCACCATGGTAAATTACACTCATTGATATTAAGTAACTTCACTGACTTTAGTGAAGTTACTTAAGAGAGAAAGGCATTACGAATTCCACTTTCTCTCTACAGCACTAATGCATCTATCTAATGGCAAATGATATGATTAAAATTGTGGAAATCCTCCTTCAGTCTAACTTGTTAATACTTTTGCTGCTGTGGTCTTTTCACTTAAGCACAAGTCAAGGGTTACAACATTCTAATCAGAAGATATTAGGTATACATTATAAGGATGTCTGCAGTCATACACTTGCCAAGATATTTGATTTCTACTTTTACTGCTTCACGCAGGGTTTGAAGCTTATAGTAGGAAGAGAAGGAGGCTGAGGCAAAATAATGTTCATGCAACTGTCTGTTTTTATTTTTATCTGATAACAGCTAAAAGGGGCAAACTATACTAAATGCAAAGACTAAAATATATGCTCATCTCCCTCCGGTGGTCTAAAAGCTTGCTTAAAGCCAGAAAAGCAGAGGAGATTAAAGGCAAGAATATACCTGCTTTGTTTTAGTTGCCATACCTTTATAGTCGGTATCCTCTAGCTGGCTATACACTAGTAGATTTTTGTACAAACATTTTGTATGAAAATTCTTTGTACCTTCAATGACTGGATGAATGATGTTCAAAAGTTCTTTAAAGTCTCATTTGCTTTTAACATTCACTTTGAAGATTATCTCACTTGGTTTACATGTAATTGGAAGATAACATATATACTATACACAGTATATAAAATTATTTCCAATCTCCTTAATACTGAATGAATTACATAATAGATGTACAACAAAAGAACTTCTCCTCATATGTCCAACACGTTTCGAGGCTTGCTCTTCTTCAGGGAAAATCAGATGGACCTTATTTATAAAAGGTAAAACAAAGATAAAATATACCAGCCATAAACATTCTAACAGTTACATAGTTAGTCAGGTTGAAAAAAGACACAAGTCAATCCAGTTCAACCTTAAAAACAATAAATAAATAAAATAAAAAATATTGTACAATCCAATATACCCAATTGTATACCCTCAGTTGATCCAGAGGAAGGCAAAAAACCCCAGCAGAGCATGCTCCAATTTGCTACAGCAGGGGAAAAAATTCCTTCCTGATCCCCCAAGCCAGTTATATTAAATGCCCTGTACACACGGTCGGACATTGATCGGACATTCCGACAACAAAATCCATGGATTTTTTCTGATGGATAATGGCTCAAACTTGTCTTGCATACACACGGTCACACAAAGTTGTCGGAAAATCCAATCGTTCTGAACGTGGTGACGTAAAACACGTATGTCGGGACTATAAACGGGGCAGTAGCCAATAGCTTTCGTCTCTTAATTTATTCTGAGCATGCGTAGCACTTTGTGCGTCGGATTTGTGTACACATGATCGGAATTTCCGACAACGGATTTTGTTGTGGGAAAATTTTATAGCAAGCTCTCAAACTTTGTGTGTCGGAAATTCCTATGGAAAATGTGTGATGGAGCCTACACACGGTCGGAATTTCTGACAACAAGGTCCTATCACACATTTTCCATCGGAAAATCCTATTGTGTGTACAGGACATTACACATTAGTACAGAGTCCGTGAGAAGGCTACCTACACTGTATTATATAAAACCTGTAAATTGAGTCACATTTTTCAAGAGGAACATGGCCTATTAAAACCAAGGATAGTCTTTGCATTCCGCACCCTCTAGAGGTTCGTGTGAAAAAAGAAAAAGAAATCCTTCAAAATGTTTTTTTTGTAATAAATACTCCAAAAACCACATACCTTAAGTCGGATTCATATTGGGCTTCTCCGACTAATCACCACCAACACCCCCCCAGGGTCAGCAATGTCAGCCAGCACAGAGGGCCCATTTTTGTATCTAAAAACAAGAAAGGGAGGTCTTCCCCAGCGACCGTGCCCCCATAGTGGAGTGGTCTGCCAACCAAACTGCCTCTTATACAGCATCCATTAAATAAGAGGTTCTGAAGGGTCCTCCTGTGTATCCCTGGCCGCAGGTGCACATTAGCAGAGCTAAATTGGCTGCAGTGATGTCACATGCATGGTTGGTGATGGCACATTAGGGCCATCCTAAGAGCCAATGCACTCCAATGTCCGCAAATGGATAAGTGGATAAATCCATGCATGGGGACACCCCCCCCCCCCCCACACACACACACACACACACACCAAACAGCTTCAGGGGCACTCTGAGAGATCCACACTGCCAGCAGGACATCACCACATCTCCCCAACCCCCTAGCAATTTGGGGGAGAAAAGTCATTTTTTAAACAAAAACTCCATAAACTGTTAGAAATTTGTTTGAGAAAAATGTCCACCCTGCTTTTTCTAATTTTTCAAACACTACGGTCGAAAACAAACATTGATTTGACCCCCACAATCTTTCTTATGATGAGAAATTTCAAAGTTCTACTAGTGTATAGCCAGCTTAAAGTGTTTTACCCTACATATTGATGTGTGTGTTCACTTATGTGTATTTTATAAATCATGCACTTCTTCCATCTGAAGTACCTGGTTGATCACCTTTCTTCTTTGTTTTACATGGACAACACAAAACACAGAAGCTGGCCTGTTCTCGTGGTCAGTCATCATTTTTTGCTGACTGTTCAGAGGTACAGCACACTGTGCAGATACGCAGCCTGCCTGTATTGGGTAGTTTGTTCAGCCTCAATGGCCCCCAACCAATCACAGCCTGCCTCTGGCACACTCCTCCTCCCAATCACAACCTGCCTCTTGAAAATGCACCCTGCTCAAACACTGCAGATGCTTCAGGCTGAACAGACTATGGAATATAAGCACGCTGTGTGTCTGTAATGTGTCCTGTAACCCCGTCCCCCACTATCAGGAAGAAGAGATGCATGGTCACATGACTGAACTCTGAATCTTGTAAGAAAGATCATTTTTGAAACTAAGCAAAACCAGTCATGGAACCTGCATTGTTATAACTGTATTGGAAAGCGTCTGTAACGTTGCATGTTCACAACTACTTTAAGAGTATTTGGAAAATATATCGTTCTCCAATCACAGGTCTACAGGTAAAAGTGTATGTATAGCCAAAACTGTAGTTTTTAGTCTTGAATACATTGCGAGAGTGTTATAACATTTGTCAAGCATTTATTGCTGTGTTCAGCTCAGGAGAGTGACCCTTTCTATTTGTTCCAGAGACAGTTGTCAAGGACAGAAAATGATGGTTGTCGCCAGATCAAGAGATAAATGGAAATCTTTGATTGACAAAGAACTAGGAGAGGATTTTCCCCTGCTCTGGAGAGATTTCCTTGTACTTCCTGTTGAGCCTTCAGCATAGGAAGTGAAAGCAAATTTTCCCAAAGGGACATGGACCAGAAAAAATAAACTAGCAGGGGTTTTAATCCGTCCCTGTTTTTTCCAGAACTAAAAGAAAAAAATGGTCTATATATACTATTTAGGTGGCTGAAGGGTTGTTGTTGAGGTAGGATACAGAAAGAAAATGTATCCCAGTGTTGTGGAAACCTTGGTGGCAATTAACTGGATCTTAAATGATTCCAAAAAGGGTGAGGTACAAAGCACTGGAATGCATACTAATAATGGTGTTGATCAAACACTAATATACTCACTCACATACATAGGGTCTGCAGACTTATGTCTTCACCACTAATTTGAATGCTGTATCATACACCAGAGAATAACAATCTTGGTTACACTGAGGACAATAATAAATTTACAACCTAGTTCATGGCCTGAAGACTGCTTTTTTCAGATTTTAGAACTTCACTGTAACACAACACTTTGTTGTTGTGAAGTGGATTACTCATTCGCCTAGTCCCATAAGAGTACCACTGGTCATTAAGTTTGAGATATAGTTCATGCAGCTAATTGGTGACAACAAAGTACAAAATCTCCATACAAAATGAGCTTGATGAAGATTAGCCCAATTCAAAATGGCAACAAATGCTGCTATTGTTCTTCTTTCCCAGCTGTATTTGTTGCTAGAAACAGATCATTGTTTTTCTTTAAAGCAAAATCTTGGATTTAGAGTTATATCCAAACTCTGAACCAGCAAAAATTGCATTAAAGCATTATTTTAAAAAAGACACTTGTTTATGTTAGTAAAGTGTACCTAAAGCCATTTTGTAATACATTTGGGAAGGGCTAGAAACCATTATCAGATGTTTAATGCTGTCTGTTTCTCCGCTGGGGAGCTTTATCTTCCCTGTGTGTCCTGATGACTATTGTCCCTGGGACTAAAAGTGAGAGAAAATCCAAACTTTTGAGCTGTCGCTGGAACAAGAAAAACAAATGGCAACTGTACCATACTCTACTGAAAAGAATATGCTTTAAATTCTGCTGCATAAATGTTAGCCGATTAAAAATGCTAAAACAAACCACAACACAATTAGGCAATGTATTGCTAGAATTGGCATCCATTTATAATTATTAGAATGATTCCCCAAGTTGATTGGTAAAGTAAAACAATCTGATTGGCTTATATGACATCAGGATGCAATCTTTTATGACCATGGGGAGGATAAATTGGCAGCTGCATTACTTATTGGTTTTGTTTGTGTTTTACAGATTGGCATTTCTAAAATGTATTAGAAAAAAATACATGATGTGACAAAGATCATCTATTCTTTATTTGGAGCAAATTGCTTTGAAGGAATGCTGGGTATCTGACATCAGTAATAGATCCTTTAAAGAGGAGGTCCACCCACCCCTGCAAAAATTAAAAGCCAGCAGCTACACATACTGCAGCTACTGACTTTTAATAATAGGACACTTACCTCTCCTACTGGCCCGGGGGAAGGAGGAGGGAGGATGAGGGAGCAGAGCCGCTGACATAATTCGCCACGGCCCGGTCTTCTGGAAGTGGGGACAGGATATCTGTCAAAGACAGGTATCCCCTCCCTCCGCAAGGTGCCAAATTAGGGGGGGGGAGACAAATGAGCGGAAGTTCCACTTTTTCCACAGGAGTAAATTGCGAGGTAGTGTCTTCATGGATCGGAACTTGTTTTTCCAGCACATCCTACAGATGCTTGATGGATTGGGATCAGGAAAATTTGGAAAGCAAGTCAACACCCTAAACCCATTGTTGTGTTCCTCAAACAATTCTTGAACCGTTTTTGCAGTGTGGCAGGACTGAAAGAGGCCACTGCCATCAGGAAATACTGTTTATGTGAAGAAGTGTACTTGGTCAGCATCAATGTTTAGGTAGGTGGTGCATGTCAAATTTAACATCCACATGAATGGCAGGACCCATGCTTTCCCATCAGAACACTTCCCAAAGCATCACACTGCCCCTGCCAGTTTACCTTCCTCTCATACTACATGCTGGTGCCTTCTTCCATTACTCCGTGCTCATGTGCCCGTTGTAGGCACTTTTGGTGGTGGACGTGTCAGCATGGGCACCCTGACTGGTCTGCAGCTATGAAGCCCCATACAAAACACATTACAATGACCATTTTTCTGCTTTCAACGCATCAACTTCAGGGAAAATATGTTTACTTGCTGCCTGATAAATGTATATCTAATTGACTTTTAGATGCCATTGTAATGAGATAATCAATGTTTTTCTTTTTACCTGTCAGTAATCTTAATGTTATTGCTGATCTGTGTATACACAGTATCTCACAAAAGTGAGTACACCCCTCACAGTTTTATAAATATTCAAAATAACTCAACACACAGCCATTAATGTCTAAACCGCTAGCAACAAAAGTGAGTACACCCTAAGTGAAAATGTCCAAATTGGGCCAACAGTGTCAATATATTGAGTGGCCACCATTATTGAACTTCCGTTCAAGTTCATTTTAGATAGGTAAGCTATCTGTTGCATGGCCTGGAAATGTTCCTATAAAAATAAACAAAAATATAAATGAAATATAATAATTAATTAGAAAATATTAAAAAGAAACCCTGTGTCTGTCTGAAACCTGCTTTTCAACTTTGTTTACAGAAAGTGTATTGACATCATGGCATTTCAGTACATAGTCTTGGGCTAAGCTGTTGTGGCTCTGTCCAGCATTTTCCTGCAGAATCAGATCACTGGTAGAGTGATCTTGTGCTGGCTGATTTTTGCCATCAGTAGATCATTTGAAGTGTATTGCTGTACAGCTGCATGAGGGGTCTGTAGCTAGTCTTCACTGAAAAGATCCAGAGCCCTCATAAAGAGAACTTTTTTTTTTTTTTAGTGTAAAAAAAGAAAAAAAAATGTTTAAGTCTCCATAGTGTTTTTTTTGGGCCCTCACCAACTCAGCTTGATCTTAAAGCGTAACTTTATCCATAACAACAAGAAATAATGTTCTTTAGCAAGGAACATACATTCCAAATGAATAATTGTGCTACCAAAATTAGTGTGTGCTGTAAAGTGCATTGCTCCTGTTTCTTCTTTTTTTTTCTTTTTTTTTTTTTTTTTTTTTACTGAAGCCCAGAGCCCCTAAACAGCAGTAAATCATAAAGTGGAACTAATACCATCAATTTAATATTTAAAAAAAAACAGTTACATTCCTGGAATTGCTAACTGTCACATTTGCTTGTATCCTCAACCAAACTGTCAAACCATCAAATGTTTTGTTTCATAACTGATCACATGTGCAGCACCATGGCAGTTGCAGATCAAATAGAAGCAGCTTCCTTGGCTGTAAAGGATAGGGCTTAGTTCCACTTTAAGGCTGTCAGCAGCTTGGCCTCTACAAATTCAGTAGTACCTACAAATAGAGAGCAACTAAGCATGTGTAGAGTAGGGTGAGATTGTGTATTACGGATTTTAAACAGTAATGGCACTTATTTTTAAAGTTTTGCTACTAATTTATGCAAATACGTTACTCCCCTCCCGCGAGTGGGGACACGATCGCGCCCCCCCCCCCGGTGCCCGGGGCGGTCGGCATCATTCCAGGAGTGATCCGTCCTGAGGGGGAGGCCACTGATACATGGCCTCTCCCTCACAATCACTCCTGATGAATGAGAAGCTTCCTCTACTTCTGAAACTGTAGACAGAGGAAGTGATGTCATCTCTCCTCGTGAAGCCTTTTTGTTCCGGCGCCCGAGGAGAGAAGACATCCCTGTGAGTTACACAAACAGCACACTAACACCAGTACACATAGGCACACAAATCACCCCCCAATCACCCTCCCCTGCACCCCCTGTGACCCCCTGTCACAGTGACACCAATAGCAGCTTTAATTTTTTTTACTGATCACTGCATTAGTGTAATTTTGTGACTGTTATAAGTGTTAGGGCTGTTAGTGGTAGGTAGGGATGAGCCGAACACCCCCCCCCGGTTCGGTTCGCATCAGAACATGCGAACAGGCACAAAATGTGTTCGAACACGCGAACACCGTTAAAGTCTATGGGACACAAACATGAATAATTAAAAGTGCTCATTTTAAAGGCTTATATGCAAGTTATTGTCATAAAAAGTGTTTGGGGACCTGGGTCCTGCCCCAGGGGACATGTATCAATGCAAAAAGAAGTTTTAAAAACGGCCGTTTTTTTCGGGAGCAGTGATTTTAATAATGCTTAAAGTGAAACAATGAAAGTGTAATATTCCTATAAATTTCGTACCTGGGGGGTGTTTATAGTATGCCTGTAAAGGGGCACATGTTTCCCGTGTTTAGAACAGTCTGACAGCAAAATGACATTTCAAAGGAAAAAAAGTCATCTAAAACTACTCGCGGCCATAATGAATTGTCGGTCCGACAATACACATAAAAGTTCATTGATAAAAGCGGCATGGGGATTCCCCACAAGGGAACCTCGAACCAAAATTTAAAAAAAAAAAATGGCGTGGGGGTCCCCGTAAACTCCATACCAGGCCCTTCGGGTCTGGTATGGATATTAAGGGGAACCCCATGCCAAAATTAAAAAAAAAATGGTGTGGGGGTCCCCCTCAAAATTCATACCAGACCCATCAGGTCTGGTATGGATTTTAAGGGGAGCCCCATGTCAAATTTAAAAAAAAATGGTGTGGGGTCCCCCCAAAAATCCATACCAGACCCTTATCCGAGCACGCCCTTATCACACCGATCAGATGCTTTGAGGGCAGAGGCGAGATCTAGGGTCTAATAGACCCCATTTTTTTCAAAAAAGAGTACCTTTCACTACCTATTGCTATCATAGGGGATATGTACATTCCCTGAGATAACAATAAAAATTAAAAAAAATAAAAAATGAAAAAGGAACAGTTTAGAAAAAAAAAGGACCCCTGTCCCCCCCTGCTCTCGTGCAAAGGCGAACGCAAGCGTCGGTCTGGCGTCATATGTAAACAGCAATTGCACCATGCATGTGAGGTATCACCGCGAAGGTCAGATCGAGGGCAGTAATTTTAGCAGTGGACCTCCTCTGCAAATCTAAAGTGGTAACTTGTAAAGCCTTTTAAAAATGTATATAGTTTGTCGCCGCTGCACGTTTGTGCGCAATTTTAAAGCATGTCGTGTTTGGTATCCATGTACTCGGCCTAAGATCTTTTTTATTTCATCAAACATTTGGGCAATATAGTGTGTTTTAGTGCATTAAAATTTTTAAAAAGTGTGTTTTTTCCAAAAAAAATGCATTTGAAAAATCGCTGCGCAAATACTGTGTGAAAAAAATGCAACACCCACCATTTTATTCTGTAGGGCCTTTGCTTAAAAAATATATAATGTTTGGGGGTTCAAAGTAATTTTCTTGCAAAAAACAAAAATATTTTGTCATGTAAACAAAAAGTGTCAGAAATGTATTAGAAGAGTGGGTGATGTGTGACATAAGCTTCTAAATGTTGTGCATAAAATGCCAGGACCGTTCAAACTCCCCCAAATGACCCAATTTTGGAAAGTAGACACCCCAAGCTACTTGCTGAGAGGCATGTCGAGTCCATGGAATATTTTATATTTTGACACAAGTTGCAGGAAAAAGACCATTTTTTTTTGTTTTGCACTAAGTTGTCACTAAATGATATATTGCTCAAACATGCCATGGGCATATGTGGAATTACACCCCAAAATACATTCTGCTGCTTCTCCTGAGTATGGGGATACCACACGTGTGAGAATTTTTTGGGAGCCTAGCCACGTACAGGACCCCAAAGACCAATCACCGCCTTCAGGCTTTCTAAAAGAATGGTGATTTTACTTCCTCACTACCCATCACAGTTATGGAGGCCATGAAATGTCAAGATAGCACAACCCCCCCCCCCCAATTACCCCATTTTGGAAAGAAGACACTTCAAGCTATTTGCTGAGACGCATGTTAAGTCCATGGAATATTTAATATTTTGCCACAAGCTTCTGGAAATTTTTTTTCTTTTTTCTTTTTTTTTTTACAGAAAGTTGTCACTAAATGATATATTGCTCAAACATGCCATGGGCATATGTGAGATTTCACCCCAAAATACATTCTGTTGCTTCTCCTGAGTACGGGGATACCACGTGTGAGACTTTTTGGGAGCTTAGCCGTGTACAAGACCCCGAAAACCTTTCTAAGGGTATACATTTTTGATTTCACTCCTCACTGCCTATCACAGTTTCGGAGGCCATGGAATGCCAAGATGGCACAGCCCCCCACCCCCCCCAAATGACCCCATTTTGGAAAGTAGACACTCCAAGCTATTTGCTAAGAGGTATGGTGAGTATTTTGCAGATCTCGCTTTTTGTCACAAAAAAAAAAAAAAAAATAATTTTTGCTTTCCTTTCTTCATTTTAAAAAACAAATGAGAGCTGCAAAATACTCACCATGTCTCTCAGCAAATAGCTTGGGGTGTCTACTTTCCAAAATGGGGTCATTGGGGGGGGGGGGGGGGGGTTGTGCTATCTTGGCATTTTATGGCCTTCGAAACTGTGACAGGTAGTGAGGAGTGAATCAAAAATTTATACCCTAATACCCCGTACACGCGTTCAGGCATTCCGACAACAAAATCCATGGATTTTTTCCAACGGATGTTGGCATAAACTTGTCTTGCATACACACGGTCACACAAATGTTGTCGGAAGTTCTGAACGTCAAGAACGCGGTGACATACAACACGTATGATGAGCCGAGAAAAAGGAAGTTCAATAGCCAGTGCAGCTCTTCTGTTTGATTCCGAGCATGCGTGGAACTTTGTGTGTCGGAATTGTGTACACGTGATCGGAATTTATGACAATGGATTTTGTTGTCGGAAAATTTGAGTTCCAGATCTCAAATTTTGTGTGATGGAAATTCCAATGGAAAATGTCCGATGGAGCCTACACACGGTCCGAATTTCCGACAACAAGCTCCCATCGAACATTTCCCGCCAGGAAATCCGACCGTGTGTACGGGGCATTAGAAATACTTATGTGGCTAGGCTCCTAAAAAGTCCCACATATGTGGTATCCCTGTACTCAGGAGAAGCAGCAGAATGTATTTTGGGGTGTAATTCCACATATAACCATGGCATGTGTGAGCAATATATCATTTAGTGACAACTTTTTGTAAATTTTTTTTTTTTTGTCATTTTGTAATCACTTGGGACAAAAAAAAAAGAAATATTAAATGGGCTCAACATGCCTCTCAGCAATTTCCTTGTCTACTTTCCAAAATGGGGTCATTTGGGGGCGGTTTGTACTGCCCTGCCATTTTAGCAACTCAAGAAATGACATAGGCAGTCATAAACTAAAAGCTGTGTAAATTCCAGAAAATGTACCCTAGTTTGTAGACGCTATAACTTTTGCGCAAGCCAATAAATTTACACCTATTTACTTTTTTTTTCATGTGGTTGAATACATTTTGGCCTAAATGTATGACTAAAATTGAGTTCATTGGATTTTTCTTATAACAAAAAGTAGAAAATATTATTTTTTTCAAAATTTTCGGTCTTTTTCCGTTTATATCGTAAAAAATAAAAAATGCAGAGGCAATCAAATAATATTAAAAGAAAGCTGGGTACAACATTGCATGACCGCACAATTACCAGTTAAAGCAATGCAGTGTCAAATTGTAAAAAGTCCTCTGGTCTTTAGGCAGCCAAATGGTCCGGGGCTGAAGTGGTTAAAAATAAACTATGTTGCACTGTCCCCTTTAACCACTTCAGCCCTGGAAGAATTTACCCCCTTCCTGACCAGAGCACTTTTTGTGATTCGGCACTGTGACGCTTTAACTGACAATTGCGCTGTCGTGTGATGTTGCACCCAAACAAAATTGACGTCCTTTTTTTCACACAAATAGAGCTTTCTTTTGGTGGTACTTGATCGCCTCTACGGTTTTTATTTTTAAGCAAAAAAAGAGCGACAATTTTGAAAAAAACACAATATTTTTTAAAAAAGAGCACATTTTTTCTCAGTTTAGGCTGATATGTATTCTTCTACATATTTTTGGTAAAAAAAAAAAAAAAAAAAATCACAATAAGCGTATATTGATTGGTTTGCGCAAAAGTTATAGTGTCTACAAAATAGGGGATAGTTTTATGGCATTTTTATTATTAATTTTTTTTACTAGTAATGGTGACGATCTGCGATTTTTATCGTGACTGCGACATTATGGCATTGATTACTGTAAAAATGCCACTGGCAGTGAAGGGGTTTACAGTAGGGGGCGATTGAGGCATTAACTGTGTTCCCTGGGAGGTGATTCTAACTGAAGGGGGAGGAGACTGACTAGAGGAAGTGACGGGTCGTGGTTCCCAGCTAATAGGAACACACTATCTGTCATTCCTCTCAGAACAGAACAGGAATTTGTGTGCTTACACACACATCTATTCTGTCACTCGTGCTTGCGATCGCTCGTGGCCAGCGGTCATTGCAACCGTCAGCCACGAGCATCGGCACCCCCACTGTGCAGCGGGCGCACAGGCCTGCTATCCCGACCCCACGAGCCGACGTATAGCTACGACAGCTCGCGCAGGGGAGCCAGGCTGCCGCAGTATAACTGCGGCAGCTGGTGGTGAAGCCGTTAAAGCAAATATCTCATATTAATGCAATAATAGTGCATTACGAAACTCCATGTGAAAAACCCATAAAAGTGAACAAGTAATCAAGTGAAACAAAATATTGTGAAAAATCAGGAGCGAAAACCCTTCATTGATATCACAAGAAATAGTCCGTAAAAATCAGCAAAAAATTTGAAGAGAAAAACACTGCTTTTGTGTGTCTTTATACAATGCAGAATACTTTAGTATTTAGCTACCGCTTCCGTGTTCAACATCAGAAACTTAGACCTCTAACTTAGGAAGTCTCACAGAGCTTCAACAATATCAAGGTGCTTCCAACAGTAGACCGGATAAAACCTATGGCGTTTAAAATCTTAGTCACATCAGATCGTATCCATTATGAAAGAGAGAACAAAAGGGACTTCATAGTGTAGCAATAAAATAACACTATTTATTTATAAAAGAAATGTACTCAAATACATTCTATTTAATATATAGAAGGTTATAGAAATGCCAAAGAAGCAGGCTCCTTGATAGCTGCAATGTCGGACAGCCGTGGAGACTCCCCCTTCATTAAACCTAACAAGCAAAACAATGTAAAACAACATCAATAGATAGATCTAAATGTGTAGTTCTCTGTACTAAAAAGAGTAATGCCATGTACACACGAGCAGACTTTTCGACCGGACTGGTCCGACGGGACGAATCCGTCGGACAATCTGACCGTGTGTGGGCTTCATCGGACCTGCAGCGGACTTTTTCGGTCGAAAATCAGACGAACTTCAGATTTGGAACATGTTTCAAATCTTTCCGATGGACTCAAGTCCGGTCGAAAAATCCGCTCCTCTGTATGCTAGTCTGACAGACGAAAACCGACGCTAGGGCAGCTATTGGCTACTGGCTATCAACTTCCTTATTTTAGTCCGGTCATACATCATCACGTACGAATCCGTCGGACTTTGGTGTGATCGTGTGTAGGCAAGTCCGTTCATTCGAAAGTCCTTTGGAAGTCCGTCAAAAATCCGTCGGAAAGACAGTTGGACCGAAAAGTCCGCCCGTGTGTACACGGCATATTAGACAGAAAAAACATAAGCTGGAAGAGCGAAAAAAACTAAAAGTAATCTCATCTGGAGCAAGTTAATTTTCATTACAGATTGTTATTGTATAACCTTTATATTAGAAATAGATGCATGTAGATGCATGTAAAGATAAGAACAACAATAAAGCAAAAGTAAATAAAATCAACATATATAAATCACATGTAATAAAAACCATTTCATTCTGAGGACACCGCACAAATGACATCACACTAATCTGAAATAATTCTAGTGACCCTAGTGATCAAATACTATATTACAATATCATAAATAAGAAGAGATTTAACACATATACATATATATATATATATATATATATATATATATATATATATGTATATACACACACACACACACACATACACACACTTTATTGTCAAAAGTATTGGGATGCCTACCTTTACCCGCACATGAACTTTAATAGCATCCCAGTCTTAGTCTGTAGGGTTCAATATTGCGTTGTCCCACCCCTTGCAGCTATAACAGCTTCAACTCTTCTGGGAAGGTTGTTCACAAGATTTAGGAGTGTGTCTATGGGAATGTTTGACCATTCTTCCAGAAGCGCGTTTGTGAGGTCAGGTACTGATGTTGAACGAGTAGGCCTGGCTCGCAGTCTCCACTCTAATTTATCCCAAAGGTGTTCTATCGGGTTGAGGACAGGACTAGGGATGGGCTGAATGGACTCCTGTTCGTTTCGCACCAGAACATTCGAACACAGGGAGAGTTCGGACACGTATAAAGAACCCCATTAAAGTCAATGCGACCGGAACGTCAAAAATTGAAAGTGCCCATTTTGAAGGCTTATATGCAAGTAATGGGGCATACAATGGATATAGAGGTCCAGGTCCTGCCCTGGGGGATATGTATCAATAAAAAAAAAGTTTGTGAAAAACTTCATTTTTAAATGAGCAGTGATTTTTTTTTATTTTTAAAGTGAAAGCATAAAAATGAAAAATTCCTTCCAATTTAGTGCCTGGGGAGTCCCCTTAGTCTACCTGTCTGTCTGTACCATGTCTAGAATCTGCTGCAGCAATAATTGCATTTATAAAGCCAAAAAAAAAAAGACATTTTCCCTGCAAGCTGCCTTTATTTTGCTCAGCAACAGCTGGGGAGCCAGTATGTATGATGAGGCCACAATGTAGTGCACTGGGAACAAGATTAGAGATTTTTTGGATGCATTCTGGTGTCACTTTGACTTTGGATAGAAGTAACGGGTGCGTAAAAATTGGTCTTTGGGTGTCAGCAGCGCCTTCCCACCGTAACCCTATAGAGATAATCTTGATGAAAGCAAGAATTGGCCTTGCTGTAAAAAAATTGCAATGATGTACACCTGTCAAACAGGTGCAGAAAAATTACTCTTTGGGTGTCGAGGGCACCTTCCCACCGTAACCCTATAGAGGTACTCTTGATGAAAGCAAGAATTGGCCCTGCTGTAAAAAATTGCAATGATATGCACCTGTCAAACAGGTGCAGAAAAACTGGTCTTTGGGTGTCGGTGGTGCCTTCCCATTGTAACCCTATAGAGGTACTCTTGATGAAGGCAAAAAAAATTGCAATGATATGCACCTGTCAAACAGGTGCTGAAAAATTGGTCTTTGGGTGTTAATTATGCCCATGAAACTTATACCAAAAACATTCTTCCAGATGAAATGATTGAACACCCTCAAAGCTAGGCAGCATCAAAGTCCTGCAGAGATTCCACATCCCAAAAAGACTTAATCAGTGACATCGGCATCAGGGGCTTCATAGCTGGTAGTCCACGGAGTCTGTGGACAGACGCGTTCTATGATTAGTAACCTCCTGCAGCACTGAATGCTTGTTCTGAAAGCACGCTGGATGCAGGGCAGCCCAATAGCATACTGGGCAAGTTCTGGCCAGTGGTCTGTTCTCATGATCCAGTAAGTCAGTGGATCGTCAGCTGGAAAGCTCTCCATCTCTGTTTTGGCCCCGAGGTAATCATCCACCATGTGATACAGACATTGCCGATGGGATGTGGAAGCTGACAGCCCTGGGTGGCGAGGACTAAAAAATTCCGAAATGCCTCACTTAGGCGGACGCCCTCTCCAACGCTCCTCTCTTGACCAACAGAAGACTCAAAACTAAGTTTTCTACGACATTGTAACCTACTGGAGTCAGGAAAAATGCTCAATAAAATCCTCTTTAACATGTCCTCAAGAGATTTTATCTTCTGCACTCTGTGGGGACGGGATGAGTTCTGAGACCTTCCCCTTAAAATGGTGGTCAAGGAGGGTTATCATCCTACTCCTTTATGCCCTGTATTCTTTGGTCCTTTAGCAGGCTTTGAAGCAAGAGGTTGCCCATGCACCTCAAATTTGCTGAGGCTTGAGAAGCAGACTCCTCGGGGTCACTCAGGATAACAGCATCTGGAACTTCCTCTTCCCAGCCACATACTACTCCCAAGGGTCCTGGGGTTGAAAAGCCATCGCTTATAGATTGACGCATGTCTTCCTCTTCGTTGAAGCCTATGAAAGTGCCAGAATCCTCTTCCTCATCCTCCTCCCCTCTCTCCTCTTGTGTGTTCTGTGACATAGGAATGATGGTATCTGAATAAAGTGGGCCTTGAGAGGAAAGGAAGTCCTCCTCTTCCTCCTGCTGCTCTGCCTCCAGTGCCCTGTCCATAATGCCACGCAAAGTCTGCTCCAGCAGGAACACAACAGGGATTGTGTCACTGATGCATGCACTGTCACTGCACACCATCCTTGTGCCCTCCTCAAAAGGTGACAATACAGTGCATGCATCCTTAATGATCAGCCATTGGCGTGGGGAAAAAAAGTTGAGGCGGCCTGAGCCTGTCGTCGTGCCGTATTGGCACGGGTAATCATTGACGGCCCTCTGCTGCATGTATAGCTGCTGCAGCATTCACAAGGTTGAATTGCACCTGGTGGGCATGTCACAAATCAGGCGGTTTATGGGCAGGTGGAATTCCCGCTGAATTTCAGCCAACCAAGCACTGGCTGTGTATGACTGCCTGAAATGGCTACAGACTCTTCTGGCCTGCTTTAGTACATCTTGCAACCCTGGGTACGTACTTAGGAAACGCTGCACCACCAAACTGAGGACATGTGCCAGGCATGGCACATGTGTCAACTTTCCCTGTCTAAGGGCAGACAAGAGGTTTGAGTCATTATTGGATTATTCCTTGCTCCAGCTGGTGTGTTGTGAACCACCTCTGGGCCTGTCCCTGCAGAGCTGAAAGAATTTATGCTCCTGTCCCCTAAACACACCAGCTGAAGCACGGCATGGCAACTTTTAGCCTGACTCTGGGAATAGCCCTTTAAACATTTAGGGGGTACCTGATGTTCATAGGACAATTCTGAAGAGGAGGGCATGGAGGTGTGAAGGAGGAGGAGGAGGGGGTAGAGCTCACAGGTCTGCATCATCACACCAGCTGTATGGAGACATGGGGGCACAACAAGTTGTACTGAGCCCTGTCCTGCATCCTTTCGAGTTGCAAGCAGCGTTACCCAGTGTGCTGTGAACAAAATATATCGTCCCTGCCCATGCTTGCTGGACCACGTGTCAGCAGTAAGGTGGATTTTATGGCTGACTGCCTTGCCCAACGATGCCAGAACATTCCCTTCCACGTGATGGTAGAGAGATGGAACGTCCCTACGTGAAAAGTAGTAGCGACTGGGAACCTGCCATTGTGGTACAGCACATTGCACATTGTGCGAATTCATGGAAGGGGGCAGAATCCACCAGGCTGAAAGGCAGAAGTTGGGGAGCCAACAGCTTTGACAAGCTTGCATTCAGACGCTGGGCATGTGGGTGACAGGGACTGCATTTTTTTTTTCCTCTGCAGCAGATGGGGCAGAGAATTTTGCCGGCTACAGTCTACAGCTGTTGGTGTACTGCTGGCAGATTTGCTGTTAGGACCTGGGACACCCTGTGCTATACCATCATCCCTGTCAGTGGAGGCTGCTGAGAGGTAATGACTGGGTATCATAGGAGCAGACTGAAGTGGGTAAGGAGAAGGAGGGACAGATTTGTGCCCCTTTTGTGTGGCTTTTAGGTGCTCTTGCCAACAGGCTGAGTGGTTGGACGTTAAATGCCTTGTTAAGCACATGGTACCCAAATGGTTGGGGTTTTTGCCACGTTTGATCTGCCTCAGACACAGTTTGCATATCGCAACAGTGCGATCTGCTACAGATATGCTGAAAAAGGCCCAGACAGCTGAGCTTTCGGGAGTTGGCCAGGAGATAAAAGCTGCAGAATGTGATGGAATAGGGTTGCTGCTCTCTACTCTTTCTTGATGTCGGCCTCCTTGGGGTTGTGCCGCCTCACCTTCAGTTTCCTCCTCTGCTCTATCTGGCACACAAGTCGCATCAGTGACATCATCATCATCTCCATCTTCATCATTACCACTGCAGACAACTTGGCAATACTCTGCGGCTTGGGGAACATGAATGCCAATTTGTCTACCAGTGTTCCTCCCTCTCTATAGGCTCATGTTCCTGTCATCCTCAACCTCAGAACCAACATCTGAATCCAGTCATGGCTGGGCATCATCAAGGAGCAAGTTTCTGAAGCTGTGATCAAATAACTCAGCTGACTCCTCAATGGCTGATGTTGGGGCTATGGCAGGAATACATGTGAACAAGGAGGCAGGTTTATCCACTCTGGCAACTGCAGGGGACAGCACACTTGTCTATGCTTGCGTGACAGAGGATGAGGAGGACGAGGAAGGTTTAGTAAGCCAGACCACCACCTCCTCTGCATGCTGTAGCTGGATAGCATGGGCAAACTTACTAAACAGAGGAAATGATGCCCTGCCTGAGGACTGACCACCACATCTACCTTTGCCTGTGGACACATTTGTTGCTGGCCCCCTTACAGTGCCAAGGGAACGTCTGCCTCTCCTTGTTGTCCACCCAGATATTATTGGGAGGGGGTGGTGCTTATAAGCAAATGTAAAGAAGAAGTTGAAATCTGTACAAAGATGCACTTGTAAAGAGGTGTTTGGTGCACTTTAATTTGAGTACTCACGCTACACAGACACACTCCACAGATATATACTGCAATATAATGCGCCAAATGTACAGTGACGCACAGAACTATATGGTGTTAAACTGGCAGTAACGCACACAAAACTATATGGCATTAAACTGCCAGTAACGCACACAGAACTATATGGCGTTAAACTGGCAGTAACGCACGCAAAATGACATGGCGTTAAACTGGCAGTAATGCACACACAACTATATGGTGTTAAACTGGCAGTAACGCACGCAAAACTATATGGCATTAAACTGGCAGTAACGCACACAGAAGTAAATGGCATTAAATTGGCAGTAACGCACGCAAAACGATATGGCGTTACACTGGCAGTAATGCACACAAAACGATATGGCGTTAAACTGGCAGTAACGCATGTAAAACAATATGGCATTAATCTGGCAGTAACACGCACAGAAGTAAATGGAGGTAAACTGGCAGTAATGCACGAAAAACGATATGGCGTTAAACTGGCAGTAACGCACACAGAAGTTAATGGCATTAAACTGGCAGTAACGCAATCAAATAGACGGTGTTCAACCGTCACTACACTGACGCTATCTGAACTGTCCCTACTCTAGCTGCACTCTATGCAAAGCTGAATGATGGTCCTCCTCACTACACTCACACTATCCCTAGACTGACCCTAAACTAATATTCTACACTGACAATTGAAGCAAAATAGCACAGTATAGCACATTAACTAACTAATAGCACTAAACAGAGCCCTGTTGTATCTCTCTCCATGCCAAAATCACACTGAAAATTGTTGTCATTGAAAGAATACTTTTATACTGTCGGGCGGGAATGAGCCATGATTGGATAAAGTCATGATGACAGTGTCCAGTCACGATTCTGACAGTGCTCTGTGCCCTGATTGGCTGAAGCTTTCACTGCTTCAGCCAATCAGGGCTTGCAATGCATTGTGGTCGGTTCAGGGGGGCCGAACAACCAATCGAACGACATGTTTATTCGGCTATTCGGCGAACGACTGAACAACGAAAATTCAGCCCGAACTTATGCTCACCCATCCCTAGTCAGGACTCGCTCATAAATGTCTTTATGGACCTTGCTTTGTGCACTGGTGAGCAGTCATGTTGTAACAGGAAGGGGCCACTTTAATGACACCCCAAGCTAAGGTTGCAAAACACAGTGTGTTTGCATGCACCAGATCGCATTCACAAAACGACCATGCGAACGGGTTGCAGTGCGGTTCCAAAATTGGTGCATGCATGACTTTGGTGCGATTTGAGCCCATTCAAAATGAATGGGCCTTGATTGCACCGCAATCAACACAGTAAGCCTGGTTTCACACTATAGTTTATGTGTAAATCGCACAGGAACTGCACCGCATTCCTATGCAATTCACATGCGATTCTGTGTGGTGTGATTTGAGCCCATTTTGAATGGGCTGAATTGCACCACATCACACCAAAGAAGTGCAGACACCTTTTTTTGAAAACCAACCATGCGATCTGGTTCAGACAAACACTGTGTTTGTGACCTTCTTTGGTGGAGTTAACTTTGAATTGACACCTGCAGCAGATCAAAAACACAGTGTGATTGCAATGTAGTGCGGAAACGCACAGAGAGCACAGTGTTTCCTGTACCACATATGTATGAACCAGGGGTAAAACAGGGCCAAGGTATGACACTGAGGGAAGCAGAAAGTCCAGCCTGGCTCTGGCATTGAAAGACATGTTTTGGTGCCAACTGATGAATCAATAAGCCGGTGAGCACCACAACAAGCTTGCCAGTGCCAAGCTGGACTGTCAGTAACACAAGCAATAGAAAGCTCAGCTTAGCCTCAGTCAACTGTCAGTAACACAAGCAATGCAAAATTTAGCACAGCCAGCCTCAATCACATACTTTGTCAGTTGCAACACAGAATCACAGACAGTCTCTCACTGACTCATGATTACCTAGTATGAACAGCAGAATGCCAGCAGCAGGACAGCAGTCTGAGCAGTGGTAAGTCTGAGGACACTCTCTGAGACTAGGCCAGAGAGAAAGAGGGACATACCTGGACAGGACAGCAGCAGTTCATTCATGTGGGGGGCCGGCGGCTACACAGCTCTTTACAAGCACTCTACGCTCCAGGGCCCAGGCAAAGCTCCTCTCCCAAGCTCAAGGTGGGAGTGCCACTGCAAGCCAATGGGAATACATGGTGTGCAGTGGGCAGGACTACATGCACTGCCGGCTCCCACTGTGCTGCCTGGTTATAGATCTGTCAGCCTTCAGCCCGAACCTGATAGACCGTCCTGGCGGTGTACAACAACATGCGTGCGGGTATGCTTAATGATCTGTTATACTTGCTGCAGCGGCATTGTTACACCCTGTGTGCCAGACTGCAGTGCTTCCTGTTGCTGGTGCCATGTGCCGCTGCAGAGCAGGGACACCATGCATTTCATTTTGGCCCTGGGGGGGGTTTGAACACCACTGACTTCCCCCTTATCTACACCCCTGGCACAATCAAGGTCCAGAAAGACATGGATGAGCGAGTTTGGAGTGGAGTATCTTGACTGACCTGCACAGAGTCCTGACCTCAACCCAAAAGAACACCTTTGGGATAAATTAGAGCGGAGACTGCGAGCTAGGCCTTCTCATCCAACATCACAAATGCACTTCCAGTAGGAGGGTCAAATATTCCCATAGACACATTCCTAAACCTTGTGGACAAGTTTAGGAGTACATGTGTAAAAATTGAAGCTGGTATAGCTGCAAAGCGTTGACCAACTTAATAATGAACCCTACGGACTAAGTCTGGGATGCCATTAAAGTTCATGTGCGTGTAAAGGTAAGTGTCCCAATACTTTTGACAATATATTGTGTGTATATATTTTATACACCCATAAACTCACATACAGTATAGTGATAAATTGGTACCAGTACTCTGAAAACATATCATCATGAATTCATACAGTGGTTTAAATGGAACATATTCAATAAAATCAACATAACAGCCACAGTATTAGTAAATCTTGTTAACAAAGACCTCATATATCTTGGTAAGAAAAACTTATCTCACAATGTGAGGCTGTAGCTATATAAAGTAGTCAGATAATCCCAGTTCATTGTAAAAATACAATCATGAATCCATATAATGGCAGAATAGAACATATTCATTAACATAAATGTTACACTCATTCTATACCATGGGAGCCATTGTATAAATCAATCCTATTAACAATATTAACAACAACGTCATATGTCTTGGTTACTGACATTTATCTCTATCTCTCAGTGTAGTATGGTAGCAATGTAAAGTTGTCAGGTAATCCAATGTATCAAGTGTGTGTTGTAATAAATGACAGATTTGTCCTGTGCCTTAAAATGTTTGTGGTAATAAGAGAAAATACTGGACAATGTGAGCAAGAGATCAAGGATTCTGATCAAAATAAATAATAAATGATGCGTATGGTTAGAATCAAAGGTCTCAAAAAACAGCAGAATTTTAAATAGATAGTTATGAAGCTATGTTTAAAAAAGCATCAGCAAGTAAAGGGAGCTATGTGTACTAGGATGTAGAGTCAAATCTTTCTAGTGAAAGTGACAGTGAAAGTGAGAAGAGCATTTTGTGTAATAGGGCGTACACACGGTCGGACTTTGTTCGGACATTCCGACAACAAAATCCTAGGATTTTTTCCGACGGATGTTGGCTCAAACTTGTCTTGCATACACACGGTCACACAAAGTTGTCGGAAATTCCGATCGTTCTAAACGCGGTGACGTAAAACACGTACGTCTGGACTATAAACGGGGCAGTGGCCAATAGCTTTCATCTCTTTATTTATTCTGAGCATGCGTGGCACTTTGTCCGTCGGATTTGTGTACACACGATCGGAATTTCCGACAACGGATTTTGTTGTCGGAAAATTTTATCTCCTGCTCTCCAACTTTGTGTGTTGGAAAATCCGATGGAAAATGTCCAATGGAGCCCACACATGGTCGGAATTTCCGACAACACGTTCCATCGGAAAATCCGACCGCGTGTACGGGGCATTAGAAGTATTAGTATGCCTCTTGGAATAAGAACCAGTGTATTACAAAGAAAATAATACAATTTCCTTACTTTATAGCCTACAATTAGTGTAATCTATTATGTTTAATTTAAAGGCTAAGTTCAGCTTTTTGGAAAAAAAAAATAATGGGAAGTATTTTTGCAGAAAAAAAAATGCATATATTATTTTTTTTCCTGCAGAACATTGCACCTGTGATTAGTAGATCACTGATGCAATGTCAGGCTTCTGCAGACAACCCTTGCAACTTTTAGCCCGTACCTCTGTACAGGTTGTCAATTTGAAAGCGGAATGGCTTGTCAATGAACTATGAGGGCGCTCATCAGCACCTTTGCAGTATATTGGGAAGTAAAAACCATCAGCCGCTGTGAAAAGGGACTTGTAGATTTCTCATTCACAGATTATTGTGAATAAAGTACTGTACGTGGCTGTGCAGGTGGTGCCCCACACAGTCATACTGTTTTTAAAATGTGACAGCGGGTGCTTGGAGAAGATCCCCTGCCCGCTGTTACGGGGGGAGGACTAGGGGGATGAGGAGCACATGTGAGGGAGCATTTTACACATTAAAACCTAAATATGGGTGTAACATGTTCCAAAGTTAAACTTATCCTTTAATAAATGTATTACATTTTACCACTATATGGAATCATAATTTTATTTTTGTAATGAACTGGTCTCAATTAATTACTACATGTGAGTCTATGATTCTATATTTGTTAAATCTCTTTATTTATAGTTCCTTGCGTAGGGATCTGCTGCTCTCTACTGTATGTATTTTTAAGTGGCTGTGCTGTGAGTTATTTATGTGCATCACTTTCTGTCTCTGTTAAAAACTCAGAAGGAGGAAGAGACTAGAGAGAACATGACCTTACACAGGAGCTATTGCTGTTATATTTCACCCAGACCAGGAGCAGAGACTATTATACAAGCATTCCCATGTTCTAATAGTTTAACCACTTGCTTACTGGGCACCTAAACCCCCCTCCTGCCCAGACCAATTTTCAGCTTTTAGTGCTGTCACACTTTGAATGACAATTGCGCGGTCATAAAACACTGTACCGAAGTGACATTTTTATCATTCTTTCCCACAAAATAGAGCTTTCTTTTGGTGGTATTTGATCACCTTTGGGTTTTTTATTTTTTGCTAAAAAAATAGAAAAAGACCAATTTTTTTTTTTTTTTTTTAATACAAAACTGTTTTATATTTTGTTAATAAATTTTGCAAACAGGTAATTTTTCTCCTTCATTGATGTACGCTGATGAGGCTACACTGATGGGCATCGATAGGCTGCATTGATGGGCACTGATAAGGCGACACTGATGGGCACTGATAAGGCGGCACTGATCAGCATTGATAGGTAGCACTAATAGGTGGCACTGACAGCTGGCACTGATGGGCACTGATAGGTGGCAGTGATGGGCACTGATGGGTGGCAGTGATGGGCACTGATCAGTGATGGGCACTGATGGGTGGCAGTGATGGGCACTGACAGCTGGTACTGATGGGCACTGATAGGTGGCAGTGATGGGCACTGATGGGTGGCAGTGATGGGCACTGATCAGCACTGGTAGGTGACACTAATAGGCAGCACTGCTAGGTGGAACTGATGAACCACTGGTGGACATTGATAGGTGGCACTCGTGGGCATTGATAGGTGGCACTGATTGCTGGCACTTATGTACTGGTGGGCACTGATTGGTGGGCACTGATTCGTGGCACTGGCAGGTGGCACTGCCAGGCGGTACTGGTGGGCACATATGAGGCGGCTTCGCCTCTTCCTCTTCGGGACCGATGTCCCTTCAACAGAAGCCGGTGATCGGCTTTTTTTCTCTGCTGTCAGCATGAGAAGTAAAAAAAACAATTACCGATCTTCTGTCTACATCACGTGATCAGCTGTCATTGTCTGACAGCTGATCACATTTAATGTGGCTGGGATCGTCCCCTTACTACGCTCTGTGATCACCCGAGTCTCATTGACACCCTTCATGGGGGTGTGGCGAGCATGCAAAGGGGAGGACGTCTATTGACGGGACGGCCTCCGGCAAAGCGGATCCGCGCTGTAGCCATCATTCGTCTATAGCGCGGATCTGAAGGGGTTAGGTGCAGCTGCCTATAACTTTTTCAGTGCACATCTGAATCCTTGTGTCAAAGTATATCTGTCCTATGGTTATTATCTCACATGCACAGTGCTAGATAGCTAGGTCTGCTAGTGTATGTGTGTAATGGTCACCTTAGTGTATGTTGGTAAATAAACCTTTTTATTGCAAAAGAGTTTATTTGCAGCTTCTGTTATTTTAGGTAACCCTGTCCCTTCTGGTCTAGGATTCTATAGGACTCAATAACCAGCATAAGCTTAAGCCATGTTAGGAAACCGATGGCCACTTCTGGTAGTTAGAGGTCCAGTTATATGACAAATTATGAGCTACTAAGAAGTAAGAGCAGAGTAAATACACTTTATTGTCAAAAGAATTGGGACGCCTGCCTTTATACGCACAAGAACTTTAATGGCATCCCAGTCTTAGTACATAGGGTTCAATATTGATTCGTTCCCCCTTTGCAGCTATAACAGCTTCAACTCTTCTGGAAAGGCTGTCCACAAGGTTTAAGAGTGTGTCTATGGGAATGTTTGACCATTCTTTCAGAACTCATTTGTGAGGTCAGGCACTGTTGGATGAGAAGGCCTGGCTCACAGCCTTCGGTCTAATTCCTCCCAAAGGTGTTCTATCAGGTTGAGGTCAGGACTCTGTGCAAGCCAGTCAAGTTCCTCCACCCCAAACTCGCACATCCATGTCTTTATGGTCCTTGCTTTGTGCATTGGTGTGCAGTCATGTTGGAACAGGAAGGGACATCCCCAAACTGTTCCTACAAAGTTGGGAGTATGAAATTGTCCAAACTTACTTGGTATGCCGACGCCTTAAGAGTTCCCTTCGCTGGAACTAAGGGGCCAAGCCCAACCCCTGAAAAACAACCCCACACCATAATCCCCCTCCACTAAAGGATTTGGACCAGGATTGCTAGGTGCTACTGAAATGCAACAGAGAAAAATCAGGTCTCTTCTACTACCAGACAGAGCTGTGCTGTGTGGCAGAGTTGTGTAAATATCTGTACTGGATGGATATTTTGGCAGATAAAAGTTTCCATATGTATATTTTGTGTGTGTATTTAGCTGTTTGCCTAGACTTCAGCTTTAAGTACTATTATTATTATTATTATTATTATTATTAAACAAAAAGCAGAAAAAAATATAACTTTTTATTGATTGTTATAGTTTTCTACTATTTTTATGTTGTCATTGTACTTTGCACTACCTTATCAATAAAGCTAGTAGTGTCCATGCTTGGAGCCATTAATTCTGTCATGCAAATAGACAAATTATGCTAAACTTCTTCTAATTAGACTACCTCAACACATACCTGCACCATAACCTTCCTGAAATTTATTTCTTTAGGGAGGGTTCACACCTGAATCGCATAGGAATGTGGTCCGCGTTCCTGTGCAATTCCTATGTGACTCAGTGTAGTGCGATTTTCAACCCATTCATTTGAACAGGGTGAAATTGCACTGGAGCGCACCCAAAAGTAGTGTACCCTGCGATCTGGTGCAGGCAAATGCTCTCTGTTTGGGGCGTAGTTAGGATTATAATGAGACCTGGAGCAGATTGCACACCCAGTGCATTTTTAACGCACAGAACATTGGTTTCTCACACTGCGTTCTGGTGTAAACGAGCAATAAAGAAGTTCGTTATTTCTCACCTACTATTTTTTGTATGAAATGTACTTCTTACTTTGGATTGTATTGGCACCAAAAGTCATATAGGGCAAGTTTTCAGTCTATAGTTTTTATTGGTTTACCATGAACGCTTGAATTGGCACATTAAAACAGATTTTTTTTTGCTAAAACCCCAAAAATTGTCTTATTTTTATATAAGGAAGTGGCACTTATAATTGAGCCAACTTACCTGCATAGTGTGACATGAAAACAGATGTGCATCACTTGGTATTCTCTGCCTGTATTAATGAACAAACATTTCTAAGGGAATAAGTCTGTATTTGAACTTCTGCATGAACCGCTCCTAAAATCTGATCTGACCATCATTTGCGGCATAAAAATGAAGATGGCCCTGTCTGAAATGATCAGAATCAGGGAATTTTTACTTTACAAAGTGCAGGTTTGCTTGTGAATAAGGTGATGCTCCTAATCAATAAAGAATTTGCAAACAAAAATCTCTTTCTTTTTTTAAATTGCGTGATCAAGATTGGATAATCAATTGGAACATAACTTTACCTTATCCAAGTAGGTAAAGCAACCCCATTGGGTCAAGTGTTCTATATAATTGCTTCATTTAAATGTGGATTTGAAATGCCCTGTTGTATAAAAAAGGTTTTGATTATAAAATGTTAATAAAATAAATCCTAGTCAAACAAAAGATATCAGAGGACCTCAGAAGGCAATGCTTTAAAGCTTATAAGCCTGGAAACAGCACAATAAATGAATTTTAAAGGTTTGAACATCCATTAGTCCATTGTCAGTGAAAATGTTTGCAAATGAAAGTAATTTAGCATTTTATTAGTCTACCCTAGCCATACATGCTTCAATTCCTCTCTGTTCAGCCCCTTGGGGAAATAAAAAGATTCCTCCATCCGCCCTAAACAGTGTGCACAGAGGAATCTCCCTTGTTGGCTGTCAGAATATCTGAACAGTGACTGCACCTGATTGGATGCATTCAAGGTTTGGCTGACGTTTGTTAAGCCTGGATCAAATTTTGGATGATTTTTGCAGAAATCAGAGGAAATTTGAACCTTGCATGACCAGAAAAAGATTTTTCACAGAGATCCCATAAAATCCTAATATATACGTCTTGAAAGGAGACAACTTAGTATTTGTAAATATATCTTGTACTTAACCACTTGCCTACTGGGCACTTTCACCAACTTCCTGCCCAGGCCAATTTTCAGCTTTCAGAGCTGTCACACTTCTGCGTGGTCATGCAATACTGTACCCAAATGGAATGTTATCATTTTTTTAGATAAATAGAGCTTTCTTTTGGTGGCATTTAATCACCATTGTTTTTTTTTATTTTTTGCTAAACAAACAAAAAAAAGAGAGAACATTTTGAAAAAAAAAAAAAAAAAAAAAGAAGTTTTTCTTAGTTTTTGTTATACAATTTTGCAAATAAGGAATTTTTCTTCTTCACTGATGTGCGCTGAAGAGGCTGCACTGATGGCCACTGATGAGTCGATACTGATGGGCACCGATGAAAAGGCACTGATGAGGCTGCACTGATAAGGTGGCACTGATATACTGCACTAATGGGCACTGATATGCTGCACTGATAACCAGGGCACTGATGAGCAGTGCCCTGATTATCAGTGTAAATGTTTGCTGTCACAGGAAAGCTGGTTATCAGCTTTTCTTTCCTCACAGTGACAGTGCTGAGGAAAGGAAATGCTGATTACCAGCATTTGTTTACATGGGATCAGCTGTGATTTGACACAGATAATCACATGAAATAAAAACGGCCGCTGTGATTGGCCCTTTAGCTCAAACTGTGATCAGGGGGGCAGGGTTATGGAAAAATGTCAATAAATGCCCTCTCAGAACTGGCCGGCTGCATTATGGCCGCCTTTTGGCTATAGCGTGGTCAGAAAGTTATTAAAAAACAAGTATGGACTTACAAAAACAGACCTTTATACTTATCTTGGATCAATGCTGCATCTGTCCCCTGCCGCCTATGCAGTGAGAACTGAGTGATCAAACACTGCTGATCGCTCAGTTCTCCCCCTCTGCTCTCAGCAGAGAGCCATGACTGTCAGGCACTGGCTCTCTGCTCTGCCCCTCCAGCGCTCACTGGAGCACTGGGTTGTGGAGGGGGCAGGAGGGAGTGGCTCAGTCTCCCAGCAGATCACTGAGAGGCTGAGCCAAGTGCCAGTCCAGGCATCTGGGTGGATCCTGACTATAAAGTCAAGATCTTTTCCAAACCTGTACCAGATGAGTGACGTTTGCCAACAGTGAACTTTAAATTTCTTTCAGATGAAAATAGGTCACAGAAGAGCAAAACGTAGGCTGATATTCAAGGGAGAAAACCTTTTCTATCCATCTTAGTGAATTTCCAAATTTCAAATTTGTGAAAACCCTACTATATTTAGTTTAAGAGGGGAGAGAGTGGGGATATGTAGTTTGTCATGTGTTCCCAATCACACAGCATGCCTATTTTTTTACAATATATATATATAATTTCTTACCTTTTAGCTTAAGCTTAGAAGCATAAGGTGCCACAGCTGAGTGGATCCTGACTGTAAAGTCAGGATCTTTTCCGAACCTGGACCAGATGAGTGACGTCAGCCGACAGTGGACTTTAAACCGCTCATGGCTGAAAATGGGTCACAGAACAGCAGAACGAAGGCTGATATTCAAGGAAGAAAACCAAGTTGGACAGCAAGGGGGGAGTGGGTACCTGTCAACACTTCCGAGAGATCTCGCCACGCGAGATCGATTGAAAGTTCGGCTCTCTCCTTCCCACGCTGCCGGGCCTTTCGTAAAGTGCAGTGCAGTAGGGAACTGGCTGTGAAGCCGCAAGTCTTCACTGCCGGTTTCCCTTACAGGCAATGGCGGCGGCAGCACCTGAGAGCCAATGGAAACATCAGTTGGGGTGCCAACATCACTGGATTCCAACACAGGTAAGTGTCGTAATATTAAAAGTCAGCAGCTACAGTAGGTGTAGCTGCTGACTTTTATTTTTTTGCTGGGGGGCGGAACTTCACTTTAACTGCTTGGCTCTCCTGCGCAAACCACCGTAGGTGTACATCAGTCTTTGCATAGGAGATAGCGGGCACGTGTGGAGGCGTGCCACGATCGCGGTGTACAGAGGCAGAACGGGGAACTGCCTATGTGTACAAAGCGATCCCCTGTTCTGCCAGATGACATGTCAGAGATTTTCTGTTCCCAGTGATCAGGAACAGCAATCTTTGTCATGTACCTGGTAGCCCATCCCCCTTACAGTTAGAACACACCCAGGGAACACACTTAACCCCCTGCCAGTGTCATTTTTACAATGATCAGTGCCTTTTTCTAGCACTAATCACTGTAATGCCCTGTACACACGATAGGATTTTCCAACGGAAAATGTGTGATAGGACCTTGATGTCGGAAATTCCAACAGTGTGTAGGCTCCATCACATATTTTCCGTAGGAATTTCCGACACACAAAGTTTAAGAGCAGGCTATAAAATTTTCCGACAACAAAATCCGTTTTCGGAAATTCCAATTGTGTGTACACAAATCCTTGCTCAGAATAAATTAAGAGACGAAAGCTATTGGCTACAGACCCGTTTATAGTCCCGACGTACGTGTTTTACGTCACCACGTTCAGAACGATCGGATTTGTCCGACTGTGTGTATGCAAGAAAAGTTTGAGCCAACATCCGTCGGAAAAAATCCATGGATTTTGTTGTCGGAATGTCCGATCAATATCCGACCGTGTGTACAGGGCATTACAATGTCGCAGTCCCGCTAAAAATCGCAGATCGTCGCCATTACCAGTAAAAACAATTAAAAAAAAAATAAAAGTCCCTAAATCTATCCCATAGTTTGTAGATGCGATAACTTTTGCGCAAACCAATCAATATACGCCTATTGTGATGTTTTTTTACCAAAAATATGTAGAAGAATATATATCAACCTAAAATGATGAATAAATTTGTTTTTTTTTATACATTTTTTTTTTTGGTTATGTATTATAACAGAAAGTTAAAAAATGTTTTTGTTTTTTTTCAAAATTGTCAGTCTATTTGTGGGAAAAAAAGGACATCAATTTTGTTTGGGTACAGTGTTGCATGACCGCGCAATTGTCAGTTAAAGCCACGCAGTGCTGTATCGCAAAAAATGGCCTGGTCATTAGGGGGCAAATCCTTCTGTTGCTGAAGTGGTTAAAATGAATTTACACTTTTGCAATCAAATATGTGAAAAACCTACTATATGTAGTTTGTGATGTGTTCCCATTCACACAGCATGCCTATTTTTAAATATATTCTTACCTTTTAGTTTAAGCTTAACCGCTTCTTGACCAGCCACCGCAGTTATACTGCGGCAGGTCGGCTCCCCTGCGCAAGCCGTCGTAGCTTTACGACGGCTCGCGAAGTGGGGATAGCAGGCACGCGCACATGCTCGTGGCCGACGGTCGCAATGACCACTGCCCACGGGCGATCGTGAGCAGGAGACACAGAACAGGGGCGAGTCTGTGTAAACTCACACTTCCCTGTTCTGTTCTGACAGGAGTGACAGAGCATGTGTTCCTATTAGCTAGGAACCACGATCCATCACTTCCTCTAGTCAGTCCCCTCCCCCTTCAGTTAGAATCACCTTCCAGGGAATACACTTAATCCCTAGATCGCACCCTAGTGTTAACCCCTTCACTGCCATTGACCTTTTTACAGTAATCAATGCATTTTTATAGCATTGATCGCTGTATTAATGCCAGTGGTCCCAAAAATGTGTCAAAATTGTCCCATGTGTCCGCCATAATGTCGCAGTTACGATAAAAATCGCAGATCGCTGCCATTACTAGTAAAAAAAAAAATAATAATAATAAAAATGCTATAAATTTATCCCCTATTTATCCCCTCTGTAATAGGAAGTCCCGTCTCCTGGGCTGGCATTGGACGACTGTTCTGTCTAGCATAGGAGGCAAGAGTAAACAGGAGATTCTCCTGTATGTAATCTGCTGGCGCTCCTCCCGCCCCTCTCCCTGTCCCCTCTGAGGCTGCAGATGGGCATGGATCAGGCTGCACTGATGTCAATGGTGAGGCTGCATTCATGTCAATGGTGAGGCTGCATTCATGTCAATGGTGAGGCTGCATTCATGTCAATGGTGAGGCTGCATTCAGGCATCGGTGAGGCTGCATTCGTGGCAATGGTGAGGCTGCATTCATGGCAGTGGTGAGGCTGCATTCGTGGCAGTGGTGAGGCTGCATTCGTGGCAGTGGTGAGGCTGCATTCGTGGCAATGGTGAGGCTGCATTCGTGGCAGTGGGAAGGCTGCATTCGTGGCAATGGTGAGGCTGCAAAGGTGGCAATGGTGAGGCCTTTTAAAGTGTTATACACCAATAAATATAGTATATCCAAATAACACGCCCAAGCTCATCCTTAGACTCTTTACCACACAACCACAGAGGCAAGAGAATTCTTGTTGGGCAGTGTATTAGTTAATTTGCATTTAATTTTAATGGTTCAAAGAATGTCAGGCAAAATGGTCGGCCCTCACGCAAGTTCACTTCAACAAATCTGGCCCTCTTTGAAAAATGCAACAAATCTGGCCCTCTTTGAAAAATGCAACAAATATAAACTAGGTGTTATCCCAATTTGCCAAAAGTGGAAGTACTCTTTAACTATTTCAGCTCTTTTGGATGTACATGCATCCAGTCAGTGAAAGCTTAAAGTTTTACTAAACCCAGGACCCTCCATTCACTATATCTGGTCTCCCACAGTACACAGAGCATGGAAATGCAACCGTTTTAGTAAATATAAACTGCTAAATACCTTTTCTCATCCGCAATTTTTTAGGAGTCTTGTGACTTGTGTCACTGTCTGATTAGGTTTGTAGGACCAATTTTCATTCTCCTCTGTCTGGACAGTGCTGATTGGCCCTGTGCTGATCACATGCACTCTCTCAAGAAAAAAAAAACAACTCTCTTGCAATAAACACCCAATTGGGCATGTGCAGCCTGACTCCTAATGCTCTGTCAATTAAAGAAGAGTAGGATTTGAGAAGACAGGATCACACAGATTTTGTACACAATGCAGAGGATTAACCACTTAGGTTCCATAATGAGTATAACAAGCATGCTTTACTGCATATACAGACTGATTTTACTGTTGTGGGTTTAGTAACACTTTAAGTACAATGTCATGAATGGATCCCTCAGTGGTAAAGTAAAAGTGATCTGTGCAGCTATACACTTTTAAAGTGCTTGTGATGCGTCCCCCTGCCCATCTTAAGCTCTGCCCTGCACCTGCTCCTTGAGCTCCAGTGAACTGACCCTGCCCAGGCTAAGACAATGTAATTGTTCTGCAATTGTTCTGCTGTAAGCAGTAATCACTCAAACTGTACACTTTGCAGCAAGGCACAAGACAAGTTGCTGCATGAAGGAACTAATCTATGCCAGATAATTGTTAACATAGCCTGAAATGGAGACACCAGGTGGTTGATTTACACAAATAGGCCAATAGGCTATTCACTTTTAAGTGAAGTTGAACTATGGGGAAAATTCCCTTGAAAAAGTGCAACTTACCTTGCAAAGTAAACCGTTACAGCGTTTCTTCTCCAGAGAGAATAAGTTCAGTGCTCGCAACCTTTCCTCATAACTAATATCCTCCAGTCCCTTTATTAGCTTTGTTGCCCTTCTTTGTACTCGCTCCATTTCCAGTACATCCTTCCTGAGGACTGGTGCCCAGAACTGGACAGCATACTCTAGGTGTGGCTGGACCAGAGTCTTGTAGAGTGGGAGAATTATTGCTTTATCTCTGGAGTTAATCACCTTTTTAATGCATGCCAATATTCTGTTTGCTTTGTTAGCAGCAGCTTGGCATTGCTGAGCCTATCATCTACTAGGACCCCCAGGTCCTTTTCCATCCTAGATTCCCCCAGAGGTTCTCCACCCCCCCCCACCCCACCCCCCAGTGTATAGATTGCATTCATATTTTTGCCACCCAAATGCATTATTTTACATTTTTCCACATTAAACCTCATTTGCCATGTAGTTGCAGTCTATTTGCCTTTACTAAATCAACCCCTAGGATTTACATTACTATAATTTCTGAACAAGTATCTTAGTCCTGGAAGTAACAAGTTTATACCAGATAATGCGTGACTAAAGATGAAGTCCTGCATAAGGAAAGGAATGCAAATTAAGTAATTGGGGTTGATTTTCTAAATAGGTTTTGTCGTTCTCTTTGCAATGGAATTTTCAATTAGCTTAGTGGCAAAAATTCAATTTACAAAGTATACCCAATCATGTGCAATAAAAAAAAAATAATTAAAATAACCTGAGTTTTACTTCCACATGCTAAGTTAAGTTGAAAATTCTCTTTGCCAATCAGCCTATATTAATCCTTTTTTAAATTAGCCCCATTGTTGAGGGGGATACTGCGATCTGCCTGTTGGATAATAAATGCAAGTAAATTTTACATATACACAATTCAAAGTATATATTTACCATTGAAAAATATTTGTTGCTAGAACCAGTTTAAGTGCAGTAAAACCTATGTGCACTTCAAACACCACATAGGCAAAAGAAGTTCTATAAAAAAAATCCCTGCATATGATTGGAAATTTGTACTAAGTTAATTTAATTTCACAGCATTTTACCTCACATTACACTTAAATAACTCAAGCCCTTAAGCTGGCCATACACTGATAGTTTTTTTTTTATAATTCAGAAATACAGCGCGGATGGACAAATCTGCATTGCCAGCTATTGTATTCTGGAACAAGTGAAAATTAAAACAGTCAGTAGATCAATCAGACTGTGATAAGGCACAGTAACTTTAGGAAGGCTTCTCTAAAACAAAAGTGGGGTGTTCCAAAAGCAGGGAGCCTGTTTTTTTTATTGTTCACAAATTCAAAATCCAGTGAGAGCACCAAACAAAATGTTTGAGAGTCCAAACACCTTTAATATTGATATTTGCTCACAAAGAGGCAATAAAGAGCAGCCAATACACTTGGGGGCCCAAAAATCTCCCCCTTCTTCAGTGCCCCAATGTAATGAAAAGATTGGAGGACTCTAAAGTGGCATCATCACTAGTGTTTAATCTTCAAAAAATACTAGTTGCCTGGCTGTTGTCCTGGGTTATTGACCTCCTTGTCTACTTCAGAGTAAGGTCCCAGAGACCAGAGCGCGCAAAATAATTTTATCGATCGATGAATAAAACACTTACAATAATCTGGTTTGGAGCTCACACCTATAAACGATAGATCTCTTTTTTGGCTCTTAAGAGGATAGGTACGGATCGCATACGAGACAGCTAAAATACTTATGCATGCTTTGGTTTCTGTGACCTTTCTCTGATAAGGACAAGGAGGTCACTAATCCAGGATAACAGACAGGCAACTAGCATTTTCAGAAGATTAAACCCTGCTGATTAGAGCCCACTTTAGAGTCCAATCTGTTGATCACATTCAGGCCATGAAAAAGGGATGGACCTTTGGGACTCCAAAGTACATTGGCGGTTCTGTGAGCAAAAATCAATATTAAAGGGACACTAAATTCTCATTTAAAAGAAGAACATTTTGTTCAAGTATGTATTCTTGATTTTAAAAAAGTACCTTCTATTGCTTTCAGCCTCCCCGAAATCTCTCTGTTTTGTCTGCTGTGAGCTAACTTCCCCTTAGAGCAATGGTCATCAACCCTGTCCTCAGAGCCCACTAACAGGCCAGGTTTGCAAGATAACTGAAATATATCACAGGTGATATCATTTGCTGCTCAGTGATTGCAGTATTCTAGTCTGCATCTCCCCAAGGTAATGCATAAAACCTGGCCTGTTAGCGGGCCCTGAGGACAGGGTTGATGACCACTGCTCTAGAGGGTGACTATGTTCATTCCCTATGTCCTAATGTATGAAAGAATGTAGCTTTCCTCTCTTGCTTACTCCTGAGATGGACTATGGACCAGACTATGGGATTTGTAGTGTGCATAGAGCAGGCTTTTTGAACCAGGGTGCCTTCAGGCTGCTTCAGGGGTGCCTTGACAAAATACCTAACTTTACCTAACTATACTTATATAACTATAACTATAACTATACTTTATACAAGTCAATAGGTAGATCAAGCCTGCCATTTAGTTACACAAAGCCATAGGTTTTAATTGTGTGCCTTTACAACCTTCTAGCTGCTGGCATGCATCCTAACAACCAATGATGTCAGTGGTTGATAAGGAGGCCGTTGGGTGCCCATACAGCATTCTTGTTTGCCCCTCCGCTATCCCTCTCTCTATCAGTACTGGGGTAACTTTAGCTGAGTGGGAAAGGAGAAAAAATTGCAATACTAGTCAACAGGGTTGCACTGATACCTATTTTAGGAGCTCACAGTGGGCATTTTAAGGAGACTTAAAAAAAAAACAGTAACAAACTATTTCATGAAGACTAGTTTACAGGACCATTAAGTAGTGGATGTTTATAATATATTTTTTGTGAATAAGGATAGTATTTAATGAACTTTTGCTTGGCGTTGTCATTGAATATTGCACACATAAAGCTATTATATTCTGACAGCCAATGCTGGCTGCTGTCAGAATACCAAAACAGCAGCTGCTTTTTTGAATGCCACTGTTCGGCTAAAAAAATTTTCTGCCTGGCTATTTTTAACTGCTTGCCCACCTTATATTGTATATATCCTTGGCAAGGCGGCTCTCCTGGGCAGAATGACGTACCTGTACGTAATCCTGCACTTCCGGGTCTGGGGCGTGCTGCCAGAAACCCGCTCCTGCTGTGATTGGACACAGTGGGAGCCAATCAGCGGTCCCGCTGTGTCCGTTCAGGAACAGTTGCCTGCCTATGTAAAAAAGGCAGATCGTCATTCGGTGAGATGGAAAGGCTGTGATCCTGTGTTCCTACAATGCAGAAACACAGATCTCTGCCTTCCCATAGTACAAGCACCCCCGCACAGATAGTAAGTACTCCCTAGGCACACATTTAACTCTTTGATCGCCCCTGATGTTAACCCCTTCCCTGCCAGTATCATTACTACAATGACCGTGCATATTTTTAACACTGATCACTGTATTAGTGCCACTGGTCCCCACAAAATGTCCGATTTGTTTGCCGCAATGTCGCAGTCCGGCTATAAGTCGCTGATCACTGCCATTACTAGTAAAAAAAATTAAAATAAATAATTCCATAAAACTATCCCATAGTTTGTAGACGCTATAACTTTTGTGCAATATTTTTAGCACTGATCACTGTAATAATGTCGCTGGTTCCCACAAAAGTGTTAAAAATGTCAGTTAGGTGTCCAATCTGTCCGCCGCAATGTCGAAGTCCTGCTAAAAATCACAGATCACCGCCTGTACTAGTAAATAAAAAATAATAATAACAATAATAAAAATGCCATGAATCTATCCCCTATTTTATAGACGTGGTAACATTTGCGCAAACCAATCAATATATGCTTAATGGGTTTTTTTTTTTACCAAAAATATATACATATTGGCCTAAATTATAGAAGAAATTATTTCTTTTCCATTTTTTTTTCATTTTTTTATTGGATTGTTTAATAGCAGAAAGAAAGAAATTTTTTTTTAGTCTTTTTTTGTTTATAGCGCAAAAAATAAAAACCGCAGAGCTGATCCAATACCACCAAAAGAAAAGGACATTTTATTTGGGTACTGCACAATTGTCAGTTAAATAACGCATTGCGTATCACAAAAAACGGCCTGGTCAAGAAGGGGGGGGAGGTTAAATCTTCCGGAGGGCAAGTGGTTGCCCACTGGACCACCCACGGGGAAAATTTCAGCCGGTTCCTATGATTTGCTCAATGTATGACTAGCTTTAGATGGAAGACCAAATCTCATGCACAAATACAGATAATTTGTAGGGCTTGGCAAACTTTTCTTCATAACTGTATAGAAGTAGTGGAAAGCAGGAAATGATTATGTTTACACATTAAAACAAAAGAAAAAAAAAAGTTCTGAATCAAAAAGAAACAAAAGACTAGATTAGCAGAGAAAATAGTACTTTAAATGCACCAAATGAGTAGGAAATAACAAGAATGAGCAAGATTGCCAAGAAAAAAAAAAGAGGGTGGAGACACAGCAGGCTGAGAGGGTGAAAATAGCTGACAGTGAGTCAGAAGAAATCACAGGATTTATTTTTGCTTTGAGACAAGTTCAGACACAATATGATTAGAGTGTTGGGCGCAGAGAGGACTGCAGCAGTGGAAGACGGTGGATTCATCCAGTTTATCCTCCCTTTTAGCTATGACAGCGCTGATCTGCAATCCTCAAATTACTATAAACATTTATACCCAAAAAAAAATAATATTAACATCAAAGCTAGCAACTATATCACTTTGCCTGCTGACACCAGATTAGTCATTAGTTCCCAAATGAATGCCACAATTGTAATGTGAATCGGATTCAGATGCATAACTTAAAGCCATCGGACTCTGATGTTGTAGCTAAGAGCTGCTTCTCAGAAAGATTTAAGTGCCCGTATTAACCCTTTCATGAAACATCTTTTTTTTTTTGTCCAAATAGGAAAAAACAAAATGACGCCAGAAAAAAAAAAATGTGCCTTTGGAAAAAATGCAATCGAAAAATTGAATTATAGTATAATAATTTATTATGTAATCTACATAAAGGAAATTTCCATAATAAACCTACTAGCAGCTGAAAAAACAGATAACACAAAAGGAAAAAAGGATGTGAAGGAAAAAAAAAAAGAGACTGCTTTATTCTGTATAGGATGTAATGTGAACATACAGCTGGTAAATAAGAGAAAGTAGCGGTTAAGCTTGGGCTCTGTGACTTCACAGGCCCTGTCAAAGTTATTCCCTCTACATCCTTAGTAGGCACTCCTCTGTGGGGGATGATAAATGACGTTGGGAATTAAAGAACAAGAATATGCATATGAATGAACGTTATGTACTTTGCTCAAGAATGGTGCCAGGAAGGCTTTATAAGAGCTACCACGAGAAATGGAAAAAGCTCCTGTTAATGCAACAGCCAGCTATATTGGAATGTATGGTTCCTGAACATAATCCCTTTAATTCCCAGTGTATGACATGGCATAGTGTGATATATTAAACTGCAGTGAATGCCTCCACTAACAGCCAATCAAGACACTGTAGCATGGAAAGTTTCTTCCAGCACTTCTCTTGAATTGTCTACATATTATTAGGTCATTTAAAAGAGATTGTGCATTTTGCTTGTATGGTGTATGAGCAGCTTCATGTCTATGTTAAAGAGAATCAATGGTGCTTTAACACATTTCCTGTCCTTACATTCAATATCAAAACTAGGAAGCATATTTATTGTTTAGGTAAATGAAACTTGGCTTGCGAGTTTTTCTAATTTAACACATGCACCTAGAAGGTAGCATACTACGCAATGACTTTCTTCTTTTCAGGTAGCAGCTATGCTAAAAATAAGGCTGAATGGCTCAGAGGAGGGACACATCCCCTTTTAATAACCTGCAAAGATAGCAACATCTTAAAGCTGAACTAAAAAATATACCCTTTGAGTGGGGCCCCCTGCACTGTAGGGGCAGAGGAATAAGCGATAATACTTAACTTATTCATCACTCCTAGGCAGTGTTGGCTGGTGCTCCAGTTTCGGGGGCTGGCGGAAAAAAAACACCAGCCAACCCCCCGGTCGGTCGACTCACCCCCTCCCGCCTACTGCTTGCTCTTCTGCCCACCAGCCCCGCACTTACCCCATCTAGGTCACGGGCAGCTTCGGATCCTTCCTGCGTCTCTGTCTCCTCCTCCTCGGCGACCTTCCCTGCATCTCTTCCTCCTCCGCATCCAATACAGTCGCTTTTCCTCTCGGCCAATCGGGTCTCCGGACCCGCTTCCTGATTGGTCCGGGAAGAGAATCAGGAAGGCAATAGCAAATATTTATTCGCTATAGTCACACAACTAGGTGGGCTCAAGGCGCAGTGCTCTGCGCCCCGAGCACACCCTTTTTTGAAGCCAATTAGAGCCTCCGACTCTAATCATGTGCTTTGAAAAAAAAAAAACCATTAGAATCCATATATTCAGCACCCTGCATGTAGATTAGGGGCCAGGCGCAGGGGTAAGGGGGGCGGTCCCCCTCCGCCCCGTATGGACAGGCCACCACTGCTCCCAGGCAAGCTTTGCCCTGTAGCCTTTTCAGCTCTCCAACCAGCAGCAGCACTCTAATATCATTACACACAGTGTAGGATCAGTAGACGGAAAAGGCCCTCCAACAACCAGGAGTGCTGAATAGAAGAGGAGAGCGCAAGAAGCAAGCAAAGAATAAAGTAAGTAATGCTTGCGATAGAATATACAATTATTTTACTTCCACCACAGGTGGAAAGAAAAAAAGAAATGCTCAATTCCCCCATCCCCCCAACAACACTGAATCCCTCCTGTAGTGCTGTTGTGTTCTGCCAGCGGAGCGCCTTCCCTGCCAGCAGAACACAATGATTACCGTTGGTGGCAATAGACAGTGGCACTAATCGTTTAGGGAAAACCCGACAGGCTGGTTGTACAAAAGTCGATCGATAGATCAACTTGTGTACAACTAGGGTGCCCATACGTGGATTTAAAATTCAGATGGTCTCTGCTGAACTGGTCAAATTTTGATCTATGTATGACCGGCTTAAGTATTACAGCTTATCCTTTTACCATCCAATCTATAATATAATGTATTATAATGTATTTCACCAATTTAACATAAATCGTATAAGTAATATATATAAGTATATATAAAACCCTCATGTATACTCAGTGAAGTCAACAGCCTCAGATGATACACAGAGATGAAACAAATCTCCCTACATAAGTTTTACATGTATATCTGCTGTCTTAAGCTTTATATACTGTTTAGAATGTGCACGTCCTGTTAGAATTTTCTCTTCCTGTTCCAGCAGGGGGAGGGAGTCTTGCCATATACTGCGAGACAGCTGATTGGAGGAAAGGCACACACCCTTCTCTCCTCATAGGCAGAGACTTGCAGAGCCGTGCTGTGTATTGACCAGCTGTCTGCTAATCTATTTATAGCACCCGCCCTGACACAAATTTCAGGCTGGTTTTATCACGTGTCCGAGAACTTGTCAGATGTTATCATGCTGATAACAGAAGAATGGAGCAGGAACAAAGTCACGGGACTTTGGAGAGAGCTAAGAAAACACTGCAGATATACAGTGTTTCCCTGAAAATAAGATCTACCCCGAAAATAAGACCTACCTAGATTTTCGGGAAGGTCTGAAATATAAGCCCTAGCCCAAAAATAAGCCCTAGTTGAAAGTGGTTGGAAAAAGGTAGAATCCACTGTCCTATAGTAGTACACAATTCAAAAGGTGTGTGCCTCTGCAATACAATTGTATCACATACCCTCGGTACAGCGGCACTCAGCTGATCTCTTCTCCTCTTCTCCTGGCTGTCAGCTGCTCTCCTCTTCTCCCAGGTTTCTGTGTAGGTCCTCAGCCCCTTCCCTCTGCAGGCGCTCAGCTCCGCTGCTCTTCTCATCTCCCAGGTGTCCGTGTGGGATCACGGCCCCCCTCCCTCTGCAGGCGCTCAGCTCCGCTGCTCTTCTCATCTCCCGGGTGTCTGTGTGGGATCACGGCCCCCCTCCCTCTGCAGGCGCTCAGCTCCGCTGCTCTCCTCGTCTCCCGGGTGTCCGTGTGGGATCACGGCCCCCCCTCCCTCAGCAGGCACTCAGCTCCGCTGCTCTCCTCATCTCCCGGGTGTCCACTTGGGATCACGGCCCCCCTCCCTCTGCAGGCGCTCAGCTCCGCTGCTCTCCTCGTCTCCCGGGTGTCCGTGTGGGATCACGGCCCCCTCCCTCAGCAGGCACTTAGCTCCGCTGCTCTCCTCATCTCCTGGGTGGCCACGTGGGATCACGGCCCCCCTCCCTCTGCAGGCGCTCAGCTCCGCTGCTCTCCTTGTCTCCCGGGTGTCCGTGTGGGATCACGGCCCCCCTCCCTCTGCAGGCGCTCAGCTCCGCTGCTCTCCTCAACTCCCAGATGTCCATGTGGGATCACGGCCCCCCTCCCTCTGCAGGCGCTCAGCTCCGCTGCTCTCCTCGTTTCCTGGGTGTCTGTGTGGGATCACGGCCCCCCTCCCTCTGCAGGTGCTAAGCTCCGCTGCTCTCCTCATCTCCCGGGTGTCCACGTGGGATCACGGCCCCTCCCTCTGCAGGTGCTCAGCTAAGCTGCTCTCCTCATCTACCGGGTGTCCACGTGGGATCACGGCCCCCCTCCCTCTGCAGGCACTCATCTCCGTTGCTCTCCTCATCTCCTGGGTGTGTTCGTGGGATCACGGCCCTCCTCCCTCTGCAGGTGCTCAGCTCCGCTGCTCTCCTCGTTTCCCAGGTGTCTGTGTGGGATCACGGCCCCCCTCCCTCTGCAGTGCTCGGAGTTGTGGAAGACAGCTCAGGCTGGCCATGGAGGCGCTATAAGAAGGTACTTGCACAATTTTATTACAGAGACACACACCCTCCACATTACACAATCCTGTAATAGAGATGATTCCAGCATTTTATACGCACTTTTATTCTGTTCACACTGGGGATTCCTGGCATGCATGGAGGGAGAGGGGGAGAGAAGATTGCACATTACATGGCAAGCCCTACTCTGAAAATAAGCCCTAACTTGTTTTTGGTTGCTAAAATTAATATAAGATCCAGGCTTTATTTCGGGGAAACACGGTATGTGCCCAGCTCAAATTTCATTAATCGGGTTTACATCTACTTTAAGGTATTTAAAATGCCATATGCTTATTTGGCATTTGGCTGTGATGAAGAAAGACATACCTTCAAAAAGTGTTATCCAGCAGGGACCCTGGTGAGGTCCTTCTCAAGCTAGAGGCTTTGGCAAAACTGGGAAATTGTAGCCACATGCAGTGGCTGGGTGAAAGCTTTTACTATCTATGTTTGTGAGTAGCTATATTTTATATTTTATCTATAATAAAATTGTTGTAGGTTAATGCACTAGGCCAGGGCGCCCTCTGTTTTTATCTCTTTCCCACAGCTTTAACTAGTTTAGATTTCCTCCAGAGGTGGTTCTGGCCAGCACAGTAGATTGCTTTAAGAAAGGCTTGGATACTTTCATAAATGTCCATAATATAACTGGGTACTAACATTTATAAGTAAAGTTGATCCAGGGAAAATCCGATTGCCTCTCTGGGATAACGAAGGAATTTTTTCCCCTGCTGTAGCAAATTGGATCATGCTTTACTGTGGGTTTTTTTTTTTGCTTTCCTCTGGATCAACTGTGGGTATAGGGGATTGTATGATATTTTTTATTTTATTTTTTATGGTTGAACTAGATGGACTTGTGTCTTTACTATGTAACTATGTAGTAGCTGGGAAAACTTGTAAATTAACACATGCTACCAGAAAGGTAATATAAGAAAGCCAAGTATATTTTCTAAACATACTCATAAATGTTCATACTCATAAATGTTCTTTTCTAAAAATTTCATAAATGTTCATTTGTGAAAAAAAATAAAAAAATAAAAAATTGTTTAAAAATAATCAAAAGGTTCTTTATTACATATTTGGTGGGAATGTCCTTTGGTACATAATTTTTGGGACACGATACTGCAGCTTCATACCCGTGCAACTGGGGTGACTATTCCCAACATACCTCAAATTACTTTGTTATCCATCTTACCTGGCTCGTACAAAAGCATTAAAAAAGGCCTTTTAAGACACTGGTTGACAGCTGCAAGGGCAGTAATACCGCGCCACTGGCGGTCAGCACATGCTCCACCGTTGACCGATTGGATTCTAGAGATGGACCATATTGAGAGGATGGAGACTCTTCTATCACAGGAATTGGACACGTACGAACAATGTCGTCAAACTTGGCTTCCTTGGAAAGTGCTAAGGGAGTCCCCTGAACTACGGAATCTGTATGTGGTTTGGAGGTAGGATATGAAACTGGTGGAGAGATGGTTTGAGTGAGGCGATCCTGGTTTGAGTAACTACTTCGGGTAGTGTATTTAATTAGAACATTACGGTCCCTTTTTTTTTTTTTTTTTCTTTCTCCATTTACTTTTTTTTTTTGTGTTGTGTCTATGTGTGTGTTTTGTGTGATTAGAGCTAATATTACTGTGGGAGTTGAAGAAAGGGAGTAGGAAAATATATATCTTATTTTTCTAAATGGATGAAAGAAAATAAGACAGGGATATCCCTATTAGGGTTTAGGGATATATGGTCTTGGGCGATGGTGGCGGAACTTGGTGCAGGGGATGTTTTGGGACCAAGCTTCCCTTGAGTGTGGGGAGGGTAGGGGAGTGTCTGGGGTCCCGGGGTCCGCCATCACGGGTCTGGAGTATGATCAGGGGTCATCTCTCTCCCTTGTTTGTTTATGATTTTTTTTTTTTTTTTTTTTTTTTTTTTTTGCTTCTCTTTTCAGACTCCTTCAGTGTGTTGGTATATCTTTGTTTTATGTTTTATATATATTATTGTAGTGTGGTATTTATATATATATATATATATATATATATATGTGTGAATGTATTTATGTTTATATATGTGTATATATATGTGTATATGTGTGTATGTGTATGTATATATATATATATATGTATGTATGTGTGTATATATGTATATATATATATATATATGTATTTTTTTGTTTTGGCACTCATTGGATGAGATTAATGCTTGTCTTTTCTTTTTTTCTTCCTTTTTTGTTTTTTTTTGTTATGTAAATTTAAAATTTTCAATAAAAGATGGAATGATAAATACAAAAATAATCAATTTTAAAAAAAGTATACAAAAAGATGTAAACATTTTTTTATACATTTTTAAACATTACAAAAATCATAAAACTGATTAACAACCATTATAGTTTCTCTAACAATTCAAACGGAAGAAAAAACTATACTCACATTCTAGCAGTATTATTCAGCTTATATTGCTATTTTATGTACATGTCTAACATACCTTAAACCATATATGCAATACAGTAAATTGTTTTATAATGATTTGGTAAGTCAGCAAGTTTTAATGATAGGTCATTCTGGCACTACTGATGAATGTACACCCAGAAGAAACACAAGAGTCACACAACACACCAATTAATTATGTATCATGACCAGTACAAAATATCAATTAAGCACTCTGAGAGCTCTAATTCCACTGTTGCTGTTACCTCACTGTCCAAAGGATCTTTTGCATCTTTCAGAACTAGTAGTACACAGTGCTGTGCAGATACAGTATGTGTCAATGCAATAATCAACCGATTTAAATTTGAATTGCCATCTAGACTGGTTAAGCTGAAATTAAATTCTTCATTTACAGTGGTGTTAAACCCAAAACGATTAATGTAACGTATTGTAACTAACCAATCATTAGATGTGGTGGCTGCATTAATTTTTTAAGGCTTTTTTCCCCTTGTTTTCAGTTCACCTGGTGATCTGGCCAGTAACACACCTCCCGTATTAGAGTGCCTTCACCCAGGACCAATGTTTGCTGCGGGTTTAATACTGCTTTAACCACTTCAGCTCTGGAAGGTTTTACCCCCTTAATGACCAGGCCATACGGCACTGCGTCACTTTAACTGACAATTGTGCGGTCGTGCGACTCTGTACCCAAACAAAATTGAGGTCCTTTTTTCCCACAAATATAGCTTTGTTTTGGTGGTATTTGATCACCTCTGCGGTTTTAATTTTTTTGTGCTATAAACAAAAAAATAGACCGACAATTTTGAAAAAAAACAATATTTTTTTACTTTTTGCTAAAATAAATATCCAAAAAAAAATTTCTTTATCAGTTTAGGCCAATATGTATTCTTGTACATAAAAAAAATCACAATAAACATATATTGGTTTGCGCAAAAGTTATAGCGTCTACAAAATAGGGGATATATTTATGGCATTTTTAGAATTTTTTTTTTTTACTAGTAATGGCGGTAATCAGCAATTTTTAGCGGGACTGCGACATTGCGGCAGACAGATCGGACACTTTGGACACTTTTTTGAGACAAGTGACTAAAAATAGCTACTGATTACTGTATAAATGACACTGGCAGGGAAGGGCTTAACACTAGGCGACGATCAAGGGGTTAAGTGTTCCCTAGGGAGGTGTTTCTAACTGTGGGGGGGAGTGGACTAACTGGGAGTAGAGAGAGATCACTGTTCATAATCACTAGGGACAGCAGATCTCTCTCTACTTCCCTGTCAGAATGGGAATCTGTTTGTTTTTATTGACAGATCCCCGTTCTGGCTCTCTGTGGAGCAATCGTCGGTGGCTGGCGGACATCGCAGCCCCCGGCCACGCGCATCAGCTCCGGCAAAGTGCATGCGCCTGCTATAGCCTTTAAGGAGACCACTGTACCGGTACGGCGATTTGTGCAGCCAAGCTATTCTGTATAACTGCGGCAGCTGGTCGGCAAGCAGTTAAAGCTGAACTCCAAGCAGATCATAAAAATAACAAATACAATAATGTGCAGTATATAACAAAAAAATGTAATGTATTTAAAATCAAGCTAGTATAAATACCCGAACCTCTTGTAATCTGTATGGCAGCATTCACACTGGAGTAGAGAGAAGTAACACTAGTTGCCAATCAGCTGTCCTGTATTTATGTGTGCTATCAGTGAACAATTCTGACAGGAGAGAGCAGAAAGATGACCTCATCAACTTGTTGCTGCTCCCTCGCTGTCCTATCAAAGATTGGAGGAAGGGAGATGACCAGGCTGTTTTGTTTAACTACAGCAGAAAAAACTCAAGTCACCAGACTGACTATACTGTATAATTGTTTGAATTTTAGGCCTGAGCAAACAGAAATAAAAATCCTTTGACAGGTGAGGTAGTAAGATATTTCTCAAACATGTATTTTAACAATGTGTTTCTCTCAAGTTCATCTAATAAAGACTCTATTGCGAATATGAATGTACTAATAATGAATGCCCTCACCTCTCCTCTGCTCGTGCCACTGAACACCACTGTGATAAAAAAAATCGCTGATTGAAATCGCTTCAGAAACTGACACTTTCAGAAGCTTTGATCACAAGTATCCCCTGCTGTGCTAAGTGGTTCCTCCCACTTTCCTCTACATTACTAATGTGTCTTGTATGAATGTAAATTCTGGCAGGTGTAACCACATTAACTCACCATAATCAGATGCAGACAAAGGCCTCTTTAACACCATTTCCCACAATGCCCTGGTTTCCTGGGCACATCAAGGTAGGATATGTTTCCATTTTACTCTATCTCAGCAACTCAGAGAAATCACATCTGATGAGGCAGAGGCAGCTAGCTGGGCAATTCAAGTGGGAGGCCCTTCATTGTGTGAACCAGCAAGCATGAAGCTTCTCCAGAAGATCAAGCTACTGTGGGGGATCTCCCTCAATTGTTACCAGAGTAGTGCAGTTCCAGTGGTGTGCCATCAGTCCTTACAGCCCATGCTTCACATAGCATAGGCTGTTTATATATTTCAAATTGCCTTTTATTATATATCATTATATTAATCTAAAGGCCAACTCCAGCTTATGCACCAAATAAAAAATATGAGTCCCTGGAAGGTGTTAAAAAGTGCAAAGCAAGTCTGACTGCTATACTCACCTCTCCACAAATTCGCAAGTTCAGGAATCAAGCTGTTTTCTTCCAGGTTGAATGGCACCCATTACCATTAAACTCACCTTCTTTGAGCCCAGGGTGTCAAGGCTCCACCCGGCATCCTGGGATTGCTGGAGGATGATGCAGAGAGCAGAATGAGATGTCCCAACTAAATAGATGTCAAATAGATGTCAATCATGTTCAAGCTAAATTTAGTAGTGTCAGCATATATAATTTACCTTTACCATAACTCTATGAATTGCTCGCTTCTTCTTTGGACACTTAATATAAACACCACATTTTTCCCTCTTTATGGAGAAAATTTTATTGTAATGAATATAGTTCTCATACAGAACAGTATGGTAGTACAGCTTGGCAAGTAGATCTTTTAGCAATAATTACACATATTGTGAATGAAAGACAAGGTATAATCACAGATTATAAAAGTCATATGAGTAGTCCACATAGCATAAATATCGAGTGCAATTGGGCACTATGGTATATTATCAGTCACAATACTATGTTTGACCAGAAAAAAATAATTGCTGCCATACTATGAGAAGATAATAAGAGAAAAGTAGAACACATTCTGAAGCTTAGGTTAACAAGGAAAGGTAACCCTTTGTGTTCTTCTTACTAAGAAAAGAAAAGGGCAAGGAGAGCTCCAATGCAAATAGAAATAAAAAAGGGAATCGGGGGGGGGGGGGGGGTGATATTCTAAGGATCTCCTTAACACTAAAGGTAAGGATATTCCGAAGGTTAACAGAAAGCACATGAGGAAAGCCATCTACACCTCAGATTTTGTCATTGTTAGTTAAAAAAACCTTTATGCTCGTAAGTCACTTTGGTAAGATAGTTAGCACAATATGAGTCAACCAAGATGTCAATTTGTGAGGGAGAGCCTGTAGCCAGGTCTAAGCATCACCTTGTTGGCTGTGTAAAGTGTCCCAAACAAGAAAATCTTAGTATATTGGTCCAATTTAATGTGTTGTGTAATTCCCAGCAGCCAGGCTTTGGGGTTTAATCCCATTGGGGAGCCTAATACATCATGGAGCTCTACTATTTGTTTTCAATATGCTTAGATTTCCGAACATGCCCAAATTAGATGAAAGAAGGTGCCTGGAAGTTGTTGTCTGCAATATATACTGTATAACTGAATAAGCTTATCAAAGATCTTCATTAAATTAGTTATTTAATTTATACTGGAATTTTACAGACTAAAACAATACCACTGCAAATGCCACCGCAGCTTGAAGGTGGCAATGTTTGTAGGGATCATATGTTCAGAAACCACTGTGACTGGTAAAGAACCATAGCTGTTAGTTACCACCACTGAAAGCAAGCGGTTGCCCAAAGTGTCAGTGTTTATAAATACATCCCCAGTAAATCATACTATGTCATGGGAAACTACAAAAAGAACAAACAGGGGAAGGCACAAGTGCATGAAAATGTAAACTGGAAGAGCTCAGTACAGCTCTAACAAAGGGGGTATGCCCCCAAGATGCGTCAGCTTGCCAGTATAGCGGGATGTTGTTGGAGCACTTGTACCCTGAACCATACGGCATCTTCCAGTTGACATGTTCTTTTATACTGTACTTTTGTGAGTACCCATTTTTATTGGTTTCATATCTTTCCTAATAATTTTTTGGTAATGCACTAGGTGTTTGTGCCTTCCCCATTTGTTCTTTTTTGTAGTTTTACATTGTAATCACCTATCTGAGAAGGGCTGCATTCGCCAAGCATTTGGGATGTTTATACATGTGTTGCCTGTAAAGCCTTTATCTCTCTTTGGATGGCCTCTGGGTGCTGGGAATGACTGTTTTTTTCTTGTGTTGACACTATGTCATGGGACCTGCTTTGTCCCTAAGTCTAAAAAAGAATTAAAAGTTTCTGTTTTTAAGGATTCTACTACTATTTGATTATGCTCCTTGTAGAAAACATAGGGAGTGGAAAGGGTTAGTGACCCTACTGCAGTAATGTCCCTGTCTCTGTGACCTCCTGGACAATAAGCAAATTGTAACCCTCCCTCATTTTAATAAGTTATGCATCTTTGTTGCTACTGCCCCAGACAGATTTTCCAATCCCTTCCTATTACTGCAGTACCCAGTCATCAGAGCATGAGATTTGAATGACCTTAGTGGGAGCACACAAAAAATGACCTTAGTGGAGATAGCAATACAAAATCAAATCTTCCCCATTAAAAAAAAGTTTTGGCTGTAGTTGGGCTTTAAAGAAGTGGTCAGATTAAAAAAAAGCAAACAAGTTATAGCTTTGAAACCAAGGGCTGTCAAATGACCAAACATAAGCATTTAGCATCTCTAGTACATTTTCTTGTAAAGTGATAGCACCATATATACACTAACACTCTGATGCACTGAAAAATTTTGTATCTGACCCCTTCCTCTCTACTACATCATACTAGTTACAGTACATAGGAATTCCAAGATACAAGCATGTAAAGACTTTCTTTTGGCCAGTCACTATGGAAGTGTCAACATTTGTACATTCTGGGACCAGAGCATTGGTTCTCAACCACTGGGTTGTAGTCCACTGCCAGTCAAACCCGAATCATATCTCAAATCTTCAACAATAGAGAACATGTCTAGTTTAAGTGACCAACTACTACTAGCTACACTATGACTTGACATGATTAGGAATATATCTACATGCCTCATTGGAGATACGCTTTTCTCCTTGGATCAGACTGCTTAGCTTTGATAAGATGAAAAGGATGAATGGCCTTACAAAGGTTTTACATTCTTCTAAATGTGCCTCATGATCAGAGCCATGAGGAGCACAGAAGCTGTTTTGTCCACACGTATATTTCTACATTTGTAATAGCCTTATGTTTAGTTGACAATAATATGCAATAAAGGTTTAGCAGAACCTTTAAAAGAATGGGAAAAAAAGCGTACAGTGCAACATTTGAGGGGAATAGGGCTCCTTTTTTTAAATGAATGGAAAACCCTTTCAGGACATCCCACCTAGCTGTCTGGATAAGCCGCATACAATTCCCAAAGCTAGCCTCCCAGTTTTCGACGTTTAATTGCATTTGTGTGCTGTGCACCTTTCTGTGCTTAGTGAATGATTTGATTTCATCATGAGCTATTAATGGCCTTCTGTTAGATGAAAAATAATCCTCAAATTTACAGAGAAAATGTGTCAGAGCAGTCATATGCAAGTGCTTTTGCTCTCCTGTATTTTTTCTCATTTAAGTATATTGCTGGTAATAGGTTGTTAATTTTTTTGTTTTTGCTCAACTGTCCTGACTTCCTATTCCAGCCTGCCTGATATCTGGCTACATTGCAAATTTAAAAGATGCTATTTTCTCAGGCAATGTCATCATCATTTCGCACTTAATCACACACACGCATACACCATAATTATATCACAAACACGCATTTCCTCACTTAACTCTTGAATAAAGTAACTTTATATTTGTTATTTCGTATTTCCTTCTATTTTAAGACTGAACCACAAGCAGGTTTAAAAGATGCAAATTAATGCAGCTTTGTAGTCAATAATACATCATTAACCTTAGTGTAATGTAGATAAATTCAAGAAACTTTTAGATGTGTTTCTTAGCAAACACAATATACAGGGATATTGAAAATGGTAGTGACATAAACACACACACACACTCAGGTTGAACTGGATGGCCTTTTGTCTTTATTCAACCTTAACAACCTCACCATTTATGACAGCTATACACATATATGCAGTGACAGGGCAGGGCGGCCCTTTATACACCCCAAAACTGTGACCAATTAGCTACCGACATTCGGGGGAGGGTGAAGTAGTAGTAGTAGTAGTAGTAGGGCTCCTAATGACATCAGCACTGTGCAGCCCTGGGCATCCCATCCCATTTAACTGTAAATGAGTTAAAGTGTATCTATAACATATTGTTTAATGCAAATGCCATACCTGTAGGCCTTTTCTGTCACCTCTAAAGCCTGACCAAAACACTCCCAATGTTTACCTTTCCATGTCCTGGCTTGCTTCCAGAACATGGCAGATGTTGGGCACATCGCAGGAACGAGCGTTTCCTGATTCAAAAGCTGATTTAAATGTTCAGGGCGATTTTTCTTACCTTACCCCAACAAGCTGCTGCTGGGAAATGGGGGAGGGAGAGAATGCACTACACGTGCAGTATATGTGCAGTTTTTGATCCAGGAAGCTTGCTCACTCTTGCAATGCTGGGGACGAGCACCTAACGTCTGCAGAGCCCTGGAAATAAGCCAGGACCTAGGCATGTAAACTTTGGGATTATTTTAAACATGCTGCAGGGGTGAAAGAATGGGCCTACACATATGGTACTTGCACTAAGGAGTAACTCCACTTTTGTTGAGAAAAAAACTTTCTGGTAATGTATGTACATTGCAGAGATTTTAACAAACTTTGTTGAAGATTCCTACCTTTTGTTTTTCTGAAGAAGCTACTGTTTGTTTGTCTGTGTCCATGGGCAAAGTGAATCTGTATATGAGTGGCTCTAATGAGGAAAGTGGCAGGATCTGCATCCCTATAGACGGGATTTCCCTTTGGGAAAATGAATTTTTTGTTGCAGGGGATTCCCAAAATTTGACTTGTATCTTAGTGCAGACTTCTGGGAAAATCAGTAAGCCAATCACACAAGCAGGAAATGAGGAAATTACATTTCGGGGGGGGGGCGGCGTTCTATTCATCATCTGTAAACGGAGCACCTCCACATTGCCATATTGCATTGCATTTTACAGCAAATTGAATCTCTGCAGACTGAAAGGGAAAAGTATTTCTTAATAACATTCAATTACTTGTGTTGCAATTGAATATGCTATATATATTTTTTTTTTTTTTATTTGCATTTTTTCCTATGAAAGAGGAGTTATCCTTTAAGCTATATTTTTGAAAAATGGCACAGTGCATTTTAAACTTATGTACCCCAGAAAACCTTCTGAATGACTAGACCTTAAGGCTGGGTTTACACTATTGCAGCATGTGGCTCACAGCAGGGGTCCGGTGCATTCAGCGTTTCAGGTCCGATTTCAGCTTGAATTTTTGACTGAATTCAGACCTGAAATGGACCAAAAGAAGCACAGGACCCCTGTGCAAATTTGCACCAGAGCCACTGCAGAGATATGTGAACCGGCTCCATAGAGAGCTGGTCAAAATCTCCTGCTATTGCGAATCGGATGTGGTAGCCTAACTGGTCCTAGTCCTGAGCCATGATCTACCAGCATAATATATTGGGGACAAAAACTGGGTCCCAACTATAGGGAGGTGTTTTTGCAGTGCTGACTCTTTGATGGCATGATTCTGCCCACTGTCTTCCAGGTGTTTTGCCACCAATGGGCCCTCTAGAGATCTAACCTCTTCTAACCTGTTCAGCCCTTGTCAACTGCCAATGACACAGGTAGGAACAGGGTAGGAAAACCCAGGTTTCTCACTTTGCTGCACAGAACAAGACGACAGGATTTGGCAAAAAAGAGGTCTTTATTCTTTACAGATGTGGAAGCATGGTGACCCTTCTCCACTCTGTACTATGTATCCTGACATCACCTGCACCCATCACCTACACCCCCCATCCTGAAGCCTGTGGCCCCCAATTACCAGAGAATACATTCCATTATTACATACTGTATAAAATCCCAACTAGTACTGTATAAAAGCCCAACTAGATTTACCATAGAATGATCTGTAAAGAGAACTTGTCACCTATTTATATTAACAAGAATGTGGAGCAGTGTATTATAGGAAGGTAGTATAAACAAAATCAAGAAAGTTATGGCCTACTGGTGCAAAATTTAAGAATATGTTTCCAATCTTGGGTTTGGGTATTATGCTACAGCAGAGCATTCTTTTGTGTCCTCAATAGCTTCTGGCTTCTGCCATCTATAAAAATTTAATGGTAAAAGTACTAGGACTAAGGCAATGAGAATGAATTTAACTAAGAAAAAAGCAACAAGCAAGTAAGAGGCAGGAACATAAATGCAAACAGCGTGACAGAAGGAGAAAAATTAAGTGCAAATGACAACAGTAATTGAGACAGGAACAAAGCTCTAGCTTCAGTGAGACAAAAGGCTTGAAAAAAATAAGTTCAGACTTACATGTGCAAGAAAGCATACACGTAAAAATACATTTTCAGTATTACAGCAGATAGGAGGAAGAAAAAGCACAAACGGCATATGAAAAGAATAGGCCAAAGATTTTCACCTTTGAGTCATAACTCCATATGGTGTCCTGTAATTTATTGTTGAGTTTCCTGGATAATTAGATATATCATGCTTTCTATTAGACTGTTAAAAAAAACAATGAATCCCATGTAGAAGCTACATGCTAACATTGACCTAAACCTTAAAATACAACTGCATGAAATAAAATATCATAAAAGGTCAAGAACTCGCTAATACAATTTTCTTACGTACACTATGCTTAAAGGGTATCTAAACCCTAAAAAAATAATTTAATATATTTCAGCAAAAGTAATATAATAAATTGCACTAAACATCACTTGCTGTAATGGCTGACGATGCATCTAGACAACAGTCAAATGCTAGTTAGAACATAAAACCCATTAACATCATGTTATATTAATCAATAATATAAGTGCTTATATTAAAAGGCATGGGGCAGTGGTAGATTTACATAGCACAGAAATAAAAACATGCCACCACCAGTTCTTTGACATTAGTCTTTTCCTCATTACTTGTTATTTTATTTTTTGTATCTTTTTGGTATTTTGGTATACTGTATCTAATATATAAGGAATTATGTCTTTATTATGCAATTGGTAAGTTAAGAACCAAGTAAAATAAGCCAGTGAATGCAAACTGTGTGCTTTATTTTAATGTGAGCGCAACAATGATACAAGTCACAATAGCAATGTTCTTACCACGCAGATGGCTGAGTACATGTCAATTAAAATGAGTCTTATAATTAAAAAAGCATGTAATTATTACCAAATACCGTTATAATTTTAGGGGAGAAAATGTATTTTTCTTTCCATGAATGAAAAACAAAAAAGGCACTTTTCTGCACACTATTATGCCAGTTACAGACTAAGCGAAGGTGAAATGGTATCTAGCATTGAACATTAGCTTGAACTGCACCAGTACAGTGTGTATAATGTTATGCTTGTGTTGTGTGGTACATTGGCCTACTGGGCTGCATGATTAGCACCTATAAATCTTCTGTGTGTAGCAGCCCCCCTCGGCTCCCCAATACTTACCTGAGGTCCATCTCTATCCAGCAAAGTCCTCAGGACTCTCCCTTCTGATTAGCTGAGACACCGAGACACATTGACTCCCACTGCTGTCAAAGTCAGTCAGCCAATCAGGAGAGAAAGGGGATAGGACCAAACATGTTTGTTTTTTTAAAGAAAAGAAAACAAGACTTTAAAATCACTTTAATTCCTTCATGCCCAGACAAGGAAGTTGGTCCTCAAGCACCCTGTAATACTCTGGACCCTGGACTCCTAGGGGTATCTGGGGGGCTTAACAGCTTCTGAGGCTTGCTCTTTTCGCCTTACCTTACCCCTCAGAGGCATCCGGCCTGACCTATGCTGTATTCTACAACTGCACTTCACCATTCCCGCTAAAGGCCTTACAGTAACAGATCCAAAAAACAGCCCACACTCACACCAGTAAGTTACCAGCTAACATTCCCATCATAAGATTAGGAGAAGGAAAAGTACAAAAGCATAAAGCCTTTTAACTTTGTACTACAAGTAATCACATCCATAAAAACATAATTATAAGCGTCATGGTCCCTGAAGATGACACATTGCTTCTGTTACAAGCAGAACCATTGAAAGGTAAAAGGAGAGTGTGAGGCAAGGAATAGCCCATACCTTACAGAGGTTGCCCAGGATCTTGCATCCCTAGACTGGGATGTGCACAGACCATAAGACCCCATTCACACAGGGGCAACACGACTTGCCGGTCGCCTCAGCGAGGCGACCTGCAAACGAATGGCCGGGCGACTTGCAAAACGACTTCTGCATAGAAGTCTATGCAAGTCGCCCCAAGTCGCCCCCGAAGTCGTACAGGAACCTTTTTCTAAGTCGGAGCGACTTGCGTCTCTCCCCTTAGAACGGCTCCATAGTAGAGAACGGGAGGCGACTTGTCAGGCGACTAGGTCGCCTGACAAGTCGTCCCTGTGTGAATGGGGTCTTAAGTCCTGCTCCCCTCCTTGCTTGCTTCCCTCCTAAGTGAAAAACAGATACTGTCATCTCACATGCTACTGTAGCCTGGTCCTCATACCATTTTCAAGGCCAAGAGTTAGAGGTGGCTCCTCACCTCAACTGTTTATATACTAGCCTACTACCCAGGGTGTCCCACTGCTGGCAAGGGCAAGATTGAAATTAACCCAATGTGCTATACTGGTATCCTTGCTATTGGGACCTGTAGTGGCTCCTGAGGCACCTACACCGCCTATTCACATGGTCATGGGCCTAAACCATTCTTCTGACTCTGGTGCCATATAGTGACCAGAAAGGGGAATTACTTTGGGCACATCTGTGCCCTTACTCCACATTGATAGTTATTGCTTAGGGGATGACTTGTTACTGAAGTCCAAACATGCAGATGAAATTTCATAAGGGCCATAGTATTTGCATTCCCTCCATTCTTTCCCGAAATATATACAGCTCAACCTCATGGATTACACAATTTTCTCTATTACAGTTAAGATATACACTGCTGACACCACCTTACCCCCAGGCTGCTGACAGGAGACTGAAGGAGCAACAACAAACTGATGAGGTCATCCCTCTTCTCCATATGGTCATTTAAATTGTGCTTTTTTTTTAATGTTTGCATACAGCACATCTGAGTGCTGTTAATATCAGGAGACAAATATTTAATGATTTATTAGCTAATACATAGCAGCATTGTTTGCATGTTTAATATCCACGTGGGGTTTATCTTTATGCTTTCTTATTCCTGTTAGATAAGGAATATATTTTGATGCAGCAACTATGTCCTTATGGCCTCCAACATGGAAACACATTGTAATTAAAGACAAGGTAAAGCTCTCTACTTTAGTTTTTTATATTGTGAGATGGGGAGAAAGGCTGGGCATTTATAACATAGAGGAAGCAACACAGTTCTTATTGTAAAAAGATGAATATGTGACCACAAATGTAAGCCCGATATTCTAAAGCACAAATTTATTAGCAGAGTGTAGAGTGAGAGTAAAGCAACAGAAGAAATTCTGGTAGACTTGAAACTTTCATCCAGAGACAATATTCACTGATGTTGTTGAAACAATTCATTGCAGAATTGTAGATGCATCAACAGCCCATTTTTCAGGACAAACTTTCAGGGGTCTACCCCCTTTTTTTGGTCCAAGCAATATTAATACAAGGTTTAGCAGAATCTTAAGGCAAATCTGCAAAAACAATCTTTACAAAAAACACACCTAGGGTGGGAAAATTTTAAATTTATCCACAATGGGTACCGAAAATGCAATAGCATAAAATGAAAAAAAAAAACATGTCAGAAGTGGGTAATATATGAAACAAATACAAAAAAAAATGGCAATTACTAGGTACTAGATACTAGGAAGACCACTCCAAAGAAGTGAAAAATATAATTGCAACATTTAATTTAAACTCAGGTGTCTTACCAACTGAAATGGTTATCACAACTAGTAGGAACTCTACCTTTGTTATATAATCAAAACAGACCAGCCCAGTCAAGTATATACAGACATTGCAGTAGGGAATAAAGGAATATCAAGTTGTAACCAGACACAGGTGTACACATGACTGCCATACCTTAAGCCCGGGTTCACACCTATGCGAATTAGATGTGCGTTTCCGCACATCTAATTCGCATAGCAGGAGAATGTGACTGGCTCCCTATGGAGCCGGTTCACATATCTCCGGGGCAGCTGCAGTGCGCACTGCACAAAAACGCTGTGCGTCTTTGGCTGCGTTTCAGGGCCGAATTCAGGCATACAATCAGCCCTGATTCCTCCCTGAAACGGTGAACAGGGTCACACAGCACTCCCGTGCGGTCCGCAGCGCATTATAGTGTGAACCCGGGCTGAAGCGGTATTAAACATTTAAAAAAAAAATGTATTGCATTGCAGTTTACCAATCATTAGATGCGATGGCTGCATTTGTTTTCTTTTTTAGGCCTTTTCCCTCTTTTCCCCTGGTGATCTGGCCAGTAACACACCTCCTGTATTATACAGACACCACTCTGAATGAATAAGCACAGGGGGCAGATTTGGACAGCAGCTTCGTTAGTCTGGGGAGATGGTAACAAATTGAAGCTGAACTCCAGCTAATACTTTATAATCAGTTACAGCGAACAGTTTTTTCCTTTTCGGATAAATGTTTCACATAAATAAAAGCTTATCACTTTAAGCTCCCCTGCCATTGTTAAATGGTCTGTCCCATCCCTGTAACTGCAAGGGAGCTTGTTCTATTGAAAAACAAGAAACAAATACAGCCATCAAACCTAAGAATTGGTAAGCTGCAATATAATAAATGTTTGCTTTTGGGTTTAATACTGCTTTAACCACTTGCCGACCGCTGCAAGCCGATATACGTCAGCAAAAAGGCAGCGGTGCTCAAATGGGCATACCTGTATGTCCCCTTAGCAGGCGTGCGCGTTCTGCGTACAGTGTGACCGTGCCCGAACTCGATGTCCGCCGGTCTCCTGGCGATCGTGTCACGGAGCCTCGGAACGGGGAAGTGCCTATGTAAACAGGGCATTTCCCCATTCTGGCTTTTGTCATGACAGAGATCAGCGCACCCTGTCAGGGGGGCGATGAACCCCTTTATCGCCCCCTAGTGGTTAACCCCTTTACTACCAGTGTCAGTAATCCGTGCATTTTTATAGCACCGATCGCTGTATAAATGACAATGGTCCCAAAATAGTGTCAAAAGTGTCTGATGTGTCCGGCATAATGTCGCAGTCCTGATAAAAACTGCAGATCACCGCCATTACTAATAAAAAAAAATAAAAATAAAAATGCCATAAAACTATCGCCTATTTTGTAGACGCTATAACTCTTGCTCAAACCAATCAATATACGCTTATTGAGATTTTTTTACCAAAAATATGTAGAAGAATACATATCGGCCTAAACTCAGGAAATAAAAAAGTTTTTTTATATATTTTTGGGGGATATTTATTATAGCAAAAAGTAAAAAATAATGAGTTTTTTTCAAAATTGTCACTCTTTTTTTGTTTACAGTGCAAAAAATAAAAACTGTAGGGGTGATTAAATACCACCAAAAGAAAGCTCTATTTATGGGAAAAAAAGGAAGTCAATTTTGTTTGGGTGCAACGTCGCACGACCGCGCAATTGTCAGTTAAAATGATTCAGTGCCGAATCGCAAGAAGTGCTCTGGTCAGGAAGGGGGTAAAATCTTGGGCTGAAGCCGTTAAAGTAGACCGGAACTTAAAAATTGAAAATTGTCATTTTATAGAAAAGCACTAGAAATGTTAATTGTGCTGTGAATAATGTACCCTTTGTCTTTAATTCCTTCTGAAATTTAGCAACACACTTGCTGCCATGAGAGTGTGCCCAGGCTTTCCTGTTTATACAACTTTATATTTGTATATCTGCTGTATAAGAGGCATTGTTGCTTCTGACTATTATCTTCATGCCCCTTGTAGTGAGGTTTGCTGAAGTCACTACTGTGCTGCTTGCGCAAGATGTTTTTGTCTCTGCATCTTCCTTGAGGAAATATATTCCCAAGACAGAGATCAATATGACAGAAAGTCAGGGAAAAGCTCCCCAACTGCCAAAGAGATGGCAATTAGAAATCAACAGAAGTTCTAACCCTTTCCTACTCTATCCAAAACCAATAAAAGTTTTCGTCTGGAGCTGGGCTTTAATTAAGAAGCAGCTAAAAAAACTTTTCTGTGGGGATTCCAACCTTACCCTATACTCCTTTATCAACAGATGACAAGCTTCTTTACTCATCCTACATGGATACAATAGTACACACTAAACATTCTGTGCTGTATAATGCTCTGGTCAAACCAGTTTTGGAAAAAATGTAATAATTCTCACCAGGACTATTCCCAATACTCTCATTTGCACCAATTATTCCCTCACATATCCATAACCATATCTACCTACCTCATCACCTTAGCCTTAATCATATTATGAACCTGTTTCCCTCATGTTCTCTAATAACTAAAAGTCCAAATTTCCACTGAACAATCAAGGACTCTCTTTTAATTAACTCTTCCTTCTTAAAGTATTACTACAGTCAACATTTTTTAGTTTTGGATAGAGTGGCCAGGGATTAGAACACTTGTCAGATGTTTTTTAGCTGTCTGTGCCCCGTTAGGAAGATTCAACCTCATTATTTGTACTGTTATCATTGAAAGTAAAAGTAAAAGAGAATCCCAAATGTTGTGTTCTCCCCAAAACAGAGAAGTAGAGAAGAAATCTTGCAATAAGGACACCAGTTCTGGTGACAACTAGTGATTTCCCCATTTTGGAGGTATTTCCTCTCACTTCCTGTTTTGGTTATGGGGCAGGAAGGGAAGGTTCCCCAGTTGGGCACAGATTGCAAAAAAAAAATTCTGAGGGTTATAACCCTCCCTTACTCTATCCAAAATGAAAATAAAACAGAAAATTGTATCCTATTTACTGTAATTTTCTTTTCCTGGTGCCTATCCATGGCAGCATAGGTATGACAGCAGCCCCACCTACTTCCGCCCACAGGATCAGTGCATAGCTATAAAAAGTTAACACCCACACAACAGCCCATGCCCTGTACATATCTAGGAACAAACTGGGTGGGTTCGGTATGCTGCCATGGATAGGCACCAGGAAAAGAAAATTACAGTAAGTAGGATACAATTTTCTGTTTTCCTGGTGCCTCCATGGAAGCATACGTATGATAGATCAATAACTAGCTATCAGGGTGGGAAGCTTCAGCAAATTAGATCATAAGAAAGTGAGTAAGCTACTGGCTTCCTGCCAAAGACAGGTGTAGTGAGGACTACTAAGCCCATCAGTAGTGCTGAAAGAATGCACCATAATAGAACCAGATTGGCTCCGCTGCCTGCCATGCTGACTGACATCTCACTATGGGATAGGCAAGCAAATGCCCACAGGCTCTTGATGCCATGACAACAGCAAGGCTGTGAACTTCCTGCAGCTCGAAGAGCTTCCACAATAATTCTTATTCGAGAAGCTGGCTTCAGATAAGGGTGAAGGTCTGCCTGGTAGAAAACAAATTGAGCACCATCTGCGATACCCTCCCCATCTGCACCAACATTCAAATCCCCAGGACAGTCCTCTGGAGTGCACCCCCTTCTCAATGGGACACGCCCCCAAAGCCTGACCCAAAAATTACAGCGCAAACAGAGATAGGACAACAGACAGCTCCCAATGCTCCCGCAACAAATGTGTTTATCCAGCCACAATCACCCCAAGCCCCTGGTAGAACACAGGGAAAGGATAGGATATAAGGCTAGGTGGCAGACTTGATAATCTGTTAAACTTTAGTCTGTAGCCAAAAGCTAGATTCAAGTGCATCTTGTCAGTACAGGATGGAACCTGAACCCTAGACCATGGAGTTGGTTGATGGTCTGTTGAGTCGACTTGACATGATGGAGCTAGAAATCAAAGCATCAGTACAGGATCCATCTTGCAATACAAAAGAGGAAAGTAAAGGCAAGTTATTGTCATAAAAAGTGTTTGGGGACCCGGGTCCTGCCCCAGGTGACATGTATCAATGCAAAAAGTTTTAAAAACGTCTGTTTTTCAGGATCAGTGATTTTAATAAAGCTTAAAGTGAAACGATAAAAGTGAAATATTCCTTTAAATATTGTGCCTGGGGGTGGCTGTTCAGAAGATTTCACCTCACTTTCTGTCCCAATGACAATTGGATTTTGAAAATTTGGGTTATTAGGGAAACAAGGATTGGTGATAAAGCATCAGTGGAGACACCTTTGTCCCATATTAACTGTTACAGGAGAGAATTTCCCTTCCTAGGGCTAGATTTCCTCTCACTTCCTGTTGTCTCGCTCCGTTTCTAAGTAGGAGTCGTTTGTAAGTCAGGATTTGGAAACACAGAATAAAAAGAAAAAGAAATTCATTAGGGATTTTGATGATTTTAATGGGGGGATCATTTTTAAGTGGCAAAACACGCCTGTGTCAGAGGACACTGTATCAACCACTGTGTCTTCTCAACCCAATACAGGAGTAGTCAAAATTGACACCCCCAGAACTAACCCCGTTCATGAATATGATCATTCCCAATTTAATGTGCCTACATCCTATCAAGACCCCAATACCTATAGGAAAAATAACAACAAAAAAGGAAAAAAACTTTAGAGGGAAAGGCAGAGGTGGAGGATCTAGGTCTTATACCCAAGAAGGAGATCATTCCTGTGGGACCTATCATTACGATACACCATATCGCCAGAAGGCGTATCCATTATATCAAGATAGAAGGGATAATTTTAATAGAGGTAGTCCATACCCCTCTCATGACAAACCCATTTCTACATATAATCGGTTTGCTCCACTTACTGACCACACCCCCTATAGTGATAGGGATTTTTTAGACCAGCGGGGGGAACAGAGATACCCCCCTCCGCCCCACCAGCCTTATCGAGGAGAACCATGGAGACAGCCAGCACCATACACTCCTCCAAACCCCGGCCCCCAAAAGCGAAAAGAAAGAGAGGAAGGATAGGGGGCAGGAGAACACAAAAGGCCCAAACCACGTTAGGTGTTGGCATTTATAATCTTAGTCAGGTCACGCTCAACGATGATGAAATCAAAGTTCTTGACCGAGGTTTGAAATTTGCGCCTATAAAAAATCTCAACAAATTTGATACTTATGTTAACATTCAAAAATATATCAGAACTCTCAATATGAAAAAATATTTCCTCTCCCACCCAAATCAGGGAATGAGACCTACCGTACAAAACCATTCAACTTTCCGGAATAGATCTACATTTAATCCCCACAATTCAGATAATACATTTTTAGAAGTCTTCAAGAACATGGTATCCAATGATTTGGATAAACTTCAGGTTAAGAAAATTTCTGACCCATTATTCATTAAGCGTGGTATCCAATCTTTAGCGGAACGTAAAGACATAGTAATCCGCCCCGCAGACAAGGGGGGAGGTTTAGTTATTTTAAGCAAAGAATATTAGCAAACAGAAATTAGTCATTTGCTTTCAGATTGGGAAACTTATAGTGTCCTCAATAAAGATCCTATGTTGGCATTTAAAGACGAACTACATTCCATTATAGAGGATGGTAAGGATCAAAGGATCCTCAATAAAAAAGAAGCTATGTATCTTGATCCTCTGTTTTGCAGAACACCTATTATTTATTTTTTACCTAAGATCCACAAAGACACCACCAATTCCCCTGGAAGACCCATTGTCAATGGAATCGATTCAGTGTCTGCGAGGCTTGGACAATATATATTGATTTCTTTTTACAGCCGCTTGTTATGAAAACCCCTGCATTTTTAAAGGATACCAAGCATATAATTCAGATTTTAGAAACCCTTGAATGTTCTTCCTCCACTCCTTTGGTGACAGCGGACGTAAGTTCGCTGTATACCATTATTGGTCATAAGGATGCCATGTCTTCCATTGCATGGGCTCTCTCCTCGTCTTCCCTATCGGGTAGACATCAAGAATTCCTTTTAAGTTGTCTTAACTTTTGTTTAACCAGGAATTATTTCTGGTACAATAGGGCATTCTATTTGCAAATGAGAGGGGAGTTGCTATGGGGGCTCGTTTCGCTCCCAGTGTGGCTAATATTTTTATGGCCCACTGGGAGGAAGAAGCTGTATTTCATAATCGACCCCCTGAACTCATTTGTTATCAGAGATTTATTGATGATCTCATCCTCATCTGGAAAGGTGACAGATCTAAACTTGATGATTTCATCGAATCTCTGAATAACAATCAAAGGAATATATCCTTGACTTGGACGATTGATCCTGAAAAGGTTGTTTTCCTGAATTTGACCATTAGTATCAATCATGATCATTTGTCACTGACCAACTATTTCAAACCTACCGATCGTAACTCGTATATCCCCCTGGGGAGTTGCCATCACCGTTCTTGGTTGTGCAACATCCCCAGGGGACAGTTTATTAGGTTACGTCGCAATTGTACCTCTGAGGACGATTTTGTTATGCAGTCTCAAGTCCTTACTTCTAGGTTTGAGCAAAAAGGCTATGACCGATTTGTTTTAGAGGATGAAATCACTAGAGTCAGATCATTGGATAGAAGTACATTGATTTCCAACGCCATTAAGGATTCTAATGTAGATAACCATAATTTCAAAATGGTGTTGACTATAATGTACAATATCACAAATTTGAGAGGATTATACAAAAGAATTGGTCTATCCTTAAGCAGGACAGAGTCTTAGGCCCTGTATTACCAGACTGACCACAATTTAATTACAAAAAAGCCCCCTCATTAAGGGATCGTTTGGCCCCTGGTGTCTTAAATCCCCCAGTCCCCACTTCGGATAGGTTGTTTTCCTTTTTGGGAGGCTTTTATGCATGTGGAAGATGTGTCCAATGTAAGCATGCCAAACGAAATATTAAAAAGCGTAAAAAATTTCTTGCATCAGCCACAAACCAGGAGTACAATAGTAAGCAATTAATTACTTGTGATACTGTAGGTGTTGTCTATATACTGGAGTGCGGCTGCGGGCTCCAGTATATCGGCAGAACTTCTAGACCCCTATATGTAAGGTTGGCTGAACATGTTAATAATATTAAAAAAGGCCTCAAATCCCACAATGTGTCCAGACATTTCAAATTAGTTCATCAACAGAATCCTAAAAGTTTGAAATTCTGGGGGATCGAAAGGGTCACTAAGCACTGGAGGGGTGAAAATTTTATTAGACAACTAAGCAAAAGGGAGTCTTACTGAATATATGAAACCAGAGTTCTTTGCCCTGAAGGGTTAAATGTAGACTTTGATACCAATTGTTTTATTTCTGATCGTTGATGTATGTATATTTAGGAGCAATCGATGGCTGCGGATGATTCACATATTTACGTTCACTTTTATTAGATTTTTAATATATTTTAAATGTTATCTTTAGGGATTATATCTTAATTCCCTCATATATAACATAATGTTTTTACATTGCACATATCCTATGTGGAATGATGCATTTAATTAATTCATTAGTGTTACATACATACATTTTTTTTGTTATCCATATTGGTTCACCATTGGTGTACACAGACCAGTTTCCGTTTGTTCACTTTACGCTGTAAGGGGACACTTCCGGAATTGATTCCCTGGCTTCGGATATGCCGGCCATGGTTTGTTTATTATTGCCATGGTTACTTACCTAGGATAAAGCGCGGGTGCCCACGTCGTATCTCCATCTGCTGAAGAAGTCCCCGCCCCCTGGGACGCAACGCGTCCAGAACGAGGATACGTCCTGACGTCACCCGCGGCCATCGCGCATTCTCAGTGTATCGTGTTTACACATCATCGCTCTAGCCTGCTTACTTGCACTGGTATAGTGCTTTACCTGTGAGTGTATATATTTTTTATCTTTTTAATAAAATTGTCTATACGGAGAGCACTATCTTTGCCATTATTCTCTATTCCATATGCCACTGCATTGTCCGAGTGTCCTGATCCAGCCTTATGACAGAAGTTTCTGTATACTGAACCGCTGTGCTTCATACCTATATGACCCTTAAGGGAATGCCTATTATGACCCTCTATAATTAAAGGGTCCCTGTTGTCAGGTGAGAGGCCACTCTGAATATTGGTGGTGGGCACGTTGATTTGTCACCTTTTTCAGCATGCTGTCTGATTACACACGATTGTTTGGATTCACTGGATTACTCATGGACTTTTTGTGCTTTTATGAACTTTGAGAAATGTGTCTTTCAGTGTGTCCTGTGGAAATTGACACAATCTTAGCATGTTAGTCATTTGTGTTATTTAGACATACATTGTACATTCTCCGCATTGCATGGTATATTGTATGTTTATTTCTTTTGATTTGTCCTTAATTAGCGCTGCACCATCTACTTACATGGTTGCTGGAACTGACCTGGGCGCTGAGGACTGAAGAATTGTCTTAAGGCATCGGTCAGCCCGCCACCTTATCCACAGCTCTTTCTGTGACTGAACAAAGCCTCAGCAACACGTTGTCCAGAACCAGGAAATTGTAACCTCCCAGGCTGTGGAAACGCATTGCACAAACCTTTCTGCAAGGCCTCCCGAAGATGTTTCATCCTCTGCTCCCTCTGTGAAGGCTGGATAAATTCTGCAACCTTACCCTTGTAACATGGACCAAGAAGGGTTGCCAGCCAGTAATGATCCCCCATCTTGATACCGCAAATCTTAGGGTCCTTTTGCAGGCTTTGCAGGATCAGGGAGGCCATGCAGCGTAATTTTGCAGAGGCATTCGATCCTGAGTCCTCTGGGTCACTAAGGATCACATGATCCTCAACCACCTCCTCCCGGCCACATACAACTCTATGGGTTTCTGGGGACTGCAAAAGATCCCTTGAAGACTGCTGCTGATGTTCAATGTTATTCTGCACCTCCATGCTGACACAATCCTCCTCCTCCTCTTCTTCTTCCTGTGTGATCGGTGGGCCTGCAGGAATACTAGTATCTGGATAAAGGGGTCCTTGAGAGGTAAGGAAGTCCTCCTCTTCCTCCCGCTGTTCCGCCTCAAGTGCCCTGTCCATTATACCATGAAGAGTGTGCTCCAACAGGAAGACAAGAGGGACAGTATCACTGATGCATGCACTGTCACTGCTCACCATCCTCGTGGCCTCCTCAAATGGTGACAGGACAGTGCATGCATCCTTGATCAGTAGCCACTGGCGTTGCGAAAAAAGACAAGCTCCCCTGACCCTGTCCTGGTGCCATACTCACACAGGTACTCATTGATGGCCCTCCGCTGCATGTGCAGCTGCTGCAGCATTGCCAATGTTGAGTTCCACCTGGTGGGCATGTCACAAATGAGGTGGTTCTTGGGCAGGTTGCATTCTCTTTGAATGTCAGCCAGCCGAGCACTGGCATTATATGACCGGCAGAAATTACCACAGACTTTCCTGGTCTGCCTCAGGAGATCCTGTAAGCCAGGGTACCTGCTCAAGAACCACTGCACCACCAAATTCAGGACATGAGCCAAACAGGGAACATGGGTCAAGTGTCCCCATCGGAGGGCAGAGAAGAGGTTGGTGCCATTGTTGTATACAACCATTCCTGGCTGAAGCTGGCGTGGTGTCAACCACCTCTGAGCCTGCCCCTGCAGAGCTGACAGAATCTGTGCCCCAGTGTGGCTCCTGTCTCCTAAGCAGACCAACTCAAGCACCGCATGGCATCTTTTTGCCTGAGTGCTTGCGTAGCCCCTTGTACACCTATGGAGTACCGCTGGTTCAGAGGAGAAATCTGCAGAGGAAGAGGCCATAGAGGAAGAAGAAGAGGAGGAGGTGGAGGAGAGAGCTGTGGCAGAATCACCACTAGCATTTTGGAGACGCGGTGGCAGAACAAGCTCCAACAATACTGAACCCTGTCCTGCATCCTTCCCAGCTGCCAGACAGTTACCTTCCCAATTACCCAGTGTGCCATGTAAGAAGGGTAACGTCCCTGTCCATGCCTGCTGGACCATGAGTCAGCAGTAATATGCACCTTACTGCTGACCGCCCTGTCCAACGAGGCCAAGACATTGCCTTCCACATGCTGGTAGAGAACTGGAATGGCCTTCTCTGAAAAGAAATGGCATTTGGGAACCTGCCACTGAGGTCCCGCACATTCCACAAATTCACAAAAGGGGGCAGAATCTACCGGCTGAAAAGGGAGCAGTTGCAGTGCTAGCAATATGGCCAAGCTAGCATTCAGATGCTGAGCATGTGGATGGCTGGGACCAAATTTCTTTCGTCGGTTTAGCAACTGGGGTAGGGAAATTTGCCTGCTAAAATCCGAGGTTGGTGATTGGCAGATTATCCACAAGTACTTGGGACACCTATTTCTATACCTTCATTCCTCTCAGTGCAGGTTTCTGAGAGGACTGGAGGTATAGTGGGGTTGGAGATCCCAGCTGATGAGGAGCAAGTAGAGGTCTGCCTTGTTCTTCGATATGGGTCTATTAAGTGCTGTTGCCAACAGACTGCATGGGAGATCGTCATATGTCTGGTCAAGCATGTGGTGCCCAAGCGGCTTCTGTTTTGGCCACGCTTGATACGCTTCAGACGTATGTTAAAATGCAAAGATGCGATCTGCTGCACATGTGTCAAAAAAGGCCCACACCAGAGAACTTTTCAAAATATGTGGGGAGTCAGCAGCGCCCTGCTTAGCTCTGCTGTGTGATGCAATAGGGTGGCTGCCCTTAAGCTGCCCCCTGGAGGGCATCCTGCCTCGTTGGAGATGTGCCTCCTCCTCCTCTCAGGCACCCAAGTAGAGTCAGTGACCTCATCATCCCCTCCCTCCTCGTCACGGGAGCAAACTTGGCAGTATGCTGCAGCTCGGAGAATATGACTGACAGTTTCTTGACATTCTTGGGCACCCCCTCTCTCTAGGCTCATGTTACTCCCTTCCTCAACCTGGTTACCATCATCGGAGCCTTCAAATCACTGCGCATCCTCCTGCAGCATGTACCCGACACTGTGGTCGAATAGTTCAGGGGACTCCTCTGTGCATGGTGGTGGGGCTAGGGGAGGAGTAACTCTTGACATGGAGCCGATGGAATAGGCCACTTTGGCAGCTGCATTGGCAGGCAAACTACTCTGAGTCTGGGTGACGGAGGATGAGGAGGGCTTTGTTATCCATTCCACCGACTCTTCTGCATGTTGTGGCTCAATAACATGGCCAGCTACAGAAAAAAAGGACAAGTGTGCCCCACGGCCACGTGCTGAGGATGCACCGTGTCCACGACCAGCACTGTCGACTGTAGACACAGAGTTTGTCCTCTTTTAGTGGCCTGTGAGCATCTGCCTCTCCTTGGTGGCCTTCCAGACATGCTGTAAATTTTGTTTAGCAAAAACCACATTACACTGTATTGTGTACTGTGTACACCACCAGAAAAGTAGTAGCAAGTGCACTAGGGGTGCACGGTACTGTGTACACCAACAGATATGTAATAAAAACTATGGGATTACTGTATGTATTGTGTACTGTGTACACCACCAGAAAAGTAGTAGCAACTGCACTAGGGGTGCACGGTACTGTGTACACCAACAGAAGTGTCATAACAACTATGGGTGTACTGTATTGTGTACTCCACCAGAAAAGTAGTAGCAACTGCACTAGGGGTGCATGGTACTGTGTACACCAACAAGAGTGTAATAACAACTATGGGTGCACTGTATTGTGTACACCACCAGGAAAGTAGTAGCAAGTGCACTAGGGGTGCACGGTACTGTGTACACCAACAGATGTGTAATAAAAACTATGGGTGTACTGTATGTATTGTGTACTGTGTACACCACCAGAAAAGTAGTAGCAACTGCACTAGGGGTGCACGGTACTGTGTACACCAACAGAAGTGTCATAACAACTATGGGTGTACTGTATTGTGTACTCCACCAGAAAAGTAGTAGCAACTGCACTAGGGGTGCACGGTACTGTGTACACCAACAAGAGTGTAATAACAACTATGGGTGCACTGTATTGTGTACACCACCAGGAAAGTAGTAGCAACTGCACTAGGGGTTCACGGTACTGTGTACACCAACAGAAGTGTAATAACAACTATGGGTGCACTGTATGTATTGTGTACTGTGTACACCACCAGAAAAGTAGTAGCAACTGCACTAGGGGTGCACGGTACTGTGTACACCAACAGAAGTGTAATAACAACTATGGGTGTACTGTATTGTGTACACCACCAGAAAAGTAGTAGCAACTGCACTAGGGGTGAATGGTATTGTATACACCACCAGAAGTCTAAAAGCAACTATGGGTGCACTGTATGTATTGTGTACTGTGTACACCACCAGAAAAGTAGTAGCAACTGCACAGTAATGTGTACTCCAACAGAAGTGTAAAAACTATGGGTGTACTGTATTGTGTACACCACCAGAAAAGTAGTAGCAACTGCACTATGGGTGCACGGTACTGTGTACACCAACAGAAGTGTAATAACAACTATGGATGTACTGTGTACACCACCAGAAAAGTAGTAGCAACTGCACTATGGGTGCACAGTACTGTGTACACTGCCTGAAGTATATCAGAAAAAGTACACCAGGAACGGCCTGAAATCAGATATAGCTAAACTGGATATATATATATATATATATATATATATATATATATACATATACACAGTGGGGACGGAAAATATTCAGACCCCCTTACATTTTTCACTCTTTGTTATATTGCAGCCATTTGCTAAAATCATTTAAGTTCATTTTTTTCCTCATTAATGTACACACAGCACCCCATATTGACAGAAAAACACACAATTGTTGACATTTTTGCAGATTTATTAAAAAAGAAAAACTGAAATATCACATGGTCCTAAGTATTCAGACCCTTTGCTTAGTATTTAGTAGAAGCACCCTTTGGATCTAATACAACCATAAGTCTTTTTGGGAAAGATGCAACAAGTTTTTCACACCTGGATTTGGGGATCCTCTGCCATTCCTCCTTGCAGATCCTGTCAGGTTGGATGGTAAACATTGGTGGACAGCCATTTTTAGGTCTCTCCAGAGATGCTCAATTGGGTTTAAGTCAGGGCTCTGGCTGGGCCATTCAAGAACAGTCACGGAGTTGTTGTGAAGCCACTCCTTCGTTATTTTAGCTGTGTGCTTAGGGTCATTGTCTTGTTGGAAGGTAAACCTTCGGCCCAGTCTGAGGTCCTGAGCACTCTGGAGAAGGTTTTCATCCAGGATATCCCTGTACTTGGCCGCATTCATCTTTCCCTTGATTGAAACCAGTCATCCTGTCCCTGCAGCTGAAAAACACCCCCACAGCATGATGCTGCCACCACCATGCTTCACTGTTGAGACTGTACTGGACAGGTGATGAGCAGTGCCTGGTTTTCTCCACACATACCGCTTAGAATTTAGGCCAACAAGTTCTATCTTGCTCTCATCAGAACAGAGAATCTTATTTCTCACCATCTTGGAGTCCTTCAGGTGTTTTTTAGCAAACTCCATGCGGGCTTTCATGTGTTTTGCACTGAGGAGAGGCTTCCGTCGGGCCACTCTGCCATAAAGCCCCGACTGGTGGAGGGCTGCAGTGGTGGTTGACTTTCTACAACTTTCTCCCATCTCCCGACTGCATCTCTGGAGCTCAGCCACAGTGATCTTTGGGTTCTTCTTTACCTCTCTCACCAAGGCTCTTCTCCCCCGATAGCTCAGTTTGGCCAGACGGAAGTCTAGGAAGGGTTCTGGTCGTCCCAAACGTCTTCCATTTAAGGATTATGGAGGCCACTGTGCTCTTAGGAACATTAAGTGCAGCAGAAATGTTTTTGTAACCTTGGCCAGATCTGTGCCTTGCCACAATTCTGTCTCTGAGCTCTTCAGGCAGTTCTTTGACCTCATGATTCTCATTTGCTCTGACATGCACTGTGAGCTGTAAGGTCTTATATAGACAGGTGTGTGGCTTTCCTAATCAAGTCCAATCAGTATAATCAAACACAGCTGGACTCAAATGAAGGTGTAGAACCATCTCAAGGATGATCAGAAGAAATGGACAGCACCTGAGTTAAATAAATGAGTGTCACAGCAAAGGGTCTGAAAACTTAGGACCATGTGATATTTAATTTTTTCTTTTTTAATAAATCTGCAAAAGTGTCAACAATTCTGTTTTTCTGTCAATATGGGGTGCTGTGTGTACATTAACCGGTTCCCGACCGGCACACGCCGATGTACGCCGGCAGAATGGCACGGCTGGGCAAATGGACTTACAGGTACGTCCATTTGAATTCCCCGCTGTGCCATTGCGTGCGCGCTGGCCGGGAGCTCCGCAAGTCGGGTCACGGGTCCCACGGACTCGATTGCCGCGGGGATACCCGCGATCGCCTCGCGGAGAGGACGAACGGGGAGATGCTGATGTAAACAGCATCTCCCCGTTCTGCCTAGTGACAGGGTCACTGGATCTCTGCTCCCTGTCATCGGAGCAGAGATCAGTGACGTCACACACACAGCCCATCCCCCCTACAGTTAGAATCACTCCCCTAGGACATACTTAACCCCTCCCCGCCCCTAGTGGTTAACCCCTTCACTGCCAGTGTCATTTACACAGTAATCAGTGCATTTTTAATCGCACTGATCACTGTATAAATGACAATGGTCCCAAAAATGTGTAAAAAATGTCCGACATGTCCGCCATAACATCGCAGTCACAATAAAAATCGCTGATCGCCGCCATTACTAGTAAAAAAGAAAATTATTAATAAAAATGCCATAAAACTATCCCCCATTTAGTAAACAACTACAACTTTTGCGCAAACCAATCAACAAACGCTTATTGTGATTTTTTTTTAATCAAAAATATGTAGAAGAATACGATCGGCCCAAACTGAGGAAAAAAAATGTTTTTTTATATATTTTTGGGGGATATTTATTATAGCAAAATGTAAAAAATAATGCGTTTTTTTCAAAATTGTCACTTTTATTTTGTTTATAGTGCAAAAAATAAAAATCGCAGAGGTGATCAAATACCACCAAAAGAAAGCTCTATTTCTGGGGAAAAAAAGATGTCAATTTTGTTTGGGAGCCACATCGCACGACCGCGCAATTGTCAGTTAAAGCGACGCAGTGCCGAATCGCAAAAAACGATCTGGTCAGGAAGGGGGTAAAATCTTCCGGGGCTGAAACGGTTAATGAGGAAAAAAATGAACTTAAATAATTTTAGCAAATGGCTGAAATATAACAAAGAGTGAAAAATTTAAGGGGGTCTGAATACTTTCCATCCCCACTGTATATATACACGAGACTGCAAGACTGTCTGTATATATATATATATATATATATATATATATATATATATATATTAAATACACTGCAGCTAACTGAATAACCTGCCTGCCTACTTAATCTAAATGACACTCTCTCTCCGTCCACACCAACAACACACATAACACGGGGCCGACGTGCATGCAGCCTTATGTAGTGTGGGGCATGGACATGGACATGCTTTGGCCAATCATCATACAGCAATGCACTGTGCTCCCGCAGTGCATTATGGGCCGTTATGCACCGCTCAAATTTGGCGCGAATGGCCATAATGTTCGGTTGTTAGACCTGAACAAAAGCTCATCTCTAATAGAAACTAACTCTAGCAAAATGGAGAACTGGTTTCTAATAACCTTGTCTTATGTTAAAACTGTGAAAGGTTCCATGCCAGAGAAGGTCACCAGCCTTAAACAGTCACCTCCCCAAGTGAAGGCTATGAGTAAACTACCTAAGATCCCATAAAGTCACACGGGCAGCGATATTAAGAGCCAAATGCTAACCTAGACCCAGCTGCACGAGAGGACTTGTCCAGCAAATAAAGTTTTTGTGAGAAAGTCCTGAGGCTTACACCAAGATAAGCAATCACCACATGTCTAGCAATAGATTTAACATGAAGTAGTGGACCCCCTCCCGCTTAGCATCAAGGGATTCCTAGGCTCCATGATTCCCAGTCTTAGAATTTGAGCTTCAATTATCAAGCTGTCAAAGGCAGTTTGAAATTGGATGGCAAAACATATTCCTTGGAAACAGATAATCCTGATCTAGTAGATCCCTCAGAGCAACTGTCCAGAGGAGTGGGTATAGGCGCCCCTTTTAGGTTGGAGTACCACATCTGCCTGAATCAGCCTGGAACATGTTCCATTCCGAACATGCGAGAAAAACAAGGGAAGGAAGTACCGAAAGTCACAGAAGCATTCTACCAGAGAACCACAGCACCTGAGCCAAACCTGTGTAGCCTCTAGTTTGACCTCAGGGGTCCCGTAGTCAACCTCTGAAGTTGCCTACATGGGACACAGCTTCAGGTATAACTCCTGGGGTAGAAATCAATCTCACAGGTTTAGGCACTGCCATCAGATGCAGCCTGCCTGCCAAGATGTATACACATTCCTGACAAGGCTGAAGCCTGACTTTTTGCCAGGAATACCAATCCAGCCTTTTGCTACTGCAAAACTCTGAATCCACCTGAAAATTGTATGACACCTTAATGGCATTGCCTGCTTGGATCCTGATTATATAAAACAGACCAGAACTTTTGGATGTTACCTTGGAAAACAAGAAGAAACAAAGGGAAGAGAGGGTGCACCGACCTAGTGCATTACCACTGATACGTTTATTAAAAAAAGTAAAATAGCAAATAAATACTCACAAACGAGCATGAATGACAGGCATGGACATTGACTGCAGGTACGCAGTAACAGACATCAGAAAGGAACCGGGACCGGACATCAGGTGGATACGGCAATGGCTGACGCGTTTCGGGGGAGAACCCCTATCCTCAGAGCCTAAGCGGGTGGTGACTGCTCACAAGTAGGAGCTCCTCTATATATGTGTGCATGCGTATGACTAAGCATCCCAGTCTCGACCAGCACCAGCCCACCATGGCCGCTCCCACTTGCACAGAAAGCACAGCCCTCCAAGGTGAAACAACCCTCCCTGGTGTCACCATATCGCCATAGTAACATCATGGCGATAATTCCCCACACATCCATGAAAGGAATATACACACTAGTCAATCAATATTATTACAATTGATGCGGTCAGTAAACCACATCATAGTGCACAAGAATGGTCCTCACATGCAGGCAAACGGAGGCAATCCAACAAGGGCAATGCTCCGGCCACCCCACATGTGCAAATATAAACAAGCGGAGGTGGCCAGGCAACAATACCATCTGTGCCACCCCCGCAGTTGCCGCATAATGGGGGATGTAGCGGGGACAGTACATATCAGGGTAAGCATCGGGGGACCCTCAGAGGACATCAATCGCCGGTGGAACGCACGCCGCCTTGACGACCAGGAAGTGCGGGTACGTTTGCGATCCACCGGCGAGTTCCGACTACCCTAAGCGTCACCTCCGCCCGCACATGCGCAGTGGACACAGCCCGGAAGTGCGGGTGGATATGCGTTCCACCCCGCTACCTCCGACCACTACAGCCTAAGCGCTCGCTATGAGCGATGATGTATGGGTGCGCACGCATCCTCGCTAAGCAGGCACATTGAGAATAAAGAGTATAAGAGGCTAGTCACCCCCTGAACAAACTCAGTCTGATTGTGTTGAATACATATCACATTGATATTAAAAATACACAATCAGAGGGGGGGAGGAGAGGAGGAGGGAGGGGAGGGCCAGAGGGGGAAGGCTGATGCTGATGCTGGAAGTGAAGTCACCAAGAATGCACAGACAACGCAACCACACTACACAGAGAAAGTCAGCCTAATGGGTGGTCGTTAGAAAGTCCCCAGTGAAGAATGATACAATTAAATAAAAATACAATCATTGTAATCGATATGTATAGAAAATAATAAAAATTGCAGATAGAAGATACATACACAAAAATATATATATAAAAATACATAAAAAATATATATTTAAATAGATATACTAAAGTAAGCACATCTACATCTATACACTGCATTACATCACATATTGAATCATAATACAGACCTCATCTAGAAAATCTACATGTGTGTATATATACACACACACAAATTTGATATTATAAAGTGGAATAAAATTAAAAATAATAAAAATTATTTAAAAAATTATAAAATTCAGAGTAAAACCAGGACACAATGATTATTGTTAGTAATAAAATCATGGAAATTAATCAATAGGGAGGTGAACACAACATATGTGCACAAATAAGTACACTCCTGTTGACCCATTCTCGACATATGTCATATACCAATGAGGCTATAGCGGAAAGTGGGGCACCTAAAATGGGTGTTAAATTCTTAACATGGGACTTTCTAACGCCATGTACCCGCTGTTTTCTAGTAAGTCGCAAGTGATATGAACTGTACCCAATGTAGAAAACACATATACTGTTGCAAATACACATAAAAACCACATAAATGAATCATGCAAAAGAAAACCCTTATACTGAATATACTGAACGACTAACTGAGTCCTAACAGAGAGGGACCCCAGCATAACGGGTGGGGACCTTCCCAATCTAAGGATGGATATTCAATAGCTCCCATGGCCATGGAGGATGTGTATAATGGAAATGGCTCTATACAGGGGGAGGGGAACCCAACATCACAAACGATATGAAGACATTGAATTAATCAATGTACTTAGATATCGTGAGGGACCAAAGTAAGGAGGGAAGTGGCGGACTAACAGGGATAGCACATATCATAGGACACTATGTAATTCGATTTCTTCATTAAGGCCTTTCGGGGCCAAAGACCCCAAGGTGAAAATCCAATAAGCCTCTCTGGTGCACAGTAGCTGGTACTTTTTACCACTGTCGAGATCATTGGGCATAGCTTCTAGGCCGAACACCCTAAGGCCATCTAAACTACTGTCGTGAACCTCTAAAAAGTGCCTTGGTAAAGAATATTTATCTTTCTTAGTCAGGATGTTGCTCCTATGTTCGTTCATTCTAGTTCTCATAGGTCTAGAGGTCCGGCCGATGTACAGACGGCCGCATGGACAAAAGAGACCATAAACCACATAGGCGGTGCCGCAGTTGATAAATTGTTTTATCTTGTGTACCTTGGAAAACAAGACATCAGACAACCAACCCCTTTGATATCAAGGGTGTCTAGGTCTCTTCCCCAGAATGGTCAACTGTCTGCGGTGTCTTTCTATTGCGATTCCCTAAACTGAAAGAGAAGACTTCCTTGCTCTAGTGCCAGACCTCTGAGTCTCAGCAATAGGGAAATCACCTGACCAAAGACTGAGTCAACTTGTCCCTTGAAGAACAGAGGCCTGTAAAATCCTGGGGTGAAACCAGGCCAAAGGAATTGCCTCACATGAGGCCACCCTCAGTCCTAGGCTTCTCCTAGAAAAGTGGAGATCCAGATTACTCCTGGTACAGACAGTTTGAATCTGAGACTAGAGTGTGTAAAGTTATCAATGAGAAAAAGCACTCTGTCCTGAGCTGTGAGTAGGGCTATCCAGACATTCCCAAGGTGAGTTGGTTCCAGCCAACTTACATACAAATTCAACTTAAGAACAAACCTACATTTCTTCTACGTTCTTCTGATCCACATTCCTTCTTATATAATGTGCACTCTAGAAATAGAAATTCCACACTTCAGCTGGGGCTCTAAAAATCCAGGATCACTAGAAAAGTGCTCTACAATCACTATATCCTTCTAGCTTTTTACCACCAGCTTAAATCTCCGAATTTACCATATTATGAACTACCTTTATCATACTTTTGTGGGTAGCCACCAATTTCCTAATAAACTACTATGGCTTCTGCCTACCCACAGGCAAAACTACACAACCCAATTTTCACCTATTCCCTAAAAGTATGGCATAACATCAAATATTTCAGTAGATTACTCCCCCCACCCCCCTTCCCGCCCCACTGACCTCTGTCCATTGTACTGGATAACCCATATGTTTACACAGGGTTGGATTAAACCTTGGAGCTTCCACTAGTTGCATTCAGCAAAACTACAGAGTATACAACCTATTTCACAAAAAAGGTCACAAAGTCAACCAAAATCTTTTTAAATTAGTCTGTACTGATTCCCCTCTAAGCTCACCCCATTTAAAACAATTTATAAGAATTATCACCATTCTCCAAAAGCATCTCTGCCATCCTCTTCAACTTCTTGTTTCAGTAAAATAAGTAAAATGCTTTGACATTTAAACATATTTGATGGGAGTGTTTCAAAATTCAACATTTCTAGAACCGAGCCTATGGTACCATTGTAACATTACTGAGGCAACCCAAATGTAAAAACTCACTCATGTGTTAACCTGTGTATGTACCATGAGACTTCAATGTCAAGTGATATATTGCGTAAATTCCAAAGAATATGGGATCCATGCATAACACACTACCAGCTAGCAAACTTTGACCATTCGCTCCTCATACCATGTTAACATATAGCCACATAGCATTACTGCTTGGTCTTAAAGTCGGGATGACTAACCCTGTGCCCCTTATTCCCATTTCCTGCTCTTCCCTTTTTTCTTTTCTGTATTATTATTTTTTTTCTATTGTTATCCCTTTATACCACACAGTACATTTTTCTATTTTTATCCCCTTACTCTTCTTTCTCTACCCCAGGCCCCCCTATAATGTTCTTACACATACTTAAATCCCCACCACCCCACTCTCACACTCCCGCTACATTTGACAGTTCTCTTTTTTTGTCTTAGCCTTAAAAAACACCATTGCACTCTTGAGCTCATGAAGATGGTTCTTTTAAAATGCTGCGTTAGCTATTTGAATGCAAATGCCTGTTTGAATGGCAATAGTAGCCTTTGACAAGAAAAAAAACTGACTATGACCTGCTTTACTTGAAGTTCAAACGCACCTCAATAGGACATTCTGAGCTCTAAGCAGATACAGTATATAATTAATGTAGCTTTCTAATCATTAATACATCATTAAATTATTTTTTTAAATGCAAACAGTGTAAGTACTTAAATTTGACCCAGGATCAGCCTCTTGCAGTCCCTGTACAGCACAGCTGAAGTGTGAGATGAAGAAGGAGTATCAGGAGCCAATCAGTTTATGTGCTGACAAAAAACATGCCGATAGGAGGAAAAAGGAGAGTACCCACGAGATTAACTCATGAGTTGGCTGCTTCTCCTTTTACTATCCAGTCACAGGCTGGAGCAGGTCCAGGATGACCTGGGTTCAGAGGAAGTGGCTTAAATGATGCTGCCAAGCAGACTGAGAACATTTAGTGGCAGAAAAACAAATGATTTGGGGAAATCTATGAAATAAAGCTAAATATTGCAGGAAAGCTTGATTGGATTTTTTTATGCTTTAATGGGCTATTCATTTTTATCGTATTATTTTTGCATGGAGTTCGGCGTAAAATAATACATTATAAATCTCTCCTGAACATAATATTACTATAAAATTACCATGTACACTTTAGAAAGCAATCTGAAAAGGTACACATGTTCAAAAAATCTCTTGCGTTTCTGGGAATAGTTAGGTGTGCAACAGAGATGATTAGAACTTAAACTACCATTTTCTGCTGTGTGTCCCTCCCCCATCTCTTCCCCTGCAGTTAACATTATTTTTCTTTTACTCATTTATACAGTGCTGAGACTTTTTTTTGCAGCGCTTTACAGAGAACATAACGCTCAGTTACACATTCAGTTAGGGAATGGGTAATTTTTACATATAAATGTTTCCTTGTCCTCTTTTTCACACCATAGTGTTCAGAGAAATAATGATTTTGTTTGTGTGTGTGTGTGTGCATGTGTGTGTATTTTTGTGCATGTATGGATGCATCCGTCACTCCGAGTCTCTATCTCCCTTTAGCTTGCCTTTCTTTCACTGTCTTTTTCTTCTCTCTATTAATTATTTAATATTGGCTTCTCATGCTGCATTACTGCTCGTTAAGAGCTTCCCCAGAAAATCTAATTCTATCAGCACTTCAGGGGAATTCAGAGCGGAGACAACGGCAAGAGAAAATGGGAGATGGAGGTGGAGGAGGGAGACGTAAAAATGAGAAGGATGAGGGGGGAGCAAGTGAGAGAGTCCAGCATATCAGACAATTCACTTTAAAGAAAATGATATTAACAACTATGTTAACAAGAGATGTTGGGTGAGTTGTTCTAACTGTATCAGAGTTTGGAAAATATACACTTACCCCCCCCCCCTATACAAATGTGGATGCATAAAAAATTTCAATGAACTAGGGGGGCTGGGGTGAGAAGATAAGGGAGATGTTTGCTTAGATAGTAGAAGAATAAGCAAGGAATGATAGACAAGCAGATAACAAAGACTTGTTCAAGAAAGATACAGAAGAGAGATGTTTTAAATTCACCCACATACTGCGTTCTAAGAATTAAAATCACCATTAAAATCCTATTAAGCCCATTAGTGTCTGCAGGAAATGTTCAGAATTGGTTTTATTTTGCTCAGAGTTTCCTGAGCATACAAGGTCAGCTCAAAGCAGAGCATTTAACTGATGCATAAATATAACCCATAAAAGTGCATTAAATGCTCCTACTGCGCAACCCTCTATTACGTGTCTAACTAGACATAAACTCACTGCTGTTGTACCATAAGCAATCACTGTTCTATACTTAATTTTGCATCTGATACAATTATTCATATTGGATTCAGTTCATGAGTGACAAGCATAGTAATTAACATGCAATAATTCAATGGCTTTCCTGCATACTGCTTGTTAGGGGTGAGGGAACCTGAGTTCGATCCGCGGAGGGTTTGTTGAATCCTGCTTGAAGGCCACAAAACCCAAACCTAGCTGTGGACCCTTTTATAGTCCATGGTAGTTTATAGTCTACGGGGGATTAATACTATATTCTGGACTACAAGTACCATTAGCTCCTGTGGCAGACAGCTTGTAGCTCTGAATGAACTGCAAGGATGCTGATGTGTTCATTCACAAGCCTTGCAACTGACACCCCCTTTGGAGGTATGGGCTGAAAACTGAAGGGCTTTCAGGACCTTCCAAAAAAAAAAGTGACATGCTAGCGTAAATAGAGGTGCATGGAGATAGTAGGAGGTGAACCTTGTTAATGTGATTTCTTTATTTTTCTCCCCCTTTACTTTTCCTCCTCTTCCTTCTTCACCTCTTCTTTCTCCACCTCCTCCTCCTCCATGATTATGGCACGAGGAGAGGCTCTGGGAAGCTGGGGTTATATGTGGAGAAAACTAGTGAAACTAATGAAAACAGACCCATTATTTTAGTTCATGGCCCACATTAAAGCAGAGTTCCACCCAAAAATGGAACCTCCGCTTTTTGGAATCCTCTCCTCCTCCGGTGTCACATCTGCTCCACCCTCCCACCTTTCAGGAGGGAGGGGAGAGCAGATACCTGTATAACTAGGTATTTGCTCCCACTTCCGGGCTTTGATAGCCGCAGTATCCATGGATATCTATGCCATATCCGGTGCCCTCCCCCCCCCCACCGTCTTCTGGGAGTCACACAGGTTCCAGAAGACAGCAGAGACCAACGGGATCGCGTATGCACAGTAGGGAACCAGGCTGTGAAGCCCCAAAGCTTCACTTCCTGATTCCCTTACCGAAGATGGTGGTGCCTCTACCCGAGAGCCGAGGGACAGATTGGCTTCGGGTGCCGACATCGCGGGCGCCCTGGACAGGTAAGTGTGTATATTTTAAAAGTCAGCAGCTGCAGTATTTGTAGCTGCTGACTTAAAAAAAAAAAATTGTCTGAACGCCGCTTTAACATATTTCTACCTGAAATCACAATTTACTTTATGTATATTTTATATTTATTAAACATTATTTACAGGTTTACTTTTTATTATTATTTTTTCCTTAAGGCTATCCCTGCCCTGGTCAAGCAAACATAGGCAGGGGCGGCAATGAAAACTGAGTAATAATTATTGCAAGGGAAGGGGGACCCAATAGAAATTTAATGGGAGACTTATATCAATCCACCGTGGTCCTTGTGGGCCAGATCAGAAGGGAAAGGGCATGCAACAGTACAAATTAAAGCTGTAATAAACCCAAAAAATAAATAAATTGTAACATAATAGGGTTGATTTACTAAAGGCAAATCCACTCTGCAATACAAGTGCACTTGGAAGTGCAGTCGTCGTAAATCTGAGGGGAAGATCTGATATGAGGGGAAGTTCTGCAGATTTTATAATACAATCATGTACAAGCAAAAATACTGTTTTTTTATTTTCCTTGCATGTCCCCCTCGGCTCTACAGAGACTGCACTTCCAAGTGCACTTGTAGTGCAAAGTGGATTTGTCTTTAGTAAATTAATCCCATTGCATCTTACCAGTCCCTAAATGTGGTGACTGCATTCATTTTTTGGGCATTTTTTCCTATTATTTCACCTGGTGATCCAGCCAGTAACATTTACTATCTTTAGGTGTCTCCTCTATTTATAAAGGAGCAAAAGAAACCCCTTTAAACAGCAGCTTTCTCCGGAGAGAGTAGTGTTAAATCAACTAGTAGATGTGGATTGTTTTGACTAACTCCAACTAATGCCGCATACACACGGTCGGACTTTCTAGAAAGCTAGGTCCGACGTACTTGCCGCCAGACTTCCGGCGGACTACCGCCGGACTTTCTGAATGGCCGGACTTGCCTACACACGGCCGGACTTTCCGGAATCCGGTCTTCCCGACGGACTTCCGCCGGACTTTCAGAATGAACGGACTTTCCCACACACGGACAAGTCCGTTCATTTTGAACGTGACTTGGGTACGACGGGACTAGAAAAGGAATTCAATCTCGCCGCTTTTTTTGGCGAGATTGAAACCTTGCGAGCCCCGTCGCAGGCCCTTAGGTCTGGTATGGAACTTTAAGGGGAACCCCCTACGCCGAAAAAACGGCGTGGGGGTCCCCCCAAAATCCATACCAGACCCCGATCCGAGCACGCAGCCCGGCCGGTCAGGAAAGGGGGTGGGGACGAACGAGCGCCCCCCCCTCCTGAACCATACCAGGCCGCATGCCCTCAACATGGGGGGGTGCTTTGGGGGAGGGGGCGCCTTGCGGTGCCCCCCCACCACAAAGCACCTTGTCCCCATGTTGATGAGGACAAGGGCCTCTTCCCGACAACCCTGGCCGTTGGTTGTCGGGGTCTGCGGGCAGGGGGCTTATCGGAATCCGGGAGCCCCCTATAATAAGAGGGCCCCCAGATCCCGGCCCCCCCACCCTATGTGAATGAGTATGGGGTACATGGTACCCCTACCCATTCACCTAGGTAAAAAGTGTCAATAATAAAACACAACACAGGTTTTTAAAATAATTTATTAAACAGCTCCGGGGGGGGGTCTTCTTCCATCTTCGGGGGTCCCTCTGGTTCATCTTCTCCCGGCGTCCGGTTGGTTCTTCTCCGCTCTCCGGCCTCTTCTCCCGGTGTCCCAGGTCTTCGGCCGGCCCCTCCGCTGTCTTCAGGTAGCTCTATTGCCAGCGGAGGTCCGGACTTCTTGGCTTCTTGGCTTCTTGGCTTCTTGTGTTCTCTTCTCTTCTCTTCCCCCAGATGTTGACACGACGCTCTCTCCGGCTGGACTGGTCTCTGAGGGCTGCGTTGTGACTTATATAGGCGGAGACCCCGCCCCCATATGATGTCACAGTCCCTGGGCATGCTGGGACTGTGACGTTTTAGTGGTCGACCACGCCCCCTAAAACGTCACAGTCCCAGCATGCCCAGGGACTGTGACATCATATGGGGGCGGGGTCTCCGCCTATATAAGTCACAACGCAGCCCTCAGAGACCAGTCCAGCCGGAGAGAGCGTCGTGTCAACATCTGGGGGAAGAGAAGAGAAGAGAACACAAGAAGCCAAGAAGCCAAGAAGCCAAGAAGTCCGGACCTCCGCTGGCAATAGAGCTACCTGAAGACAGCGGAGGGGCCGGCCGAAGACCTGGGACACCGGGAGAAGAGGCCGGAGAGCGGAGAAGAACCAACCGGACGCCGGGAGAAGATGAACCAGAGGGACCCCCGACGACGGAAGAAGACCCCCCCCCGGAGCTGTTTAATAAATTATTTTAAAAACCTGTGTTGTGTTTTATTATTGACACTTTTTACCTAGGTGAATGGGTAGGGGTACCATGTACCCCATACTCATTCACATAGGGTGGGGGGGTCCGGGATCTGGGGGCCCTCTTATTATAGGGGGCTCCCGGATTCCGATAAGCCCCCCGCCCGCAGACCCCGACAACCAACGGCCAGGGTTGTCGGGAAGAGGCCCTTGTCCTCATCAACATGGGGACAAGGTGCTTTGTGGTGGGGGGGGCACCGCAAGGCGCCCCTTCCCCCAAAGCACCCCCGCATGTTGAGGGCATGCGGCCTGGTACGGTCCAGGAGGGGGGGGGCGCTCGTTCGTCCCCACCCCCTTTCCTGACCGGCCGGGCTGCGTGCTCGGATCGGGGTCTGGTATGGATTTTGGGGGGACCCCCACGCCGGTTTTTCGGCGTAGGGGGTTCTCCTTAAAGTTCCATACCAGACCTAAGGGCCTGGGATGCCCTCCGCGCTCGCCGCAATGGGAAAATTAGTTTTTCCTATTGCAGCGAGCGCGAGATGCAGTAACCTGCTCCTCCGTCGTATCTGGTCCTTCGGACTAGCATACAGACGAACGGGCTTTCCGTCAGGAACTGAGTCCGGCGGAGGTACGACGTAAAGATTTGAAGCAGGCTTCAAATCTAAAGTACGTCGGATTTCCGCCCGAAACGGTCCGTCGGAAGTCCGATGGAGACCACACACGGTCGGATTGTCCGCCGGACTTGGTCCGGCGGCGTCCGTCGGACTTTTGCAGGTGAAAAGTCCGACCGTGTGTACGCGGCATAACACTTTTTAAGCAGTGACAGAAACTATATCCTTTTGGGATAAAGGTATTACATAAATAATTAGAAGTTGACCACCCCTGTCAGTGTTTAATGGTTGGTCTCAACCCCCCAACTGCCACTTTTGCTGGACAGCATGATCTGTTAAAAGAAGTTAAAAAATAGCAGGAATACTGGCATATGTCCAGTATTAACATTTTCCCATCCACCATCACTTTTTTTATATTTTATTTTATTTATTTTTTTAATTTGAGGTTACATCTATTTTGTATATTTTTAACTAGGAAAATACCAAACACTTGGCTGTATGGGGAGGGGTGTGCAACGTCTTGGGTGCACAGTGTTTTTTCATAGGATTGAGTGAAGTACTGTGAAAAATGCAACTCTTAGATAGATTGACAGCAACAAATCCTGAAGCGGATCACCGATCTGAGTACCGAGCGGCGGTACTTCATCCTGGTACCATGTGATCACTGTGACCAATCACAGAGATCACGCATCCAGTAGTAAAGATGGCTGCCATTCATACAGCCATTCAGAACTATTGTGACCTCTGTGATTGGTCAGTGATCACATAGTACAGGGCCAAGCACCGCCTCTCTGTACCATGTATTAATGGTAACCAATCACAGCTTGTCATAGTAATTCTCAATGGGTTAATATATATAAGCCATTGACACGCACTATGGTGACATTGTACTGTTTTGGCAGTGTGTACAATGTCTTGCTGCTCTGATATCACTGTATGTCAGGGTCGCCAGCCATTATCTCTGATCACCGCCACAGCAGTACAATGTCATCAGACCAGTGCTGTAAGTCAGTGTCCATAACCAATGCCACACCAGTCATTGCCCCCAATCATGGCCACCCACTCACCTTCACCCATTTACAATGTACCTTGCAGAATCCATGAATCAGACTGAGACAGAAGTACAGTTAAATCACACTTGTTCAATAATAATAAAAAAAAGGTAAACAGAGTAAACATAGTCAAAACATAACCAGAGTTCAGGAACCGAAACGGATAGTATGACAAGCCAAAACATCAGGGAGCCAGAGATGAGCGTAGTAGAACAGCAAGCAGGATCTGGAGCCAGAAGGAATGTCAGCCAAGCAAGTCTTTAACAGGAACACAGGAGAGCGTCTCTAGAGATGTGACCAAGGCAAAGGCAGAGATCATCTGGACTGGACGGCTTAAGTAGGCAGCACTGACGAGTAGAATGTCATCAACAGGTGAGTCACTGTGGAGAGATAGGAGCTGGCAATTAGCCGACAGCTGAGCAGCCAGCTTTGAAAAGGAAGGGCTGAGCCCAGCCCTGACAGTACCCAATGACCACCACACCACTCACAGTGTCCCTGATCACCGCCACACCAGTCATATTGTCCCTGATTATCGCCACACCAGTCATATTGTTCCTGATTAAGGATGAGCTCTGGCGTGTTTGCACACCGCACGTGCAGGGCCCGCCAGGAAGTCGGCACTGTGCTGCGCTAATCACAGGCAGTGAGACATTTCCCAATCTCTGTAGCCGCACATCGGGAAATGTCTCACTGCCTGCGATTAGCGCAGTGCAGTGCCGACTTCCTGGCGGGCTCTGCATGTGGGCTGTGCGAACACGCCAGACCTCATCCATATCCCTGATTACCGTCACACCAGTCCCAATGTCCCTGATCACTGTCACATCAGTTATTTTGCCCCTAATCACCTCCACATCAGTCACATTGTCCCTAATCACTGCTACACCAGTTACAGGGTCTGATCACCACCACACCAGTCATATTCTCCCTAATTACTGCCACAACTAGTTACAGTGTCCCTGATCACTGCCATACCAGTTGCAGTGTCACCACACCAGTGTAATCCATCAACAGTGTCCGTGATTGTGACCACACTAGTCCCAGTATCACCAGACCAGTATAAGTCAGCAGCAATGTTCCTGATTGCTGCCACACTAGTCCCTAGTGTCACCAGAACAGAGCAGCCAGCAACAATGTTCGTAATTACTGCCACATCAGTGCAGTGTTGTTTCTGCCTACCACCTCTACTGACCCTGGCCTGTTTCTTGACCACATTTCTGCCTGTTGTCTGGTCCAATCCTCTGCCTGTTTGCAGACCACGTGTCTGCCTGCGTCCTGAACTGAACCATCTGCATATCCAACTGACTATGTTCCTGTGAGGAATGTTTAATCCCTTCCCAGCCAGTGTCATTACTACAGTGACAGTGTATATTTTTAGCAGTGATTACTGTATTAGTGTCACTAGTTCCTACAAAGTGTCAAAAGTTAATGTCAGATTGTCCAATGCACTATCGCAGTAAGTTGCTGATAGCTGCCATTATTAGTATAATAAATAAATAAATAAATAAATAAATATGTCACTATATACCATCATTTGTAAACATTATAACTTTTGCGCAAATCAATCAATAAATGCTCATTGGGATTTTTTACCAAAAATATGTAGTAATAGTTGGCCTAAATTAGATTTTTTTAAAATATTTTTTAGAGCAAAAAATAAAAAAACCCAGTAATGGTCAATTACCACCAAAAGAAAGCCCTACTTGTGGGGAAAAAAATTTGTGTGTGGGAAATATCTTATTAAATTGACAACTTTGTGTAAAAAATGTATTTTCTATTTTTTTGCATTTTCCAAAACTGAAACTGAAGTCTTCAAAAGACTTACTATGCCTTTTAAAAATTCCTTGGAGTGTTTGCATTCCAAAACATGGTAATTTTTTGGGTGATTTTACTGTCCTGGTGCTCCAGGGCCTCTATAAATGTGATAGGTAGTCAGGAAATTAGATGCATAATTTATGCCCCTAAAATGCCTAAAGGTGCTCCTTGGATTTTAGGCCCCTCTATGTGGCTAGGCTATGAAAGTCTCATACATGTGGTATCGCCATACAAGGGAGAAGTAGCAGAATGTGTTTTTGGGTGTAATCCTAAGTATGCCAAAGCTGTGTGTTGGAAATATTTTATCAATTGACAACTTGGAAAAAAATGCCATTTTCACAAGACTCTCTATGCCTTTCGAAAATACCCTGGAGTTTGCTTTCCAAATTGGGGTCCTTTTGTAGATGTTTCCACTGTCCTGGTGCTCCAGGGCCTCCAAAAATATGTTAGGTAGTCAGGAAGTTAGATGTGTAATCTATGCTCCTTGAATGCTCAAAGGAGCTCTTAGGATTTTGGGCCCCTCTATACATCTAGGCTGTGAAAAAGTCTCACACAGGTAGTATTCCAATACTCAGGAGACAGCAGAATGTGTTTTGGAGTGTAATTATAACAATGCCTATGTGTGTATGAGAAATAATGGTCTGGGAAGGGGGTGAAAGTGTTCAGTTTTGAGGTACTTAAAAACATTTTTGGGTGTACAGATCCTCACACACATACAGAGCACATCAGAAAATGTACCCAAGCACTGGAATTCAAGGAACTCAAGCATAGTCTGGTAAAGTAGCTAAACGTAACCACTAAAATTTCATATAAGCTTTAACATGCTTAACATTAAAGCCTATTTTTTTTCACTAGGTTTCATGAAAATAATAGCTGGTGCTCTTGCTATAAAGGTCCTTGTTATGCACTTCATGTTATAGGGCGACATTGCTCTGCTCCCCAATTCCACAATCACCTGTCTGTAAACCACTCTGTCACATGCTCTCCCAAAAGAACCTATAGGCTACTTTCACACTGGGTCTGACGGGTGTTGACGGTAAAATGCAGCTAGTTTTAGCGGTGCTTTAACGTCATTTTAGCGGCACTAAGCGGACGAATAAAGGGTTAAATGCGCTCGAGTAGTGCCGCTGCCCAATCGCTTTGCAGGCGCTTTGGCAGTGGTGCCCATTCATTTAAATGGGCAGGAGCGGTGGAGGAGCAGTGTATACTTCACCGCCCCAAAGATGCTGCCTGCGGGACTTTTTTTAACATCCTGCCAGTGCATCGCCCTAGTGTGAAAGCACTCTGGCACTGTAGGGGAGGTGTTTTTCAGGTGCTATTTTTAGCCCAAAAGCACATGAAAAAAGCCCCAGTTTGAAAGGGGTCATAAGCTTCTGTGCTAATGCACATTACCCAGGCATATTCATTTGTTGAAACCATGGCCAAGCATATTCCATTGCCCAAGCATATTCAACAGTTCTGTTCACTTTTTAAAAAGTCTAAAATTCAGGAATCTCTCAATACCAAGCCAAGGTCAGGTAGACCTAGAAAGATTGCAGCCACAACTGCCAGAAGAATTGCTTTGGATACAAAGAAAAACCTGGAAGTAACCTCAGGAGAAATACAGGCTGCTCTTGAAAAAGATGGTGTTGTCATTTCAAGGAGCACAATACCATGATACTTAAACAGAAATGAGCTGCCTGGTCGAGTTGCCAGAAAGAATGCCACAAAAAAGCCTGGTTACAATATGCCTGACAACACCTTGACATGCCTCGCCGCTTCTGGAACACTGTAATTTGGGGAGTCTGAGGGGTCAACAAGGCCTATAGCAACACGAATACCATCCCCACTGTGAGGCATGGTGGTGGCATACTGATGTTTTGGGGGGGTGTGAGTTCTAAAGGCATGGGAATCTTGAAGATAGCAAGATGAATGCAGCATGTTATTAGAAAATACTGGCAGATAATTTGCATTCTTCTGCATGAAAGCTGCACATAGGACGTTCTTGGACTTTCCAGCATGACAATGATCCTAAGCACAAGGCCAAGTTGACCCTTCAGTGGCTACAGCAAGTGAAGGTTGTGGAATGGCCATCACAGTCTCCTGACCTTAATATCATCAAGCCACTCTGGGAAGATCTCAAACGTGTGGTTCGTGCAAGATGACCAAAGACTTTGCATGACCTGGAGGCATTTTGCCAAGATGAATGGGCAGCTATACCACCTGCAAGAATTTGGGACCTCATAGACAACTATTAAAAAGACTGCACACTGTCATTGATGCTAAAGGGGGCAATACACAGTATTATGAGCTAAGGGTATGCATGACTTTTGAACAGGGGTCATTTCATTTGTTTTACTTGCTATGTTTTGTTTTAGAATTGTGCCATTATTTTATGATCTACAGTTCAATATGAATCCTATAAGAAATAAAAGAAATGTGTTTTGCATGCTCACTCATTTTCTAAAATGGTACATACTGTATATTACCAATTCTCTAAGGGTATGCAAACTTTTAGGCACAACTGTACAACTACTTTAACAGATATGCCAGTGCATGCAAAATCAACACTGATCTTTTACTACACACTTTATCAGCAGAACTCCCTATGCTTTGTCTATCATAGCTAAACACACATGTCTTCATTGTCTTATTGCAAGGGGGCTGACTTATCCAAAAGGCCCCCTTTGGCCCTTCTAAGCTAGCTGACATAAGTGAAAAGTCTAGGCAGTGTATTATGGTTAGTATGGAAAATGTCCACAATATTATGCTGATTCTGTGAACCTCGAACAGTAAATCCCTACTTTTTGTTTCACCCAATCAGTTGCTGCATTCCCTAGCTGCTAAGCGTGGGATTTTAGACTACATGACACAAAGAAGAATTCACCATTTTTAAATTGGACTATTTCTTTTAATATATTTAGAAATTTCAAGCTATTTCCAAACATGACCTCTGTTTGTTTTCAGTGTGCTTTCAGAGCTTTCATCACAGGCCCAAATCATAGATATAGAAACATAGAAACAGAAAAGTGATGGCAGAAAGAGACTGAGTAGTCCATCGAGTCTGCCCATTTTTTTTTTGTTTGTTTGTTTTGGGGTTTTTTTTGTTAACTTTTTTGTCTGAGTATAGATCTATGTTTCAAATCAGTTGCTCTGTTGGTGGAGGATTTGGGTAGGATGAACTAGTCACCCTGTTAGACATACGTATTGGTTTATTTTAGAAGCCTATTGTGTGTCATGTTAACCTTGAAGAAATAAGCAGCAGTAAAGGTCTGGAATATAACAAGCGACTGTCTGCGTGTCATGTCTCGCAAAGCAAGTTCTGGTGATAATTCCCAATTTGAGAGGCAGGGAATGTGTATATGACAAAAAATATGCAGTACACAGAAACACTGATAGAACCAGAAGAGCATTTTACCTGACTTCCTTCGTAGCACAAAAGGCACACTTATGCGGTCTGATATTTGAGCAACCTTTTTTTAAACTTGTACCACAGTGAAAATTGTAGTGTCCCTTTACATGGATTATCAAATGCATATTTACAATTGTGATCAGTGAACATGTGCCTCTTTACTATAAGGGGCAGTGGAAAGTGTGCTCTTACATTGGTCATCAATGTAATGACTCCTTACATTAATGGTTAGAAGGAAGAATGCCCCATTTGACTGGTGGTTTGTCAAAATAATCAGAGAGAGGATGATTGTTGCTTGTGGTAATTACATGAAAGATGTGTGTTCATTTTTTTTTGCTCTTACATTTTTGTTCATAGCAAACAATCTGCATTCTCTTTTTTTCTCACTTCGTGTTGTTCTTTCTTGCATTGTGCTGCCTATAGCAACCAGTTAGCAATTTAGTAACAAATTAAAATATGAACTATGTTTCATGTTACCACAAACGCAGATTTATACATTTTTAGACATCTTTAGCTTTGTGTTTATTTTGTTTCAGGTCTCTCTAGAATAGCATCGGTGCCAGACGTATGCAGGTATCATAACACAGTAGCTCATTCTATCATTGCTGGCTGCTCATGATTTGCCTAGCAGCTTCTGGAGAAACCTTAGTGTTGAGAAAGATTGCTGGAGGTGTAGAGGGGTGTATAAGCAATGTACAAATAGTCACTAATCTGTAACACATACAGTACATGTTTAGCCATAATGTTACAATGTATAAAACTCCAGAGTGTTAAATATTTTACCTGTACAACCCCTTTCAACAAATAAAGAAATGTGCCTGACAGTTTGCATGCAGGAAAGCAGAGTTCAAAATAAAATAAAAATTGCTTCTAGAATAATCAAATGTCAATTTCTATAAAATTTAGATAATATGCCAAAATATTAATGTTTATGATCAAATTGGAAAAAATAAAAGTGTTCTCACCTTGAAGAGTCTTAATATATTGGCCACCATAATGGAGACTGAACTTGAAGATGCTCCAATCACTCCCACTACCCTCTCAGGCTGAGCAATAATAGGGTTTCCACCACTGAGACATCGCACTTCTGCTCGGTCCTTATCGATAAGTGGTTGAACAAAGCTTAGGGATTGCTCAAGAGCATGTGTGTCTCGGGAGCAGGTGTCCAAAATTCTAGCACCTAATGTGATATTGGGCAGGAGATCAGGATCAGCATTGATACGATCAAGAGCATACAGCATTGCTTCTAAGCGATGTATTCCTTTCTCCTTTTTAAGTTCTCCACAAGCTCTGCCATCACTTCCCCTTCCATGTACTGGAAAAAGACCACCCAGAATGAGGTCTCCATCTATCCTCACAGAATTCATATGTGGCGAACCCTTTGGTTTGGACCAACATGTCCAAGTATTAAGAAGTATAAACGTGCACACCATAATTGTAAGCTTTGGCATATCCATGGTGAGGTTTTGTAAGCCTAGATAATTCTTCTTTCAAAGCAGTCTCCACACTCCTATAGTCAGACGGTCTGTATGATGATTTATGGTGTTGAGGCCATGATGTTTTGCAGTACTGTTCATGAGCAGAAAGCAGCATCAAAGTTCTAGAAGGAAAAATATGTGAAAAGATGTAAGCCTAAATATTCAGTTTATTCAAATTAAAACAATGGAAACTGAAAGTCATTTACTAAGCTTCTAAAATAAACCATGAAGGTAATATTTATTCAAGCAGCTGAGCATAAAGAATAGTTATAATACACCTTCTTTTCATGTTTATCCACCTCTCTAAAAGTTTTTCAGAATAGGCTGTAGGATGTACAATTTTCTCAGCATGTAGCATTGAATCATAAACAAAGCATTACACTAGCTATCTTGCAAGACATTTTTTATCTCATTCAACCTTTTATAGCACACTTGGTGAAGAAGATAAATGCATGTGAGAATTTGATGGCCATGAAAGAATTAGTCAGAAAAGGTGTGGTCACCAACTGACATTGAGGTGGGGAAATGCCAGACTGACACAATGGATACAATATAAGACAAAGAGCACAGCTGCAAAAAAAAGTAAACAAGAAGCGGTAAAGCTTAAATCTATATGAAAGTCTTTTTTTTTTCTTAAAAAGAACAAACATGTCATACTTACCTGCACTGAGCAGCCCAGATCCTCTTCTCGGGTCCCCCGTCGGTGCTCCTAGCTCCTCCCTCCTGATGTTTGCCCCTACAGCAAGCAGCTTGCTATGGGGGCACCCAAGCAGGTGCTCTCCAGACCAGCGGCTCTGTGTCCATTCACACACAGAGCCGTGGCTCGGCCCCGTCACCTCCATCTTCTAAATGGCTCACTGGCTGTGACTGACAGCAGCAGGAGCCAATGGTTCCCACTGCTGCCAAAAGCCAATCAGGAGTGTGAGACAAGACTCTCATGGACATCACTGGATAGAGAGTGGGATCAGGTAAGTATTAGGGGGGTCTGGGGGGGCTTCTGCTCACAGAATGCATGACAGTTAGTGAAGGTAAAAAACCTTGTGCCTTTACAACCACTTTAACTACCTGTTATACACCACCCAGATGTACCAACGTTTTACTATTAAATCTTAGCAGATTTAAAAATAGATCAATGGATGCAGTAATGTACAATGGGGACGGAAAGTATTCAGACCCCATTAAATTTTTCACTCTTTGTTATATTGCAGCCATTTGCTAAAATCATTTAAGTTCATTTTTTTTCCTCATCAATGTACACACAGCACCCCATATTGACAGAAAAACACAGAATTGTTGACATTTTTGCAGATTTATTAAAAAAGAAAAACTGGGAATATCACATAGTCCTAAGTATTCAGACCCTTTGCTGTGACAATCAGATATTTAACTCAGGTGCTGTCCATTTCTTCTGGTCATCCTTGAGATGGTTCTACACCTTCATTTGAGTCCAGCTGTGTTTGATTATACTGATTGTACTTGATTAGGAAAGGCACACACCTGTCTATATAAGACCTTACAGCTCACAGTGCATGTCAGAGCAAATGAGAATCATGAAGTCAAAGGAACTGCCTGAAGAGCTCAGAGACAGAATTGTGGCAAGGCACAGATCTGGCCAAGGTTACAAAAAATTTCTGCTGCACTTAAGAGCACAGTGGCCTCCATAACCCTTAAATGGAAGACATTTGGGACGACCAGAACCCTTCCTAGAGCTAGCCGTCCGGCCAAACTGAGCTATCGGGGGAGAAGAGCCTTGGTGAGAGAGGTAAGGAAGAACCCAAAGATCACTGTGGCTGAGCTCCAGAGATGCAGTCGGGAGATGGGAGAAAGTTGTAGAAAGCCCTCCACCAGTCGGGGCTTTATGGCAGAGTGGCCCGACGGAAGCCTCTCTTCAGTGCAAAACTAATGAAAGCCTGCATGGAGTTTGCTAAAAAGCACCTGAAGGACTCCAAGATGGTGAGAAATAAGATTCTTTGGTCTGATGAGACCAAGATAGAACTTTTTGGCCTTAATTCTAAGCGGTATGTGTGGAGAAAACCAGGCACTGCTCATCACCTGTCCAATACAGTCCCAAAAGTGAAGCATGGTGGTGGCAGCATCATGCTGTGGGGGTGTTTTTTAGCTGCAGGGACAGGACGACTGGTTGTAATCAAGAGAAAGATGAATGCGGCCAAATACAGGGATATCCTGGACGAAAACCTTCTCCAGAGTGCTCAGGACCTCAGACTGGTTTACCTTCCAACAAGACAATAACCCAAAGCACACAGCTAAAATAACGAAGGAGTGGCTTCACAACAACTCCGTGACTGTTCTTGAATGGCCCAGATAGAGCCCTGACTTAAACCCAATTGAGCATCTCTGGAGAAACCTAAAAATGGCTGTCCACCAACATTTACCATCCAACCTGACAGAACTGGAGAGGATCTGCAAGGAGGAATGGCAGAGGATCCCCAAATCCAGGTGTGAAAAACTTTCCCAAAAAGACTCATGGCTGTATTAGATCTAAAGGGTGATTCTACTAAATACTGAGCAAAGGGTCTGAATACTTAGGACCATGTGATATTTCAGTTTTTCCTTTTTAATACATCTGCAAAAATGTCAACAATTCTGTGTTTTTCTGTCAATATGGGGTGCTGTGTGTACATTAATGAGGGGAAAAAAATGAACTTAAATGATTTTAGCAAATGGCTGCAATATAACAAAGAGTGGAAAATTTAAGGGAGCCTGAATACCACTGACAGGGCTTCTGTCTTCACCCGGTCTTCCTTCTGGGTTTGTGGGCTTCAGCTTTTTAACTGGCCATGCCGCGATGACGTCACTTATGCACATGGGAGCCACGGCATGGCTCTCTCAATGGATGGTACGCCAAGTAAATATCTCCTAAACAATGCACTTTTAGGAGATATTTACTGTACCTACAGGTAAGCCTTATTTTAGGATTACCTGTAGGTACAAGTAAACAACAGGGACTTTACTTTTTTTTCCCAAAATTGTTAAAGTTTTCTGGATAATTTATACAAACAAAAAGTTATCATACAGAATGTGTCAAACAACACTTATATTGGAAGAATGGTAAATACAGTATATATGGTTCATCTGATAATAATTTGTACTCTTGATGTAATAGTAATTTGTAAGCATGGATGAACAGTTGGACCAGTTTAACATTTTAACAATTCTAGATTCCTTGTCAAAAACCCAATCTAACTGAGTAATTTGGAGTATAATAAAATAAAATGAAAATAATAATAAAATAAAACAAAAATATCGAAATAAGGAATAAAAATGTTACTACCATTTTAAGTGAATTCCCTGGTACTTTAATGAGTATGGCTGTGTAAATCTCAGTAATGAATGGACAGGGGAAAATAATAATTTAGCAGATAAAACTTCACATATGTACTACAGTATATGTATATCAATTGTGTATTTAGCTGTTTGCCTAGAGTTCAGCTTTAAGTAATGCATTATTATCAGTGATGAAATTGGGTGAACAATTATAGAAGCCATGTTACAAAGAGATGAAAAACAAACCCCCCTCCCCCAGCCCATCCAAAATATATATATAGTTAATACTAAAAGGCTTTGAAATGTAAACCATGTTATTTTGATACTTAGTGTTAATATAATAACTTCTGAGAGTTCCTAATTGTGTTACTAATAAAATTTACAGATTTTTGCCATATTAAATTTCCATTCAATTTATATTATTTCTATTCCTCCTGGAGATCTTTTGATTGGAAAAAAAAGGCAATGCTGTTTAGGTATCTCTACTTTTCTCTTAGTGCATGGATCATATCATGTTTCAATCTCATGTGGTTCAAGCACATGCTCAAAAGGAATATAGATATTTGTATATCTTGGAAAATAAGAATGTACTATCTGTTAGACATCAAGGCTATCTTATTTTGAACTAATGCACAGAAAAGGCATGTTTATGCCACATAAAATATAAATTCATTATTGTTGTAACAGCAATCTATACCACATAACATTATGACAGGGAGAGTGTGCTTTCCTGCACACAGCTGACTTCCCTCAAGAAATTGCAATATAGGAAAATTACACCTAATATGGCTGCGAATACAGAATATTGAGGCTGATTTATAGATACCTATGAAAAGAGAATTGTGAAAATTGTGCCCAAAGTAACCAATCTAAACTAAGCTGTCATTTTCCAATCAGACTTATTTAAATGAGACCTGTAAATTCCAGGCAACCCAGCTGCATTTTACTTTCATATACAGTTGATTGGTTCCTATGTACTTTGTACGTATTTAATGCATTGCCTTCAGTTGCACAGTAATGCCGCGTACACACGATCGTTTTTCTTGTCGGCAAAAGATATGACGGCTTTTCCTACGGGATTCCGCTCAAGTTTGCCTTGCATACACACAGTCACGCAAAAGTTTGCTGAAATTATGACCATCAAGAACGCGGTGACGTACAACACTACGACGAGCCGAGAAAATGACGTTCAATGCTTCACGAGCATGCGTCCAATTGTTTACGAGCATGCGTCGGAATTTCGGATAGGAACTTTTCCCGACCGAAAAATTGAGAGCATGCTCTCAATCTTTTGCTGGCTGGAATTCTGCCAACAAAAGATCGATGGAGCATACACACGGTCACATTTTCCAATGAAAAAATATCATTGGCCTTTTGCGGGCCGAAATTCCGACCATGTGTACGCGGCATAAATGTAAATGCGAAATGTTCAGTTTGTTGAAGGACTTAAGACAGACTATTACAAACTATATACACTAACCCTACGTTAAACTAGCCCTACATTATACTCCCCCCTCCGTCTGCTGCAGTCCAAATGAAAAACTGATGCAAAATGCACTGGGATAGTCTGTGGGGTTGATTTACTAAATAGATCAGCTTCTAACTTCAGCTTGTTTAATTAAGCTTTGACAAGAAAAAAAACCTGGAAGCTGATTGGTTTCTCTGCAGTGCTGCACCAAGTTTTGCACTCTCCAGTTTTAATAAATCAACTCCCACGTTGTGGTGCCAAAGTAGAGCAGCATTAATGGCAGGATCTATGTACAGTAAGGTCCCTTTCATACACGCTTTTTGATTAGGTAAATTTTTCAGGTGGACCTGATTGGAAGCTTCATGTACTGTAGGTCTTTGAGCAAACAAATGTAAACAGATTTCTGTCTATTTGCATTGAGTTTTCCAGGCATAAATGTGACGGATCAAAGGTACTCTGAGGTAAACAGACACAAGTTCATGGGCTCAAATATCCAACATGGGTTCACCACAGTCCACCTACCTGTTGCTTCTCCCACTCACGGCCAATGCGTAATGTCATCATGGCCGGCCCCCCTGGCCAGTGATTCAATCTTGCACACCAGTGTGGGTTCTTCCCTGATCTCATCCTGTGAAAGACTTATAGTGCTTCTCGATATACTTATCCACCTATGACCATCCAGGACTGACTATCCATTGGGACCCATGATATAATGCCACTGGCTTGAAATTTTTTGCCTTTTGCCTGTTGCTTTACTAAATGTGACTGTATTTTTATCATTCATCTTTTTATTTAATAAATACTACACTTAGAGCAGCCCACTCTCCCTTTGAATTTAGTTTTGTACCACTGTATTTTTACATTCACTGATGAGACCATGCAGTAGGATCAGCTCCCTATTCCACCCTCCATACATCTCCATTGGGGACTATCAGGAGGATGCCTCCTGCTGGACACATTGAGTAATGCCTGTGTTACACTACCTTCATGTGAGTGCATAGTTTAATTAATTTGTGTACATTGAATGTATACTACACTGAGAGTAGTGTGCTTCCCATCTCTTCTTTTTTTTTATTGTTTTATAAGTATTCTTATGAAGCTGCCATACATTAATGTCTCCACTGAAAATATTGATACACTGAGGTTTATCCACATGCATGTGAATTTTTTGTTGATTTTCCTATCACTATTACGCTTAGACAGTGATGTTCTCTCTCCCGCTCCCTGTTTTCTGATTTTAAATTTACTTGCCCTTCAGATACACCCTCTAGAGATTTCAGAAAAAAATGCAGTTACTCTAATCAGCTGGGCACCTGCATTGCACAGTTACAGGAAAAAATATAAAAAGATTTAAACTTTCTATGGCATTCTATGTGTGTTTTTTTCTTTTTTGGTCTTTACTGTGACCACTCCTTCTCTTCAGCATGCCTTAGAGCCTGGTTTGAATTAAAAATAAAATCAACCCTTGAGTAGGTGGATGGAAAAGGTAGAGTAAGCTGGATTAATCTTCCAAATTGTGTTGATTAGCCCAGGCAAGTTGTAACTAGCAAGTGTTGATGACCTGCCAATTTTGTATTTAAGTACGTTTTTATATATTTTTATAAATTCACATGGTAGGAGACTATAAAGTATTGTTTGTATGGATTTCAGTAGATAATTTACAATAACGCAAGAGCAATGTGACAAGTTAGGTAAGATTGAGAAGACTAGTTGCTATAAGTGACTACACTTGTCACAACCTTTCAAACTTTCCTGAGCATCCTCTGTGGTGGTACACATATTTTTCAAAAATAAGGGTATTCCCGAGGTGCATCACCCATATTTGGTGTGAAGGAGGGTCAGGTGATTTCCAGAGCATCTTTCTAGTTTAAGGTGAAAACTGCAATAATGACTCAAAATTTGTGCTCACTAGAAATAAAAATAATTTCCATAACCAGCTGTTTGTTGTTGTTAGGTAAGAAGGAGAAGACTAGTTGCTATAAGTGACTACACAACAGCAAATAGCTGGTTATTATGGGAATTATGTTTGTTTCTAGTGAGCACATATTTTGCTCTAACGAGCAGGGCCCTCTGATCCCTCCTGTATTGATTTGTATTGTAAGTGTACTGTCTGCCCTCATGTTGTAAAGCGCTGCACAAACTGTTGGCGCTGTATAAATCCTGTATAATAATAATAATTTTGAGTCATTATTGCAGTGTTCACCTTAAACTAGAGAGATGCTCTGGAAATCACCAGCACCTCCTTCACACCAACTGTGGGTGGTGCACATGGGAAATACCCTTATTTTTTAAAAATATATGTACCAACACAGGGGTTGCTCAGGAAAGTTTGGAAGCTTTGCATGTATCATTTAGATTTTTGACTCTATATATACACGTGTTCTAATTTTGTATTTTTATAAGTGAAACACCCTTCTTGTAATCATTTTAAAGACTGTGGTTAACTGTCTCTGAATGTATCTGTAATTGTTTATTTGAAGTTCAATAAAGAACCCGTTAGATTAAAAAAAAAAATATTACAACTATGATGCAGTCTGGTGCTAGCATTAGTACAGCAGTTTTGTTTTTTTGAATCCCCTTACAACATATTACACATAAAGTGCAGAAAAAGAACCACACTCCCGACTTCTTGCCACTGTATATTTATGGAGTCTCTACAAATAAGCTCTTGTCAAGTAAAACACATCAGAAGAGTCGCTTCGGTGGATTGTCTGTGACCGGGTGACTGATTAAAGTATAAAGCAGTAACAAGTCTGGAGTGGGGCTCTTTTCCTGTAATTTATGTACGATATGTGTGGCAAGGACAAGCCCTGATGCAAGCTGGCACCAGGCCGCAAGTAGATGAAGGATGAATATTTGGAGCATCTGGAGCAGAACAGCGGGATTCTTGCCCCCTGTGACATAGTTTCATTTACTGTCCTTCCTTCCTTTAACAGGATGACAGAGCTGTCTGTTCTATATTGAAATTCCGCAGTGTTCTCACGCTTTGGGCAGGATAGCCTTAGATGGGCATGTTGTTTTAAATGGACTTTAGATAACACAAAACCCAAATCCAGCTAACACTTATTATGCTGGGTACACACTAAGGGCTAGTTTACACTTGCTTCAAAACATGGCTTCGGACACGCTTTGTTAAAGCTCTCTGAACGCCAGTCCAAGCTCCTGTGCCTAAATATAATGGTTAGCTTACAGTCCTGTTTACACCTGTTTTTGTTTGGTGCTTCGATGGGGCTTCGGTGGGGCTTCAAGCGGGCTTTGCCATAGACTTCTATGGAGGTTTTGAAGACACTTTGAAGCACCACTGAAGCTACATGGGGTAAAAAATTTTTTGAAGCGAAGCAAAGCAAAAGCAGGTGTAAACAGGACTGTAAGTGAACCATTTTATTTAGTGACAGGTGCTTTGACTAGCATTCAGAGAGCGTTAACAAAGCTTTGTTAAAGCCGAAGCAAGTGTAAATGAGCCCTAACAGTTTTGTTCTAATAAATAAAAACTGACAGCTCTCCCCCCCCCCGCCCCCCCACAGCCATTGGCTGAGAGCACTGATCGGGAGTCAGTCGGCTGCTGGTTTGGACTGACCGACATACACACAGGCCAAATGTCAGCTGTTGTCCTGCAGGTTGTCATATGACGCCCAGTCAGGATAACTGAACCACCGCCCAGCCGTCATTCTGCTATAGGCCGGGCGGGAAGTGGTTAAAAGAGCCCCAACCAAACAGCTACAGCAACAGTTTTTTTTCTTATTTTGAAAATAAAAGGTAAACTTTGTGAATAAAGCTGATCCTTGTAAATACCCCAAGCAGTGTTATATACTATATAACTGTGCATTTAAATAGGATGTGTGGCCCCAAATTAGAATAATTGAAAACCAGAAGTACAACACTTCCGGTTTGGTCATGTCCAGTTTAGTCACTTCCGGTTTGGTCACTTCCATTTAATTGGAATCCAAATTGGAACAAAGGAGATCTAAACTCTCTAATATATATGGATATGCCTCCAAAATTTAGGAAAAACATAAGGGCTTATGTGAATAAGGGAACGGTAGTCCGCATAACATCCGGCACTCAGCGCCATGTGTTATACTCAGCCGGAAGTAAAATGACAAACCAAGCCTCGATCTGGAGTATGGCTGCCAATATCCGGCAGTATATATCAAGCTCGACAGGAAGTGAGGTGACAAACCAGACCACACTATGGAGTATGGCTGCCAACATCACTTTCTGTTGATTAAACAGAGGTCATATGCATGTCACTTCCTGTTTCTTGTCTGGTAAAATGCTTATGACATAATGCACAGCTCTCTCTCACTCTTATAAGAGCTTGCCAGGAAGGGTGGGGGACGAGTCATAAGAGTGCCAATGAGAGCTGCAGAGCTGGGGGTGTGCCTCTGTGTGTATGTGTAAATCCAAGTGAAAAGGCAGCAGCCTCAGCTGCCCACAGTTAAAATGGTTGCAGCCAGACTCACAGACTCAGTGGAGGGATATTTCTGCAGCATATTTGGCAAGTACATATATATGTAGACCTCCAGAAGGTTTTGCCCCCTTCATGACCAAGGCATTTTTGCTATTTCGCACTGTGCTACTTTAACTGGCTAATTGCGCAGTCAAACAACACTGCATGCAGATGTAATTTATGTAATTTTTTTCACAGAATTGGAGCTTTCTTTTGGTGGTATTTGATCACCACTGGGTTTTTTTTTATTATTATTATAAAAAACAAAAACGAATGAATGAATGAATGAATGAATGAAAGAATGAAAATAAAAGATACAAATAAAAAAGGAGCTTTTCTACTTTGTTATAAAACATAACCAATTAAAACAATCAAAAAAACAAATTTCTTCATAAATTTAGGACAAAATGGATTTGGCTACATGTCTTTAGTAAAAAAAAAAAATCCCAATAGATGTGTATATTAATTGGTTTGTGCGAAGGTTATAGCATCTAAGAACTTTGGTATATACCAAATATACTGGAATTAATACAGCTATAAACACTATACTGTAATGGCAGTGATCTATAGTGTGAGTGTGATAGGGGGGCGGGCAATCTGGAGCTAACAGACATTATTTGGGATATTCATTAACTGACACTGACATCCTTAGTGACACTAATACATCAGTGATAATACTGTACACTGACACTGTACAAATGATACTCGCTGGGAAGGGGTTAACATCTAGGGGCAATAAAAGGGTTAACTGTGTGCCAAACAATGTGTAATGTGTGCTGCTTTTAATTTTCTATCTGGCTGTTTTTTCTCCCTGTTCTGCAAACCTGGAATCAAGCCGGTGATGTACAGATACGCTGTCCGGCCTCCCTGTGCCCCCCGCCCGCAGTAAATCTACTGTGGGCGGGGGGCAAGTAGTTAAATGCTTACTCTTTCATTTCTTTTATTATTAAATTAACTATAGAGAGAGATGCATAGATGAACGCCTAGAGGGAGTTCTAGATTTGATTCTGTCTCATTTCCTGTGCCTGCTTAGTAGGAAACAAAGCAGACCTGAACTTAGAAAATGAAGATTTGCTATAGGAAACATCAAGAAACAATTGTACCTAAACTGCACCCTGAAAAATGAACCATACCAATGAACTTCTTGGTATGTGAGTTTTCCCAGGCACCCATTAACCTAAAGCTTTAGATCTGCACAGTGAGATCTAATACGCTGATGCCTTTGACTGTTATAGTCTGACAGGGTTTTGCAGTAAGATTTAGTAATGTCACTTTTGTACTACTTTGCTCTCCTTGCTAGAGGTTCTGACACGAGGAAGCAAGACCCTGCCTCTTCCAAGATGGCTGATTCCACACAGAGATACAAGGTAGAGCAAGGCCTTGTAATTCAGTAATGGGGAAAGATCAGCTGCAAGGAGACCAAAGGCAACATTGGTGACTAAACCTTTTCCCCTCTGCCTGCCTTTTTTGGGCACAGTTCCAGAATTTGGTATCTCTTTAACTGCTTGCCGCCCACCCACTGGGCAGGGCGGCACTTATTCAGGGACACTGTCATATAACGGCATCCCAGAAAGGCGATCGTGGCTGCGCCGTGTTGCTAGGACACAGCGCGACCCCGATCTCTAGAAAGAGGAGTGTCCGCAGCTCTTTAACCATGTGATCGGCTGTGTCCAATCACAGCCGATCACATGTAAACAAGGAAGTGCCGGTAATTGGCGCTTCTCGCCTCACACTGACAGAGTGTGTGGCGAGGAGAGCCAATCAGCGGCATCTCCACGAAGGAGGACATCTAGGAATGTAATCAGGGCACTCATCAGTGCCACCTAATCAGTGCCCATAAGTGTCCCAATGCCCACCAGTTCAGCCTATCCGTGCCCATCAGTGCCGCTTCATCAGCGCACATCAGTGAAGGCAAAAAATTACTTAGTTACAAAATTTACTGACAGAAAAAAAGTTAGGCCCCTTTCACACGGGACGGATCCGTGTTGATCCGCCCCGTGTTTATCCGCTGCTCAGCGGGGATCGCTCCGTTTTCCCCAGCTGAGCAGGCAGATGACAGGGCGGGACCCGCACACTGTGCAGGGACCGCCCTGTCAGATCTCCGCTCTCCCCTATGGGGGATCGGAGGAACACGGACCGTCTGTCCGTGTTCATCCGATCCGCTCTGCAGACGGATAGAAAAATAGGATTTTCTTCCGTCCGCAGAATCGGACGAGAGCGGAGCCGGACAACATCGGGTGTTAGCGGATGTACATCCGCTGACACCCGCTATCCCATAGGGATGCATGTATGTCCGTATTTCATCCGAAAACGGATGGATGAAATACGGACATACGGTCCACATGTGTGAAAGGGGCCTAAGAAACATTTTTTTTTCAAAATTTTTGGTCTTTTTTTTTGTAAAAAATAAAAAAACCCAGCAGTGATTAAATACCACCAAACAAAAGAAAGCTCTATTTGTGTGAAGAAAATGATAAAAAATGTGTTTGGGTACAGTGTAGCACGACCGTGCAATTTTCGACAGCGCTGAAAGCTGAAAAATGACTTGGGCAGGAAGGAGGTGTAAGTGCCTGGTAGGCAAGTGGTTAAGGTGACACCAAACTCTGGTTAAAAAAAATATTTTCACGTATGTATTCTTGATTTCAAAATATACGTTCTAATTTGCTCTGCCTACTTTGATCCATCCTTCTGTTAGAGGGTGTCTACATTTGTTCTCCATTATCCCACTTTATGTAGAAATGTAGCCACCCTCTCCTGCTTGCACCCAAGATGGGCTAGGGCAGTGATGGCGAACCTTGGCACCCCAGATGTTTTGGAACTATATTTCCCATAATTCTTATGCACTCTGTAGTATAGTTGAGCATCATGGGAAATGTAGTTCCAAAACATCTGGGGTGCCAAGGTTCGTCATCACTGGGCTAGGAACTATGAACACTGGACTATGAGATATGTAGTGTGCATAGAGCAATGCACATGACTACAAATAATGTGCATTGCTTGTTCCAAAGAAATGGAAGTGAGGGGGAAAGTGAAAAGTTTGGGAGGTCATAGAGGACATTACAAGGAGGCAGAAAACACAGTAAACAACAATTTTATCAAATATAGATTACAGGGCCATTAAGTGGTTGATGTATATGCATTGTTTTTGTGAAAATAAAGATATTGCTAATGTCATATTAGGGCCCTATTCTACACTAAAATGCAATGGGGGAAAGCTGCTTTCCCTGCTGTGGGGGTCAGTGCAAAGTTAACAACACCCCAAGCACAGGTCGCACACGCAGTGTGTTTGCCCACACCGGCTCGTACCAGAGTGCATGGTACAAAAGTTGCTGTGCATTTTAAAAAGTAGTGCATGCACTACTTTTAGTGTGGTGCATTCCTGTGCAATTCACATGCAGTTCCTAGTGTGAATGGACCCTTAAATTGAGGTTTCAATTTTATTTACTTTTAATGTTTAAACATATGCTTATATCTTTTAAACTGTTTAAAAAAAAAATCAAATAAAAAAGAGGTTTATACTTACCGGCTCTGTGCAATGGCATTGAATAGAACAGCCCTAAACCTTTATTTCTGGGGTCCCCCCGCTGGCGCTTTCCATTCTTCCTTCCTCTGTATGCCCCCATACCAAGCCACTTGCAGTTGCGCTCCCAAGCAGCGTGGCTAAACCCCACCCCCACTCCATCTTAACAGGATATGATTGACAGCAGTAGGAGACAACGGTTTCCCTGCATCCAATTCGCACAGCAGGAGAATGTGAGCGGCTAGCTATGGAGCCGGTTCACATATATCGGTTGCAGCTGCAGAGCGCACTGCACAGAAACGTGTGCGTCTTTGGCTCCATTTCAGGGACGAATTCAGGCATAGATTCGGCCCTGATTCATCCCCGAAATGGAGAACAGGGACACACAGCATTCCTGTGCGATCCGCAGCCGGTTCCAATGTGAACTGAGCCTTAATTGCATAGCCTGACATTCAAAGATCACAACATACATGAAACATTGCATTGAGACACTCAAACTGCCTCTATACACGATACATCTGAAGGCTTGGAGATACCTGGCAACCACATCCCCTAAAAGGAAAGGGATATCGCTATTATATAATACTCTTCACAAAAAAACTCCTCTTCACTAAAACATCTCCCCACATGCAAAAACGATTTAGGGCATACATAAACTGAAAACCAATGACAACGAGCTATACAGTCAATTGACAAGGCCACAAAATGCTCTGCACTATGGGAACTCACCGAAAAACTATCCCTCAGATGGTACTTAACCCCGTCCAGATTGGCATCATTTAACTCTAAAACTCCAGACACATGCTGGAGATGTACAACACCCAAGGGAGATCTGTTCCACATAATGGAAATGTGAACACATCCAAAAATACTGGGTCAACATTTTCCGAGTACTGTCAGACATATCAGCCTAAAACATAACTCCAACACCTGAAATGGCGCTCCTAAATCTCAACATAGACACAATGCCCCAACATGTTAAGCATGTGATGACACACATTTTACTAGCGGCCAGACTGTCCATTACCAGACTATTGAAAACAGATAAGACACCTTCCATTGAGCAAACTCTTGAACTGGTGTACCTCCACTATAGCTATGAACTGACAAAGGCATCTAGTGGTGGTTACCTAGTGAAAAGCAGGAAAGTGTGGCTACCATGGGAACTATGGTCAGGAGCAGCGAAATTCCTTTGACGAGTTAAGATTGCATTTATTATAGTCATGATTCAGCAAGAGGTTAGATCCTAGTACCCTCATATTGACCAGTCATAAGCTACACCACAGCAGCACGACGCGGCTCTCCCCCAAGCAACAAAAAAGAGATCCCAATGGGATTGCCTGGGGAGCAGTAGCTACTGATACTCAATAACTTATATCTATTGCATGAGTTTGTTGTGTAGATTTTTCTGTTAGCACATCCGTTAATATATATTTCTGTATTTAAGCACATACATTGATGTTTAAACGATGTACATTGTACACAATGTCTGTTACTCTCATCATTAATATAAAACAATAAAAAAACTATTGATGAAAAAAAAGATCACAACATACATGATTACATAACAAGACATTCAAAAATCCAATATACATGACATTCCTAAAGTATATAAATCACATAATATTCCCATCCCCCAAAATATACATACGATTTTAAGGTTCTCCCAACCATCTTCCCACATTTAAGGGACTTTAAGTTTTGTATATATATATATATATATATATATATATATATATATATATATATATATATAAATTTGTAGCGCTGGTAGATTTTCCAATCTACCGCTTATATGTATATGTATATTTAGTGGGTCATCTGTGCTGTACATAGTTCAGATTTAATTTACTGTTAGATTAGCCTCTGTTCCAGTTTGGCTGTGTTGCAAGCAGTTCCACATTCTGCCTGTGGGTGTCGTTGTCACCATGGGTCGGTGTTGGAAAGCAACAAGCTAAAGTATATGAGTGCTCTTCTGTCCTGTAGACAACTCGGCGGAGGTGGTCCTCCGGGTTGCATTCTGGGAGAGAGTATTTATGGGACAGACGCGATGTTTCTGGGAGCTTTACCTCATGGCCCTCCTGGCCTAGAGGCATGTGTTGCGGCAGCCGTGCGGGTAGAAGCCTGTCTGGGGCCTGCTATTGCTGGGGTGGTCCTGTGCTGTCTGTCCTGTGGGAAGAAGTCGGACAATCGGGAAGCTTCAGGGGAGGACCCATCTTGGAAGGGACCATGCAAGGCTGGTCTTAAGAAGGGCCTGGTGACTCTATTGGAGGACGCATCTTAAACTAATCTACCGCACAAATACTGCCGGGTCAGCTTAAAGGTTCTGGTACTGTGTTTGCTGTTCATCGAAAAACTACTACATCCTGTGGCAGAGGATCGTACAGTTTTGTTTCACTTAAGTCTGTGGCAGAGACTTTTTGTTCGTGCTGCATTCTGGCTGCTAGGTTAGTGAGAGAGACCTATCCGGGCTGGCAAAGATTTAATCCTGAACGGAGGATACATTCATCCTTGAGATTTCAATTCATTAGTGCTACACCAAGAAAAGGTATTTGAACTTCCCTGCAACTCTTCTTCTACCTCTTTCCTGCTACTTCTTCCAGTTATCTCCCATTAAAGCATTGGAAAAGTACTAAAGTGACTATTGCCTATATATTCTGAGAACGAGCTCAACGGGGACCCTAGACCCGGTGTTGGTGAAACCACAGGTAAAAAGGTGACGGAAACAGCCCGCTTTAAATCAGCAGCTCCACCGTGAGTTATTGCTACATATTATATATGTCTCCCCTCTATTCTACCCTTCCCTCCGCCCCCCCCCCCATCCTCTAACCCAACCAAACACAAAAAAAATAACACTGCCCCCTTCCCCCTTTTAACCATAAAAACCTAAAGTGTTATAAATTATTTAATTAAGAGGTGGGTCTAGAGATGGCTACAAAGAGCCACCACCCTAGTTCCACCCTAATCGCCGTGTACCCTTTCCCACCCCTCTTTCCTTCCCCAATTCTATTTATTTATAACCCCTTCCTTCCCCCCTTTAGACTCCACACCCCCAGGAAGGCCGACCTATGTAACTCTGCATATAAATATGAGATCTGCATCAATTAAATTAATGAATATTTCTATTTGTTTAAGCAAGCTTCACCTGCTGGCTTGAAATTGTAAATATGAAATATGCATCTGCAATATTTCCCAAATGCCTGATTAAAAATTAAAAAAAATGTTTTTTGTCCTAAATATAATATATAAATCAGATTTATACAAAAACAGATGTCTTTAACGCTTTAATTTTAAAAATATAAAACAAACTTACTTTTAGCGATTACTTCAATTTTATTAGTCCTTTTTCTATTACTGTAGGTACTTACCACACTGAGGGTCATGTGGTAGTTACAAATCTCCTTGCTTGTTTCCTCTGGCCATTTGCAGATAGCTACAGAGTTTAGTTAGAGTCACACAAGTGGCAGTCTCTACAGCCCCCTAAAATGTGTTTTTTTTTTTTTTTGCTGCCGAATAGGGATTTTGTATGGAACTAACATGCCACAACCTTTTAGCTATATACTGTGGGTATAGAAAAGAATCACCCACATTTAAAAAAATATATATTTTGTTGCTTTGTAGCCTGAAATGAAGATGCATACTGTCTTTGTTTTATCCAGCTGTATTTACTAGTGCAACTTATAACATCCAAGTGAAAGATATAACATGTCAGAAAAAAAATTAAAAAATTTAAAACACAGAGTTGGAAAAAGGATCACCCCCCTTATGTCAGTATTTTGTAGAACCACCTTTTGCTTTAATTACAGCCTTTAGTCGGTTGGGATATGTCTCTACTAACTTTGCACATCTAGACTTTGCAATATTTGCCCACTCTTCTTTGCAGAACTGCTCAAGTTCAGTTACATTTGATGGTGACCATTTGTGGACTGCAGTCTTCAGGTCATTCCACACATTTTCAATGGGGTTTAAGTCTGGGCTCTGACTAGGCCATGCAAGGACATTCACCTTTTTCTCAACCATGTGGTCATTTTTGCTGTGTGCTTTGGGTCATTGTCATGTTAGAAGGTAAACCTACTTCACATCCAACAACTTTCTTGTAGAGGGCAGCATATTTCCCTCAAGAATTTGATGGTATTTTGCCCCATCCATTTTTCTTCTATCCTGACAAGTGCTCCAGTCCCAGTTGCAGAGAAACAACCCCATAACTGGATATTACCACCTCCATGCTTTACTGAGGAATGGTGTTATTTGGATGGTGAGCTGTATTGGATTTCCGCCAGACATATTGTTTGGTGTTGAGGCCAAATAAATTACATTTTAGCCTCATCTGACCATAACACCTTTTTCCATGTGGCCTCAGAATCCTCAAGGTGTGTTTAACCACTTGCCGACCAGCCGCCATACTTTTACTGTGGCAGGTCGGCTCTCCTGCACGAACCGACGTACCTGTACATCGGTCCGTACAGGTGAGATTGCAGGCGCTTGCAAGCTGCGGAAGCGTGCCTGTGGGTCCAGCGGACTCGATGTCCACTCGCGATCGTTGTGCACAGAGGCAGAACAGGGATCTGCCTTTGTAAACAAGGCAGATTCCCATTCTGACAGGGGACATGTCAGAGATCTTCTGTTCCCAGTGATCAGGAACAGTGATCTCTGTCATGTCCCTGGCAGCCCATCCCCCCTACAGTTAGAACACAACCAGGGAACACAGTTAACCCCTTAAGAAGATGGGTATTCCCACGCTGCCTAAGGTTTTTTAAAAAGGGGGGAAATAATATATTAGAAGGCCAGTATGCTGGCCTGAATTTATGGGAGGGGCCCGGAGGGTATTTAAGCTGACCACTTCCCCTTCCTCTTTGTCAGTTCCAGTGCACGATACCCTCCCTCCCATTCCCAGCACTTCTCAGCAAATTCTCCTCCACAATCATCCATTACTTATCTTGGGTATGGCCCCTTTTCTTGCCATACCTACCAGACGACCAAAAGCCACACCTCAGGTCTATTTATGTTGTGAGTCTTGTGTTTATGTGATCCACATTTATCTTGGTCTTAGGGCCACGACTATAAATATATATATACTGTGATCACAAAAACTGCTATATAATCATACTTAAAAAATACATAAAATTCATCTGATAAACTTCTTCACATCTGATTACATGGTTTATCACATGGATTTTATGGATTTTTTATGTATGATTATATAGCAATTTTTGTGATCACAGTATATTTATTGAAATTTAGGATATTTATTGTATCCACTTGTATATGTATTTGTTTGCACTTTTAGCACTTCATTGATCACATTAGCACTTTATTTTTTTGGAGCGCAACACCAAACATTGATTTTTTTCTAACTGTTAACCCCTTGATCACCCCTAGTGTTAACCCCTTCCCTGCCAGTGTCATTTATACATTGATCAGTGTATTTTTAGAGCACTGATCAATGTAATAATGTCACTGGTCCCCAAAAAGTGTAATTTGGGGTCAGATTTGTCCGCTTCAATGTAGCAGTCCCGCTAAAAATCGCAGATCGCCGCCATTACCAGATAAAAAATAAATAAATAATTAAAAGTTCATAAATCTATCCCATAGTTTATATACGTGATAACTTTTATGCAAATCAATCAATATACGCTTATTGGGATTTTTTTTTTTTTACCAAAAATATGTAGAAGAATATATATTGGGCTAAGTTTTTGAAGAAATTCATTTTTTTTAATTTTTTCTTTTTGGATATGTATTATAGCAAAAAGTAAACAATATTGGTTTTATTTTTCAAAATTGTTGCTCTTTTTGTGTTTGTAGTGCAAAAAATAAAAACCGCATAGGTGATCAAATACCACCAAAAGAAATCTCTATTTGTGGGAAAAAAGGAAATACATTTTGTTTGGGTACAGCATCACACGACTGCACAATTGTCAGTTAAAGCAACGCTGTGCAGTATTGCAAAAAATGGCCTGGTTATTAAGGGGCAAATCCTTCCAGGGCTGAAGTGGTTAAGGTGGTCAGATGAGACTAAAATGTAATTATTGGTTGAAAGAGAAAAAGGAGAATGTCCTTGCATGGCTGAACTTGAGCAGTTCTGCAAAGAAGAGTGGGCAAGTATTGTGAAGTCTAGATGTGCAAAGTTATTAGAGATATATCCCAACAGATTAAAGGCTATAATTAAAGCAAAATATGGTCCAATAAAATACTGACATAGGGGGGTGATCCTTTTTCCAACTCAATGCTGCTCCCAGGGCATGGCTCACATGCATGGTTGAGGCTTTCACATGTATACAGTACATCCGTACTAGGATCGGCTTTGGCAAGTAGCAATTTTAAGCTAAAATGTTCATTGGATGAGTTTTTCTTATGCTGGCAACCCTATTATACCCTCTTGAGTTCCAATGGGGCTCGGTTCAACCGACTTCAATGGGAGAGTGCCACCGCGCCTATCAAACTTCACAAGTAAAGTTAAATTTGCCATGGCTGTGAAACAAGGCATTGTGGCTTTGGCATATGTACAACCCCCTCTGATTGCCGTGTTAGTCTTTCGGTAGCTAGTGTAGCTAGCACTAAATGCTGACCAACTAAGCAACAAATTGCTAAATGATACAAATCACTACAAACGAGAGCGATTCTGTAGCTGATACAAATCACTGCTTTAAAATTGTCAGTGTGACATAAACCTTATGCTTGCTTTCCATCAGCAAACAGGTAAAGAACACTGAGGATACATCGTCAACTAATTCACAGCTGTCACAACGTAAATGGAACCTCTCCACTGCCCTCAATTGACCCAGAACAGAGTGCCTCTCCCTTTGTGTGACTCTCTCTTTGTGTGACAGCAGCTCCAGTTACTCAGCTTCTCAACTCACATCTCTTTTTCCTCATACAACCGTCTGACATCTGGAACAAACCTTCGAACCTTACCTGATAGGAGCCTCCCCCTCTTGTCTGTGTTACTGCAGTTGCATTCATTGTCAAAGAATGACTGTACCCACATGCTGCCAAAAGCAGCCAAAACTAAACCAGGTTGAATGATGCATAGGCTACCGACAAACTGAGCTTCTAGCAACTGGTTGACAAGGGACCATACCTGCAAGTTTTTGCTGCTACTCTAGTGACAAAATGTAAGCAATTGTAAAGCTACCAGATAGAACACCACTACTTAATAGCGACGAGCTAAGGTTTGGGCCAAATCCACTTTGACCTGCACCTGCGGGAAGCTTTCATGTGAAAACAGGCCACTGGCCTAATCAGCTGTGGCCAGAAAAATTCCTCACCCCACAGCTACATGTTACATTTTTTTGACTAGATTAACTATGTAACAAAGAGTCCATCCTGTTCAACCCACAAAGAAAAAAAAGGAATCCAACACACTCAAATTGAAAACCTCCATGTACACTATCCAATACCTACAGTTGATCCAGAGGAAGGCAAAGAAAAAGCATTATCCAGATTGGGGGACAAAAATCTTCCTGTTCCTCCAAGTGGCAATTGGATATTCCCTGGATCAACTCTACCCATAAATATTAGTATCCAGCTATATTATGTGCATTTAGACTTAATATGGCCATATTTGGACAATGTCATTGACCAAATATGGCCATGCAACTATATTAAATCAATGATGTCACTAACATCCCTGCCCTTTTGTTACATGTGGCTGCGAGGTGGTGAATTGCCCCGGCCACAACTGGCCTGCTATCATGTGACAGCTTCTAATGGGTTCTGCCAAAACCTTATATTATCTATCAATCCAGGCATGGACAAATTATTATAAAATCCAGAAGCCATTCTGTAAAATCCAGGAGCCAACAGGATTTTGTTTCAGGAGCCAGCTCTAGTGATAACAAGAGAGAACCTAAACAAAATAACATAAAATAAGGTATATAAAAAAAAAGTGTATATAAATATATATATATATATATATATATATATATATATATATATATATATATATATATTTATATATAAAACAAATACATCAAAAATAACAGTATCAATAAATCAATCATTAAATACCGGTAGGTCATGCTAGATTAACCTTTCTTACAGTAGCTCGACTCCAATAAAGCTGCATCATGAGAAAGAGTATTATGGGCATGTAATGATCAAATATGGCCGTCCACTTGTACATTTATAATTACAAACTTAAAATAGAAAAATGTTTTTAAAAATGAAATGAACATGCATTGATAACAATACTTACATCAAACTGATGTCTTTAACATGTACATCTAAAATATTATTAAATAGAAAAGATATTCCCTTTAAAAAATCTAAGCCAAGACCAATAATTATCAACGGTATATATTTTGGTGGTTTTGGCTGGTTCACCTTCCAACCTTGTCAACTTTGTACCATTGTAAATGTCATGTGGCAGAGCACACACATGTCAGGCTCACCTTTCCATTTCTCCCTATGCCCAGCTCCTTTATTATCTTTGCTCTCCCTTTTCTTTATTTATTTTCTCTTTCTCCTCTCCCTTTGGCTCTCATTACGGATAATATTTCTTGTGTTTTGTGCTGGGAGGGGACAGCTGCAGCATCTTCCCTGTAGTCCCTGATTAGAGTCACAGGAAATAGAGAGGGAAATTCAGCTTACAATCTGCTTTTGCCAGTACAGAGAGTGGGATGAAGATGCTGTGATAGCATTTTGTGTATTAAGGAGGTTTTCACAGTACAGAAGCAGCAGAGGAGCTCTACAGCAGGGAAGAACTGACACAGCCATGTATTTGTAGGAAGGCAGCTAGGGGCAGGGCCGTTGGAAATAAACTGACATATAGTTTAAATAGCATTGTACTGAATTTATGGGTACCAAGTTGATTAACAGTGATGGATTCAAGACTGTGCTTCTAGGAGTTACGATTCCATTCCCCTAATCTTAAAATCAATGATTACTAATAGAAATTAATGTCACTTATTGAACTACTTTTTACTCGTGACTGTACAAATTCCTTTTAAAAAAACAGTGCTGTGCAATGAAAAGTCAACTCAGCATGAAAATGTTGCTAGCTTTTATTATTATTATTATTATGTGAAATATACATTTGGTTACCGTCTGTAGTCCAGGCCAACAGTGCATATAGAAAATGATCACAAAAGGGTTACAATTTGAAGCTGCAGCTTCCTGGAAATCCCATTGAAATTCTGTCTTTATCAGCTCTCAAGGGGAGAGAATCAGAAAACTAACAGAGGGATGGGGTTTCCAATCTCAGCTAATTCTGCTGATATCTGTATGTAGCTGTCTGTACATGTATCTATCTATTTATATCTATTTTTCAGTGTATCTATCTAAAATATGCCTAATTACCCACTTGTCTGCATAACAGTTGCTTTTTGCTTTTCACTGTGTTAGCAAAAATGATGTTCCCTATCATATTCTAACATAAAAATAAATAAAATATAATTTTAAAAAATTAGCATAAACAGCTAAGTCCCTTCGTGCCTAAGCCTTTTTCTGACACTTGTTGCTTACAAGTTTTGCTAGAAAATTACTTAGAACCCCAAAACATTATATATTTTAGCAGAGACCCTAGAGTAGTGGTCATCAACTCTGTCCTTAGGGCCCACTAACAGGCCAGGTTTTATGTACTACCTTGGGGAGATGCAGACTAGAATACTGCAATCACTGAGCAGCAAATGATATCACCTGTGATGTATTTCAGTTATCTTGCAAACCTGGCCTGTTAGTGGGCTCTGAGGACAGGGTTGATGACCACTGCCCTAGAGAATAAAATGGCGATCATTGCAATATTTTGTCACACTGTATTTGCGCAGCGGTCTTTTCAATGCACTTTTTTTGGAAGAAATACACTTTCATGAACTAAAAAAAAAAAAAAAAAAACGTAAAGTTAGCCCAATTCTTTTGTATTATAAGAAAGGTGATGTTATGCAGAATAAATAGATACCTAATATGTCATGCTTTAAAATTGTGCACACTCGTGGAATGGCAACAAACTACCGTACTTAAAAATCTCCATAGGCCACACTTTAAAAAATTCAACAGGTTACCCATTTAGAGTTATAGAGGAGATCTTGCCTGAGAATTATTCTTCTTGTTCTAACGATCGCGTCGATACGTCACATGTGTGGTTTGAACACTGTTTACATTTTCGGCACGACTTATGTATGCGTTCGCGTCTGCGTGTGAGCACAGAGGGATGGGGCGCTTTAAATTTTAATTTTTTTTTTGCTTATTTATTTTATGTTTACACTGTCCCTTTACATTTTTCATCACTTTTACTGCTTTCACAAGGAATGTACCCATCCCTTGTTACAGTAATAGGCAGTGACAGGTACTCTTTATGGAGAGATCTGGGGGCTATAAGAACCCATATCCCTCCTTTGCACTTAAAAGAATTCAAAAAGCCAAATTTGGCAGTTTTGAATGCTGTCATTTTTAAAAATCTGGCACCTTTAAGTCTTCAGTAAACTGGAAATTATGTCATCGCTTCTGGGTTACTAGACTTGATTAAAAGGCGATTCTGGTATTGTTCGGGTCTCTGGCCAGCCAGCGTATGTGCCAGCTGGTCGTAGAGTTGCCACCTCATCCCTTTAAAACCGAACACATATTAATTACACAGGTTCTGAGGCTGATTAAGGTGGTAATTAAACTCACTTATCCGCATCAAATTAGCCTCAGAACCTGTGTAATTAATATGTGTTCGGGTTTAAAGGGATGAGGTGGCAACTCTAGCTGGTCGATTGGGCCTCCCGGTGGGAAGGGCGAGCCGTGGAAGGATGTGCCCTCCAGCTGCTTGTAATAAGAGCCGAGTGGCTGCTTAGCTGCATTGGTTGTAATCAGAAGAATGCCGACCGTCGGCTCTAAAAAACGGTACCAGGGTGATGCCTGTAGCTGCAGGCATCAACCTGGTACAACCCCTTGAAAACGAAGGCTGCATATTTGCATTACGTCGGCATCAAGGGGTTAAGCTTAAAGGACCCTGTTGTTTGAATAGCAGCATGGGAGGTTTCATTGCTGACTTGTTTGAAGGTGAAGGCTTTCCTATTGCTTATTTACTTCTTGAAAAGTCAGGACACATGATTTTGAGTTACTGACTTGCCAATAGTAAAGGAAGAATAAAGCAAACAGCCTTGGAGCTTGCACTCAAAAAAACAAGTTTACAAAGTGATGTCCCAAATTTCGATCCTGACAGATCCCCTTATATCAATCATGGCCTTTAAGTGCAGAAAATGATCTCAATCTGTAAATAAATAATACATATTTAGTATTTTCTATAAGGACGATTATAGGTTTCCTTTTCACATGCTTAAAAATGGTATATGAAAGCAGTGGTGTGCCATCTAGAGACAGAATGAGTCAGAATTCTTCCTAGGTTCCTCAAATGATTCTTGCCACAATATACATCAAGTCAGTGCAGTAATGGGAAATCTGCATCTTCTTTTCCTCCAGTACCTATAAAAGCAAGGAAGCAAGACAAGGCAGTGCAGTTTAATTATTGCCTTGGTTGGAACAGAAAGGGGGATTAACCACTTCAGCCCCGGAAGGATTTACCCCTTAATGACCAGGCCATTTTTTGCAATAAGGCACTGCATCGCTTTAACTGACAATTGCGCGGCCGTGCGATGTTGTACCCAAACAAAATTTACGTCCTTTTTTTCCCCACAAATAGAGCTTTCTTTTGGTGGTATTTGATCACCTCTTTGTTTTTTATTTTTTGCGCTATAAACAAAAAAACACTGACAATTTTGAAACAAAAACAATATTTTTTACTTTTTGCAATAATAAATATCCAAAAAAAATGTCTTCATCAGTTTAGGCCAATATATATTCTTCTACATATTTTTGGTAATAAAAAAAAAAAACACAATAAGCGTATATTGATTGGTTTGCACAAAAGTTATAGCATCTACAAAATTGGGGACAGATTTATGGCATTTTTATTATTTTTTTTTTTTCTTTACCAGTAATGGCAGTAATTCGCAATTTTTAATCGGGACTGCGACATTGCAGCGGACAGATCGGACACTTTTGACACTTTTTTTGGATCAGTGACATTAATACAGCGATCAGTGCTATAAAAATGCACTGATTACTGTATAAATGACACTGGTAAAGAAGGGGTTAACACTTGGGGCGATCAAGGGGTTAAATGTGTTCCCTGTGAGATGATTCTAACTGTGGGGGGAGGGGACTAACTGGGAGTAGAGAGACATCGCTGTTCCTGATCCCTAGGAATAGACAATCACTCTGTACTTCCCTGTCAGAGCGGGGATCTGTTTGTTGACAGATGCCTGTTCTGGCTCTCTGTGGAGCAATGGTGGGTGGCCAGCAGACATCGCAGCTGCTGCCCATCGCAGTCGCCGGCCATGCAGATCAGCGCGCATGCCTACTATAGTGGTTAAAGGGACCGACATACAGCTACGCCGATTCGCGGGAACAAGCCGACCTGCCGCAGTATAATGACAGCGGCTGGTTGCCAAGCAGATAATTTAGGTCACTGATCTATACTCTGCATATTTGCCTGACAAATTCATGTCATTGACCAACACATATAACTACTTCTGTATTCCCGACTTTAACACCTTCTATGGTAAACATTGCTTAATACTATTGATTAATACTGTTAATTATCATTGTGAAAAATCACTCTTATTCAAATATATTTGTTAAAGAATATGTTGACCGAATATTTCATATTCCTGATATTGTACCATGTACTTGTATAAAAAAGTATCCTGTTGTCTTGCATTGCTTCCTTTGTGTAAAATACCTGGTGTTCCTGGCAGGCCCCCTGCTCTCCTAATTCAAACTTACCACACTAAGCATGAGAGCACAGCATGGTCAGTTTTCTGGCTGAGCTGACAACTCAGCCTGCTCTCCTCTAATGATCAGACTTGTGGTGACACGCCCCCCTACACAGTCATTCACTGGGAAGATCAGTGTACTGCTGTTTCTCAGCCCTCAGCTATCTAAACCCCTTATGCAGCTGGAAACAGGGTTTTTGTGATCACTTCTAAAAAAAGAAAAAAAGTATTTATAATATATATATATATAAATATAATATATACGCTATATTGCCAAAAGTATTGGGGCGCCTGCCTTTACACGCACATGAACTTTGATGGCATCCCAGTACTAGTCTGTAGGGTTCAATATTGAGTTGGCCAACCCTTTGCATCTATAACAGCTTCAACTCTTCTGGGAAGGCTGTCCACAAGGTTTAGCAATGTGTCTATGGGAATGTTTGCCCATTCTTCCAGAAGCGCATTTGTGAAGTCAGGCACTAATGTTGGACGAGAAGGTCCCCATCCCAGTCTCCGCTCTAATTCATCCCAAAGGCGTTCTATTGGGTTGAGGTCAGGACTCTGTGCAGTCCAGTCAAGTTCCTCCACCCCAAACTTGCTCATCCACACTATATTGCCAAAAGCATTGGGCCACCCCTCTAAATCATGTGGCGAAGGGGGATTATGGTGTGGGGTTGTTTTTTTAGGGGTTGGGCTTGGCCCCTTAGTTCCAGTGAAGGGAACTCTTAAGGCGTCAGCATACCAAGACATTTTGGACAATTTCATGCTCCCAATTTTGTGAGAACAGTTTGGAGATGGCCCCTTCTTGTTCCAACATGACTCCACACCAGTGCACAAAGCAAGGTCTATAAAGACATGAATGAGCAAGTTTGGGGTGAAGGAACTTGACTGGCCTGCACAGAGTCCTGACTTAGATAGAACACCCTTTTAACATGAAAAAAAAACCTTTTTAGGTAGTTTTGGCTGAATTCCTTTATTTTTATTATCAAGCCGTAGTAGGCCTGAATTGACTGGTGAAGTAGCAGCCACAGAAAATAAAAAAACTATAGGAAATATAATGATAAAAAAAATAAAACCAAAGCTCTCAACTTTGTACAAATTGGTCAGTGGAACAGCAATATAATAGTATTGTTTGTGAGCTGAAGTACAACACTTCATTGTCTTAAAAATAAAATATTACAAAACTACATTCCCAACATATTCAAACTATAGACTTTTGGTACGTATTTAATAGTAATGTATTTAATAGTAATTTGCAAACATCAAGACAGTAAATGAGCATTTGAATAAGCAACACATAGAAAGAGACAAGGTCGGTTTTATCTTGCAAGAAAAAATACAGTGTATTATCTGAGACAATAGCAACAAATATTGTTTAGTGGCTGGACAGTATGTAAACAGCTTGGTTAGGCCGCAGCATAAGAGGAGGAGACAAGGTAGGTTTTAGCTTAAAATAAATATTAGAGTGAGGGACAGTAGCCACAGATATATGTTTGAGGAGCACACTTCAAGGTGCAATGCAGGATTTTCCCTACAGGAAACACTGGAAATTTGGCTGCTGACCAGCAGTGGAAACGTGTGGAACCTTTATAGTGCCTGGACATTAAAACAGACCACAGACTTTGAGACACACAGTAGTATTTACCCTTCAGAAAACATTAGTAACTTGACAGCTGAGACCGGGCTGCAAAAACATTGTGTGGCACCTTTGCAGTTTGGGATGGGCCAGGAGAGGTGGCAGGAGCTGTTAATCTTGGCAGGTATAATTTTGTAAGGAGGAATGGTTGGATGAAAATAACAGTTTAGTCTGTAGCATCAACAGAATGGGTTTTGAAGTCATTAGTAAGCAAGAGCTGGTTTATTTTAATGAAAGTAAACCAATACATATTGTCAGGGGAGATACAGATATTACAGTGCCTCTTCATAGCAAACCTGCTGTTGTGCTACAGCCCTTTCAGACAGCACAGTAGCTGAAGGACAAGTCCGAAAAGCCAGCACATACTGTGCATGCTCTGAACCGTTGTCCAGCCTAGACACCCAATAGTCAATGGTAAAAATACTGGATTAACCCTCTGCATACCGCTATACCCTTTCAAGAAAACTTTGCAATAAAAAATAGGGATATTTAGTTCACACATATTGCAATACATGTTTAAGCTGGCCAACTGCATCAAAGTAATCCCTCTTTAGTCAGTCCTACTCTGCTTTGCCACTGCAAATGCTCCTGTGGACACAATGGCAACCTGGGGCAATAAGACACAAAATGGGGAGAGCTGCACAGTTTAGGTATTAGACGTAGTTGGTCAGCCTAAACATGTATTGAAATATGTGTGAATTAAATATCCATATGTTTATTGCAAAGTTTGCTTGAAAGGGTATAGCAGTGTGCAGAGGGTTCATTCAGTATTTTTAGTGTTAATATGTGGTCACACCCCTTTAGCACCTGGTAGATTATATGCATGTACAAGCTATTGGGATCTGTGCATGGGTATCTTGTTTCCAAATGTCAATGGAGTACACACTTCTGAGAGGGTCCACATCATCCCTGGAATGTAGCCAGCAATCATGTGGTTCAGGTGCTACCTGTGAGTGCTGTCTGGAGCCAGACCTGGCTGTTCTGGTTTGCAAAACTCTGAAAAGCAGCACAGAGGCAGCACTATCACCACCGCTCCTCCTTTCAGGGATCAGAAGATTGGAGGCATATTGGTCATTAGAGGGGATTCTGCCACCATCAAAAAAATTGAGTTCTAGCACCTCCTCAAATGCTGCATTTTGGGTTTTTGGGATGGTGGCAGTAGACAACACATTTTACCATTGCATCCAGGTTCTAATGGGTGGCCATCCAACAGTGGTCTCTCTTTTCGATTACCCAATCCTGGGATCCTTGTGCGGGAATTTGAGCATAAATTACCCCATTTGCCACAAATTTCCTGCAGCAGAGGACCTCAAGTCTTCAGTGTTGCTGAGGACAATAATGTCCCCAACAATTTTGACCCACCCAGGTACAACTCCTAGGGTTAGGGAAGGGCAAAATGTTCTCCTTATGCCAGAATTCCTCTTTACCACCAGCATCCCAGCTCTTCTCCTCTTTGTATTCCTCCGCTGCCCTTGCCTTGCAGAGGAGGATCCATCTGGCCATAAAACACCAGCAGTAGTTCTCCTCTTCCACCTGATACTGTGCCTCCAATGCCCAGCTTATAAGGCCAAATAGTTAGGACAGAGAGGCATTGTATCACTAATCCCCACCTCGTCATCCTTTTGGTTGTGTCTTCAAAAGATCCTAAAATGCTTCACGCATCATGAATAACAAGTCAGAACCTGTCTTTATACCATAATTACATAGGTACTCTTTGACGACATGCTACAGTATGGCTAACATTGAGCCCCAGCTCATGTTGCTGCTGCATTTCTGCCAAGAAATTGCCAAGTATGACTACCTAAAGTGACCACAAATCCTTCTGGCCTGGTGAAATACCTGTTGAAAGATAGTGTACTTCATGATGAACTGCTTCCGCACCAGGTTGTGGATATATGCCAGGCAAGGTACATGTGTGATAAAGGGCAGCCAGCAAGTTAGTGCTGTTATCACACATGACCTTGCCTGGCTAAAAGTGGCTTGTGATGAGCCACCTCCTAGCCTTGGTCTGGAGAGTTTCCAGCGGTTGAGACCCAGTGTGGCTACTGTCTCCCAGGCAGATGAGCTGCAACATAGCGTGGCAGCATTTATCCAGCTGGGCTTGGGTGGGAATGCTAGGTCTAAGGAGTCAGAAGATGAGGGCAGTGATGAGGAGGTACAAATGACTGCATTTTAACCATTGAACAAAACATTGTGGCACCACTAGATCCAGGAGAATAACCCATCTTGCATCCTTCCCAGCCACCAGAAGACTGACTCAGCATGCTGTGAAGGATATATAGCATCCCTGCCCATACTTACTGGCCCACATGTCCGAAATAATGTGCTCAATGCCACTGACAGCATCCTTCAGCGACAGACACAATGAATACCACATGCTAGTAGAGAGCAGGGATGGCCTTCGGGGCAAAATAATGGCGGTTGGGTACCTGCCACTCTGGTGTAGCACAAGCCATAAAGTTGTGGAGGGTGTTTGATTCCATGAGCTGGAATGTGAGTAGGCACAAAGCCATCTATTTTAACAAGCTGGCATTAGTATCCTAAACATGGGGTGATTTGGGGGCATTTTTCCTCCACTCTAGCAGCTGCCTTGAACAGTATGCTGAGATAGCAGGGTGGGTTCAGGTGACATTTGCAGAGGTTCAAGCCTTCCCTTGACTCTTAATAGCATAGCTTCCCCTATTGATGTCGTGTATCTTAAATCTCTGAAATCTCTTATGAGACTTCCATCCCTGTTGCTGAAGGCCACAGATATTGCCGCAGATGCAGCAAGAGAATGTTGCAGAGGCAGGGGAGATAGAGAAAGTGGGGAACAAAGACCCTTTTGCTGCCAACTTGTATCACTGAGGTGATGCTCTCATTGAGTTCTGTGGTGCAGTCATTGTTTCCTCATGCACATGGTACCCGAAGGTCTGGTACTTTTGTCACCGCTAATACACAGAAGGCAGAGGCTGAACACTGCTATGGTGCTCTTGGTAGCAGATATATGAAGAAAAGTCCCATGCTGCGGATCTCTGTGGACCAACTCTGGGCATTGCAGTGGCCTGCACCTGTAGGGCATTGCTGCCAAATGGATTAGGATGCTCCCTTTAGTCCTCTAAAAGCTGTCTATGCCCTCGGACCAAAATCCTCCCTCAATGCTCTACCGCCTCCCCACCTTGGAGCTATCCTTCCCTTCAATCAGTGGCACCCACAGATGGCCTGCCACCTTATCAGCCACTCTCACTTTGCAGTAAGCTCCACTGCTGAAACATAACTGCCTCTTGCTGCTCCCTGCAGATATCCCCTCCCTCTATGGTTGTGGTGCTATCTTCCTTATCCTCTATATCTGAAAGTTGGAATGTTTGCTCATGACCAAGATCATCATCCTGCAGTGATGGAGTGATTAAATAATCCTGATGACTCCTCTTTGTCAATTTATAGGGCTATGGCAAGATTAGCAGAAGTGGAGAAGGAGGAAGAAGAGGGTGCATTAACAGACGTTGCAGACAATAGGCTGCTCTGTGCTGAGAGAACGAAAAGGAATATCTGATAGCCACTCAACTACCTCCTGGGTGTGCTGTGTCAGTATGGCATGGCCACTCTGAAATAGAAAAGGTAGACATGCCATGCCTCCACATGGCATGGTCCTCCTCATTGCTATGGTGCAGGCTGCTTAACCACATGTACCCCCTTTAACACATATACCACAGTATATGTGGTAATACATTACAAACAAAAAGGCATCTTTGGCATTTCAGGAACAATTGTATATTGCAGACCCTGAAATAGGAAAAAGGCTGTACCAAAAGAAAATTAAATAATAAAAATAAAAAAATAAACCCCAAACCATTCTTTAACCTTGCAGGAATTTTAAAGAAATATGGTGTAAAATAAAAACAAAATGAAAAAAAAACACAAAGTATGGTCATTTAGCCATATTAAGTCAATGATTTCACCAGCATCCCCACCCCTTTATTACGTGTGGCTGTGGGGTGCAGAATCCCCTGGCTTCAGCTAATTGGGAGGAGCCTGCTATTATCTGACATCCCATGGGATTGGACTGAACCATTGTTACACCAAATTCAGTCTGGCAAATTTCAGGACCATGAATTTCAAATGCGCTGGATCCTTAGCAAACCCATTTCGAGGCAAACCCGAACCTCATATCTCATCGCTGTGGGCCAGTTCTAAACTGTCTTTTCTTCAGCTTTGTAAAAAGGACCTCTAAACTTTTCAATGTTTTCAAAAGGAAACATTTTTGAGATATAAATGTGAGGTGTCATGCTATATAGTTTGTAATCATGTATAATCATGCAGCCATATTTATTTATTATCAGCTCTGTTTTCCGCTTAGTAGTTTTGTAAATGGATGTGCCCTAAAATGACAGTAATAGTCTCCTCAACAGCACTGGGCTGGCAGACATCTCCACATGCTTAAAATCGCTAAGACCCACCAAGATATACTAAACAACTCCGCTGATTAGTAGAAGTAGCACAAGTATAGTGAAGTGTTCTTTAACTCTTCTCAATTAGTAAAGTGCAGGATCAGCCCAACTGCACAGAAATTATACAAGTTAGAAAATCACTGTTTGCAATAATGAGTGCTTCAAATTACTCATTATTATCCCCCTAAATGACCAGATTTTCATCAAATTGGGGGTGAGCTCAGGCCATTTATGACCACCTGTGATCAAGTCTGCTGTTCAAGTCTGGAAACAACAGATTCTCTGTGTTAATGAGAATTTATCCCAGCAGTTTTTAATCTGGGAGAATTGGACTACTGTGTTGAAGTACAGGTAAACACTAGTAGCAGAATCCACATTTACAGCATTATGTGCATATTTCTAATAATGGAAATACGGTGCATCAAGAATGTAAAACATGATACTTACATAAAACATGGGTAAGCTAAACATAACAATAACAACTCAAAGCATGTGCTAATAAAACACACTATAATTTTCTTTTAAAGGAAAAAGTCAGCAGAAGGTACCACAAGGATCATAGCTGGGCCCAGTTCTTTTCAGTCATTTTATTACTCTAGCCATTTTTGCTGATGACACAAAATTATGTAGAATTACTGATCCTCAGCAGAATAGCAACATATTCTGAAATGGTCGTGACAAAGTATAAAAATGGTCATTAAATGGGAGATAACTTTCAATGTCAATAAAAATTGCGTTACACAGACAGGCCATGGTAACAGGACCACATTCAATATAAATCACTTGTAGGGCAAGATCTCAAAATGGGGTAAAGTTTTGAGCATAACACTTTAAGAAGGACGTAGCAGATTTCTAAAATGTTAAGCAGACAGTTAATTATTTAAAAGGGATGAGAGTTCTCACATTTAATTAAAGGTTAGAAAAATGTGTTCAGTTTGACATAAAAGGTACCTCAGATGTGATCTAATTATTATTCATAAATGCATCCAAGATCATTATCAACATTTGGCAAATTAACTTTATTCTTCAAGGACTGTACAAAAGACAAGGGCATATCAGTTGAGCAGGAGGACAGAATATTTTAGCATAATTCATAGGAAGGATTCTCTTCAGTAACAGAATTAGGTTGTTTAATAGCCTGCAGAGGCCTTTCTCAAACATTGTTCCATGGAATCCGCAATCAGAAGCTGATGGTGGTTCCTTGAACATTAAGAAATGTCCAACTCCCAGATAAGTAACCACTGACACTAATGATCTCACCACCAGTGTAATGGGGCCCTTCTCTCACTACAATGACCACCAAGGTAATGATAACCTACTCCCACCAATAACCAATAATAATCTAGGTGGGCATTTTTCCACTGACCACCCATGCAAGGGAGCATTACATTGACCAAAAATGAAGAAAGGTACTTTTCCACTGACTATCATAATAAGTGGGGATTTCTCCACTAACCATCAAAATAAAGGTAACACTGGGATTTTCACTGTCCGTATTCATTTTTTGGCCATTATGATTATTTGTTTTTACCTTAATAATATTATTATTGAAATATATTTTGTAATTTAGAGTAGCCCTTGGTGTCAAATATTCGAAGTACATTGTGATTTACTGTGCACGCTAATGTACCATGAGCTATAGATATGCTAATGATTAGTAGGGGTTCCCTGAGACCATTGATTAGTAGGGGGCACATGAGATCATTATTTCAAGGGTTGCCCAAGGTAAAAGGGTTGCCCAAGGTAAAAGGGTTGAGAAAGGCTGCCCTAGAGCATTTAATGAAAAAAATGTTTGGATGTTTTTTTTTACAACTATTGTTACCCCTGGTTATAATTAAGGAGTTGTAAGTATAGAAATGTTTGGATACTCTTGATTTCATAGTGTTTTTGAGGTCCCAATGGATTACTTTCTTTCTTGAAGAAAACCTTGGTATTAATGCAACTGTTATAATACTCAAATCAATTTGGTCTCAAATACTAGACTACACTGCATAGGTAAAATTGATAGCTTGCCACTATGATTGTACATGCTATAATATAGCTGAACATAATGCAATTAGCAGCCTTCACTCAACTTGAATTGATTACTGTCAATTGATCAATAAAGCAATATTGAATAAACAATTATAATTAGTAATTGGGGTTCCATAAACAAAGAAGATAGATAGATAGATAGATAGATAGATAGATAGATAGATAGATAGATAGATAGATAGATAGATAGATAGATAGATAGATAGATAGACAATGAATTATTACATATTCTGGAGATATGACAATAATGAAGGATTGCTTGTTTTTGTTAATTGCAATCCATGTATGGTTTTACACTGTATGATGAATATACCAATATGAAAGTGTCCCAATAATCTGTAGTCCAGGGGTCAAACTACTGTCTAGCTGAGACAAACATAGCAATAGGAAATGCAGTAAAACACAGTTGGGAAGGAAAAATGCTCCCAGAATGCAATCTGTACACATTTGCATTCATTTCCCGTACTCTCCAATAAACACAGCTTGTGTGTGTGTACACATAAGCACATCAAAAACTGGTATCCCTCATAATCGGTAGTCAGAAGATCAATCAGCTGTACACTGGAGAGGAAACAGCAATATCTCAGCATGTCCCTGCAATCTGCTTTAAATGGGTTAAAGTGCCTTATAGTTTAGTCTGAAACATAGAACTCCACTTTAAACTTGCAACACATACCATATATAATAACAATGTGCATATATATGCTATTAAAACAAGTCTTCTTCTTCTTCTTCAGGCTTTAATAAGCGTGATGCATGAACCAATAGTGCCTCTGCTTGGTTCTATATTTCACATAAGGGGTCCATCTTACACACTCTATTAACCAGAAATGCATGCCAATATAATGTGCAGCCTTCATTTGTCACTCAACAATTCTTACATTACCCCCCCCCCCCAGTAATCTGTAAACATAGGGCACTGTTCACCATTAGATGAAACCTAATTTTAAGAAAGTCTCAACATCCCAACACATCAATAGTGATACATAGGATCATGGGCTAAGACTGATGGATAGATAGATAGATAGATAGATAGATAGATAGATAGATAGATAGATAGATAGATAGATGACTGGGTAGTATTTATTAATTTTGGGCTGAAGCACTTTAGCCTTTAGCTGTTATTAGTGCTGACAAACAGTTCAAAAGATTTAACATATCCTGAAATGTTGCACTGCTTCAAACTATATTCTGCACACAGGATTCCTTCCATGCACCAGACCAGGTCTAATGCAGGTACAATTTCATTAAAGAATTAACCTGGCCAATATGCAAATTAATAAAGAGAAGATCCCCTTGGGGTAATGCTACCCTTCTCTTTTCTATTCTCTTACCCCCTCCCACAAACTAAAATGGATTTTTAATCACCCTCTATATCTCAGTGCCTGTAAATCTCTCTCTACTGCAAGAGAGAAGACTGATTTTAATCAAGACTTCTTGCTGCCAACCACAGACTGGAGCAGTCTGCCCTAAAGATGTTAAATGGGTGCAATTCAGAGGAGCAGATGAAAATATTTAACGCACAGGAAAACATAGGAGGGGGTGGGGGATGTATAGGAGATAAGAGGGAGAGCTACACCAGGATCTGGGGAGAGAGTCATAGAAATGGGAACAGAGTGTATGGGATGAAAATGATACCTAAATCACACACAGAGGTATGATGAACAAATGTAAAGAGACTGGATAATAGATGAAGTAAAGATAAGGGGGGTGCTTTTGTATAGGGAGGAATGGTAGATCACTGAAAGCAGTTGCACAAGACCAAAATGCAAATGGGGAGGTGAGCACTGAAACAGAGGAATGAAAGTCCCTGGGAGACTGGAGTGGGGGGAAATATATTAGATTTCTTGCAAAATGAGTACAGGGGCACTCCAATGTAAATGGCCACATTTAGGCTAGACAGACAAAAGCAAGTAACGGGGGTGAGACAGGGATAAAGAAACAGAAGGAGACAAATGACAGACAAGCCATTAACGATATAGAAGCATCAATCCACTAAATGTTTGCTATACACTCCAACATACTACAGCCACTTGCAGAGGAGCTATAAGAAGCTGTGCCACAAAACATTAAGCACATCTGCATTTTCTAGTCTTCCCAGCACAGAACAAGCTCACACAGCTCTTGAGAATTAAAGGTAATCGCTCAGCCTGCTTCCCCCATCCCCTCTCACTTTGGATGTCCTCTCTCCTTTTGCTCAGTTTCCAGCTTGTAATGGAATATGATCAGAGCAGGGTCTCTTCTTGCGAAGCACATCGTCAGCTGGCAGACTGAATGCTCTCTTAGGGATAGTTAACCATTTTAGCTAGCCCACAAGCAAAGAGGCTATCTTTAACCCCCCCCCCCCCCCCCTTTCCAATATGAATATAAAGAAACAGCATGCCTCTGGGGATAAATCACTTACCAGCGTTTGAATTTAAAGACAGGAGTCTTCAGTGGTCATCTTGTGTAGAAGGTGGTGGAGGTGAAGATGGAGTTCCCCCCTTTTCCTGCAGCAGTTAGGGGGGGTTTTACATAATTAGGAAGTGACAGTGTCAGGATGCATAGTAGTCCTAGAGGTCCAAAGGTAGGTCAGCCCACAGAGAAGGATCCTAGCGATGGGGAACGTCCAGGGAACGCTTGCAGACTGGTGCGGATGGAAGGAGCTGTCCACCAGAAGTGGTCCTGAAACAAGATGTAACGATGCTCTCCAATAGAAGCAGTGCTGGAATGACCATCGGTGCTACCAATGTATTGCTGGGACTTCCAAGAGCACACGTGAGATAGGATGTGGGGCTCCCACACACAAGGTAAAGGTCCCCCAACCCCCCCCCCAGGAGGAAAAAAAAAAAAAGAAAAAGGGGGGTTTGCCTACAAACCAATACTGCTCTTTCTGTGATCTCCAAGCACCCACCCTTCCTCTCCTCCTCTAAGAAGGCAGGTCCTTTCCTTGCAAGCTAGATTCCTGTACTCTTACACAACCACCCTGTGTCACCCCCTCTACCTCTGTGATTGGATTAAGGGGTTGAGCTGGTGACCTGTCCCAGCTTGATGCTGCTGCCAGCTGCTGCCAAAATCATGCTGCCCAGTGCTCATGGGATTGCCAGGATGGCAGGGATTCAAATGAATGTGAGTTTAGAGAAAAGAAGAAAGCGACCCCCCCTACACACACACACAGTACAGCCTGCCAGCACCCCGTAGTCAGTGGTTGTTCTCTGCTAGAAGCTGCACATCACAGAGCGCAGCTGCTGCTGTCACCTGCAGTCAGTGCTGAGCCCGGCTCTCTGCTCATCAGGCACAACATTTCTTTACTGGTGACAGACGGATCAGGACCCAGGAGAGCCAGGTCATAGCCTCTCACACAGCTGGGGGCAGGGGGGAGCTGGAGAGATATTGGCCCTCCTGGGACACATACAAAAGACCTATATGCCTTTCTGCTGATCTAAGAACATTAGCATTGCAGAGGGGTTTCTACTAAAGCTGGAGCAGACAAAATCTGCAGCAGCTGTGATCAGTAGCCAATCAGCTTCTAACTTCTGCTTGTTTAGTTAGGCTGTAAAAAATAAAGCTAGAAGCTGATTGGTTGCCATGCTTAGTAAATAAATATGTGGATTAAACACACCAATCCATATGTGGATTAAAATGGGGTCAGGCTGCCTACATGTAAGCTAAGCATAAGTGTGCGCAGCCTATTGCATTAAGCTCAAACACACATGCGTGCATACACACACACACACACTTACCACAGGTGCACTTGCTAGTACAAGCTAGGGATGAGCTTGATGCACGGGTCAAACATAAGTTCGACTCGAATATCAGGTGTTCGCTCAAGAGCGAACATTATGGGGCGTTCGCTGCAAATTTGAGCGCCCGTGGAACGCACCATAATGCACTGCAAGATCACAGTGCATTGCTGTATGATGATTGGCCAAAGCATGCACCTGACCTGCATGCTTTGGCCAATCACAGCACCCTCTGCTAAGAGAGCCATAATTGGCCAAAGGCAGAATGCCTTTGGCCAATCATGGCTCAGGGGGAATAAGTTCACGCCCCACACTATATAAGGCTGCTTACACGGCGGGAGTGTGTAGTGTTGTTGCCGTGGACAGAGAGATAGCTCGATTTAGATTAAGCAGGCAGGTGATTCAGTTAGTGGCAGTGTATTTGATACACTATCAGTCTAGTGTGTATATTATATATATACACTCTGCATTTAGCATAGACTATATATTCAGTGTTTACTCTATATTCAGTCAGTGTATTTATATATATTTATGGGTGGAGCCCTATGTCCGATATGGACATAGATAACATTTGTAGTTAACATAAAACTTACCATCGGAAATAGACCTGGAAGTGTGGACTTACCATATGAAATGGACCTGAAAGTGTGCCTTGGTCTGCTGGTCGGTATGCCAGAATAAGGGGGCATACCCTAGTTTAAGAAATGATTATTCTGTAGAGAGAAATGAATGAAATGAATGAATGAAATGAATGCCTTGAAATGGGGATGGGAGGGTGGGTATCGCGCACAGGAAACCGACAAGCACCACAGGTGAGCGGGCTGCTTAAATACCCCCCGGGCTCCTCCCATAAATTCAGGCCACCATACTGGCCTTCCTACTTATGGGTGGAGCCCTATGTCCGATATGGACATAGATAACATTTGTAGTTAACATAAAACTTACCATCGGAAATAGACCTGGAAGTGTGGACTTACCATATGAAATGGACCTGAAAGTGTGCCTTGGTCTGCTGGTCAGTATGCCAGAATAAGGGGGCAAAAACATTCAGGTAGGGGTGTGGTTTTATTAGTTTTGGCTTTATTTATTTGAGCAAGTTTGGCGAATGCTTGTGCCGTTTCCACCTAAGGAGTGGGGACGTACAGGGCGAGGTAGGCAGAGTTTCACCTGCTAAGTCTCTTGATGACGTGGTCTGGGACCCATGCCGACATGCTGCCAAGGCTCCCCCAATACTAAAGAGTGACTGGAGTGCTGACTGGGGTCGAGGTGTAGGCAGCGTAGAAGAACCCCAGGTGTTTGATGAACTGGCAGGCACTCGAGGGTTGCCCGAAAAGGTAATAGGGGACTAGAGTTTGAGTGTTCCGGTAGGAGTGACAGTAGGTGGTCGAGTATGGTTACTGGCCACCGGACGTTGTTTACTTTATGGAGATGGATGTCTATCCTGGAGCTTGATTGCTGGGTTTTGGACACTGCAGGGTGGAGGATGAAATGGTGTTGGCAGCGAGCCAACTACACAGAACTTGGCCTGCGGGATTGCTGCGGGTGAACTCGCTGGGCCGCCAGAACCCGTGATAGGCCAAGTAAATGGCTGCTTGTATGACCAAACTGGGGAGAAGGCCCAATAGCATACTGGTTAATATAGTAGACATGTCCCAGAAGATGGCAGCCTGGAACGAACATGCAGTGGACATTAAACTGGTGTTGCCAAGACAATTACACCAGCGTGCGCAGGAAGGACATCACAGAGCGATGCGGACCTGGCTTCATTAAGAGGCTCGCCTCGGACCGGATGTCGGTGGCAAAGCCACGGCCTGTCCTGTCCAGATAAGACCCTGGAGTTAAGCGGTTGCCATGACCGGGTGTAACTTGAAGAGGGAGGAAGTCCGGGTAAACCCGGGGTTTTAGGAGTGTCTCTGGGGGCCATGTACTTGTAAACCGATGATGGCCAAAAATTGCCGCGATGCCTGTGGTGGCTGTGGCACCTGTCGCTACCTGGGGTGACAAGGGCGACGTTGGTGATAAGACCCTAGAGTTAAGGTATAATCATTGATACACCGACCCACGTAGTACGGGACCTTCCGACATTGATAGGTCCACATTCTTAGGAAAGACTGCAGCTACTTGTTAGTACACACCCGTGTATGGGTGAAGTCTTGGGGAACTAACCTGATACGGGTCAGTTTGTTGAGGGGGAGGCTGGCCTGCGTGGTATTCGTTAATTCGGAGGAGGTTATTGTAGACCTCCGGATTATTGAGTTTTTTGAGACTACAAGCTGAAGGACATAATGGTATTACAAGCGAGTCAAGTTGTGTCTACGTAGTACCTGGCTGCCTGTGCCAGTAAAGTGAATTTGTTAGGCCGTAGAAAACCACAGAGGCCAGGTAGATGGCTGTTTGTATGACTAGACTGGGGAATGTCTGAGGTTTTGACATGTCCCTGAAGATGGCAGTTGTGATGGGCAAGCGTTTGCCGTTTAGCTATGGGCTGATGCTTCTGGACGCCACGTAGAAAGGATCCTACTGTATGAGCCGTAAACACGGATGACTCTCTGGGGTCCTGTGAGGGCAAGAAATGCTGGATGTTGGCTAGGTATAGCCTGATGATGTTATGAGGAGCCAGCTGTGTGTGGCAATACGATACCTGGTGCGGGGTGGAACCTGTACTCAACTGACCTAAGCGAGAAATGACACAGAAATTGATGAGTGACTCGTATGAAATGCCACTGGAGACAAGTGGCCGATTAAGTGCCACTGAAGAATTATGTGTGACTGATTGTGTGCCACTGGAAATGTGTACTGATTGCAAGAAGTCATGCTAAGATGCGAGCCCTGCAATGATTGCAAGAGTTGTGCTTAAATACGTGTTTGCAACAATTGCCAGGGAGTTTGTGTCAATGGTGATGTGTTTGCCGTGACTGCGGGAAGTCCGTATTACTGCATGTGCTTGCACGGGCTGCAAGGAGTTATACTTGGATGCGTGTTTGCAACGATTATAAAGTTGTGTTTGGCTGCATGCTTGCCATGATTGCAAGAAATTATGCTTGGGTGTGTCCCTGCAACATTTTGCAAGAAGTTGTGACTGGATGCGTGCTTGCAATGATTGCAAGAAGTTATGCTTGGATGCATGCTTGCAACGTTTGCAAGAAGTTATGCTAAGATGCGTGTCTTGTAATGACTGTAAGATTTGTGCTTGAATGTGTGCTTGCAACGATTGCAAGGGAGTTTCTGTCGGTGGAGATGTGTTTGTAGTGATTGTGAAAACTTCTTTTGCTGCATGTGCTTGCAAGACTGCAAGAGTTTAAGCTTGGATGCGTACTCGCAACGACTGCAAGAAGTTATGCTTGAATGCATGCCTGCAACGTTTGCAAGAAGTTTTATGATTGGATGCGTGTTTGAAATGATTGCAAGAAATTGTGCTTGGATGTGTGCTTGTAACGATTGCAAGACGTTCTGTTTGGATGCGTACTTGCAACCATTGCAAGAAGTCATGATGGGATGTGTGCTTGCAACAATAGCAAGAAGTTATGTTTCGATGTGTGCTTGCAATGAAATGCAAGAAGTTGTGTTTGGATGCGTATTTGCGACGATTGCAAAAAGTTATACTTGGATGTGCTGTGACTATGAGGGAGTATAGTAGCTAGGCGAAGGTTTCAACGAATGAATCGGGACCAAAACTGAGCTTCGAAGGAAAACGGGGTGTGGCCCCCCCCCCCCCCCCTTTTTTTAATTTTTTTTTGACTGACTGACTGACCTAGAGGAAATGACAGATGAGAACCGGTGGAGGGTTTGACTACCTGATTTGAAAGGTAAATTGTAACATGTTTAAGCGACAGGTGCATGGCATTAAATAAATGAGTGAACTGTTTGTGCCATGACAGAGGCACGAATCGGTGTGCCATGACTGCGCCAATAAGGCCGCGCCAACTGGGGCTTGCCAGGATGAATCGATGTCTGAGGGATGCCCTGAACTTGAATCGGGGCGCGGCATGCGACAACGAAATAAATGAAATGTTTGCCTTAGAGTGAAATGAATGCCGCAGCTGCAACTGACAGCGACCCAGACTCTGGAGCATGTACTGAAATGAAGCAAAAGAAACGCTGGTGCATGCCGGAGTACATTGGTGAATCACGGATGCGACTGGATTTGAATTGGAGTGTGGTATGTAACCGTGAAATGTTTGCCCTGGCAAAGGCACGAATTGGTTATGCCGCAACTGATAGCTAACCAAGTTCTGATGCAGGTGTTGGCTGAGGCCCAAACGTTTTATTTATACTACTTTATTTATATATGTATATATATATATATATATATATATATACATATATGTTTTTTTTTTTTTTTCTTTTTTTTCGACTGCGACAAATGACGAGTCGGACTATGGAGTACGAATGAAATGAGGCCAAGACAACTGGGGCGCGCCGGGACGAATCGGTGCATCTCGGATGCTACTGGATTCGAATCGGAGCGCGGTACGTGACAGTGAGATGAGTGAAATGATGAAATGAATGAAATGATTTGTCATGGTAGAGCACGTGCCATGACAGAGACACGAGTCGATCATGTCGCGATTGCAACTGACAACGACCGGACTCCGGAGCATGTACTGAAATGTGGCCGAAAATACCTGGGGCACGCCGAGACGAATCGTTGCATCATGGAAGCGACTGGATTCGAATCGAAGCGTGATTCGTGACAGTTGAAATGATTCCCATGACAGAGGCACGAATCGGTGAGCCGCAAACTACGACTGACAACGAACCGGACTCTGGAGCATGTCCAGAAATGAGGCCGGGCCCTGGGGCACGCCGTAACGAATCGGTGCATCGAAGATGCGACTGGATTCGAACCGGAGCGCGGTAAGTGCAGGTGTAACATTTGTTGCCATGACAGAGGCGCGAATCGATCATGCCGCTATAGCGACTGACTGCGAATCGGACTCTGGAGCATGTACTGAAATGTGGCCAATACCTGGGGCACGCCGAGACGAATCGGTGCATTTCCATGCGACTGAATTCGTAACGGAATGTGATACGTGGCATGATAACCATGACAGAGGTACGAATCGGTGAGTCGAAAGCGACTGATAATGACGTGACTCTGGAGCATGTACTGAAATGAGGCCGTAACTACTGGGGCACACCGGAGCGAATCGGTGCATCTTTAGGTGCGACTGGATTCGAATCGGAGCGCGGTATGTGACTGAAATGAGAAATGATTCGAAATGGTTTGAAATGTTAGAAATGTATTTAGAAATGTTCAGAAATGCGAAATGATTGGTATCGAACTGACGTGATTCGATAAGATTTGCGAACCGCTATGGCTGTCTACTGACACATGTTTAACAACTTAGACATGCCTGAAATGAAGCGACGCCTGCGTCACGGTGGTTTCTCAGATAACGCGAAATGGTAACATAACGATAGTACGAGTGATATACATTGCGGTACGTTCGTGAAATTTGCGAGTGATTCGTAAGTTTGATATCACGGTTTAGTGACATGATATCTATAATGCGTAAAAACAAAAGTCCGACGGGACCCTACCTGCGACAGCCAAGCCAGACGCGTGGTACGAACGTACGAATTGGTAAACACGGGCTTCGAAACTCTCGAGCAGGGAAATTGCGAATGCGGGAACTTGCACGATAAGAGCTTGCGGATGCTGGTATACGAATAGTCGGCCTAGTGACGTATATCGCGCACAGGAAACCGACAAGCACCACAGGTGAGCGGGCTGCTTAAATACCCCCTGGGCTCCTCCCATAAATTCAGGCCACCATACTGGCCTTCCTACATATATATATATATATATATATATATATATATATATATATATATACATACATATACTCTGCATCCAGTGTAACCTATATCTACAGTGCATTCCGTGGTCTACTGTTTCTAATACACTTCAGGCGGTGTACACAGTATCTAATACAGTTTGTACAGTGTCTACTACACTTCTGGTGGTGTATATAGTATAAAATACAGTGCAGCCATAGTCCAGTTGCTAATACAGTGCAGGAGGTATACACAGTATCTAATACAGTGTGTACAGTTTCTACTACGCTTCTGGTGGTGCACACAGTACACAATACAATGCAGCTGTAGCACAGTTGCTAATACAGTGCAGGTGGTTTACACAGTATCTAATACAGTGTGTACAGTGTCTACTACACTTCTGGTGGTGTACACAGTATAAAATACAGTGCAGCCATTGTATTGTTTCTAATACAGTGCAGGCGGTGTACACAGTATCTAATACAGTGGAGTTTATTTACTAAAGGCAAAGCCACTCTGCACTACAAGTGCACTGCAAGTGCACTTGGAAGTGCAGTTGCTGTAGATCTGAGGGAAAGCTTTGAAATGAGGGGAAGCTCTGTTGATTTTATCATCCAATCATGTGCAAGCAAAAATGCTGGTTTTTATTTTCCTTGCATGTCCCCCTCAGATCTACAGCGACTGCACTTGCAGTGCACTTGTAGTGCAAAGTGGATTTGCCTTTCGTAAATAAACCCCCATGTGTACAGTTTCTACTACACTTCTGGTGGTGTACACAATACAGTGCAGCCATAGTCCAGTTGCTAATACAGTGCAGGAGGTATACACAGTATCTAATACAGTGTGTACAGTTTCTACTACGCTTCTGGTGGTGCACACAGTACACAATACAATGCAGCTGTAGCACAGTTGCTAATACAGTGCAGGTGGTTTACACAGTATCTAATACAGTGTGTACAGTGTCTACTACACTTCTGGTGGTGTACACAGTATAAAATACAGTGCAGCCATTGTATTGTTTCTAATACAGTGCAGGCGGTGTACACAGTATCTAATACAGTGGAGTTTATTTACTAAAGGCAAAGCCACTCTGCACTACAAGTGCACTGCAAGTGCACTTGGAAGTGCAGTTGCTGTAGATCTGAGGGAAAGCTTTGAAATGAGGGGAAGCTCTGTTGATTTTATCATCCAATCATGTGCAAGCAAAAATGCTGGTTTTTATTTTCCTTGCATGTCCCCCTCAGATCTACAGCGACTGCACTTGCAGTGCACTTGTAGTGCAAAGTGGATTTGCCTTTCGTAAATAAACCCCCATGTGTACAGTTTCTACTACACTTCTGGTGGTGTACACAATACAGTGCAGCCGTAGTACAGTTGCTAATACAGTGCAGGTGGTGTACACCGTGGGGGTTATTTACAAAAAGCAAATCCACTTTGCACTACAAGTGCACTTGAAAGTGCACTGAAAGTACAGTCGCTGTAAATCTGAGTGGTAGATCTGAAATGAGGGGAAGCTCTGCTGATTTTATCATCCAATCATGTGTAAGCTAAAATTCTGTTTTTTATTTTCCTTGCATACCCCCCTCGGATCTACAGCGACTGCACTTCCAAGTGCACTCTCAGTGCAGTTTCAAGTGCACTTGTAGTGCAAAGTGGATTTGCCTTTAGTAAATAACCCCCAGTATCTAATACAGTGTAGTGTGGTGTTGCAAAACAAAATATACATCATGTCCAGAAGGCCACCAAGGAGAGGCAGACGCTCACGGGCCACTAAAAGAGGGCAAGCAGCCTCTGTGTCTACAGTCAACAGTGCTGGTCATGGACATGGTGCATCCTCTGCAGGTGGCCGTTGGGCACGCTAGTTCCTTTTTTCTGCTGCTGGCCATGTTATTGAGCCAGAACATGCAGAAGAGTTGGAGTGGATAGCAAAGCCGTCCTCATCCTCCTCATCCTCCGTCACCCAGGCTCAGAGTAGTTTGCCTTCCAACGCAACGGCCAAAGTGGCCTATTCCACCGGCTCCTTGTCCACAGTCAATCCTCCTGTAGCCCCACCATCATGCAAGGAGGAGTCCCCAGAATTATTTGACCACAGTGTTGGGTACATGCTGCTGGAGGATGCGCAGCGATTAGAAGGCTCAGATGTTGGTTCCCAGGTTAAGGAAGGGAGTAACGTGAGCCTAGAGAGAGGGGGTGCCCAAGATGGACAAGAAACTGGCAGTCACGTTCCCCCAGCTGCAGCATACTACCAAATTTGCTCCAGTGACAAGAAGAGGGAGGGGATGATGAGGTCAATGACTACTTGGGTGCCTGAGAGAAGAGAGGAGGAGGAGGCACAACTCCAATGAGGCAGGATGTCCTCTAGGGGGCAGCTTAAGGGCAGCCACCCTATTGCATCACACCACAGATCTCCGCAGGTGCAGGGTGTTGCTGACTCCTCGCTGACTTTTAAAAGTTCCTTGGTGTGGGCCTTTTTTTTGACGCTTGTGCAGCAGATCGCACCATTGCTGTTTGCAACCTATGTCTGAAGGGGATCAAGCGTGGCCAGAACAGCAGCCATTTGGGCACCACATGCTTGACTAGAAACATAACGACCTGCCATGCAGTCCGTTGGCAACAGCACTTGAAAGACCAACATCAAATAAAAAGACGGACTTCTCCTTGCTCCTCATCTGGGATCTCCAACCCTATTATACCTCCAGTCCTCTCAAAAACCTGCACTGAGAGGAATGAAGGTATAGCAATAGGTGTGCCAAGTACTTGCTGCCAATCTGCTAGCAGTACACCACCATCTGATTTTAGCAGGCAAATTTCCCTACCCCAGTTTCTGAACCGTAAAAAGAAATTCGGTCCCAGCCATTCACATGCTCAGTGTCTAAATGCTAGCTTGACCAAATTGCTAGCACTGCAACTGCTGCCTTTTCAGCTGGTAGACTCTGCCCCCTTTCGTGAATTTGTTGAATGTACTGTACCTCAGTGGCAGGTTCCAAAACGCCATTTCTTTTAACGGAAGGCCATTCCGGCTCTCTACCAGCATGTGGAAGCCAATGTTTTGGCCTCATTGGACAGGGCGGTCAGCAGTAAGGTGCATATTACCACTGACTCATGGTCCAGCAGGCATGGGCAGGAACGTTACCTTTCCTTCACGGCGCATTAGGCAACTCTGCTGGCAGCTGGGAAGGATGCTACTGCAGTACAGGATCCAGTGTTGTTGGAGCTTGTTCCGCCACCATGCCTCAGCTTTCTCCTCCACCTCCTCCTCTTCTTCTTCCTCTATGGCCTCTTCTGCAGATTTGTCCTCTGAACCAGCAGTGGTCCATAAGTGTTCAAGGAGCTATGCAAGCAGTCAGGCTAAAAGATGCCATGCTGTGCTTGAGTTGGTCTGCCTAGGGGACAGGAGCCACACTGGGGCAGATATTCTGTCAGTTCTGCAGGGGCAGGCTCAGAGGTGGTTGACCCCACACCAGCTTCAGTCAGGAATGGTTGTATGCGACAATGACACCAACCTTCTCTCTGCCCTCTGACAGGGATACTTGACCCATGTTCCATGTTTAGCACACGTCCAGAATTTGGTGGTGCATCGGTTCTTGAGCAGGTACCCAGGCTTACAGGATCTCCTGAGGAAGGCCAGAAAAGTCTGTGGTAATTTCCGACGGTCATACAATGCCAGTGCTCAGCTGGCTGGCATTCAAAGGTAATGCAACCTGCCCACCAACCGCCTCCTTGTGACATGCCCACCAGGTGGAACTCAACGTTGGCAATGCTGCAGCAGCTGCACACACAGCAGAGGGCCATCAATGAGTACCTGTGCGAGTTTAGCACCAGGCCCGCCAAACACACAGAAAGAAGAGGAGGAGGAGGATTGTGTCAGAATGGATGTAGAGGATAACACTCAGCAGCAGTCTTCAAGGGATGGTTTTCAGTCCCCAGAAACCCAAGGAGTTGTACGTGCCTGGGAGGAGGTAATCACAGATCATGTGATCCTTAGTGATCCAGAGGACTCAGAATCGAATGCCTCTGCAAACTTACACTGCATGGCCTCCCTGATTCTGAAAAGACCCTAGTATTCGTGGTATCAAAGGAGTGGGATCATTACTGGCTGGCAACCCTTCTTGATCAATGTTACAAGGGTAAGGTTGCAGAACTCATCCTGCCTTTGTAGAGGGAGCAGAGGATGAAACATCTTCAGGAGGCCTTGAAGAAAGGTTTGTGCAACGCATTTCCAGACCCTGGGAGGTCTAAAAAGAGACCATCCAGCTAGACCATGAGGGTTGCCAACATCCCTGAGATAAAGAATAAAAGTACCCCCAAAAAAAAGGTTATTGGGACTTTAACGGCAACAAAAGTAATTAAAAGAGCAATTTATTAGTACAAACTGACATATACAAAAAACAGCAGTATATACATAGAAAATAAAATATACAACAATAGAACCATTAAAAACAATGGTATAGAGTGGTAGTGATGCTTGTAAAATTTTCCACACGGCCGTACGCGTTTCGGGACTATGCAGGGCGTCCCTTCATCAGGGGAAACTTGTGGAGAAGAATCACACTGTATAGTAGAATCAAAATTAGAAAGTAATATAGTATATCAATAACTCATTACATAAATACTTTGAACAGTTGCTTTGCATTACAGAACATTCAGCATAGTAATCACATAAGGAGAACATACCCAAACATATCAACGTAAGAGTCTCACTGCTGGAATCGTGGCGGCGACTGCGTCAAACAAACATCACGCCAATACCCAAAGGAAACTGAGGTGGATAGCTGGTCCCACCTCATCCACACTCGTCCACCCAAATAGCAACGATCGGAGAAACCTCCCCGGGGTAGTTAATACCCCAAGTGTGGATCAGAGTAGGATCTAAAAAATAAAATCAAAGCAATGTATAACTAAATGACCATATATTCCCGTTAAGTATATCCTAAGACTTAATATATAGGCCAGATCAGCCCATAGCTTCCTACCTCCACGGAGTTAAGACCAAAGGGGGGAGACTAGGCCAGAAATGGAATGTATCGTAAAATGTATCAACAGCCGTTCTTGACTGGTGTGCTTCCACCGGATCTCTCCACAAGGGAAGGCTCTGCCAACAATGGCATTGCAAGGATGTCAATAGGGTTTCTTCAGTAAAAAAAATTTCTCAACAATATAAATTACAGTCTAACAGAGAAAGAGGAGAGGTGCCTACATGCCAATATGACACTAAGAGCCCACCTTAATGCGGTAAAGTGCAGGTGTAGCGATCCTCGGACAGTCCAGTCATTCACCATCTGGAGCAGTGACATCACACCGCGTCTAGTGTGGCTTTAAAAAGGCTAAAGGTGGTGGCGTGTGACGCGGCGCCGCTAAAAGTGCGGCGCCATCGTGTCACTACATTATGATATGGGGAAAAAAAAAAACTGCCCAGAATGGATGTGATGCGGTGCCGCTACACGTGGGGCTTCCTTGCGTCATCACCCCACACAGTAGGGAAACACAAACACAGCCCAGGATCCTGGGAGGTTACAATTTCATGGTGATGGACAACATGTTGTTGAGGCTTCATTCAGTCCAAGGAAGAGCGGGGGAGAAGGTGGCCAGCTGACCAATGCCTTTAAACTATTTTTAAGTCCTCAACCCCAAGGTCTGATCCTTTTAAGCAACCATCGCCAGCTTCTGCATTAAATGGTGCAGGAATATCTAGGAGCAAGAGCAGACTTGGAGACCTTTCCAACAGAGCATCCACTGGGTTACTGGGTCTTGAGAATGGATCACTGGCCAGAACTAGCTCAGTATGCAATTGAGCTACTGGCCTGTCCTGCATCCAGCATGCATTCTGAATGCACATTCAGTGCTGCTGGAGGGTTTGTAATGGATCAAAGAGTGCGCCTGTCCACAGACTCCGTTGATAGGCTCACATTCATAAAAATGAATCAGTCTTGGATCAGCAGCTATCAAGCACCTGATGCTGATGTAACTGATTGAATTTGCTATGGATGTGGGATCCCTTGACAACTGCCTATGCTGACTATCCTTTTCCTCCTCAATCTTGATGATGCTAGCTTCCAACAATATTTTTGGTTTAGGGCACCACCACCACCCAAAGCCCATTTTTTTCTATCCCTGTTTAACAGGGGCATGTAACTACAATTTTTGATCTCATATTTCACAGCAGGGCCAATTCCTGCGCCCAATAAGAGTATCTGTGAGGGGTTACAGTGTTGTGGCACCATTACCACCACCCAAGGCCCAATTTTTCTGCGCCAGTTTAACAGGGGCATGTAATTACAATTCTTGATATACTATTTCACAGCAGGGCCTGTTCCTGAGCCTAACAAGAGTAACACAACTGTGTTGTCGCACCACCAACACCTAAGGCCCAATTTTCTGCAGAGTAAATTGGGCAGGCCATATAGTATATATACTGATGTTCAGAGTATATAGTGCCTGGGGTACCCCCACACCATTTTTTTTTTTAATTTGAGTGTGGGGTTCCTGTTAATATCCATACCAGACCCAAAGGGCCTGGTAATGGACTGGTGGGGGGGAAACCCATGCCGTTTTTCTTTTCAATGATTTTCATCTATATTGCTGGGACCTGACAATACATTACAGCCGCGAGTAGTTTTAATGACATTTAGAAAAGTCATTTTCCTGTGGTATTGTTCTAAACACGGGAAAATTCGCTACTTTACAGGCATACTAAGGAAACCCCCAGGCATGATATTTAAATGAATATTTAATTTTTATTGTTTCACTTTAAGCATTATTAAAATCACTGCTCCCAAAAAAAGGAAGTTTTTAAAACTTTTTTTTGCATTGATACATGTCCCCTGGGGCAGGTCCCAGGCCCCCAAACACTTTTTATGGCAATAACTTGCATATAAGCCTTTAAAATTAGTACATTTGATTTTTCACGTTCGTGTCCCATAGACTTTAACGGTGTTCACGTGTTCGAACAAATTTTTTGCCTGTTCGCATGTTCTGCTGCAAACCGAAAAGGGGGGTGTTTAGCTCATCCCTAGTACATGGTTAGACCCCCTTTTGCCTTCAAAACTGCCTTAATTCTTCATGGCATAAATTCAACAAGGTGTTGCAAACATTCCTCAAAGATTTTGGTCCATATTGACATGATAGCATCATGCCGTTGCTGCAGATTTGTTGAGTGCACTTCCATGATGTCAATCTCCTGTTCCACCACATTCCAATGGTGCTCTATTGCATTGAGATCTGGTGAATGTGGAGGCCCATTGGAGTACAGTGAACTCATCGTCATGTTCAAGAAACCAGTTTGAGATGATTTGAGCTTTGTGCATTATCCTGCTGGAAGTAGCCATCAGAAGAAGGGTACACTCAGCGGCTGCCTGTCCATTAGGGGTGTACGGGCGCCTGATCTACATGCAGGGCGCCGGACCATGAATTCCAATGTTGGGGTGTTTATTTTTTAAGCACGTGATAAGGCTTCAAAAAAGGGTGGGCTCGAGGTGCACTCGAAGTGGGTCTTGAGCCTGATTGGCTGAAAGGACAGGCGATCCTATTGGATGCCTAGGAGGAGGGTATACTGTAGTCATAAAGGGATGGACATGGTCAGCAATAATACTCAGGTAGGCCCGCGGAATTTAAACGATGCTTAATTGGTACTAAGGGCCCCAAAATGTGCCAAAAAAATATCACCCAAACCATTACACCACCACCAGCCTGAACCGTTGATAAAAGGCAGGATGGATCCACACTTTCATGTTGTTTACGTCAGATTCTGACCCTACCATCTGAATGTCTCCGCTGAAATCGGGGCTCATGAGACCAGGCAACGTTTTTCCAATCTTCTATTGTCCAATTTTGGTGCGCCTATGCGAATTGTAGCCACAGTTTCCTGTTCTTAACTGACAGGAGTGGCATCCACAGTGTGGTCTTCTGCTTTTTTCTTCCCCATTCTGATGCTCGGCTTTAACTTCAGCAAGTCATCTTCACCACAGATGCTTAAATGCACTGAGCTGTTGCCATGTGATTGGCTAATTAGCAATTTGTGTTACCAAGCAATTGAACATGGGTATCTAATAAAGTGGTTGGTGAGTATATATATATATATATATATATATATATATATATATATATATACATATATATATATATATATATATATATATATATATATATATATACACAGGTGCATCTCATAAAATTAGAATATCACCAAAAAGTGAATTTATTTCAGTAATTCAATTCAAAAAGTGAAACTCATATATTTTATTTAAGATGCATTACACACAGAGTGATATAGTTCAAGCATTTCTTTCTTTTAATGTTGATGATTATGGCTTACAGCTAGTGAAAAACCCAAAATTCAGTATCTCAGAAAATTACAATATTACATAAGACCAATAAAAAAAAAAAGGATTTTTGATACGGAAATGCTGGCTTACTGAAAAGTAATTTCATGTACAGTATATTATGCACTCAATACTTCTTTTGCATGAATTACTGCATCAATGCGGCGTGGCATGGAGGTGATCAGCCTGTGGCACTGCTGTGGTGTTTTGTAAGTAGCTTTGATAGTGGCTGTTAGCTCATCTGCATTGTTGGGACTGGTGTCTCTCATCTTCCTCTTGACAATACCCCACAGATTCTCAATGGGATTTAGGTCAGACGAGTTTGCCGTCCAATCAAGCACAGTGATACCATGATTATGAAACCAGGTATTGGTACTTTTGGCAGTGTGGGCAGGTGCCAAGTCCTGCTGGAAAATAAGATCAGCATCTTCATAAAGCTGGTCAGCAGAGGGAAGCATGAAGTACTCTAGAATTTCCTGGTAGAGGGTGCGCTGACTTTGGACTTGAAAAAACAAAGTGGGCTAACACCAGCAGATGACATGGCTCCCCAAAGCATCACTGACTGTGGAAACTTCACACTGAACCTCATGCAACTTGAATTCTGTGCCTCTCCACTCTTCCTCGAGACTCTGGGACCTTGATTTCCAACACCAGTAGATGACATGGCTCCCCAAATTTTCCACAGTCCATGATGATTTGGGGAGCCATGTCACCTACTGGTGTTGGTCCACTGTGTTTTATCAAGTCCAAAGTCAGCGCAGCTCTACTAGGAAATTCCAGAGCACTTCATGCTTCCCTCCGCTGACCCGCTGATTTCATTTTCCAGCAGGACTTGACACCTGCCCACACTGCCAAAAGTACCAATACCTGGTTTAATGATCATGGCATCACTGTGCTTGATTGGCCAGAAAACTTGCCTGACCTAAACCCCATAGAGAATCTGTGGGATATTGTCAAGAGGAAGATGAGAGACACCAGACCCAACAATGCAGATGAGCTGAATGGTGTTATCGCTCTCACACTCTCATACTGGTCATTGGAAGTTCAATATGGCATCTCATGGCAAAGAACTCTCTGAGGATCTGAAAAAAAGAATTGTTGCTCTACATAAAGATGGGCTAGGCTATAAGAATATTGCCAAAGCACGGTGGCCAAGATACTGCGGTTTAACAGGACAGGTTCCACTCAGAATAGGCCTCGTAATTGGTCGATCAAAGAAGTTAAGTGCACGTGCTCAGCGTCATATCCAGAGGTTGTCTTTGGGAAACAGACATATGAGTGCTGCCAGCATTGCTGCAGAGGTTAAAGGGGTGGGGGGGTCAGCTTGTCAGTGCTCAGACCATGCACTGCACACTGCATCAAATTGGTCTGCATGGCTGTCATCCCAGAAGGAAGCCTCTTCTAAAGATGATGCACAAGAAAGCCCGCAAACAGTTTGCTGAAGAAAAGCAGCCTAAGGACATGGATTACTGGAACCATGTCCTTTGGTCTGATGAGACCAAGATATACTTATTTGGTTCAGAAGGGGGCAAGAGTGTGTGGCGGCAACCAGGTAGGATTACAAAGACAAGTGTGTCTTGCCTACAGTCAAGCATGGTGAGGGGAGTGTCATGGTGTGGGGCTGCATGAGTGTTGCCGACACTGGGGAGCTACAGTTCATTGAAGGAACCATGAATGTCAACATATACTGCAACATACCGAAGCAGCGCATGGTCCCCTCCCTTCGGAGACTGCGCTGCAGGGCAGAATTCCAACATGATAACGACCCCAAACACACCTCCAAGACGACCACTGCTTTGCTATAGAAGCTGAGGGTAAAGGTGATGGCCTGGCCAAGCATATCTCCAGATCTAAACCCTATTGAGCATCTGTGGGGCATCCTCAACCGGAAGGTGGAGAAACGCAAGGTCTCTAACATCCACCAGCTTTGTGATGTCGTCATGGAGGAGTGGAAGAGAACTCCAGTGGCAACCTGTGAAGCTCTGGTGAACTCCATGCCCAAGAGGGTTAAGGCAGTGCTGGAAAATAATGGTGGCCACACAAAATATTGACACTTTGGGCCCAATTTGGACATTTTCACTTAGGGGTGTACTCACTTTTGTTAACAGCGGTTTAGACATTAGTGGCTGTGCTTTGAGTTATTTTGAGGGGACAGCAAATTGACACTGTTATACAAGCTGTACACTCACTACTTTACATTGTAGCAAAGTGTCATTTCTTCAGTGTTGTCACATAAAAAGATGTAATAAAATATTTATACAAATGTGAGGGGTGTACTCACTTTTGTGAGATACTGTATATACACCCTCTTTATAAATATATGAAAACAAACATTTTAAAATATATTAAAACGTGTTTAATAAATATACACATATCAATGCAAACAATTTTTTTTCAGTTTTTTAACTCAAAAATGCAGTGAGGACACCCAGTCAGTGGGCAGTATGTAGTGGGAGGGCTGGGAGAAGTTCTCCAGTTCTTTATGTGCAATGTAAGGCTTGAAGCAGCACAGATGGAGCATAGAGGGAACTCCTGCAGTGATAAAGGTAAACACCCCTCCTTAAGCCACTCACCCCATTACTGGAAGTAGAAGACTCGCAGGCTACTATTTCTGCTATACCTCCTTCCCTGTTTCAGCTGCTCGATCAGTCAGAGCAGCCATATGTGAGTGTGAAGAAGGGAGAGCTTGACCACATCCCCGCCCCACCCACCACCTTCTCAGCCCAGGGAGATACTGCACAGCTGAGAGTCCCCGCCGGCTGCAAGCCTTAACGTGCTGTGTACAGGGCACTAGAGGAACACTGCTGCTGGGGCAGAAAGTCAAAGGCAGACTTTTCTGACCCAGTGACAGAGATGGTCACAGGGATGGGGGTGAACCCAAGCAACCCCCCTGGATTAGGGGGTGTGCTCAGGTACGTAAATCCAGCACACCCCCTGCACATGCTTATGAAGCTATGGAAACTATATTGTGTAAAGCTGAACTCATTTTGTGTGCCTCAGATATTACCTTGTAAATGTAGTCATGACATGATCACTGTGTGGACAGGACTGGTCACCAGGCTTGGACTGGGGCAAAAAATAGGCCCAGGCATTTTCTCAGGGGCAGTTGGTGACAGCAAATTCACTGAGTCAGTCCTCCGCACTGTAATATAAAGGGGACTTCACTGTAAATGGGCATTGTAATGAGTGCAGTCCCCTTTATATCACAGTGCCCCTGTACATTACAGTCCCCCTAGTAATCACAGCCCCCCATCACAGTGCCCCTTGCAGTCATGCCCCCCCTTTTCTTTCTAATCACAGTGCCCCCTTTTATTCTCTGCCTTCCCTGCATAGTCCTACCATTGGCAGGGCAAAGGCAGGATTCAGTTTGCGTGTCTTTTCCCGACTTTCATACCCCGCCGACGATGTTATCCTATTAGCAGGGAAAGGGGCAGGAGGAGCTGCAGATCTGGATCATATTAACAAGCGGACGATTACCCGCTTTATTATATAAAAACTCCCGCAGTCTGTGCAAATCTCCAGCTACTCTGGCCCCCTTCTATACTGATAGGGTAACATCATTGTCAGGGTGGAAGAGCTGGGAGAGGACACACAGGCATGGTTGCTGGAGGTGAGCTGCGACCAGGGTCTGTGTTAGCCCTGTCTGGACCCCGGTCACTGCTTACCTCCCGCTTTGCAGCCCAGTCATCAACAGGCCACAGACTGGTACTGCATTAGCCAGCTCTTGTTAGGACATGTGGCTTGGTTCTCCTGGCCCACCAGCAAATTATATACATAAAACTATTTTTCAGAAATAAAAAAATGAAAATTGGCATGTGCGTATGTATTCACCCCCTTTGTTATGAAGCCCATAAAAAGCTCTGGTGCAACCAATTACCTTCAGAAGTCACATAATTAGTGAAATGATGTCCACCTGTGTGCCATAAGTGTCTTGTAATCTGTCATTACATATACACATCTTTTTGAAAGGCCCCAGAGGCTGCAACACCTAAGCAAGAGGCACCACGAACCAAACACTGCCATGAAGACCAAGGAACTCTCCAAACAAGTAAGGGACAATGTTGTTGAGAAGTACAAGTCAGGGTTAGGTTATAAATAAATATCCAAATCTTTGATGATCCCTAGGAGCACCATCAAATCTATCATAACCAAATGGAAAGAACATGGCACAACACCAAACCTGCCAAGAGACGGCCGCACACCAAAACTCACAGACCAGGCAAGGATTAATCAGAAAGGAAGCACAGAGACCTAAGGTAACCCTGGAGGAGCTGCAGAGTTCCACAGCAGAGACTGGAGTATCTGTACATAGGACAACAATAAACCGTATGCTCCATAGAGTTGGGCTTTATGGCAGAGTGGCCAGAAGAAAGCCATTACTTTCAGCAAAAAACAAAAATGGCACATTTTGAGTTTGCAAAAAGGCATGTGGGAGAATCCCAAAATGTATGGAGTAAGGTGCTCTGGTCTGATGAAACTAAAATTTAACTTTTTGGCCATCAAAGAAAACGCTATGTTTAGCGCAAACCCAAGAGTTGAGGGAAAGATGGATGGTGCTAAATACAGGGATATTCTTGAGAAAAACCTGTACCACTCTGTGTGTGATGTGAGGATAGGAGGTTCACCTTCCAGCAGGACAATGACCTCAAACACACTGCTAACAACACTAGAGTGGTTTAAGGGGAAACATGTAAATGTGTTGGAATGGCCTAGTCAAAGCCCAGACTTCAATCCAATAGAAAATCTGTGGTCAGACTTAAAGATTGCTCTTCACAAGCACAAACCATCCAACTTAAAGGAGCTGGAGCAGGAATGGGCAAAAATCCCAGTGGTAAGATGTGGCAAGCTCATAGAGACTTATCCAAAGTGACTTGGAGCTGTGATTGCCGCAAAAGGTGGCTCTACAAAGTATTGACTTTAGGGGGGTGAATAGTTATGCACATTGACTTTTTCTGTTATTTTGTCCTATTTGTGGTTTGCTTCACAATAATAATAAAAAAAAAACATCTTCAAAGTTGTGGACATGTTCTGTAAATTAAATGATGCAAATCTTCAAACAATCCATGTTAATTCTAGGTTGTAAGGCAACAAAACACAAAAAATGCCAAAGGGGTGAATACTTTTGCAAGGCACTGCATATCATCCAAAGCCCATATAGTTATTTACAGTATGTATTTCAGTAGGCCAATATTTTACAATAGTTCTGAGTACACTAGAGAATAGGTCATCATATTAGTGTTTCTGCCTCCTGATCACACTGGACCTCCAACTCCTCAAGTTATACATCCACACAGGAGCTTCCTGAAAATATAACACCATATAAAAGAGCTTCTTTCCTCTGGAGGATAGGGCCATAGATATTTATTTTTTCCTTGGGGAGAGTTCAACCCTGAGCAACCAGAGGGAACGAGTGCCATCTGACTGGAGCTGAAGAGGAGATAAGGAGAGCCTCCTTCACACTGAACTACAACTGCCTGTGTCTAAGACCTTGAATTTTTCAACTTGGGTGAATGTCCTCTCCAGGGGGTTCCTGTAGTTGTGGGGAGCTGACGAATACAGGCAAATTGGGCTCAATTAATGACTTTGTCCACAATTTGATGACATATGAAAATCTGTGTTCAATGCCCAGCTGCAGTGCTTTGGGTGCAGAGCGGCTGTCAGCAGAAGGATGCAACATGAATGCTCTGGTGGGTTTTGAGGGCTGTATGCTTAAAGGGTCTGGAGTGGATTTTGTGGGGTCCCATTCTGTTTTTTTACAATTTTTGTTTTTTTTTTGTGTGTGTTGAGTTGCCCCTACATAATACCCCGTTTTACTCATTCACAAACAAATGACATAAATAAATGCACACACTGTAGATAAAGTCCTTTATTGAACAACAAATAAATATTGTCCCACATTGTAAAAAAAATAACGACCTACAGTATCATGACACTACTCTGTTGCACCTGACCGTTTCCAGATGGTTGTTTAATCTAAAAACTGGGGTGCTGGCTGATGTTATTGGCCAAATATGATCAGTACCAAATTTGATCAGTGACATTACCCAGTATCCTCGGCTGGTTTAAACAAACAGGTGGGGTTCTTGCGAGCCACAAGTGGACCAATGCCTCTAAGGAGTAAAACAACTATATTTAAAGCAGCAAATACTTCACCACGTTTCATTCCGTGTATTTGAATATAAATAAAATCAATTGTGCTCGCGCTAAAAATGTGAATTGAAAAAAATATGAATATGTATAAACTGAGTATAAAATATAAACTAATTGTGCAGAAATATTAAACCATAATTAGTATGCTAATAAAAACATACATGTAAATATATATATATATAATTTGCAATCCTTATATATAAAATTCACAAAGTGCATCCACATAAAAGTGCAATCCTTATATAAAATGCTGAAAGTGCATCATGCATGAATATAGACCTAATTAATAAGTGCAAATCCTGTGACAATCAAGTGTCCAAACAAAATACGATCAGCAGATTCAAACTGAAACAAAGAAGTGCAAGAAAACAGTGTCCATGAATTAAGTGTTCATCAAGCTTCTCCTGAAAAGTGTCCAAATCACAACAAGCTGGATGTGCTCTCCCGTGATCCCCCACTTGTGCTTGCGCTCACCTCTATTCGTGTGACACGGTAGTTAAACAGTGTCAAAACACGCATTGGGGCCACTCCTGGGCTCACTCAGGATGCAATGATGTATGTCCAATCCTCACAGGTAAAACATCATTCATAAAAGAGAAAAATAAAGCTCCATGGTGTAATATAGTAAGGGATTTATTTAAAGTAAAAGAAGTTCCTCCAGGAGGGTACTCACAGTATGCAGGTGCTACAGTGCACCAAACTATACAGGTGTATTTCGTTTAGCAGCGGCTCGTATGGCGTGCGGTGTGGTGTATATTCCTCTCCTTCCCTGCTGACAGCTCCGTCCTACCCCTCCCCGACGCGTATTCGGCACAGGGATCACGTGCCTTCCTCTGGGGGATATCCCCCAGAGGAAGGCACGTGATCCCTGTGCCGAATACGCGTCGGGGAGGGGTAGGACGGAGCTGTCAGCAGGGAAGGAGAGGAATATACACCACACCGCACGCCATACGAGCCGCTGCTAAACGAAATACACTTGTATAGTTTGGTGCACTGTAGCACCTGCATACTGTGAGTACCCTCCTGGAGGAACTTCTTTTACTTTAAATAAATCCTCGGCTGGTTTGTTGACATTCAGCAGCCTGTCGGAGAGCTGTCATTTGCAATGGAGTATCATCAGGAGAGGATCATTGTAGCAGTGCTTGATGTGTTCATGGCAGCAGGTTGTTGTTATTTGTGGTTGGTAATGGATCTACATTGCATCATGGGACATGTTTTTTTTTGAGGGGGGTTAATAAATCATTTTTTCGAAGGTGTGTGTGTGTGTGTTCATTTACTACTCTTTTTCTATTTTATTTTTTTAATGAATAACGAGGGGTACTATGTACCCCTTACTTATTCTTATAGTGGGAAGGGCTGAATTTCTGGTGGCCACCTTGTTTTAAGGTTGGTATCGAGATTTGATATGCACCCCCCTACCCTTTAAAATCAATACCAAACCCTTGACCTGCATAAGGATCTGGTACAGATGTTGAGGGGGATCGCTCTGCTGCTTTCTTTACAAACCGAACAAAGCCAGGTTAGAAATGTCACTTTATTCACCCTAAATGTCACTTTTTCTGTAGTGCATCCTACAGGTTGTGCCACTTCATAAGCATCCACCTTGTTATTTAAATGAATTGTGTATTGTTAATATTGCCCTTTAAGCCTTTTTTAAAGACCTGCTTCCACTAAACCGTATTTTTGAAAACATTTTTGCAATTGGTACCTATACTCCATAGTAGTGCCCAGCTACCTATGCCATTTTTTTCAACAAAAACTTGCAAAGTGGCCTTGAAAAAAAAGGCTTCTTCTTCTACTAGTCTATGCAGGCCCAGTACTGCTTGATTTAAAAACACGTCATCACTAAAAAAAAAAATGTAAACATGAAATATGAAGTAAAAGTTGATTGGTGTGCTGCTGCTAACTGCAAGCAAAGCTAATAAAAGAAAAAAATACACATCCAAAAACATGCTGCCAAAGTACACTGTTGAGGCTGTACCTAAAAACCATGCTGATTCCGTAACAACTTTAAAGTGATACTAAACCCTGGTTCACACTAACTGCGGGAATGATATTGTGCGAGTTCAGCTGAAATCGCACAATTTCTTTCCCGCATGTCAGTCCCGACTTCGGGGGCAACATCTGTGCAGGTTTCTGCACAGGTGTCAATGGAAATCGCACCCCAAAATCGCCAAAAGTAGTACAGGAACTACGTTTGGAAATTTGTGGCGCTGCCCCGATTCGGACGCTGCCATTGCCAGGAATTGCCACAGATATGGCATGCGATTTGAAGTCAAATCGCATCAATGTGAACCAGGGCTTAAAAAGGATAATTTTTGTAATGATTTTTTTTTTAAGTTATACTTACCTGCTCTGTGCAACGATATTACACAGTGAGGTCCCTTACCTCCTCTTTGACAGTCCCCTGTCAGCTCTGTCCACTCCTTTCTTCTCTGGGTGCCTCTTTAGCAAGCCAGGTAATATGGAGGCTCACGCACTCCGAAGTGGGCTGTGTGCATCCATAGACACACACAGCACCAGTAAGCTATGCCTCCGCTCCCTTCTCAGAGGAGTTTGACTGACAGCAGCAGGAGTCAGGTTAACGTTTAAAATCGGAAGTGCGTCACCGTGTCTCCTGGATTGAGATTCTTTTATACAGCGCTGTTTTTAGAGTTCAGTGTGAGTGTTTTTAATTCATCTTTAATAAAAAATAGATTTGCAGATTCACATTTTCTTTGTGTTTTAAAGGATTTATATGGGATATCACATATTGTGTTAGCTGCTTTTCATTATAGTTGGTGTTTTTCACTGACAATTATAAACATGGTCCGAATTTCTTTTTACATTTAATACATTGCAGTTTACCTTAGTCTTCTTTTGTTCAGGCTAATTACATTTTCTGCAAATACAGAAATACCCGTTAAACTTGCCACAAATTCAGTGTCCTTGTCACTTCCAGTGAGATGAACTAAAATCGCAAACAATGTTATCTCTTTGCAGTCTATCTTTTCTAAACTACAAATCCCATGTAATGGAGATGAAAAGAGGAGGATGCGTTTTAGGACAGGAAGTGTGTTACTGGCAGGATCACCAGGTAAAAAAACGTTTTATAAAATAAAACAAATATAACCATCATGCCTAAGAAGTGGTAAGCTGCTATTAAGTACATTTATGTTTTTGGATTGGGTTGGTGAACAGTCTTATTGACTAACATTGAAGTGAAGGAGGGGTAGGGCCTTGGGTGGACTTTAGTTTCAGAATTCAGTATTTGCATATAAGAACACATTGGGGTTTTGGGATGCCAGAAACACGCAAATGCAGAAACTCTAGCTGCCTACAATTATTACTGGTGTCAATTTACATGTTTTAGTACAGATTAATTTAAAAGGTGCAGCTGACCATCTCTAACCATTTGGCGACCGCCTAACTGTGAAAATGCGTCATTTGTTTAATGTTCAATACCGGGGTTATGGCTGCAGCTAGATGCCATAACCCCAGTATTTTCATTTCCCTCAGGCACCGGACTTGCAGATAAAAGTGATCCCCGTGGCGGATTTTGCCACGGGGTCACTTTTGGAAGCGGCGGGAGGGGTGCCACCCACCCCCCCACCGCTTCCCAATGGTTCTTGGGTTTGCATTACCAATCGATGAGCCCGGAAAACCATCCAGCACCAGTGGTGGCTTGCCATAGAGATAAGCGATGGCAAAATGGCTGCAGGTCATCTCTATGCTCTTGCAGGCCCAGAGCGACATCATGATGTCACTTCCGGTTCTTTTCTTAAAGCAAATGATAAATTTTTTTTTTCTTTTTGATATTTTGCTTTTAAATATAGAGGAGAGATTTGGGGTCTTATTGACCCCAAATCTCTCCATGAAGAGGACCTGTCATGCTGTATTGCTATCGCATCGGGATATTTACATTTCTTGTGATAGCAATAAAAGTAATCAAAAAAATTTAAGGAAAAGTGTAAAAATAAAAAACACAGAATAAGATAAATAATAATACTTTTTTTTTTTTAAAGCACACCTATCCCCACATGCTCACGTGCAGTGGTGAACGCGTACGTAGGTCAAGCCCACACATGTAAACGGTGTTCAAACCACACAAGTGAGGTATCGCCGTGAATGTCAGAGAGAGAGCAATAATTCAAGAACTAGACCTCCTCTGAAACTTTAAACTGGTAACCTGTAGAAATTATAAAACATCACAGATGGAGATTTTTAAGTACCATAGTGCACCATTCCACAACCGTGTGCAATTTTAAAGCATAACATGTTAGGTATCTATTTACGCAGCGTAACATCTTTCATACTGTACCAAAAAAAAAATGGGGTATATGTTATGTTTTGTATCTTTTAATTAATGTGTATTTTCTAAAAAAAAATTGCGTTTGAAAAACCGCTGTGCAAAAACAGTGTGACATAAAAAATTTCAACGACCGACATTTTGTTCTCTAGGGTCTCTGCTAAAAAAAAAATAAATAAAATGTTTGGGGGTTCTAAGTAATTTGACCCAAAACTAATATTTCAGCTCCAAGCAAACTAGGAGGCTGAAGGTTGAATTATCCAATGGCTTCATATATTTCCTGAGGAGCCCTATTAAACATTTTTCAGATAGGGCTAAACACCTTTTAAAATGACCACTGCATTGGATGGATAGTATATGCATTATATAGTGCATATGCTTTGTGTAAAATGTTTAGACTGTTTCCTTTCTTTTTTATCTAAATGATGGCCAGTTAGAAGCCACATTTCTGGTGCAAGAATGGCATTGAATTAGTAATGTCTTTGTTTGTTTACTAGGTACACAATTCCTTCTTCCAGTCTGAAAGCTTAATAATCCAAGTCAGAAGCAGCTGATTCATATGCGAGTTGCAAAATGTTTGCATTGGTTTATCTTTGCTGGTGTATCCTAAGCTTGTAATGAAGCATGTTAAAGTGGTGATGACCAGAATGAAAAATGTATTGCTTGCCATCTGCATTTGGGAGAGAGAGGATATAGGTAATTATTCATCAGATCTGCAAAGCTATATGTGTTAAAAAAAAAGAAATGTTGTGGCAAAAAAATGCAGAAGGAATGGGCAGGCCTCATGGGTCAAAAGTCAACTGAAAGAATATGCATAGAAGGCTGACATCCCTACTGCCAATTGCTAAACATCATTTTAATGTTGTCACTCTGCAACAAAAAGTGCTTATCTTTGACATCTTTACAAAATCTTGTAAAACACTGTACTGATACAATCTTGCAAAAGTGTTCAAATCCTGGTACTTTAATTTTTAGGTACTGAAAGCCTTTCATGGGATTTTTGGTCATAGACCTTTGTCATCAAACATAACAAAACATGAATAAATAACTTCATAGGTAATGATCCCAAAAGCACCTATAACTCATGTTAAACTGATGACCTGAAACAAGCCCAAAGCCTATCAACACTACTAAAGCCAAGCTAGCTCCAAAAACTAACTTCTTACCAGAAGTAAGAGTTTAGGCTGAATCTAAAAGTCCCATGCTGAAAAGTGCCTGTGCCCAGATCGCAAAGCAATAAAGATCCATATCCAAGGAATTTATCAGAAAAAGTGCTTTCCATCTATCTGAAAATGCAGTTCCTTCAATAAGTCTGTAAAACAAAAGGTGTTGCTTTAGGCTGGGTTCACATATGAGCATGCAACGGCTCACAGCAGGACTCCAGTGCGTCCTCGTTCACCATTTCAGGTCCAATTCAGCCTGAATCTTTGACCTGCAAAGCAATAAAGATCCATATCCAAGGAATTTATCAGAAAAAGTGCTTTCCATCTATCTGAAAATGCAGTTCCTTCAATAAGTCTGTAAAACAAAAGGTGTTGCTTTAGGCTGGGTTCACATATGAGCATGCAGCGGCTCACAGCAGGACTCCAGTGCGTCCTCATTCACCATTTCAGGTCCAATTCAGCCTGAATCTTTGACCTGAAACGAACCAAAAGACACACAGCTTTCCTGTACATAGCGCACCAGACTCGCTGTGGAAATATGTGAACTGGCTCCATAGCGAGTCAGTCACAATCTCCAGCTATTGCGAATAATGCTGGGGTGTGAACCCAGCCTTAAACAACTGTCTCACTATTAGACCATGGGGTTGATTTAATAAATTTGGAGAGTGCAAAATCTGGTGCAGCAGTGCATGGCAGCCAATCAGCTTCCAGTTTTTGTTGTCAAAGCTTAATTGAACAAACTGATGTTAAAACCTGATTGGCTACCATGCACAGCTGTACTGGATTCTGAGTATTCCAGTTTTAGTAAATCAACCCCTATGCGTATTAAAGCAGTTTTATGCAAGTTATATGCATCTCTCATAAAAAATATTAAATCTCTGGTACACAGTTGGCTACAGGGAAAACTCTGTAACTGATCAATACATCCCTTATCATATAGCTGATAGAACAGTAGATCAATATGTACACCTTGAGGGAAATAAGCTGTGTAGGCTTAAACATCTACCATTTTCTAAGGGTCTCTAAAGATGGGTGATTTTGCTAACTATTTACCTCTAAGGATAGCAAGGTATGCAAATGCATTTAGCAAATCATATGAAATTCAAAGAGAAAATGCACTAACTACAGTAAAAAGAAATCAAAGAATGAATATAAGTTAAGATGACAACTGCTGTTGTAATCTAAGGTAAAGGCTTTACCTTTTTTTTTATCTTTTCTTATAGGAACACTTTTATTGGCATATTATATAGTGTTTGTTTTACATCAACATAATATACTCATTTTATTTTCTCAACATAGATTGGCTGCTTTCTTTGGCAGCTCCCCTACAAGCAAATGCACAACTCGTACTCTTGTTTCCATTAGACTGAAATCCAATGTTTCAAACACAACTGAGATTGTAAAGCACTATTTTATCAATATGGACTGGCCTTGATACCAGAAGCTTGAATGTCAACAACCAAAAGTTGGAAACATTTGGAACAGTTGAAGTTTCACTAATATACTTGCTTACTCATTTTGTAGCAGTAAAAAATGCTTATTGTTGCCTCTGGTGTTTGGTATTTCAGAACATCCTAATTTTTACAAAATATGTTTGGCTTTAAATAATGTGGTGTCCTTCTATTTTCCCTGTTCAGGATCATAAATCTTGTCTCTAATCTTCACTGGCTATATGCTTTCAATAGGCTTAACCCGGTGCACATGAATCTCGTTTAGCAGCATCCAAAAGAATGACTGGAAGTGTTCCCCTAATCCACCAGTCACATTCAAAAACGTCTTGAATCAGCATCCTACAGAATACAGATTAAAGCCTAGTACACACAATCAGATTATCGGCCAAATTTTCGTCAGTTTTTTGATGCATGCTAGTCTCATATCGAAAGTGAAGAGGTTACTCAACACACAAAAATTCACGTACAAACAAATTCACCGTCAGAAGTGATGTAATCTGTTAAATTGTTTTGTATGTGTTCTTTCGTTTCTGAACATGCCTAGTCTTGCACTTATGATTTTTTTTCAGACGAAAACTGTACTAAAAAAATGAAAAGACAGACGTTGTGTTCACACACGACAAAAATTTTATAGCCTGCACATCAAGTTTTTGTCGTCAGAAAATTCCGAATCGGCAGTCGAAAGCACCATACTAAGGATCTGAAAATCGACAGATCGTTCATCGGATAAAATATTACTTACTCCTGTTTTTTCACTTTAATGCATCCTATGCATTAAGGTGAAAAAACACCTGGCAGTCACAGGCTCCCCCGTTTTACTTACCTGAGCCCCTTCATCTCCTCGGCGGGGATGCGCTGTCCCTCTCTCCACGGGGTCCCAGCTCTTGATTGGATAGATTGATAGCAGCGCAGCCATTGGCTCCCGCTGCTGTCAATCAAATCCAATGACCGGGGGGGGGGGCAGGGCCGAGTCCGGCATTCGTGTCTGTGGACACAAATGCTGGACTTGGGAGCACGCCCGCAAGGTAACCCCCAGGGAGAGCACTTCCCCTAGGGGGTAGTCTGATGCATGGAGGAGCCGAGAAAACCGCCGGGGGACCCCAGAAAAGGAGGTTCGGGGCCACTCTGTGCCAAATGAGCTGCACAGTGGAGGTAAGTATGATATGTTTGTTATTTTAAAAAATTAAAAACGATCCTTTACAATGTTAGATAGGGGAAACATATACCGCGCTATAAGTAAATAGTGAAAAAAATGTATACTCCTGTGAAAAGAAAGCTGCGACACAAAAAACATGTGATATCCATGCAGAAAGAAATGTGTATGGACACGCTAATAAATTAATAAAATTTGTGAAAAAGACAGCATGGGGTCCCCCCCCATCCATACCAGGTCTGGAATGGAATGGGGGGAACCCCACACCAATTTTTTTTTTTTAAATGGCGTGGGTTTCCCCTAAAATCCAAGACAAGGTCATCAACTGGTGCATGCTGGGCCACTGACATCACAGGGGGGCAGTGCCAGCAGGTGACATCGCTGGGTGACTCCGCCCCATAGTGATTTAAGAAATGTTACACAGCGGAGCAGGCAGACTGCAGGAGCATGTGTGGCGAGTGGAGCTTTTTTTGTTATTTTTTGGGGTCCAGCAGGGGCAGCGGCATCGTGATTGATGATGGATCTACTTAGAGGGACATTATTTTAAATTTTTTAATAAAGGAATTGTCAAAAACTCTTGTACTGTCTTTATTAACTTTTACACTTTTTTGGTGAATTAGTAGGGGCACCCCATACTCATTCACATGGGGGGGGCGGAATCTGATAAGTCCTCCGCCCGCAGACCCCCACAACCACAGCCCAGAGTTATGGGGAAGAGCCCCCCTGCTCCAAAGCATCCCCCCATGTTGAGGGCATGTGGCCTGGTATGGTTCAGGAGGGGGTGGCGCTTGCTCGTCCCCTCCCTTTCCTGACCTGCTAGGCTGTATGCTCGAATAAGGGTCTGGTATGGATTTTGGGGGGGGGGCACACCATTTTTTAATTTTTTTTTGGCATGGGGTTCCCCCCCAAATCCATACCAGACCCGTAGAGTCTGGTATGGATTTGGGGGGGGACCCCACGCCTTTTTTTTCACAAATTTTTTAGCCAGCAATTTATTTTATTTTTACATTCAGCTGTCAGCAGGAAACCCCACTGACAGCTGATAACTCATCAGTTGTTAAGGACACTGCAGCCGGCTTCCTGGCCCGCTCCTTAGCAACCAGCTATTTATAGTGTTTTTTAAGGGGAAAACACACAAAACGCATTAAAAAATACCTAAAGTATGCAACACTTGCGTTTCTGGTGCCACTCCATTAAAGTCTATTACACGGGAAACACAATCTACTGTGGGAAAAAAGTCCCCGACCCTTTCCAAAAAATGCACCGGCTGAAAAACGCAAGGTGTGACCGTGTACCATAGGAAACCATGTTAAATGGACTGTAGTGCATTTCTAAAAAACGGAAAACGCACAAAAAAAAAAAAAAAAAGCATAGGTGTGAACATCCTTCACACCTATCCTTCCTCACTCAATCTAAAACTGAAAAAAAAAAAAGTTTTAAGTAAATGAGGTCCTGTGTTAAAAAGTTGGTACGATCTTTGCAAATTACTACAATCTTATAGTTAATGGATTGTGGCACAGAGAAGAATTGTAAATTATAGTGTTAAAGAGGAAAACTAGTAAAAGGAAATCAAGTGCACTGACCATATTCATTATTAAAACGGATTCATTGCTCATACAATTGAAGTCTTCAGTTCATCTGATAATAAGGAATTCTCTGGTATTTAATCCCTTTTGGGATGTCTAAATACCACAATCTAGTTACCAATGCTATACATATAAAACAGATGTTAATTCATGTACGTAACTCAAGGTGTCATTGAGACTGGTGTTAACTAGAGTTACATAATGGAGGGGAGATTTGCCAGGCTAAAGAAGCCAGGACAACATTGAAAGTTGCTGTTGGATAGTGCCCCTATCTCTGTTTAGGCAAGATTTTATGAATTTGGCACAGTGGACCTCTTATACCACTTTCAGTCCACCTTTAGGCTGGGTTCACACCATTGCGAATTGGATGAGGGTTCCATACTTTTCAACTGTCTCGAATTTCCCGGGATTTAGACCCATTTCCCGATTTTATTGTGTCCCGGGAAATCTGTTTTTTCCTGATTTTTCGCTGCCGGCTGTCTCCGCCGGCTGCCATTTTTAAGAAGACCAGAAGAAGAACACGGGTGGGTACAATAGAAATTAAGATGCGGCGCTGCCCACGCCCCGCCCCGTCTCTGACCTGTTATGGAAAGGGACGGAAGTGGGCGGCGCCGCAGATTAATTTCTATTGTAGCCACGTGGCCGGCTCTGCCTCTATTTTGTTCCCCCTCGGGAAATGGGGAAACCGTAATGGCGGCGGAGACACCGCTATACCTGATGTAAGGGGGGTCCAAAGGGGGGACACCTGATGTATGGGGGGCTTCAATAGGGGGACGCCTGATTAAGGGGGGCTCCAATGGGGGGGACACCTGATGTAAGGGGGACTCCAATGGGGGGGACATCTGATGTAAGGAGGGACTCCTCTGGGGATGCCTGATGTAAGGAGGGACTCCGCTGGGAATGCCTGATGTAAGGAGGGACTCTGCTGGGGGCACCTAATGCAAGGACGGACTCTGCTGGGGGCACGTGATGCAAGGATGGACTCTGCTGGGGGCACGTGATGCGAGGATGGACTCTGCTGGGGGCACCTGATGCAAGGACAGACTCTGCTGGGGGCACCTGATGTAAGGATGGACTCTGCTGGGGGCACCCGATGTAAGGACGCACTCTGCTGGGGGCACCTGATGCAAGGACAGACTCTGCTGGGGGCACCTGATGCAAGGACGGACTCTGCTGGGGGCACCTGATGGCATCTGGTGGCAGGTGACAAGCTCAGGGGTCCCACTGATTATGCATTATGGTGAGTTGAATGATTTCATTTTATATTACAATGTAATAATAGAAATTCAATCATCCTGACACCATAACAACCATGGTGCCGGGATGATTGAAGCGCTAACACCAGGTGTTTGGAGTATCTTTATCTGCTGATTTGTTAAACTCTGGAATACACATTTCTATTGTGGTGTAGCATCCCTCTTTCCTTCCTGTTCTCCTTCTCTCTCCTTCCCTCCTTTCTTTCTTTCCTTCTTTCTCCTTTCCTTCTTTCTTTCTCTCTCTCTCCCTCTTTAACCCTTTCTTTCTCCCTCCATCCCTCATTCATCTCAGACTCTAACCACACCCCCTTTGAGCCATGCCCATTTAAGTCACACCCACTATTTCATGTAAACCACGCCCATTTTTCGCCGCAGTGTGCCTCATTTTCTATGCCACGCCCACAAATGCATGCCCCTCCCCCTCCCCCTAATTATAATAATAAGACTCCACCTACAGCCAAAAAGTCAATGTTGGCAACTATGGGGTTCCCCGCCTCCAATTTGCAATAGCAGGAGATTTTGACCGGCTCACATATCTCCGCTATGGCTCTGGTGCGAATTTGCACAGTCCTGTGCGTCTTTTGGTCCGTTTCAGGTCCTAATTCAGCCCAAAATTCGAGCTGAAATTGGACCTGAAACGGTAAAACAGGATGCATCGGACCCCTGCTGGGAGCCGCATGTGACGATGGTGTGAACCCAGCCTTAGTGTCTTTTGTCATTTTACACAGTATATCTATAGTCTGCTTAGTATTCACCTGAGGAGTTTCTCTTCTGTGTTAGGCATAGTATATACAGTAGGTGTGTGCTCTCAATAAAAACAAATAGCATATCCTAGGCAAACATCATTTGCTGAACCACTCCACATAAGGTGCCATCAAACCAAAAACAATAAATAGCAAGGCTTATCTGCCTTGCCTTACATTCTCTGATTGATGCAAGTGCTGAGCAGGTGACCAAGAAGGGCCTATGTAACGATATATAAAATATCCATTTGTGTAATGCCTCTTTAAACATCTTGTTTGAAGTTCTGAGAGGACACCACTTTGAAGCCAACCTCCAGAATAGGGGGGAATCAGGACTGGGTACAGGGACAAGTTGAGCAGAAGTAAGGCAGCAGAGCATGGAGTTCTGGATGCAAGGCTAGTTTAGTAGCAGAATAAACAGGCATTAAAGTGATTGTAAACCTTGTTTTTTACCTCCACTGTGCAGCTCGTTTTGTACAGAGTGGCCCCGAACCTGCTCTTCTGGGGTCCCCCGGCGGCTCTCGCGGCTCCTCCCCGCATCAGATAACCCCCTAGGAGAACCGCTCTCCCGGGGGGGGTTACTTTGGCTCCCGAGTCCCGCATTTGCATCCATAAACGCGAATGCCGGACTTGGCCCCGCCCCCGGCATTGGATTTGATTGACAGCAGCAGGAGCCAATGGCTACGCACCCCGTGGAGAGAGGGACAGTGCGTCTCCGCCGAGGGAAATACGGGGCTCAGGTAAGTAAAACGGGGGCTGGTGACTTCCAGGTGTTTTTTCACCTTAATGCATAGGATGCATTAAGTTGAAAAAAACAAGAGTGTTTACAACCCCTTTAGGAATCTGGTAGCAAGCAAGGTAACATAAACACTGATGCAAGGAGCAATAGCAGAGGTGGGACTTAAGTACCCTCCTCTGTGGCCAGGTGGAGCTGATTGCTGGAACCTGCTGGCCACTAGGAGACGCCTGCTGGTGGACACCAAAACTACAGTTTTCTGCTCAGAGAACCACTGTGCCACCAGCAGGTGAACCTGACACAAAGTTTCACAGTGAATTACAGCACACATCAGTAAGAAATACACAAAGCACACCAAGATTTAGACTGGGTTCACACTGGTGTGATGCGGGAAACCTTGGAAATCCTGTGCAATTTCCCACATCACACCTGAGTGGTTCACACTGACATCTGCGAACCACTGGGGGTGTCATTGTAAAGTTAGTGACACCCCCAGATTGGTTTGCAGATCGCAATGCGAACTGTGAAATGGTGCAGGAATCGGATCGCATGGGTGTGAACACCCATGCGATCCGATTCCAGTGTGGACCAATAAAAAGGTCCTGCACCATTTTGGTGCAAAAGCGATTAATTTGCATTGCGCAGAAATCGCATGTGATCTGCACAGCAATGCGGTGGGAATCACATGCGACGTCTGTGATCGCACAAGTGTGCACCCAGCCCTAAGTAAAAATTCCAAGTTTCTTGTATTTAGACAATGTTTACTTATCCTGTTGTTCAGCTTTAAATAGATGTTTGTGTGCCTTTTGTGGTGGTGTTGGGGGGGGGGGGGGGGGGGGGGGCGGATTTCACTGAAACTCCAGGTGTCATGAAATGTGTTGAGCTAAATGCTGTTTATCCAAGAACCTGACTGGAGGTGTAAATTTTTTATTTTTAATATTCTAATAAAGATGTCTATAGACTGACATGCTAAAATATGGACTGGTATGCTATAGCTAAAAGGATGGATCATGTTTAACCACTTCGGGCCTGGAAGGATTTACCCCCTTAATGACCAGGCCATTTTTTGCGGCACTGCATTATTTTAGCTGACAATTGCGCGTTCTTGCTACGCTGTACCCAAATAAACTTAATGTCCTTTTTTTTCCACAAATAGAGCTTTCTTTTGGTAGTATTTGATCACCTCTGCGGTTTTTATTTTTTGCCCTATAAACAAAAAAAGGCCAACAATTTTGAAAAAAAAAGCAATATTTTTTATTTTCTGCTATAAAAATTTAGGCCAATTTGTTTTCTGCTACATATTTTTGGTAAAAAAAAAAATCCCAATAAGCGTTTATTGATTGGTTTGCACCAATGTTACCACGGCTACAAGGTAGGGGATAGATTCATGGTCTTTTTAATTATTATTATAATTTTTTTTTTTTTTTTTTTTACTAGTACAGGCGGTTATCTGCGATTTTTAGTGGGACTGAGACATTGCGGCAGACAGATTGGACACCTAACTGACATTTTTGACACTTTTGTGGGAACCAGTGACATTATTACAGTGATCAGTGCTAAAAATATTCACTGACATGTACTAATGGCAATGGCAAGGAAGGGTTAACATTAGGGGCGATCAAACAGTTAACTGTGTTTCCTGGGTGTGTTTACTAACTGTATAGGGGATGGGCTGCCTAGGACAACACACAGATCCACCTTCCTGCATAACAGAAAGACAGAAGCTCGGTGTCATCCCCTGACAGAATGGAGATCTGCCTTGTTTACTTTGGTAGATCCCTGTTCTGTCTCTGAGGGGAATGATTGTGGGCAGCCAGCAGACACTGAGTATGGCCAATCGGCGCGATCGCAGTGCAGAGTGCGGATCGCAGTGCATTGATGACGGGTGAATGGCCAAAGCATGCACCTGACCTGCATGCTTTGGCCAATCACAGCGCGCTCTGCTGTGAGAGCCATGATTGGCCAAAGGGAGGGTGCCTTTGGCCAATCATGGCTCAGGGGGCTGAGTCCACGTCCCACACTATGTAAGGCTGCTTACATGGCGGCCGTACATTGTTTTTATGAATGAGAGCAGCAAAATTACATTTGTAAAGGAAAACATTTCATTTAACTGCTCGTGGCTGTAATGTATTGCCAGATCCCAGCAATATAGATAAAAATTATTGGAAAAAACGGCATGGGTCCCCCTCCAGTCCATTACCAGGCCCTTTGTGTCTGGGGGCCTTTGGGCCCTTTGGGTCTGGTTTGGATATTAATCCTCATCCTCGATCACAGCGTCCGACAACCCGAGTAAAAAAAACGGAAAAAACTCTGCCTCGATGGGACTGCAGGGTGCAGGCTTTTTCCAATGACAGCTGTTATGTAGCTGACCCCGCCCTCTCTGACATTACGCAACGTCACCTGACATCAGAAGGGTGCAGGGTCACCCGTCTACATCACCGGGTGGCTCCACCCTCAGCTATATAACAGCTGTCATTGGAAAAAGCCTCCAGTCAGTGGGAACCTCCCATCGAGGCGCAGTTTTTTCCGGTTTCTTTTTTTTTTTTTCTTGGGTCGTCGGACGCTGTGATTGAGGATGAATGTACATCACGGGACACATTTTTTAAATAAAGGACTTGTCCCAAACTGTCTCCTGTCATTTTTACCATTTTGACACTTTTTTTGGTGAATGTGTAGGGGTACAATGTACCTGATACCCATTCACATGGGGAGGACCGGATCTGGGGGTCCCCTTGTTAAAGGGAGCTTTCAGATTCCAATAAACCCCCCCATCTGCAGATCCCTACAACCACTGGGCAAGGGTTGTGGTGATGAGGCTCTTGTCCCCATCAATATGGGGACAAGGTGCTTTGGGGGACCCCAAAGCATCCTCCCCATGTTGAGGGCATGTGGCCTGGTACAGTTCAGGAAGTGGGGCACTCTCTCGTCTCCCCCCCTTTTCCTGCGGCCTGCCAGGTTGTGTGCTCGGATAAGGGTCTAGTACAGATTTTGAGGGGGACCTATAAGCCATTTTTTTTATTTTGGCACCGGGTTCCCCTTAATATCCATACCAGACCCAAAGGGCTTGGTAATGGGCTGGGGGGGGCATGGCATTTTTTCAATGATTTTTATCTATATTGCCGGGATCCAACAATATATTACAGCCGTGAGAAGTTTTTTCCTTTAGAAATGTAATTTGGCTGCGGTACTGTTCTAAACATGGGAAAGATGTGCTACTTTACAGGCATACTAAGGACACCCCCCAGTCATGATATTTAACCACTTAAGGACCAGCCTCGTTTTGGATTTTAGGTGTTTACATGTTTAAAACAGTTTTTTTTTGCTAGAAAATTACTTAGAACCCCCAAACATTATATATGTTTTTTTTTCTAACACCCTAGAGAATAAAATGGAGGTCGTTGCAATACTTTTTTTTGCACCGTATTTGCGCAGCGGTCTTATAAGCGCACTTTTTTTGGAAAAAATTCACTTTTTTGAATAAAAAAATAAGACAACAGTAAAGTTAGCCCAATTTTTTTTTATATTGTGAAAGATAATGTTACGCCAAGTAAATTGATACCCAACATGTCACGCTTCAAAATTGCACCCGCTCGTGGAATGGGTCAAACTTTTACCCTCAAAAATCTAATAGGCGATGTTTAAAAAATTAATGTTTTGTGTTACAGAGGAGGTCTAGGGCTAGAATTATTGCTCTCGCTCTACCGTCGCGGCGATACCTCACATGTGTGGTTTGACCACCGGTTTCATATGCGGGCGTATGCGTTCGCTTCTGCGCGCGAGCTCGTCGGGACGGGGGGGTTTTTAAAAAAGAAAAATGTTTATTTTTATTATTTATTTTACATTATTTTATTTATTTTTACACTATTTAAAAAAAAATTGTGTCACTTTTATTCCTATTACAAGGAATGTAAACATCCCTTGTAATAGAAAAAAGCATGACAGGTCCTCTTAAATATGAGATCTGGGGTCAAAAAGACCTCAGATCTCATATTTACACTAAAATGCAATAAAAAAAATAAAAAAAAAAGTCATTTAAAAAAATGACATTGAAAAAAATATGCCTTAAAGAGGAGTGGGCGGAAGTGACGTTTTGACGTCGCTTCCGCCCAGCAGTGTCATGAAGACGAGTGGGCACCATCTTAGCCTCACTCGTCTCCAGGCACAGCACCGTGAAGGACGCGATTGCCTCCGCCGCTACCGACGGCTCCGGTAAGCGGCGGAGGGCACCGGATCGCGGCGGGAGGGGGGCCCTCTCCCGCCACCGATAAAAGTGATCTCGCGGCGAATCCGCCGCAGGGACCACTTTTATCAGAAAGTCAGCCGCCACACGAAAACGGGTATACCGGGGTTATGGCAGCTAGCTTCTGCCATAACAACGATATCCCCCTTTAAAGTTTGGACGTACATCGGCGTGCGGCAGTCCAGAAGTGGTTAAAGGAATATTTAATTTTTTATTGTTTCACTTTAAGCATTATTAAAATCACTGCTCCTGAAAAAAACAGCCATTTTTAAAACTTTTTTTTTGCATTGATACATGTCCCCTGGGGCAGGACCCAGGTCCCCAAACACTTTTTATGACAATAACTTGCATATAAGCCTTTAAAATGAGCACTTTTGATTTTTCATGTTCATGTCCTATAGACTTTAACGGTGTTCGCCCATATTTTTTGCCTGTTTGCAAGTTCTGGTGTAAACCGAACCGGGGGGGTGTTTGGCTCATTCCTACGTGTCACTTTTGTCTGCTGCTTCATTCCTCTGCTATCAGCATGAATCACTTCTGATAAGTTTTCCTGACACCAAGAGAAAAAAGGTGACCGGGGAGGGAGCGCCAGCTGATTGACAGCCTCAGCTCTGTTCCTGTGCACTGTGTGGAGGGGGGTGTGTCCTTTACCTCCAATCAGCTCTCAGAGCTCTCCTCACTAAGCTCTGCAGAGTAATTTCAACTACATCTTATGTTTGTTTCATCTACGTGTATCACCACAGACCAGTCACTTCACTGGGTACATGTAAGGGTTTACAACCACTTCAATGCAGGGGGAAATTACAGCAGATTATAACTGCAAGCAAAGAGGGTGGATGATTGTTTCTCAATGCATAAGAGGCTTCCTGAAATACATTTACTACTGTCAGAATGTCCAACCCAGAACAGGGTGTCCTTTTTATTTTTTCGTTTTTTTACATGTGAATGTGGCAAATCTATAAATCAAATGAAAAACCTACAGTTTACTTCAAATGACATAAATAAAAAACTATAAGAATTTATGAGGCAGTCAGCATTTTTACCCAGCTTCCTCTTTTGCCAGGAGATATAGCCCAACCACTTCAAGTACTCATTACCGAACACATCTAACAGTATATCAACAAATAACACATAATTATATAACAGCAGAACTGCAATGAACACACATATACTAACATTAAAGGGTTTTCTGCTTTCAACAAGTATAAACTACAGACATATGAAGGTCAGTAGGAGATGCCCTATCAGAACTTCAGTGTTCAGTTGTATATGATAGCAGCTGTAAGGTTGCTAAAGTACTTTGATGTGTTCTTTCCAATTTAATGTCTCACTAGCTCCATGGTGTAACAATAGCTACAGCAGCCCATGTAGCTGCTATAAGGCATAAGGGTGCAAGGGAGATTCATTAGGGGGTCTGTTATGGCAATTTAAACACAGAAAACCTGTGTTCATGTGAAAATATCACATATATATATATATATATATCATTGTATTCTGAAAGCCCAACAACAGGCATAATAGAAAAAAAAAAACATTTGCAACACACACACACACACTGCAAGGGTTAAATGCTGATGAGGATGAGGAGTAACTTACTATTCACTCCAGTAATAATAATTAATAATAATGCTTAATAACTTAGCAATAATGTACTTTACTATTCACTTTGTTCTGGACTGCAATTGCACAATCATGTCATTAAGCATGATAAAGAACCTATAGTACTACCGTACATTGTACATGAGGACAGCAAGGGACCACCTACAACCCTGGAGTGGATGAAAATTCTGGAGCCTGTTGGAGTGAGAAGGTAAGTATAACTTCTTTTTGTTCCTCATCCTCTAGAGTTAAGGCCCATACACACAATACGAAAATTGGAAGAAAAATTTAGTCCGACTAACGATCTGACGATTTTCGGATCGTTCGTATGGTGCTTTCGACAGCTGATTACGTTTTTTTGTCTGACAAAAGCTGGATGTGCAGACTATAACATTTTTGCCAGACGTGAACTCAACGTCCGATTTTCGTTTAACTAGGTTTTCGTACGAAAAAAATCGTAAGAACAAGACTACGCATGCTCAGAAACAAAACAATACATGCAAAACTATTCAACACGTTAGGCCACTTCTAACGTTGTATTCTCTTGTACGAGAATTTTCGTATGGTGAGTAACCTCTTCACTTTCGACATGCATGTAACAAAAAACAAACATCCGAAAATCTGATCGTGTGTACGAGGCTCTAGGCTACTTCTACACTGCGGCTGCGGCAGGTTTGGTGGTAAAGCGCCGCTCATTTTAGTGGCATTTTACCATAATTTTAACCCCCACTAGCGGCCGAAGAAAGGGTTAAAACAGCCAGTGTTGCGGCACTTCGGAAGCGCTGCCCATGCATTCCAATAGGCAGGGGCAGTTTAGGAGCAGTGTGTACAGCGCTCCCAAACCGCCCCAAAGATGCTGCTTGCAGGACTTTTTCTAACGTCCTGCAAGCGCATCACCCCAGTGTGAAAACACTCGGCCTTTCACACTGGGGTGGCATGAGAGGTGGTTTTCTGGTGCTTTACAGGTGCTATTTCTAGCGCTAAAACGCCTGAAAACCACCTTCATTCTGGGTTCACACTAGTGCGATGCGGGAACGGGCGCTGGCATCGCTCTTCTCACGCAGGCAGTTCACATTGCTTTGTGCGAACCACTGTGGGTGTCATTAACAAAGATAATGACACCCCCAGTTTAGTTCACAGATCGCAGTGCGAACTGAACTTGCACAGGAATCGGATCACATAGGTGAAAACACCCATGCAATCCGATTCTAGTGTGAGGAAAAACAAGTCCCTGCACTATTTTCTGTGCGAATCCAATGCGAGTTCAGCCATACAACTGTATGGCTGAACTCGCATTGCTCAGAGATCGCATGTGATCGGTACCTGCAGTGCGGGTGTGAATCACATGCAATCTCTGAGATTGCGCTGTTGTAAACCCAGGCTCAGTGTAAAGGCAGCCTTAATGAGCATTTAACCCTTGCAGTGTGAGTAGGAGCACTGCACAGGTAGTTTTCTTTTTTTAATTCCTAGGCAAGCCCAACAGGTCATGTTTTCAGGATTGCCCTCAGATGAAATGGCTGTGGTAATTACTAAGGCAGGGAAACTGATCAAATCACCTGTGCAAAATAATGGACAGCCTGAAAACATGACCTGTTGGGGCGCCTTGAAGACTGGAGTTGAGAAACACTACTTTAGAGTGTAAGTTCACCTTTTCAAAAAAATTAAAGAATGAAAAGGTGAACTAACTCCCTACAGCTTCAACACCCCCTTTGTCCTCGATGGGTGATGAGCTGTCAGTGCCCACACAGCTGGTGCAGTGGTCCAGGGGTTTGCAAGCACCGCCCTTCTTCCCCTTCTTTTTGCAGGGTATGCAGGATGGAATAGAGCGATTCTTATTGGTCAGCGCAGGCACAGAGCATTTCTCTGATCCTAGAAGCCCTGCAAAAAGAACTAAAGTGAACTAACCCTTTAAGGACTGCAGAGGTTGCTAATGACCCTGTTCCTCTTAATCAAGAAGAACTGATGACAGTCAAACATAACAAAGGAGAACTTCATAATTGTTGTTGTTGCTAGTCACAGCTCTTCTTTTTCAGGCTGTGGAATGAGAAAAATTTGTTTAGCTGTTTTAGTGGTGTAGATTTATTGCCCTCCGAGTTTCTGGTCATCCTGGCCATCACCCTGTTTTCCTAACAGTCTTCAGGTTGAAAAAAAACCCTATAGCATCTCCTTTACATGCATTTGTAATGCGTTTGCACTACAATTTTGTTGCGTTTGCAGTGTATTTGGGGGCATTTTTTAGGCTTTATTTATGGTTTGGTTTTTTTTGCATTTATATGTGTTTGCAGTGTGTCCATGTGCATTTACGCGTGTTTACGAGTGAAAAATGCAGCATGATGTACTTTTTTTAAACACGCATGAAAGCAGTGTAATAGTGTAAACTAGGCTCATTGAAATACATTTGTTTTCATTTGTAATTTAAAAACACGTTCAACCGCCTCTGGTGTAAATGAGCCCTTAGGGGCTCATTGTAAGTGTGTGCAGTACTATTAACAAATATGATACTGTAATGATCATTAGTCTTGCTACAACAACTCTACTGTATGGTATAGTTTTTTCTTAATACTGACTACTACACCATCTCTTTCAGAGATTGCTTACTGACAGTGGAAGGGTTTAGAATAGACACAGGAGCCCTGAAATCTGAGATGCTGAAAATGAATATCAAATGCAATTACACGCACTGATACCACTCCTTCCATTATGCCTAATGGCACCTCAAAAGTGATGTGATTCTGCCATGATTGCCATGCAACAGGATCCCATGGCAATCGCTGCAAACCGCACCTTTAAAAACCATGTGAAATTTGTCACCTGTAAAGGAAACTTCTTTTTGGGCAACAAACACTCATAGGGCAGCCCATGCAAGTAAATAGGCTGGCCCGATGTGACACGCAAAATCGCGTGAGAAGCGATCTTTCGAAAATTGCATAGTGGGAAACATTCTTTTCCGCTAAGCGATATGTGAACGGAGCCTAAAGGTAGATTGTAAATATATTGTAATTCAAAAATATTATATGTTTTCTTCATAATAGAGATGAAATCAAGAAGTAAAATAAACCACTAAAAAGTATCACTTTTGAAATATCAGTGAACAAAAAAAAAAAGATTTTTATTACATATAATAATATTAATATGTTTTTTCAGGTATATACAGTATCAGCTCTAGAGTTATTTGAGGACATTGTTCTCCAACATGCAACACACTTCCTATTGAAATATATAGTAAATAGAATTGCCTCAGTTTCCCCTGAGTCTGGAAGGCCTCATACTATAAAATAACAGGACAAATGCAGCTACAAAAAAAAGAAAAACAGTTCTGTGGTGGAGAACTTTTCTGTTTGTTTCAGTGGTTTTTTTTTTGTTTTTTTGTTTTTATAAGGCACAGGCGCATCTGTTTTTCTATACAGATATTATTCATTTTAAATGGCAAAAATTCACAAAAAGCAATTGATAGAAAATAGTTCCATCCTCAGTTGGTTAAGATATCTGGCAGACGACATGGCAAGTGACAATCCGCAACGTGTGGCAGGTGACGTGGCAAGTGACAAACTGATACGGGGCGAGGCGGCTAGGTGTTGCAGAGTAGTGCCTAGAAGCAGCTGTGGAACCTATGCAAAGTTCGTCATAGAAGCATTGCCAGGTGATGCAGAGTTGTTGCAGGAAGTGGCCAGGAGTCCGCACACTAGTTAGAATAAGCGTGGAACGCACCAGCAAACTGGAACACAGTAATGACATCAGAGTAAACCCCCTAGTAAACTCTGCAGGTGTCCACAGGACTACCTGATGTGCCTTTTTATTCATTTTATATGTGAGTGCATTTTACGTTTTTACATGTGTCGTTAATAAAAGCTGAAAATTCCCTCCTCGCTTATACCCGAGTCAAGCAGCAGAGAATTACATTTTCCGAACTAACTTTAGGGCCCCGTATCTCGGGGTTGCTTGGTGCTAGGATTCCCAGCTTTGAATATGTTGTAGTGCTAGTTCCACTGGGTTTTCACACCAAATTTGGTGTTCCTAGCACCAAGTGGCCCCGACATACGGGGCCCCAAAGTCGGTTTGGAAAATGTCATTCTCTGCTGCAGAAGTGCTTGACATTTTCCGAACCGACTTTGGGGCCCTGTATCTCGGGGTTGCTCGGTGCTAGGATTCCCAGCTTTGAATATGTTGTAGTGCTAGTTCCACTGGGTTTTCACACCAAATTTGGGGTTCCTAGCACCAAGTGGCCCCAAGATACAGGGCCCCAAAGTCGGTCAACTGTGTCCATCTGCAGCAATGTCATTTCGGGACCCTTTGGGACCAGAGACCCCAAATTTTGGCTGCAGCTAGGGGGCATCTAGGAACCCTTAACTACAGTACCAAGTTTGAAGTTCGGGGGGACCTATGTCTGCAAATGGGCACAGTGAGGCATGCAAATGGGCACAGTGAGGCTGCAAATGGGCATTGTTGACCCTCTTTTCCACTTACAGTAGCTGCGCATTTCTCACCCTAGGCTTATACTCGAGGTTTCCCAGTTTTCCCAGTTTTTTGTGGTAAATTTATGTGCCTCGACTTATATTCGGGACGGCTTATACTCGAGTATATACGATATATGGTGGCACCCCTTGTCTTTCAAATTTTTTGCAGTGTACAAGTACAGAGGATCTATCCTATACTCTGATCAGAGGAGCTGCAGCCATCCATAGGAGTGAATATCCAACCTTATGGACTATATATTGGGACTCGTGATATAGATACGTATTTCCCACCCGTTCTTTTTTTCTAATCCAGCCTTTGAACCATAAATCATTCAAATTAATAAAAAGGCACAATAATATGTGTGTGTATTTTAACTTTTTACACTTGTTTTTTATTAAAAGTCTACATTTAAGTGGTGGCGCCCCCTGTCCTTTGAATTTTTTGCAAAAAAAAAATTTACCTAGCATCCTATGCTAGGAGGGTGCTACATCCCCAATACCCATGAGTTTGAATTTTTCATTGCAAATTCTATTATTCCTGTAATGTATAATATATGGAAACTAAATTATAGCCAGTTCGAGTTTTTCATTTATGCACACATTGCAACACAAGAAATGAAATAATATAAAATATTTAACAGGGATATAAAATATTGCCAGCACAGAAGGAGATGGAAGGGGGATGTGGAAAATTAGCAAGAGAGGGATTGAAGAGATAGAGATAGAAAAAGACAGGGGAAAGTGCGAAAGAAAGACGGAAAGATAAAAACACATACGCCTATACACCGAAAATGTGCAATCAGTAAATATTGTGCTCAGTGAATGCCTTGGGATGTCAGTCTAACAATGCCCTATTCTATATTCTCCTTAAAAGATGCAAACACAGGACTGCCTGGGCTAATTATAGGGGAATTTCCACTAATTATACATTGCTAGGGGCTGCAAATACAGCCAGGGGTGAAGAAAATACAGAGGAACAGGAAAAGAGAGAATTCATTCACTGCATGAAGATCAGAAAGAGATGATGAGCAGAACCGGTGAACCCTTTCGCTGCCATAGGTGCATGGAAGACATTACATTTTATTGACCCTCAGATATTTATATACAATAGGTTCACATCATTAAATATTCATAAAGTGGGAGAAGTAGGAGAGATAAATGGATTGTGTGTTATGGAGACAGGGAGATGGGAGGAGGAGTAAGAGGAATATCAGCTAGAAGAGTGTAGATAAATAGAGAAGTCAAAAGTCAGTGTTATGAAGAGTCCCTGAGAAGAATAAAGTCTCAGTATAAGTGGTTATTCAATTAAGCTTCTTTAGTTAAAACAATGGAATGTCACCTTTCTGACGAAGCAGGATGTTCTATTGCCAAGGCTTTGATTTCAAAATATTTCAGAGATAGAAGGTTGGTCACTATTAATGGGGATGAGTGCAGAACAAGAATATACAGTATGCAAGCAAAGGGTTAAAGTGTATCTAAAGCCAAACCTTTTATTTTAGTTTTGAATAGAGTGGTGAGTGGTTAGAACTCCTGACGAGTTGTAATTGCTATATGTGTCCCTGTTAGGGAGATAGACCCTCTCAATTTGTCCCGGTGGCTATTGTCAACGGGACTGAAAAAGAGGCAGAAACAAGAATTTTGAGGTGCCTCCAGAGCAAGAATTGGGGAGATCTTCCAGTGAGGACCATTTTTCCTGTGACAGCTAAGAGGCAAATAATCCCCATGTCTACGGTTTACCATAGTGTAAAGTACACTAATGTAATGTAAGCATATCTACTGTATATGTTTTTGCTCAGTTATTTCTAATAAAGCAGTATTACAAATTGGATTGTATTTTATGTTTATGTCCTTCCCACAGAATTTATGAAGATCAGTTGGAATGATGAAAAAGGTCCTTTTTTTAAATAATTGGATATTCTTATCTGGATGTTTTTTTTCCAGTGAGAGCTCGGGAGATAATGGTGAGAATGCATATCTGACCTTTTGAGATCCATCTCAGGTGAGTGAGTCTTTCTGAAAGAGGTGGTGGATAACACAGTGGGATGTGGATTTCAGAATACATGCAATGCTGTGGATAATTGACTTGGTTAAAGGTGGTAGCTCTACTGCGAAGGCCATTTTTGTGTAGGGTCCTTTCACTTGGGCTGTATTCAGTCCATTCAGCAGGGGATTTGTTCAGAGGACAGGATGGATGTCACTTTTGTGATATCCATGACCACGGCTTCTCTACACCTATATTAAATCTATGTGCAGCGGGATGAAAATGGATTTGCATCCATTTCTATCAGACTACCTCCAATCTTTGCGGACGAAACTAAGCAGGGCAATAACTTCTCCACAGGATGTGGAAACCTTGCAAAAAAATCTGAACAAATGAATGGGATGGGCAACTACATGGTAAATGATTTTCAATGTAGAAAAATGTAAAATAATGCATTTGGGTGGCAATAATATGAATGCAATCTATACACTGGGGGGAGAACCTCTGAGAGAATCTAGGATGGAAAAGGACCTGAAGGTCCTAGTAGATGATAGGCTCAGCAATGGCACGCAATGCCAAGCTGCTGCTAACAAAGCAAACAGAATATTGGCATGCATTAAAAAGGGGATTAATTCCAGAGATAAAACGATAATTCTCCCGCTCTACAAGACCCTGGTCCGGCTGCACCTAGAGTATGCTGTCCAGTTCTGGGCACCAGTCCTCAGGAAGGATGTACTGGAAATGGAGCAAGTACAAAGAAGGGCAACAAAGCTGATAAAGGGTCTGGAGGATATTGGTTATGAGGAAAGGTTGCGAGCACTGAACTTATTCTCTCTGGAGAGGAGACGCTTGAGAGGGGATATGATTTCAATATACAAATACCATAGTGGTGACCCCCCAATAGGGATAAAACTTTTTCGCAGAAGGGAGTTTAACAAGACTCATGGCCACTCAATAAGATTAGAAGAAAAGAGGTTTAACCTTAAACTACGTAGAGGGTTCTTTACTGTAATAGGGCGTACACACGGTCGGATTTTGTTCGGACATTCCGACAACAAAATCCATGGATTTTTTCCGACGGATGTTGGCTCAAACTTGTCTTGCATACACACGGTCACACAAAGTTGGCGGAAAATCCGATCGTTCTGAACGCGGTGACGTAAAACACGTACGTCGGGACTATAAACGGGGCAGTGGCCAATAGCTTTCATCTCTTTATTTATTCTGAGCATGCGTGGCACTTTGTCCGTCAGACTTGTGTACACATGATCGGAATTTCCGACAACGGATTTTGTTGTCGGAAAATTTTATCTCCTGCTCTCCAACTTTGTGTGTCGGAAAATCCGATGGAAAATGTCCGATGGAGCCCACACACGGTCGGAATTTCCAACAACACGCTCCGATCGGACATTTTCCATCGGAAAATCCGACTGTGTGTACGGGGCATTAGAGTGGCAAGGATGTGGAATTCCCTTCCACAGGCGGTGATCTCAGCGGGGAGCATTGATAGCTTCAAGAAACTATTAGATAAGCACCTGAACGACCGCAACATACAGGGATATACAATGTAATACTAACATATAATCACACACATAGGTTAGACTTGATGGACTTGTGTCTTTCTTCAGCCTCGCCTACTATGTAACTATCTGTCAAGTTTAGGCCTGCAAAAATGGAAAAGGACTGCGTCTTTTTCCATTTTAATTTTTCACACCTGAATGTATTTAGAGTAAGTGGATATAAATGGATGCATGGCCATTTACATCTGCCTGCCAAAAGCTTTACATGGAGCTTCTCATCAGGTCCACTTAAAATACTGACTGTGAAAGGACTTTTTTTACAGAAAGAGTGTAGGCTTTGCAACATTACATAGTTAGCTTGGTTGAAAAAAGACACAAGTCCATCCAGTTCAACCAATAGAAGGGAAAAGATGTATACAATCCTATATAAACTATCCAATACCCACAGCTGATCCAGAGAAAGGCAAAAAAAAATTCAATAAAGCATGATCCAAAAATTCCTTCCTGATCCCCCAAGAGGCAATCAGATATTCTCTGGATCAACTTTATCTATAAATATTAGTATCCAGTTACATTATGTGTATTTAGGAAAGAATCCAGGCCTTTGTTTAAAACAATACAGTTGGGATGGAAAGTATTCAGACCCCCTTAAATTTGTCACTCTTTGTTATATTGCAGCCATTTGCTAAAATCATTTAAGTTAATTTTTTTTCCTCATTAATGTACACACAGCACCCCATATTGACAAAAAAACACAGAATTGTTGACATTTTTGCAGATTTATTAAAAAAGAAAAACTGAAATATCACATGGTCCTAAGTATTCAGGCCCTTTGCTCGGTATTTAGTAGATGCAATTTTTGCAGATTTATTAAAAAAGAAAAACTGAAATATCACATGGTCCTAAGTATTCAGACCCTTTGCTCAGTATTTAGTAGAAGCACCCTTTTGATCTAATACAGCCATGAGTCTTTTTGGGAAAGATGCAACAAGTTTTTCACACCTGGATTGGGGATCCTCTGTCATTTCTCCTTGCAGATCCTCTCCAGTTCTGTCAGGTTGGATAGTAAACGTTGGTGGACAGCCATTTCTAGGTCTCTCCAGAGATGCTCAATTGGGTTTAAGTCAGGGCTCTGGCTGGGCCATTCAAGAACAGTCACGGCGTTGTTGTAAAGTCACTCCATCGTTATTTTAGCTGTGTGCTTAGGGTCATTGTCTTGTTGGAAGGTAAACCTTCGGCCCAGTCTGAGGTCCTGAGCACTCTGGAGAAGGTTTTCGTCCAGGATATCCCTGTACTTGGCCACATTCATCTTTCCCTCGATTGTAAGCAGTCGTCCTGTCCCTGCAGCTGAAAAACACCCCCACAGCATGATGCTGCCACCACCATGCTTCACTGTTGGGACTGTATTGGACAGGTGATGAGCAGTGCCTGGTTTTCTCCACACATACTGCTTAAAATTAAGGCCAAAAAGTTCTATCATGGTCTCATGAGACCAGAGAATCTTATTTCTCACTATCTTAGAGTCCTTCAGGTGTTTTTTTAGCAAACTCCATGCGGGCTTTCATGTGTCTTGCACTGAGGAGAGGCTTCCGTCGGGCCACTCTGCCATAAATCCCCGACTGGTGGAGGGCTGCAGTGATGGTTGACTTTCTACAATCTTCTCCCATCTCCCAACTGCATCTCTGGAGCTCAGCCACAGTGATCTTTGGGTTCTTTTTTACCTCTCTCACCAAGGCTCTTCTCCCCCGATAGCTCAGTTTGGCCGGACGGCCAGCTCTAGGAAGGGTTCTGGTCGTCCCAAACGTCTTCCATTTAAGGATTATGGAGGCCACTGTGCTCTTAGGAACCTTAAGTGCAGCAGAAATTTTTTTGTAACCTTGGCCAGATCTGTGCCTTGCCACAGTTCTGTCTCTGAGCTCTTCAGGCAGTTCCTTTGACTTCATGATTCTCATTTGCTCTGACATGCACTGTGAGCTGTAAGGTCTTATATAGACAGGTGTGTGGCTTTCCTAATCAAGTCCAATCAGTATAATCAAATACAGCTGGACTCAAATGAAGGTGTAGAACCATCTCAAGGATGATCAGAAGAAATGGACAGCACCTGAGTTAAATATATGATTGTCACAGCAAAGGGTCTGAATACTTAGGACCATGTGATATTTCAGTTTTTCTTTTTACATTTTTTAAATCTGCAAAAATGTCAACAATTCTGTGTTTTTCTGGCAATAATGGGTGCTGTGTGTGCATTAATTTTTCTGTCAGTATGGGGTGCTGTGTGTACATTAATGAGGAAACATGAACAACATGAACTTAAATGATTTTAGTAAATTGCTGTAATATAACAAAGAGTGAAAAATGTAAGGGGGTCTAAATACTTTCCGTCCCCATTGTATACTGAGCGGGCCAGAACCAGCTCTTGAGAAAGTCTATTCCACATTTTCACAGCTCTTACTGTGAAGAAGCCTTTCCTTACTTAAATCCCCTTGTCCTCTGTGATGACCTTAAAATTAATAACTCAGCACAGAGTTCATAAAATCATCTTGGGGAGATTTTCAATCACTTCATTTTGTGTCTATAGAACAGGGAGTGAAGGGAAATATCCCCAGTGGGGCACAGATGGAACTAAAACCAGACAGGTGCTTTTACCATTCCATATTCCACCCAAAATGAAAAGTTTTGGCTTCCATGCTCAACAAAGTCAGGAGTATTAACACTTTGGAGGACCTAGTACTTACCGCCCAAAACAGGAGAGAAAAATATACTAAAACATGGTCATATTGGAACATGTACATATATTCTGACGAGGGCAGGGCTCTTCTGGAGGATTGTTCTGGGGATTGAGGTCTTCCCACCATTCTTGATGACACTTAGGTGCGTCCCACCACCCTCCTTCCCCTGTCTTAGTGAGGGTTGGTTGGGGGTCTTTTTTTTTCCCTCACACCTCTCTTTCATTCCTCATCTGTTTTCCACTTCTCTGGTGCTCCTAGGCATCCTTCTCCTTCCCCTCTCTCTTTTGCCCTACTTTCTTGAACAAAGAATTTGGAAAAATTGGAGTGTCCATCTGAGTGATTTCCGCAACATTTGTTGGGGTTAGCCCCGGATTTTCAATGAGAGTTTTCATTTGTCTTTTCTGGGCACCAGATGTTTTGCATATTCTATATCTCTCACTGAGGCAATGTTATCTTTGTATTTAGCGAGATACCGCTCTCATTATATGAATATGTTTGTATTGTTCTTCTCTGACAGATACTTTATTCTATAAATAAAGAATTTGGAAAAAAAAGGAAAAGTTTTGGCTTAAGTTATGCTTTAAGTTGTACAAAGGGTTAGTTTTAAAGTTATAGGGAAAGTTTGTGTTGGGGGTCTTAGCAGCACTAAAGCCTTCCTGACTTTTCCAAACTGATGAAGAGAGAAATCTAAATGGTTACTATAGGTTACAACATTTATATATAATCACTACTCTTTGCATTGCCATAAAATAAAAAAGACCATATGTTTTAGCAGGATAATGATGAAAGAACACAGCATGTTCATATGAGAGAGATCTAAGCTTTGCTGCTGCTGATAATCCTTCAGTGGATGTGTGAAGGAACACTTCAGAGTAATGAAAATCTGTAACACGGGAAGCAGAGCACTTACGCCACACCAGAAAAGTTCTTTGTGTGTAAAATATCTTGCAAATGTAACAAATGAGTCACACACATAATTATTTCACAGTGCAGGTGGTTAGCAGAAAAGAATGCAAATAAGATCCAATATTTGCCCTTTCAAAAAAAAAAACTTGAAGAAAAATAATTTGAGATAGAAAGAACATATTCTTGTTTTTCTTGATGCTCAGATTATCATCCGAGGAACCAGCAAATATTATATCTTATATTATACTAACTGAACTTTATCAGTATATGGCAAGCTTTACATTCTGCGTGTTCTAAATTCGTTATTATAATATAATATTGGGCAAGCCCTGGAAGGTTTCAGCTTCCCAAAATTTGATTTCCATAGTTAAAGCGTAATTTCATCCTAAAAGGGAAGTTATGCTTTAACACCTCCTTCCCTCCTCCTCTCCCACTTTTGGAGTTTTTTTTGGGGGGGGGGGGGAACTGGTACCTAGTTATTGGAGGTACCCACTCTAGTTTCAACTGTGCTCTCCTAGGTGATCAGACAGTAAGTTCTAGCCCCAACCCCCGAAACCTTCTGGGAAATGTGACAGGTCTGAGGAGGCTGCGGGGCAATTCGCAAAGAGCAACGCGGCTCATGCATGCACAATGGGAAACCGGCTGTGAGGCCTGAAGTAGTCACAGATGGCTTCCTTTAGTAAGCATGTGAGTGCCAGGGACCTGAAGACCAGCAAAGAACCACCCTGGGTGAGGATGGCACTGGATCCTTGGACAGGTAAGTGTCCTTTTTTTTTTTAAAGTCAGTAGCTACTATATGAGTAGCTACTAACTTTTAATTTATTGATTTTTTGTTAAGACTGAAGATCCTCTTTAACACAAATGCTTGTCACATTTGTGTCACATTATGACATAGTCATAAAATCAACATGATGTTTTTTAACATATACGAGATTGGTGTCACAAAATTTTACACCCAAACAATAATGTGATAATACTCAGCGCACTCACTATCTTTTCCCTAACCCCCCCTCCCCCTCCTTTTTTTTCCCCATTTGTACTGAAAAAGTTATACGGGATATAAGCTCATCAGGGTTCCTTGGGTGAAGGGAACTCCATGGCTACTGTTTGGATAGACCTTATATCTGCTGTTCTATCTGCTGTGATTCTGTTGTTGAATTCATTTCTGTATGTGTACCATGCTCCTTGCCCGTGCTGCTTGTTGTTTGTGGGAGCCTGTAGGCCCCGATAATCCCTAAATGACGTAAAAACTGATAAAGGATAATATTCAAGGATGAATTGATCACACCAAAATCATTATGTTTTGTACCTAAACATGTAAACTTACCTGGGTAATTTACCAGTATTTACCATTAGTCAAAACGTAATCCCTTACTTTAAATCCCTTAAGGCATTCTTTAAAGCATATGTCAAGGTAAAATTAAACATTTTCTTATCCCTTTGAAGACCCTTCAAGTAAAGAACAATAGGAAAAAGGAATAGGGCACTTCTGTCAGCAAATGTCCTCCAGTGAACCGTACTAGATTTTTGTCACATCAGCTTCAACATCAAGGTTAAGGGGAGATGGAAAGACTGGGGGAGCACTTGCAGCAGCACTTCAGGAAGAGGAAGCAACTCTGGAGGAAACTAGACATGTGCAATCAGTTTCGTAACGAATCGAAATTCGGCCGAATTTTGCATCTTTCGGATGCATCCGAATGTCTGAATAAAAAATAACGAATTTCAACTTATACGAAAAAAAATTATAGCGGATATAACTAATTAATTAGACATGATTCGGTAATTCGTTAAAGATCTAATGAAACAAAAGGTCAACTCAAAGTAAATCTTACAGTCCAATAAGCGGATTAATTTTGTGCTGGAGTTTGGATTACTGGCAAAGTGCATGCCTGAGAACTGAGTGAGAAGGGTGTTGTATTGTATTTGAGCAGCGGAGAAGAGATATTGTCATTGTGTGTGTTAATAGGTTCAATAAACAAACGACTTTCCTACGGATCATTATCACGAATATATATACATACATAAATATCGAATTTCAACTAATACGAAAGAAATTATAGTGCATATAATGAATGAATTCAACATGATTCGAGATTCAGTATAACGAATATCGACACTCTACAGAAATAACGAATTATCTGAAAACAAATTAATGTAACATAATGAATATAACAGAATGAAATTATGTATTTTACGACAACGAAACAAAACTAAACAAAATTTTCCGTTGTGCACAAGTCTAGAGGAAACTATAGTAAAAAACAGAAGGCGCTTCTAAGTGCAGTATTAAGGAGTATTTATTCATAAAAAGCGGTTAAAAACACTTATGCCCTGTACACACGGTCGGATTTTCTGACGGAAAATGTGTGATAGGACCTTGTTGTCGGAAATTCTGACCGTGTGTGGGCTCCATCACACATTTTCCATCGGAATTTCTGACACACAAAGTTTGAGAGCAGGCTATAAAATTCCGATCGTGTGTACAGAAATCAGACGCACATAGTGCCACGCATGCTCAGAATAAATTAAGAGACGAAAGCTATTGGCTACTGCCCTGTTTATAGTCCCGACGTACGTGTTTTACGTCACCGCGTTCAGAACGATCGGATTTTCCGACAACTTTGTGTGACCATGTGTATGCAAGTCAGAAAAAATCCATGGATTTTGTTGTCGGAATGTCCGATCAATGTCCGACCGTGTGTACAGGGCATTACAATGCAGTAGATCAAATGAGCATCTCAGTCAGCACAATAAGCATCATGTAGAGTCCTTCACCTCTAGGGGGAGAGAGAGCTGGCCCGCAGCTGTGACAGAAGAGGGAGAAGCGAGGAAGCAAGATGGCCCATGGACTTCCGGAACCACGCTGGAACGCATACGCCCGAGCTGACGTCAAGGGGTGGTAATGCGTTTCGGGGCATGAGGAATTAGATCCTTCATCAGACCTATACCCCTGTGTATGGAATCCGCTTTTATGCAGCCAGAGGGAGGGGAGGAGAGGAGGGGGGTGGACTAAATGGGAAGTCTAATTAATAAGCTTCGCAGGTCTATGTGTCTCAGAACCAGCAATGGATCTGAAAGCATATATTACCAAGCCAATGGTCTGAACACATTGTTAGATCTAATTATGCCAAAAGAGGAAAGGAATTGTTTACTATTAGCTCAGGTATCAGTGGTAGTGAAAATAAAAGCAGGTATTGATAAATTATAATAGAAATAACCGTATATAAAAAACCCGAGTATGAAGTGTGTCCACTGGTATAGTTACACATGCATATATCTAAACACATGTTTAAACATTATGCACAATTAAAGGAACAAGAGAAATTCAACAATAAAATACATCTGGATAGATAAAAGTGAATGTACGATTATGCATTGGTCGCATATATGTGACTTGACATGTATGCAGGCATAGTTGAATCCAAAGGATTGTAGATACCCCCATATATTAAAGGGCCAATGTAATCACACAGTAAGGAAGAGTCAGTGGTTCAATGAGAGAATAAAACAATATAATGGGTAGATAGTACACATATATGGGGATGCAAGACTGTGCATCAATCGCATATGTGCAACTTAATATACATGCAGGCATAGTTTTACTGAGCCTAAAGGACAGTATCTAAAGGATTATATATACCAACATATCTAAAGAACCAGTACCTTGGCCTTGTAGTAAGTGAGAAAGAGGCAAAAAAAAAAAAACGGGGGGTTATAAAGAGTTACAGTATTGTCATGAATATGCAGTAATGTTTGTCTGTCAGTTCCATGTGTTCAGCTTAAGAGGCCAGCCACTCTCACATGGCTGCTTAAGTAATCTCTCCTCAAAGCATGGCTCCACCCCAGCCCCTATCAGGGAACTTTATATTAACCTGTGCATTGCAAGACAGCCCTGCTGATCAATATTGTGTGCTTGGCTTCTGTGTGCTACTTGCTGTGTGTTCTACGTCTGATTCCAGTTACCGATCTTGGCTTGTTCTTGATTATCCTTACCTGCTTGTTGCCCCGACCTTTGTCTATCCCCTGACTATGCTTACCTGCGTGTTGCCCCGACCTTTGGTTATCTCCTGACTATCCTTTGTTATCACAGTCTGCTGCTTCCTCTCTACCTCTCTGTAGTCTACCGTGAGCATGAGCTGGGAGGCCCTAGGGGTCGCGACCTGGAGCCAGACTGCATCTAAATCCATTCCCACCATTAGGGGCCTCTGGTGAACACCCGTTGGTTCTTAGATTCCGCGCCGTGGGAAATCTCATGCTCTAGCTCCCAGTGTCATCCCTGTTGATACTACAGAGTACCTTCTCTCCTGTCAGCCGTAGGGTCCACTACCTTGTGGTGCACTCCTGAGCCCAGCGGGGTGCATCTGTCACCTGGACTCAGGCGACCTCACAAGTATCGTGCTAGTCTCCAACTCCTCATTTATACCTCCTGCAGATAGCACATTGAGGGCATATATCCAAAATGTCTCCCTTTGGCAGGGACGCTGGAATCTTTCTGCCTCAGGAAGGCTGTCTGGAACTGCTTCAATGATCCAGACTTTGAGGCCTGCTGTGATGTATTGTGGTACTTGGCAAAGTACTGTTTTTTACTATTTTTATTTTTTTTTACTTAAGTAAAGAACAATACCTGTTGATCTGCCAGAAATGCAATCAGCTCTTATTTTTTGTGGGCTGACAACACACAGCATTTTGTGGACTGGGTGGTGTCAGTCCTCCCAGTGTCTTTTGTTGAACTACTCAACCACTCACACTATCATACCTCTACAACACAACAATTAATCATTTTGTAATGCAGCTTAAGAACTTTGAGGGCTATTTGAGATAACACAGGAAGCATGCAGAGGAAAGCTCTAAATTTCTGACAAGATCAATATATTTTTTTTTTTTGCATTTCTCAAACAGATAACAAGGTGTTTCTAATGGGATATTAAACAGACTGAAAGGGAGCAAATAATAGAGGATTATTGTTAAACTGGCTATACATTATGCAAATTTCATCAGAAACTAGCCAACAAGTGGTTTACCCTGTCGGCCGTCTCCCGCCCCAAACCCTTTGTTTGAAAAATCATTAGAGCTGGACAGAAACTTTTTGCCCGAACATTGGCTGCAGCCTGCAGTAACCATACAACAGACACAGCAGGAGATTCGTCCATCTGTGCTGTATAGTGTGGAAGGAGGGCTCTGCTAGTTTTTTTTCATTCAGCCTGCAGGCAGAAGAAAAAAATCTAACTATGTATGCCCAGTCTTCGAGTTTATATACACATGAAAAAAAGTGTCATTTTGCTCAGAATGAACAAGGTAGACCAGATCAGTTCTGAAAAATAAGTTAATAAAAATTTTACTAATCCTAGCCCATAAGGATATAGAATCTACTTTTTCATTGGTTAATTCCGTTAACCATTAACTCAGTCTAGGTTCACATCTATGCGGCTGCGTTTGATGCGTTTTTCAGGCACTTTTTCAGTGCATTTTGCGTTCTTGAAACAGCGTTTTTTATGCGTTTTTGCAGGCAGTTTTCTGCATTTTGCGGTTTACTTTTTTTTTTCTCTTTAAACGCACGGTAAAACACACTGTATATAGCTGGTTGCTAAGGAGGGGGCCAGGAAGCCGGCTGCGGCGTCCTTAACAACCGATGAGTCATCAGCTGTCAGTGGGGTTCCCGCTGAAAGCTCAATGTAAAAAAAAATAAAAAATGCCCGCAAAAAAATTTGCAAAAAAATGGCGTGGGGTTCACCACCATGGCCATACCAGGCCCTTCAGGTCTTGTATGGATTCGGAGGGGACCCCCACGCCAATTTTTTTTTTAAAAATGGCGTGGGTCTCCCCCCAAAATCCATACCAGACAAGGTCCGAGCATGCTGCCCCACAGGTCAGGAAAGGGAGGGGACAAGCGAGCGCCCCCTCCCTGAACCATACCAGGCCATGCCCTCAAGTTGGGGGGTGGGTGCTTTGCTCTGCACCCCCCACCCCAAAGCACCTTGCCCCATGTTGATGAGGACAAGGGCCTCTTGCCGACAACTCTAGCCGTTGGTTGTCGGGGTCTGCAGGCAGGGGGCTTATCAGAATCTGGAAGTCCCCCCATGTGAATGGGTATAGGGTACATCGTACCCTTACCCATTCACCAAAAAAGCAGTGAAATGTAATAAAAACACAAGAGCCGGTTTTTGACAATATCTTTATTAATAGCTCTGTCTTCTCTAGCCGTCTCTTCCAGTTGTCTTCGACCTTCCCACCATCTCCTCCTTGAGCTGTCTCTTCCCGCTGCCTTCTCCTTCCCGCCATCTCTTCCCGCCGCCGCCGTTTCTTCCCGCTGCTGTCTTCTTCTTTGCCGTTGATTGCCCACAAAATTTAAAAAGCCACTCTTGTTCTGTTGATGTCTTCATCTGTTTTGTTGTTGCCCGCTCTCTGACGACTCTTATATAGCAATGGGGCGTGGCCATCCAATGACATCACCCAGAGAGTCTGCCCCTTGTGACAAGGGCAAGGGGCAGGCTCTCCAGGTGATGTCATCGGATGGCCACGCTCCATTGCTATATAAGTGTCGTCGCCCGCTGTCTGCTGACTCTCTGCTGACTCTTATATAGCAATGGGGCGTGGCCATCCGATGACATCATCTGGAGAGCCTGCCCCTAGTCACAAGGGGTGGGCTCTCCGGGTGATGTCATCGGATGCCCACGGCTCATTGCTATATAAGAGTCGTCAGAGAGCGGGCGACAACAAAACAAATGAAGACATCGACAGAACAAGAGCAGCTTTTTACATTTTTTTAGCGGGTAACCGGCGGCGAGGAAGAAGACAGCAGCGGGAAGGAGAAGACAGCAGAAAGAGACAGCGGGAAGGAGAAGACAGCGGGAAGAGGCGGCGGGAAGGAGAAGACAGCGGGAAGAGACGTGGGAAGGCGAAGACAGCGGGAAGAGACATCTCGAGGAGGAGATGGCGGGAAGGAGAAGACGAAGGAAAGACAGCTATTAATAAAGGAATTGTCAAAAGCCGGCTCTTGTGTTTATATTACATTTCACTGCTTTTTTGGTGAATAGGTAAAGGTAAGATGTACCCGATATCCATTCACATAGGGGGGTGGGATCTGGGGGCCCCCTTCTTAAAGGAGGACTTCCAGATTCAAATAAGCCCCCCGCCCGCAGACCCCAATAACCACCGGCTAGGGTTGTTGGGAAGAGGCCCTTGTCCTCATCAACATGGAGACAAGGTGCTTTGGGGTGGGGGGGCACAGAGCCACCTATATACAGTGGTAAAATAAGAACCACAAAACGCAAAACACATCAGAAATCACATCAAAAATGCACCACTTGCATTTCTGGTGCAGCTTAAATAATCTGTTATAGGATTGTTTAATTTCTCACTATAACAAGTATGGTCATGTGATGTTTCTAATATATCTATATAAAGTTTAGGAGGTCTAGTAACTGCTAACATATGAGCACACATTTCTAGTGCAGCGATATTTCAAATATAATAGCCTTAATTATACAGAGATGTATTTCCCATATACTGTGGCTATCACTATCATTTATACATATAGATTCAAGAAAATAACTATATATATATATATATATATATATATATATATACATATATATATATATATATATATATATATATATATATATATATACATATACGTAAAGATAGAGTATATCTAAATATAATCCTTTCTATACCTAAACTACTTATACATATATGATAATTCTAAAAAAAATAAAAATAAACATTCTCAGTATATAATGGGATTATCCCTACACCAGCAGACGATAAGACTGTTACTGAACCCATTTTAGGTGATATGATATTTTAGGTCATAGTCATACTATCATATACTCTTGTGTGTAAGTAAATAGTGAGGTTCCTATTGGTATACTTTCATGAATACTTGAATAAACTGCTCTGTTGTCCTTAGTTCCATCTTAGCATATTATGAACTATAGAGGTAACACACTTATGCCGCTTACACACGATCGGATTTTCAGATGGGAAATGTTCGATGGAAGCTAGTTGTCAGAAATCCCAACCGTGTGTAGGCTCCATCAGACATTTTCCGTCGGAATTTCCGACAAACAAAATTTGAGATCTGGATCTCAAATTTTCTGACAACAAAATCCGTTGTGGCAAATTCCGATCGTGTGTACACAATTCCAACGCACAAAGTTCCACGCATGCTCGGAATCAAGCAGAAGAGCTGCACTGGCTACTGAACTTCATTTTTCTCGTCTTGTCGTAAGTGTTCTACGTCACCATGTTCTTGGAATTTCCAACAAGATTTGTGTGTATGCAAGACAAGTTTGAGCCAACATCTGTCGGAAAAAAAAACATGGATTTTGTTGTCGGAATGTGCGATCGTGTGTATGCGGCATTACAGTATATTCCTACTTGGATATACATTGTAAAGTGTCCACATATTTAAATTATGTCTTGACTTGGATATGTTTCTTTTCCCTTCACATTCAGAAGATATATACAACTTTTTCCTGCTGTCTTTAGCTGGTGAAATATTATAAATAATAGGGATGTTGATACTTTCTTCACCTGTGCAAAGATGCATGTTGTCCTTCAGTCTTGCAAACATGGACCAGGTTACATGGAAGGTTAGCTGGTATTTAATGGTTTCAAGGATTATTACTAAAGTCTTATGTGGAAGTAAGAAGAACAGCTTTATAGGGCGTACATACGGTCGGACTTTGTTCGGACATTCCGACAACAAAATCCTAGGATTTTTTCCGATGGATGTTGGCTCAAACTTGTCTTGCATACACACGGTCACACAAAGTTGTCGGAAAATCCGATCGTTCTGAACGCGGTGACGTAAAACTAGTATGTCGGGACTATAAACGGGGCAGTGGCCAATAGCTTTCATCTCTTTATTTATTCTGAGCATGCGTGGCACTTTGTCCGTCGGATTTGTGTACAAACGATCGGAATTTCCGACAACGGATTTTGTTGTCGGAAAATTTTATCCCCTGCTCTCCAACTTTGTGTGTCGGAAAATCCGATGGAAAATGTCCGATGGAGCCCACACACGGTCGGAATATCCGACAACACGCTCCGATCGGACATTTTCCATAGGAAAATCCGACCGTGTGTACGAGGCATTATTGTAGGCTTGAAAAAAGGAAAGGTATGTGGCGCTAACTCGGCTCAATAATAAATACTAACTATATAAATGTGCAAAACAATCCTAAAATAAATAAATTAAAATAAATAGCACTAAATAGCAAAAAAGTGCATAAGTGCAAAAAAGACGACACAATTTCCACTTCATCCAATATATTTCACCATCCCATGTGCGCCACTCATTTTCCCCAGCCTCTCACCTCACAGGAACAGGTCTAGCCAAGCTCCTAAAATGGGTAAATGCTGGATCCTCACCGATTGATCGGCTCCCACGGGTATCCACAACGATCCCAGACAATGGAGGGTTTCAGGCTTATCCACTGCAAATCCAGGTTCCTGTTCCAAGGTGGTGGCTGTTGCTGAAGGCGACAGAGAAGCTGTTTTTCCTGCAGGGGATGCTGGAGCGTCCAAGAAGGCTGCAATGTTGCCCCTTGTCCATGTGGGGGCAGTAGCCTGGGAGAGCGCTATTCTGTCGACTTTTTTGCACTTATGCACTTTTTTCTTCATATGAACTGGCACTAGAAATTTTTTGTCATTGGATTTATGTTTTTATTTTTATTTTTATCACGTTTTATACAAACTGTCACTGAGAAGGTTCCTGCTATTGGAATATATGTTTTGCACCTATTTCACTTTGAAGCACTTTACAAGCATTTTTGCATTATTTACACTGTGAAGAGTATGATTGTAATATATTATTGTTATGTATATTGAATTATTTTATTCATTGTTAGTCTAGCACAGCCACCGTAGTGCTATTTACTTTAGGATTGTTTTGCACATTTATATAGTTAGTATTTACTATTTATTATTGAGCTGAGTTAGCGCCACATACCTTTCCTTTTTTTTTAATTTATTTGTGTGTGAACACTTTGCATGTTGGTAGCTACTCCAACATTCTTTAGTTTAGTATAAGTTTGCACATTAGTTATCACCTTTTTTCTTTATTCTAGGCTTCAGATGTGGGGAGAACATACTCATTGTTCTTCTAACCAGTTCTGTAAGCACTATGATTGCAAACCCCCAGCAATTCCAGCGAGAAACACAGAATTTCTTATGCCTCGTACATACGATCAGACATTCCGACAACAAAATCCATGTTTTTTTTCCGACGGATGTTGGCTCAAACTTGTCTTGCATACACACGGTCTCACAAAGTTGGTTGGAAGTTCCGAACGTCAAGAAGGCGGTGACGTACAACAAGTACGACGACCCGAGAAAAATGAAGTTCAATACCTAGTGCTGCTCTTCTGCTTGATTCCGAGCATGCGTGGCACTTTGTGCGTCGGAATTTTGTACACACGATCAGAATTTACGCAAACGGATTTTGTTGTCGGAAAATTTGAGAACCAGATCTCAAATTTTGTGCGAAGGAAATTCCGATGAAAACTGTCCGATGGAGCCTGCACACGGTCAAAATTTCAGGCAAAAGGCTCCCATTGAACATTTTCCGTCGGAAAATCCGACCATGTATGGGACATTAGGGTTAGTTGTGACCTGAATTGAACCTTTTATCTCTGGGGCTCATTCAGTCTTAAAACATCCATGATTCCAAATTTGAAAATATACCTAATCCTTCATAAAGCTTCTGACATAACCAATCAGCTTGTTAAAATTAGGCTTTAACATAAAAAAAATAGAAGCTGATTGTTTACTATGCACAGCTGCACCAGACTCTGGGTGCACCAATTTTAGTAAATCTCTCCCAAACTGTCATGAAATACAGACTAACGTGCTATTTTCACACTGAACTTGAAACTATTACACGGACATAAAAATCAAAATGATCTTGCTCCAAAATGCCACAACGATCACAAATCATCACTGACGCTCCCGTAATGAAATTGTGTTGCCAAAAACGATTGACTCCACAGCATTTTTCTTTTAAATTTTGGTGTTGGGTTTCCCTCAAAATCCATATCAGACTCGAAGGGCCTGGTATGGATTTTGGGGGGGGGGACCCACGCCGTTTTTTTTTTCAACAAATTTTGCATTGCTAACATTGCCTCTGAGCACATCAGGCATGTCTCAAGTCGAATCAGCTAAGATTGCTGATCCGACTTGGATGCGACTTCGATTAAATTCAATGGGCTAAAATCGTACACAAGTCGGACCAAAGTAATGCAGGAACCTTTTTAAAAGACGGGCTGACACAAGTTGGACCAGTTAAAACGGCTCTTATAGAGAAACATTAATTTTTACATGTCATGCAACTTGTGTCAGAGCGCTTGTCGCAGCAGTGTGAACTGGGCCTAAAACAGAAAACCCATGCAACTTATAGCCCTATTCTATTTTGACCTCATCTAAAGTTCATAAAGTTCTTGAATTTGTTCCAACTGTTAGGTTCCAACACTACAGGCAATCCTAACCATTGTTTGTTCAGCCATGTGTGAATGCATGTGAAGGAACCTGCCCTTGCTTTAAAAATACTGAGCTGATAATATGAATGAAAGCAGAAAAGTGTAGATGCTTACAGATATTTATGGAAATCTTCATGAATGACACTGAAGCCGTGAAACCCACAGTACTGTATTATGCAAACTGATTAGAAGATGAACTCTGGGCAGGTGTTATTTGGGTTTATTTATATCAGGTTTTTTTTATTGCTGTGTCCAGGATTAATGGATTCACTACTTCTATTTGCCGAGTGACTCTTGTCAGATGGAATATCCAATTTGTACAGAAGGTATGGGAAATCTTCAGACGGGGTCTGCACCAGTGCGAACTAAGAGTTGGCTTCCACTCTCTCGCTCTCTGGGTCAGCATATAAAGGGAAATCTTCACAACAGGACACAAAAGGTAAATTACGTTTTCAACCGTTTCCTACCTTACAATATGTATAAAAATTGCCTTTGAATACACTTGTATTGTATATGCATTCAGAATAGCATCGTACCAAAACTGTAATAGCAATGGCGCCTTTGGGTTCAGAGGGTGAAAGTGGCAGGCACTCGTGGTTGCCTTGTGCTTTCAGATTAGCGGTAGGAATTGTGCTTGTCGGCCGGCATGTACAGCAGTATTGAGGTACATTTTGGCCCACGTAGGGATCATTCTGGACCCTATGCAATTCTATTTATTCATGGATATAAAAAAGTGTTATGGGAAATATCCAGTGAGCTATGTGTTTGTGTTCAGTTCCTAAATCTGATGTGTTTTGATTTTAACGTAATCAGTTAAATGAAATCTTAATTTCGTGTTACAAGTTACTGCCCTTTTACATTATTTAAAAGAAACTTGTACTGAGAAAAAAATGTATGCTGCCACTGCAGAATTCTCTTTTTGACAATGTCTCCATATTTCTCCTAGCACATTTCCTTTATTAAGCCACCTTGTATAAACGCATTCATGTGACTGTAAATTATTCTGAAGAATAGATCTAATAAAGCCAAAAGGGATGGGGAACAGTGACATTGCAGACTATATTTTAGAAAACATGATGGTGTTGTATAGAAAAGCAGATACTGTATATTTGAAAAGAATGAAAGCTATGGAGTTGACAAAATAGAAAACAGTAGACATTGTAATACCAAATAAATTTTTTCTATATTGATCATGCCTCTCACATCACTATATGTACAACTTTCTACTGGATACAGCAGACAGGAGGCTCATCTTATATTCAGTTTCATTGTATGATTACTGTTTTATTGTAAGCGAACACTGCTGCAGGCAGAAGCAGAGCATCTGAAATTCCCTGGAGACATCCGAACATTGCTCTAATAGCTGGTGGAAATGTAAGGGCTTAAAGGTATCCTACGCTGATAGAAATAGGAGGATTGCCATTGCTGACCTCCTTCTGCATAATGCTACTTGCCTGGCTGTCAAGCTAATTTTATATAGTTTATTCATTTCTGACTCGCAGCCCTGAAATAAGCATAGACCAAGCTAAGTCAGAATAGTTTTAAGATCAGAGACCCAGAAATAGAGATGAGCTGGGTCAGTCCAAACTCAGTCTGAACTCAGTTTAGCAGAACCCATGGAAGGCTGTCACATCGCATCCCCGCTGGCCCAATCAGCTGTAGCTCGAGTCATTCACTGCCCCAGAGCTGCTCTTACACAAGAGGATTGGAATGATCATGACATCACTGATTCAAAATGGCCACATGGCCATAATTGGTTTATGTCATTGTCCTAATATGGCCAAGTAGCCATATTAGGTAAATGACATCAAAACCATCCCTGGCCCTTTCCTGCCACACGGCCACAGCTGATTGGGCCAGTGGGGAAGCAATCATATGACAGCTTTTAATGGGTTCTTTTCGAAGTGGGTTTGGACAGAAATCAGGTCAAACCCAGCTCATTCCTATTCATAATGTGTTGAAGGGGTTGATTTACTAAGGGCAAATAGGCTCTTCACTTTGCAAAGGAATTTTCATTTAGCTTAATGATTGTGGTTAAAACGCACTTTGAAAATACAAGCTGCCAAAAGCATGTTGTTCCTGTGCACCAGCGACAGGCTTGTAGAAAACACTTGAGGCCCCACCACTGATTGATAAGTGACAGTAGCAAGCACACTACTGAAACATTTGTGAGTTGCTAGGGAGTGGCCTTCTTGATTCGCAAAACTAAAGTTGAAGTTTAGATGTGTTGTTTTGCACAGTTACATTGGTTCACAGAAGGTTTCTTGCTGGGCTGGGCACCTTTTGGAGAATGTCTTCCATTGTCTCAAAGAATTCAAAGAATTCTCTGATTGGACAAAGTAGAGGGTGGTGACATCTCAGAATCCCCACCTTGTCTAATAACAGAATGCCTTGCATTAATTTAGAAAAATGCAAGACGTTATATAAATAGCACCAGTGAAGAGCAAACAACCCCCTGTGTTCACTATGCAGCAAGGCAGCTGCTTGGCACAGCACATAGAAGACAGCAAGGATCAGTATAGTAGTGGTGCCTACTACAGTGATTTTCAGTTTCTATCGGAATTGGCCAGGTATGGCACATACATACTTACATTAGTCCAAGCTTAATCAGTTTAACTATGCAAAAAAGACATACCCAAACTTTAGCTATAGATTTGAAAAATGGCAGTGGCATAATATTTAAATCTGCCTTCACGTTTTATAAACCTTCTGTATATCCTATTTATTCTTGCAACTTAAAAAATTGCGCTATTAATGAAATCACTAAACCTGAACAAAATTAATTGCATAAATCATAATTCACAAACCAGATGAGTGAAAATACAGTCCAAAGTGAAAAGATGTGAATGAATATCTTAAATGTCACAATAGATCATATAAATAAATATAAGGCTGAAAAAATTACACCACCCCTTTAAGAGACTCCAGCTGTGACATCACCACCTCAATGATAAAGACGTAGGCTCACCAGCTTCACATGACCTTCTAATTAAAGAAAAGGTCAATGGGGCATGCGGCCATACAACCCAGGCCAGGGTATTCCCTAGATGAATTCAGGACGGTAGGACGGTACTGGTCCTCCAAAGCTTGAGATCAATCCCGTGGGTGTACTCACAAGACATGAAAGAAATGCTCCACATAGTGTAAAATCCTTACTGAGAATTTATTTTAAAAAAATGATTGAACTTACATCAATATAGCAGATATTCGCATAAAAACAGCGTTTGCCGACTGGCATACAGCAATGTAACCCATACTTCTGGGAACGGGGACAAGCGATAACATCAGCATGCCGCTCTGACCTACGCTTTTCGTCACAAAACGCATAGGAAGAATCGATGTGCTGACGTCATCGTTTATCCCCGTTCCCGGAAGTGGTCGGAAAATGCTGTTTTTATGCAAATATCTGCTATATTGATGTAAATGCAATCATTTGTTTTAAATATATTCTGAGTAGGGATTTTGCACTATGTGGAGCATTTCTTTCATGTCTTGTGAGTACACCATGGGATGGATCTCTGGGAGCAAGCTTTGGAGGACCAGTACTGTTCTACTTGGGAGGAGATCTTTCTGAATTCATCTGGGCAATACCCTGGTCTGGGTTGTATGGCTGCATGCCCTATTGACCTTTTCTTTGAAAAACATTTTTTCTTTTGCTTTGCATTATAAAGGACACCACAGGTGGATTGAGACACCTCACGTAAATGAAAGAATGAGATTCCATCGTGATGCGAACAGAAGCAGATGTTGGAGCAGTCTTTGAGTGATGTGGAAAGCCAGCAGGAAATGCCTAAAAGTGAAGTGTCGTTTTTGGGCAGACTGACCACTCAGATGCCTAGTGATAGGCAAGCTGCAATGTTATTTTGCCAAATTATTATATTATTATTATTATCATTATACAATACCAAGAAATTACAAATACAAGCTGTTAACTTAATCAATGTGTTAGATATGTTTTCATTAACTTTTATGAGAACAGCATGTTTGCCCATGATTGGGCAAATAGTTTGGATCCATGTACTTATCAGTTACTGTTACCTTAAAAGTAGAATTAAAGCGGTGTTCTACCCGCAATTTTTTTTTTTAAAGTCAGCAGCTACAAACACTGTAGCTGCTGACTTTTAATAAGGACACCTACCTGTCCAGGGAGCCCACGATGTCGGCCCCCCTAGGCAGATCCGTCCATCGGATCGGGTGCAGGCGCCGCCATTCTAGTTAAGGGAAACAGGCAGTGGAGCCTTGCGGCTTCACTGCCCGTTTCCTACTGTGCATGCATGAGTCATACGGCACTTTGTGATTGGCCGGCTGTCTTCTGGGACACACACATGTCCCAGAAGACATCAGGGGGCTCGCTGAAGAAGAGGACATGACGTCCTGCGCCACGGACCGGGTGGATTGGAAGTACAGGCTGTACTTCATAAAAAGGTAAGTTAGAAGAAAAAGAAAAATGTAACTAGCCAAAAACGAGGGGTGGAGAGGTGATCTTTAATTTAAGACCACCTTAAATGAGTGGAATGGGTGGAACTCCGCTTTAAGATAGATAGATAGATAGATAGATAGATAGATAGATAGATAGATAGATAGATAGATAGATAGATAGATAGATAAGATACAATGCTACCATCTAGTGGTGATTTATTACAAAGCCTTCACAGAGTACCACTGTATTCCTGTAAAATTTTACTTTTCTTCTCTATGCACTACATTAACTTTGTTTCTTCAGGTTATTTCTTTAGTGCTAACACCAATCTATATAAATCATTCTTGGAAGTAGCAAAACCAGATTTCAACTGCTGTTTTGTAAGGTTTTCAGATGGGTACCAAAAGTTAACGGGCATGATTTACTAAGGTTAGAAGGTCAATCATCATCCTTCCAGGCAATGGAATAGGAGCATCACAACAGCTTAGTCATTAGCACTCTTGATTTGCAGCTCTGCATTATGAGTTTAAATTCCACCTGGGGTGCTGTTTAATCTGAGTTTGTATGGTCATGAGAATGATTGACAATAGATCATGACCTTTTTTTGGGGAGAAGCACCGCATAACATTTAGCGCTAAATAATTACAGGATATAAATCATGAGGGATACATTATTATCTGTTTTACTAAAATAGAATGGAAAAACATATATAACCAGTTTAGAACTGTACAGACGTACTAAATTCCAGCCCATATCCCCATTTTGTAGTGTCTTGCATCACAGCAGAATGGATGTTTTCTCCTCACTTCTGTCAACCTAAAAACACATCCTTCCAATTAGCTTAAAAAGATTTTAACATTGCAATCTCTTGTATAATTGCAACAGACTGTTATAATTAAAAATATATATTTTTAACTGTTTTGATGCCTAAATCTAGCAGGTAAAATACATTTACTGTATGCTATAACATATTTCTTCTTTATAGTGTAAAACAAGTATATTCAATTATATGCATGCTTACCAACTATCCTGGATTTGATGGAACAGTCAGCTGTTTTCAAGTCCAGCAGCACATTCATATGCAAATCCCATGGCTCATTCATGTGGCTGTTTGTGGAGGGGCCTTGTGGAGGAAGTCAGGTACAGCACTGGCCTGCTGCATACATACACATTGTGCACCCACACTATCCACACTGTGCACCTACACAGACACCTGGTAACTCTGGGGCCTCTGCGGGTCGTGGCAAAGAGGAACTAGCCATTTTAGGACGGAGGTGGGGGGGGGGTTTGTTACTCCACTTCCTTACACAAACTTTGGGACATAATTTCTCCCACTGACCAGCACATGGGGGACACAATTTACTGACCACTGCACATGGGTCAGAGTGCTATATTTTACATAGTCATAACCCCTACACTGTATATGCTATGTTTACCCCTGTAATCTATACGCTGTGTTGTACATTGTACCCCTGCACTACACACGCTATGTTGTACATCATACTCCTGACCCTTGCTCTGTACACGCTATGTAGTACATTATACTCCTGGCCCCTGCACGGAATTCACTATATTGTATATTATACACTTGACTTCTGCACTGTGTACAGCATGTAGAATAAAGCAAGGAGAGGCCTCTAGTAAAACTGGAGTCATATACAGTAAAGGGGTACCATCATCCTAATGACAATGAAAAAACTATATTATATTTTTATTTATACACAAACAGTGGTGACCCGTCCATAGGGGGCACACGGGTGGCGCCTCCCCCCCCCCCCAAACTATTCACAAAAAAAAGGTCACTTTAAGTGTGACCAGGCGCCGGACACACGGCAGTCTATGGGAAGCTTTCCAGCTTGCAATCAGATGATTGCAAGCTGTGAAGCGGATTTGCCCGTGTTCGGGGCGCAAGCAATGCGCCTGCAAACACTCATACTCTTCAATGATTTGTTTCTGGCCGCCTGTTCATTATTTTTATTGGCGGGGACCGGAGGAAGGTGGGCGGTCCTTTATCGGCGTCACCTCCGGTTTCCTGGCTTGCTGTGGACTGGGCATCTCATATAAACATGCTGGAGTTTCTACTCATTCACCTCCCTGGGACAAGCTACTCTGGGCGTCCGACCCTTCACAGCATGGTACTGAATTCCCCTGGAGCAACTGGCAGCAGCGATGGATGTCACGATGACGATCACACAGTAATGCCGCGTACACACGTTCGCACATTCCGACAACAAAATCCATGTTTTTTTACCGCATACACACGGTCACACAAATGTCAGGAATTCCGAACGTCAAGAATGTGGTGACGTACGAGGAACAGAGAAAATTGAAGTTCAATAGCCAGTGCGGCTCTTCTGTTTGATTCTGAGCATGCATGGAATTTTGTGCATCGGAATTGTGGACACACGATCAGAATTTCCGACAACGGATTTTGTTGTCGGAAAATTTGAGATCCAGATCTCAAATTTTGTTTGTCGGAAATTCCAACGGAAAATGTCCGATGGAGCCTACACACGGTCGTAATTTCCGACACCAACTCCCATTGAATATTTGTTGTCGGAAATTCCGACCGTGTGTACGTGGCATAAGTGTCTGGAAGGGGGAACGGCCACCCTCTGCTCTCTACATAGAGGACAGATAAGATTGTCAAGTGAGGGATCGGGGAACAAGGGCACTGTCTATAAAGAGGTGAAATAATGAAGCCAGCAATGTGTGTGCAGCTTCTTAATTTCTCACTCACTTTCTCCACTTCCCCCTCTCCCTAACCTGCCTGCTAGGAATGCCATGGCCGTGCTGGAACAATTACACCCAGTGTTCTATCAAAAAGTGCCCGCTATCGAGATGTGCCCGGGACGAACGGCGCATGTGCCGTACGGAACAGCACAACAGCTGATTTTACGATCAGCTGTTGTGACAGCGAGACGGCGCCTGCGCACAATAGCCAATAGAAGAACATTTTGTGTTGAAGCTTCGTTGCAGGACCCTCTAATTTGCACATAGTTTCATAAGTACAGCACTGGCCATCTTTAAAATTCCGCCCCCATCTTTGCAGCACTGTCCATCATGTTTAAATCCGCCCCCAACATATACAAAACTGCCCCTCACCGACATGAACACGCCTCAGGAGCACGAGGCACAACCTGACAGAAAAATTTCTTTCGTCGACTAATCATAAAATCAGCTGTTGTGCTGTTCCGTACGGCGCATGCGCAGTACAACCCGGGCACTTCTCGATAGCGGGCACTATCCGAGAGAACACCGGCTGTGAGGGGACCATGAGAGTCCTTAGGAAGTGAGGGGAGGGGTTAACCTGTCAGTGTGTGTTTGTACAAGTCTACTGCCTGTGTGTGTGCTACACTGAGACATGGGAGAATGCTGGTTGCATGCTGAGAGACCCCTCCCCCACTGTATACACAGCATGTCACAGTACACAGTCCCTGACCTGGACACCAGTCCCTCTCCTTCACCCACTACTGTGTATGGCAATGTCCAGGTCCCTTTTTAACCACTTCAGTTTCTGAAGATTTACCCCTTTCCTGACCAGGCCATTTTTTGCGATACGGCACTGCGTCGTTTTAACTGACAATTGCACGGTCCTGCGACACTGTAACTTTTCAAACTTTCTCTCGTTTTAATTTTATGTAAAATAAACAGCCCAGATACATCTTAATTAGGCGATTGTGTGTGATGTGTGTGTTTTCAAAGTGTCTCATAACCATTCAAATTAATTATAGGGAATGCTGTGTACATGTACTGAGCCATGTATACTTCTAATCCTGTGTGCTATGGCTGCATGTCCACTCTGAGATAGAAAAGACAGGTGTGCCCTGCCTACACCTTACCTGGCAATTTATACATTACATACTTCGGACCCCTGCATTGTTAATATCACACACTCCTGACCCCTCTATTGACACTTCACAGCTCTGGCTCCTAAACTCTGTATGTTACTACCTGATCCCAGCACTCTGTACATAATGCACTCCGTGCACTATGATGTACTTTGCATAGTTCTGACTGCAATGCTCTATATACTGCTTACATTGTTACATTGAACTGATCTATATTTGCTATGTTGTATGTTACATAGTTCTGACTTAAAGGAGAAGTACAGCTAAAGCTTATTTGGCTGTACATTTCTCTTTGGATCACAGGAGTGGCGTCTGTTCTGCACTCCTGTGGTCCGATTTCAGCAGACAGCGGGCTGATATCTGCTGTCTGCCGATGTCACAGAGCCAATCCAGCCCTGGGCAAGATTGCGACAATGAAGTTGGGATCCGCCCATATGCCTGGACTGGCACCCGCCTCAGCCTCCCAGCGAGCCAGTCGCTCCTGCCCCTTCCACAGCCCAGCTCTCCAGTGAGTGAGGGGGGTGGGGGGCAGAGCAGAGTGCTGCCGACTGACAGTCAGTAGCTCTCTGCTCAGGGAGCTGTGAGAACCAAGTGATCTGCGGTGCTAGATCGCTCGATTGTCAGCGTTAGAGCCAGCGGGGAACAGATGCAACATCAAACTGATGCTGAATCCACCTAGGTAAGTATAACTGAGGAAAAAAAATTTCATACTTCTCTTCTAAGTGTTTACTTTGCTTGCTTATTTTCTCAGCAGTTACTCATTCTTGTATAGTTTGTAACCATTTTAATTAAGTTCTTCATTAAGAAAGGCTCAAACAAAGTGTTAGCTTTCTGTCTATATTCAGTTTTATTTTATTAAAATGATCCTCTAGGCTTATGTGTGTCGCTGAGACTGTTACTCATACCACAGTAAAGTAAAGGGTATTTTGTGGGTACAAAGACTGCAGACTGTGTGCAGTTTATACTATAGTTAAAGTTTTTTATCTTAAGGCATTGCTTGCTTTAAAGTGATTGTAAGCCTTCTATTTTATTTATTTATTTATTTTTTAAAATAACAAACATATCATACTTACCTCCACTGTGCAGTTTGTTTTGCACAGAGTGGCCCTGATTCTGGACTTCTGGGGTCCCCAGGCGGCGCTGGTAGCTCCTCCCCACATCGTATAACCGCCTAGGAGAAGCACTCTCCCAGGGGGGTTACCTTGCGGGCTCGCTCCCGAGTCCAGAATTTGCGTCCATAGACGCAGAATGCCTGACTCGGCCCTGCGTCATTGAATTCGATTGACAGCAACGGGAGCCAATGGCTGCACTTCTATCAATCTATCAAATCCAGAGCTGAGACAGTGGGCAGAGGGGAAGAGCACGTTTCCGGCTTGTGAATTACAGGACTCAGGTAAGTAACATGGGGGGGGGGGGGGGCTGGGGGGCGGGGCAGTGACAGAAGTTTTTTCACTTTAATGCATAGGATGCATTAAGGTGAAAAAACATGAGGTTTTACAACCCCTTTAAAGGTAAAAAAAATGTTTTCAGTGTCCCTGTGCCCCCATTCCCCTGTGTGAAGGGGAAGAGTGGGGAGAAGAGATCAGCACTCTGCAGGGCTGCATCTTTTATTCCCTTAAAACCTCTTTACACAGCATTCGAGCAGCAGCAAGAGCTTTTAATCAGAGGAAGTGGGGGGGGGGCCTAAAGTCTCATACACACGATCAGATTTTCGGACGAACGGACATCCGTTTTTTGTTGCATGCTTGTCTCATGTCGAAAGGGAACAGGTTACTCACCATACAAAAATTCTCGTACGACAGAATTCAACTTCAGAAGTAAAAATGTGTTGGATAGTTTTGTATGTGTTCTTTCATGTCTGAGCATGCGTAGTCTAGTTCGTTAACCGTACTAATTAAATGAAAATCGGACATGCAGTTTACATCACTTTTGATTTTCCTATTGTGTGTACGGGCCTTAAGTCCCACTGTGTAAGTCTATGGAGCACGACTCTGTCAACACACAGCTCGGTAGTCCTGCAGAAGAAGAGGAGGAGCCAAGATCACCGCCAGGACCCCAGAAGAGGAGGATTGGGGCCACTCTGAGCAATACCACTGCACAGAGCAGGTAAATAAAACAAGTTTGTTATTTTAATAGATAAAAAAATTGAGTTTAGTAACATTTGAAGCCTCAGCCAATATTTAGTGTAATGTAGCCATGGTACTTTTTAGAAGCCACGGCCTCCCTTTCCCAAGTTCAAATGGTGGAAGGTATGCAGCTTTGTGTTCAAAACACCCAAACATTCAATCAATCTCACTCTGTTCGATTTTAATTATAAAAAAAGGCAGATTACATGCTGTGGGTCTCTTAACATTTGCATGTTGTTTCTACTGTTAAATATTGATTGTTTTAGTTTTTAATAGAAGCTTCTCTGATATTTCAGGTTGACAGTAGAAAATGTGCGCGGTCAATTATTTGGTATGTTTTCTCAGTAAAAAAGTATGGGGTAGGTTGGCAACAATGACACTGGGGAATCATAGAATTCAAATTGTAATAACAACACATAGGTAGAAAATCTTTTTTTTCTTCAGTACTATACTTCAGTACTATTCATTTTCATGTTGATGGGGACAAGGGCCTCTTCCCCACAACCCTTGCCCGGTGGTTGTGGGGGGTCTGTGGGCGGGGGGCTTATCATAATCTGGAAGCCCCCTTTAACAAGGGGACCCCCAGATCCCTGCCCCCCCCCCCATGTGAATGGGTATTGGATACAATGTACCCCTACCCATTCACCACTAGACAGTTTGGGACAAGTCCTTTATTAAAAAATAAAAAAATGTAAAATGTCCCGCAATGTCCATTCATCTTCGATTACAGCATCCAATGACCCGAGAAAAAAACAAAAAAGAGTTTTTCCGTTTTTTCTTCTCAGTTCGTCTGCGCTGTGATCGAAGATGGATGGACATCGCAGGAAATTTTTTTTTTTTTTTATAAAGGTCTTGTCCCAAACTGTCTCCTGTCATTTTTGCTTTTTTTGGTGAATGAGTAGGGGTACAATGTACCCAATACACATTCACATGGGGGGGGGCGGGATCTGGGGGCCCTCTTGTTAAAGAGGGCTTCCAGATTCCAATAAGCCCCCGCCCGCAGACCCCCACAACTACCGGGCAAGTGGTTATATATATATACTAGACTGTATATATATACTAGACTGTATATATCTCAGATACACTGCCTGCACGCCACTAATTAAGCTGCCTAATCTCTCTCATTCATTACACTATACGGCCGCCGTGTAAGCAGCAGCCTTACATAGTGTGAGGCGTGGACTTAGCCCCCTGAGCCATGATCGGCCAAAGGCCCCCTGCCTTTGGCCTATTATGGCTCTCTCAGTAGAGCGCTGAGATTGGCCAAAACATGCAGGTCAGGTGCATGCTTTGGCCAATCATCATACAACAATGCACTGCAATCTGGCAGTGCATTATGGGGCATTCCGCGGAGCTCAAATTTCCTGCGAACGCCCCATATGTTCGGTTAATTTTGGAACAAACACCCGATGTTCAAGTCGAACTTACGTTCAACTCGAACCACGGGTTCATCCCTAGTGCTCATCAGTGCCTCCTCGTCAGTGTCACATATCAGTGCTGCCTATCAGTGCACAACTGTGCCGCCTATCAGTGCCCATCAGTCTCGCCTATCAGTGCCACCTATTAGTGCAGCCTCATCAGTGCCTCCTCATTAATGCCTATCAGTGCCGCCTATCAGTGCCCAACAGTGTCACCTATCAGTGCTGCCTATCAGTGCCACCCCTCAGTGCAGCCTCATCAGTGTCTCCTCATTAGTGCCCACCACTGCAGTCTAATCAGTGCCCATCAGTGCAGTCTCATTAGTACACATCAGTGAAGGAGAAAAATTACCTGTTTATAAAATATTTTAGTTTAGTTATAATTTATAGTATAACATTTTGCAAACTATGAAAAAAAAAATCAAAATTTTCAGTCTTTTTTCATTTGTTTAGCAAAAAATAAAAAACACAGTGGTGATTAAATATTACCAAAAGAAAGCTTTGTTGTGTGAAAAAAATGATAAAAATTTCACATGGGTACAGTGTTGCATGACCGCACAATTGTCATTCAGTGTGAGAGCGATAAAAACAGAAAATTGGCCTGAGCAGGAAGGGGGTAAAAGTGCCCAGTAACTAAGCAAGTGGTTAAATACCACCAAAAGAAAGCTCTATTTATGTGAAAAAAATATATATACATTTCATTTGGGTACAGTGTTGCATGACTGAGCAATTGCCATTTGAAGTAGCACAGTGCTGGATAGCAAAAAACGGCCTGGTCATGAAGGGGGGTAAACCCTTCCAGAGGTCAAGTGGTTAACATTAGATTTTGGAATGAATAGACTTTACTGAATGAAATCAGAAACACTGTTAGAAACTTGTTCATTTGAGAAAAATGTTCTAGTCACTATGGTCGAAAAAAAACGTTGTCAGTCCACTAACGCTAAGAAAGTCTAACAAACGAAATTAAAGCGTTTGACAATCTACTAATCTATATCCAGCTTAATTCACCTCCTTGCTCCCAGCCTATGACGGAAGGCAACAGACAGAAGTTATCTGTCTATTTTCTCCTGCTGTCAGTATGCTCCTTATCAGCATCTGTGAATACAGGGCACCTGTAGTAATTACTGCCCCTCCCTCTCACAGTCAGAGTGATACTGTACAAGGAAATGCACAAGGTTGAAATCATGTCAAATTCAGATTCAAATTTTATTAAAGGTATTGAAAATACAATTAGTTTTATTATTAAATATATAAATGCATTCGTTGGGGATTTTTATATGCTGCCTGGATTTCAACTTCAGCACAGATATTTTTGAAGCTCTACCACCACCATGAGGTAGTTTTGTTAAATAGTCAGTTCTACTTTGGCACAGCATATTTTGGCACACAGTATCATGATGATTGTGTGAAATAGTAAAATTTCTTGACCAAGGGCCGATAATTTTGACCAGGGGTAGGCAACCTTAAAGAGGTGGAGATCTACCTGAGCAACTTGGGAGAAGTAAAAAAATCACCGGGCACAGTGTTGTCCAGCGTCACCTCCTCATACCTGATTTAAACCTAACCTAATTGCTGTACTACTGTGTCACAATCGCGTGCATTGCACAGCAATCATGGGTTTAAAGCAGGCGGTGAGGATGCAACACATCGCCTTCTCTGTCAAACACTCAGATCCCTTTTTTTAGAGGAGCTGCACTTGTAAATGAGCCCTTAGTTACATTGGACAGGGGCACCCTTAGCGCTCATTCACATGTAAATTTGGGGGGGGGTAAAACCCTGTGTTGAGTAGCAGTCTTACCACCCCCAATACCTACCCCTTTTTGATGCTGAGGCAGCAGCCAAAGGTGTACACTAGGGATGAGCTTCGTGTTCGAGTCGAACCCATTTTCAACTCGAACATCGTCTGTTCGCCGTTCGCCGAATTGCGAACGATATGGGCCATTTGCGCCAAATTCATGTGGCGCGTCACGGCCCATAATTCACTGCGGCATCGCAGTGCATTGCTGGCTGATGATTGGCCAAGCATGCACTATGACCCGCATGCTTGGCCAATCACAGCACCGTCTGAATAGAGAGCCGTAATTAGCCAAAGCCAATTATGGCTCAGGGGATTTAGTACACGACCCACACTATATAACGCCGCCGGCGCGGCGGCCCTGTGTCGCGTGTGTTCCGGCGTTGAAAGAGGTAGACAGACAGACAGTGTCATTTGATTTAAGTTAGATAGATTAGGCAGGACAGTCAGTGAGTTAGCTGCACTTACAGTGTATTGTGCATATATATATATATATATATATATATGCATCCCAGGTGTTGTATGTATGTATATATATATATATATATATATATATATATATATATATATATATATACACACTGTATTCAGTTTAGCTAGATCCGTTCCTGTTATCTTCCTACTGACAGGCAGGCTTGTCTTGTTACAGTATTTACAGCTACCTGAAGAAAATTGCTGGTGTTCTTTTGATCCTATTAGTACCACAGTCAGGCAGCTAGACTATTTACAGTTAGTGTAGTGCGTCCTCCTCACAGTGTTCAGTTAAAGCTACAAGTTAGTTTAGTGTGACCTCTGCACATTGTTTAGCTAAAACTACAAGTTAGGGTAGTGCGTCCTCCTCACAGTGTTCAGCTAAAGCTACAAGTTAGTGTAGAGCTTCCTCCTCACAGTGTTCAGCTAAAACTACAAGTTAGTGTAGTGCGACCTCTGCACAGTGTTCAGCTAAATCTACAAGTTAGTGTAGTGCGTCCTCTGAACAGTGTTCAGCTAAAACTACAAGTTAGTGTAGTGCGACCTCTGCACAGTGTTCAGCTAAAGCTACAAGTTAGTGTAATGCATCCTCTGAACAGTGTTCAGCTAAAGCTACAAGTTAGTGTAGTGCGTCCTCCTCACAGTGTTCAGCTAAAACTACAAGTTAGTGTAGTGCGAGCTCTGCACAGTGTTCAGCTAAAGCTATCTGTAGAAGGTTGGTGGTGTTTTCCTGATCCTATCACTACCGCAGGCAGCTAAATAAGCTACAAGTTAGTTTTTTGCGAACTCTGCACAGTGTTCACCTAAAGCTACCTGTAGAAGGTTTGTGGTGTTTTCCTGATCCTGTCATTACCGCAGGCAGCTAAATAAGCTACAAGTTAGTGTAGTGCGTCCTCCTCACAGTGTTCAGATAAAAGTGCAAGTTAGTGTAGTGCACAGTGTTCAGCTAAAGCTACAAGTTAGGGTAGTGTGTCCTCCTCACAGTGTTCAGCTAAAGCTACATGTTAGTGTAGTGCGTCCTCCTCACAGTGTTCAGCTAAAACTACAAGTTAGTGTAGTGCGACCTCTGCACAGTGTTCAGCTAAAGCTACAAGTTAGTGTAGTGCGTCCTCTGAACAGTGTTCAGCTAAAACTACAAGTTAGTGTAGTGCGACCTCTGCACAGTGTTCAGCTAAAGCTACAAGTTAGTGTAGTGCATCCTCTGAACAGTGTTCAGCTAAAACTACAAGTTAGTGTAGTGCGACCTCTGCACAGTGTTCAGCTAAAGCTACAAGTTAGTGTAGTGCGTCCTCCTCACAGTGTTCAGCTAAAACTACAAGTTAGTGTAGTGCGACCTCTGCACAGTGTTCAGCTAAAGCTACAAGTTAGTGTAGTGCGTCCTCTGAAGTGTTCAGCTAAAGCTACAAGTTAGTGTAGTGCGTCCTTCTCACAGTGTTCAGCTAAAACTACAAGTTAGTGTAGTGCGAGCTCTGCACAGTGTTCAGCTAAAGCTACCTGTAGAAGGTTGGTGGTGTTTTCCTGATCCTATCACTACCGCAGGCAGCTAATTAAGCTACAAGTTAGTTTTTTGCGAGCTCTGCACAGTGTTCACCTAAAGCTACCTGTAGAAGGTTGGTGGTGTTTTCCTGATCCTATCACTACCGCAGGCAGCTAAATAAGCTACAAGTTAGTTTTTTGCGAGCTCTGCACAGTGTTCAGCTAAAGCTACTTGTAGAAGGTTGGTGGTGTTCTCATACTACAGACAGGCAGTTGATTTTGCTAACTTCAGTATATATATATATATATATATATATATATATATATATATATATCCCAGCTTAGTGCAGCTACAGGCCATTAGTATGTCTGGAAGGGCAACAAGGAGAGGCAGACAGTCACAAGCCAATAAAAGAGGACAAGCAGGCTCTGTGTCTAGAGGCAACAGTGCTGGTCATGGAGACGGTGCATCCTCATCAGCACGTGACCGTGGGACACGCTTGGCCTTTTTTTCGGCAGCTGGCCATGTTGAGCCGCAACATGCGGAAAACTTGGTCGAGTGGATGACCAAGCCGTCCTCATCCTCCTCATCCTCTCTCACCCATGCTCAGGGTACTTTGTCTGGCAAAGCTGCCAACGCGGCCTCTTCCCCTGGCTCAATGGCATCAGTGACTCCTTCCCTAGCCCCACCATGTCCTCCTGAGGTGTCCCTCGAACTGTTTGACCACAGTGTTGGGTACATGCTCCAGGAGGATGCCCAGCGTTTAGAAGGCTCTGATGATGATACTGAGCTAGATGAAGGCAGTAACGTTAGAACGGACAGAGGGGGTGCCCAAGAAGGACAGCAATCTGGCAGTCATGCTCCCCCTGCTGCAGCATACTGCCAGGTTTGCTCCAGTGATGAGGAGGGAGGGGATGATGAGGTCACTGACTCAACGTGGGTGCCTGATAGGAGAGAGGAGGAGGCACATCACCAACGAGGCAGGATGCCCTCCAGAGGCCAGCCTAAGGGCAGCACACTGACTGCATCACACCCTAAAGCTCCACATGTGCAGGGCGCTGCTGTCTCTGCGCGTTATTCCAAAAGTTTTTTGGTGTGGGCCTTTTTTGAGACGAGTGCATCAGATCGCACCGCTGCTATTTGCAACATATGTCTCAAGCGTATCTCGCGTGGCCAAAACATCTCCCGCTTGGGCACCACATGCTTGACCAAACATATGTTGACCTGCCATGCAGTTCGTTGGCAAGCGTATCTAAAAGACCCACACCAAAGAACAAAGAGGACCTCTCCTTGCTCCTCATCAGCTGAGATCTCCAACCCCACGATACCTTCAGTCCTCTCTGAGACCTGCACTGAAAGGAATGAAGGTGTAGAATTAGGTGTGTCACAGCCAAGTACTTGCGGGCAATCTGCTTTCGGTACACCACCGTCAGATTGTACCAGGCAAATTTCCCTGCCCCAGCTGCTGTACCGCCGAAAGAAGTTCGCTCCCAGCCATCCACATGCCCAGCGGTTGAATGCTAGCTTGGCAAAATTGCTAGCACTTCAACTGCTGCCTTTTCAGTTGGTAGACTCTGCCCCCTTCCGTGAGTTTGTGGAATGTGCGGTTCCTCAGTGGCAGGTACCCAAACGCCACTTTTACTCACGGAAGGCGATTCCGGCTCTCTACCGGCATGTGGAAGGCAATGCCAATGCTTCACTGGACAGGGCGGTCAGCGGTAAGGTGCATATTACCGCTGACTCATGGTGCAGCAGGCATGGACAGGGACGTTACCTAAGTTTCACCACATATTGGGTGACTCTGCTGGCAGCTGGGAAGGATGCAGGACAAGGTGCAGTAGTGTTGGAGGTTGTTCCGCCACCACGCCTCCAAAATGCCACTACTAATGATTGTGACACACCTCTCTCCTCCACCCCCTCCTCTTCTTCTTCCTCCATTGCCTCTTTCTGTGCTTTGTCCTCGGAACCAGCGGTGCTCCGTAGCCGTTCAAGGGGCTACATATGTATGCAGACCAAAAGATGCCATGCGGTGCTTGAGCTGGTGTGTTTGGGGGACAGGAGCCACACTGGGGCAGAGATTCTGTCAGCTCTGCAGGGGCAGGTTCAGAGGTGGTTGACCCCACACCAACTTAAGGCAGGAATGGTGGTTTGCGACAATGGCACCAACCTCCTCTCTGCCCTCCGACAGGGACAAATGACCCATGTGCCCTGTTTGGCTCACATCCTTAACTTGGTGGTGCAGCGGTTCTTGGGCAGGTACCCAGGCTCACAGGATGTCCCGAGGCAGGCCAGGAAAGTCTGTGTGCATTTCCGCCGGTCATATAATGCCAGTGCTCGGCTGGCAGACCTCCAAAAGGAGTTTAACCTGCCCAAGAACCGCCTAATCTGTGACATGCCCACCAGGTGGAACTCAACGTTGGCCATGCTGCAGCAGCTGCACACGCAGCAGAGGGCCATCAATGAGTACCTGTGCGACTATGGCACCAGGACAGGGGAGCTTGTTTTTTTTTCCCTACGCTAGTGGACCATGATCAGGGATGCATGCACTGTCCTGTCACCATTTGAGGAGGCCACGAGGATGGTGAGCAGTGACAGTGCATGCATCATTGACACTGTCCCCCTTTTCCACCTGTTGGAGCACACGCTGCGTGGAATAATGGACAGGGCACTTGAGGCAGAACAGAGGCAGGAAGAGGAGGATTTCCTTAGCTCTCAAGGCCCCCTTTATCCAGACAGTGTTTTTGGTTCTGGGCGCCACCACCAGTGTCTAAGGCCCAATTTTTCAGCCCTTGTTTAACAGGGGTGTGTAATTACAATTTTTGATGCAATTTTTTGCAGCAGGGCTCGTTCCTGCGTTCCAACTAGAGTATCTGTGAGGGGTTGCAGTGTTGTGGCACCAGCACCAATGCCTAAGGCCCAATTTTTCAAGCTGAACACTACAGGTAATCACATATGCCTGAAAACATAACTGAAAAAAGGAGATTAAGTGCAGCGCAATAAAATCAAATGAATTTCCCTATATGTATTCTGGACCAGTCCACTAATAATATTCAGCGATACAGAAGATATCTATGCCAGCAGTATCCTGTTGCGCTTACCGAAGGAAGTGGACCTCTGCACAGCAGGGGTCAAACTCACGTGTATCCTCAGAGGGATGATGTTACTCCTTGGAGATGTCCCTGGAGATACACACTGTGGATGAAAGATCCAGATATCCAAAGAAATAAGCCAGCCATCCAACACTGATAACCTCAGGGATGTGAAATGCCAATTTCCAATTAAGACAGCTCCCAATGTGGACAAAAAATGAAGAAACTTTTCTAAGAGTAATCCATTTAATAGAAAAGATGCAGTCTTATATTTGTAAAAAACAGACGCTCAGCACCATTGTGGGTATCAAAGTTTAAAAAGTCGGACTGCAATACCATGCAGTACCGACACACACAGTCAGGCAGCGGGTGACGTCTGCAATGTAGCTCCTCCCCCCGCCTTTTTTTTACGCAGCGTTACATCCTATTGGACTTCTTCAGCGAGGGGTGGAGCTTACCAGTCACCCGGCAGCCTTTATGCAGAGCGGACGGTGTTTTCATTGGGCTGCAGCATACACGGAAGTCTAAAGCTTCCTTAGCAACTGGACCATAACAACACGCAGTCCTATGATGGAACACTAAGTGGCGGAGCCGGAAGTTGAAAATAAACTTCATACTACACGGGGACACCACCACAGGGGGAAAAATACTTCACCCATACATATGCCATTTGATTTAAAACTGTTTTATATATCCTAAAAAAGGTAAGTATATAAATAGAATTAAAATTAAAAATAAAAGATTACCAATAAAAATTAACGGAAATTATCTCCCGCTGCCATCTCTGTGTGTATAACGAACAAGCTTACAAATAATAATAACAAAAACAAAGAAAATAAATAGTAATAACAACATAATTGAAATATACCTTCCAAGAATAACCATAAAACTATTTATTTGAAATAAAGCAATTCAGATCGAATTCCACATTTAACCCCTTAGGGGTCAAAACCTGAGTCTCATGAATCCACATGGATTCACGCTGGCTCAGTTGTCTGATAAAATTGTCCCCCCTCCAATGTGGGTTCACTTTTTCTATGCCCCAAAGTTTTAAACATCTAGGATTACGATCATGGTACATCCTAAAATGCTTAGAAACATTGTGTGCAATAAGTCCTTTCTTGATATTGTTCACATGTTTTATTATGTATTATTAGCGGAGTGGTCCAGAATACATATAGGGAAATTCATTTGATTTTATTGCGCTGCACTTATCCTCCTTTTTTCAATACTTTGCAGCAGGGCTCGTTCCTGCGTTCCAACTAGAGTATCTGTGAGGGGTTGCAGTGTTGTGGCACCAGCACCAGTGCCTAAGGCCTAATTTTTCAGCCCCTGTTTAACAGGGGCGTGTAATTACAACTTTTGATGCAATACTTTGCAGCAGGGCTCGTTTCTGCATTCCAACTAGAGTATCTGTGAGGGGTTGCAGTGTTGTGGCACCAGCACCAGTGCCTAAGGCCCAATTTTTCAGCCCCTGTTCAACAGGGGCATGTAATTACAATTCTTGATCTAATATTTCACAGCAGGGCCCGTTTCTGCGCCCACCAAGAGCGAGTGAGGACTGTTGTGGCACCACCACCAAAGGCCCAATTTTTCTGCCCCTGTTCAACAGGGGCATGTCATTACAATTCTTGATCTAATATTTCACAGCAGGGCCCTGTGAGGGCTTACAGTGTTGTGGCCACAACAACACCTAAGGCCCAAATTTCTGCTGAGTATATAGGGCAGGCCCCTACTTTCCAACTTACAAATGACTCCTACTTGCAAACGGAAGGAGACAACATGAAGTGAGATGAAATCTACCCCTAGGAAGGGAAATTCTCTCCTGTGAGAGTTAATCTGGGAAAAACATTTCTCCTTTCCACTGATGCTTTATCACCAATCCTTGTTTCACAAAAAACCCCAAATTTTTAAAAAACTTTTGTCATTGGGACAAAAAGTGAGGTGAAATCTTCTGAAGAGGAGCACAGACAGCAAAACAAATGTCACAGGGGTGATAACCCTTCCCTATGTTTTCCAAAAAGCTTAAAATAGATTTTTTGGCTGGAGCTAAACACGTTAAAAATGTACCAGTTCAAAATTACAAACAGATTCTACTTAACAACAAACCTACAGTCCCTGTCTTGTTTGCACTGCCTGTATACTGCTGTTCAGAGTACAGAGCCTGTATACTGCTGTTTCCTTTTTTAATTTGGGTGCAGGGTTCCCCTTAATATCCATACAAGACCCAAAGGGCCTGGTAATGGACTGGGGGGTACGCATGCCGTTTGTCTCACTGATTTTCATCCATATTGCCAGGACCCGACATTACATTAAAGCCGCAAGCAGTTTTAAATTACTTTTATTTCCTTTAAAAATGACATTTTGTGCAGGGACTGTTCTAATCACGGGAAACACGCGCCACTTTACAGGCATACTATAGACACCCTCCAGGTACGATATTTAAAGGAATATTTCACTTTTTTTTGTACTTTAAGCATCATTAAAATCACTTCTCCCGAAAAAACGGCCGTTTTTAAAAGTTTTTTTTTGCATTAATACATGTCCCCTGGGGCAGGACCCGGGTCCCCAAACCCTTTTTAGGACAATACCATGCAAATTAGCATTTAAAACTAGCACTTTTGATTTCGACCGTTCGAGTCCCATAGACGTCAAAGGGGTTCTAACGTTCATGCGAATTTTCGGTCTGTTCGCAGGTTCTGGTGCGAACCGAATCGGGGGGGTGCTCATCCCTAGTGTACACGTGTCACAGCAGGAATGAAACCCCCTGTTGCTTTGGGTGGGTGCTACCGCCTGCCAATTGCGACCCATTCAAGTAAATGGGGCCACTCTGCAAGTGCCCCGCAACTGCATGCTTCTGTGGAGTCCAAGGGGTTAAAGCTGCTTGCTTTAACCCCTTGTTTGCTGTACTGCACAAAGATGCAGGGCACTTGCAGAGCAGCATCATTCACTTGAGTGGGTCATGCTTGGTGGGTGCTACACCCACCAACCATGACAGGGTGTGAAACTCCTGCTACAGCCGTGACATGTGTGCACCCCTGGACACTGCAGCTAAAAGGCATATGGTTAAGGTGGGGGTGATAAAAATACGTCTTAAAGGATAACTAAGGGCCGGTTCACACTGGTCTGACATGCGCTCCGTAAGGATGAGCTCCGGCGTGTTCGCACAGCCCACGTGCAGAGCTCGCCAGGAAGTTGGCACTGCGCTGCGCTAATCACAGGCAATGAGACATTTCCTGATGTGCAGCTGCAGGGATCGGGAAATGTCTCACTGCCTGTGATTTGCTCAGCGCAGTGCCGACTTACTGGGGGGCTCTGCACGTGGGCTGTGCGAACACGTCGGAGCTCATCCTTAGCGCTCCGACTTTCAGAGCACAGGTCGCATGATATGTCAAAATCATTGGTTCTCTATAAGAGCCGTCTTAACTGGCTCGACTTGTGTCGGTATGACTTTGAAAATGCTTCCTGCGCTACTTTGGTCCGACTTGGGCACAATTTCAACCCATTGATTTCAATTGAAGTCGGGATCATCATCTTAACTGATCCGACTTGTGGCATGCGACATGTGCTTTAAGGATCTTGAGGGTGAACCCCACGCCAAAATAAAAAAAATGGCGTGTGGTCCCCCCAAGACTCTTTGCTCTAGTATGGATTTTATGGGAAACCCCTGAGCAAAAATGTTTTTAAAAATGCGTGCCCTCACTCCCAAAATCCATACCAGACTCTTACCAGACTCTTATCCGAGCATGCAGCCCGGCAGGTCAGGAAAGGGAAAGGGAGGGGAGCGCCCCCCCTTCTGGTCCATACCAGGCCACATGCTCTGAACATGGGAGGTGAGTGCTTTGCGCTCTGCGCTCTGCGCCCCCCCATCCCAAAGGACCTTGTCCCCATGTTGATGGAGACAAGGGCCTCTTCCGACAATCCTGGCCGGTGGTTGTGGAGGTCTGGTGGCAGGGGGCTTATTGGAATTTAATAAGGGGCCCCCAGATCCCAGGGAAAAGAACTGGGAGAAGAAGCAGAGGGAGAAGAACTGGGAGAAGAAGCAGAGGGAGAAGAACTGGGAGAAAAAGCACAGGGAGAAGACTGGAGGAAGAAGGCACAGAGCTACAACGGGGGACATTCTTCATTTTTAATAAAAGGACTTTTCAGCAAATCGTCTCTTTTTTTTGTAACACTACACTTTTTTGGGGTGAATGGGTAGGGGTACAATCTACCCCATACTCATTCACATAGAGGGGGCTGGGATCTGGGGTCCTCTTGTTAAAGAGGGCTTCCAGATTCTGATAAGGCCCCTGCCCGCAGACTGCAACAACCACCGGCCAGGGTTGTCAGGAAGAGGCCCTTGTCCCCATGGGACAACATGGGGACAAGGTGCTTTGGGGTGGGGGGAGCAGAGCCTCCCCCTGCCCCAAAGCACCTACCCCCCATGTTGAGGGCATGTGGCCTGGTATGGTCCAGGAGGTTGGCGGCGGCGTGCTCGGATAAGGGTCTGGGGTGGATTTTGGGGGGTCCCACACTATTTTTTGGGTTGTCCCCGGAAGAGTAATAGAGGGGAAATCTTCCAATGGAAAACCCATAATTTGCAGGGATTTTCTCTAACTTCCTGTTTGGCTATGGGACAGGAAGTGAAGGGAAATCTCCGCGATTGGACACAGATGGCGAAAAAAATCTGACAGGGGTTATGACCCTCCCTTACTCTATCCAAAAATGTAAAAAAAGTTTTGCCTATAGTTCTACTTTAATTATGGGGTTTTACCATCCCCCAAACTGCAAATGTAAATTAACCTTTACTGTTCTGAGCCCCCTATAAGCCTGCTTTCTCACTGATGTTCTGCGGTTTACCTGCACTTCAGGTGCTGTACAGTGCATCTACAACTTTCCTGGGTTAGCTGAGCTTTGTCATACACTTCTATTATATCCTGCAGGTGTGGGTAAACCACACCGTATTAGTGTAAAAGCAGCCCTACACTAATATGTACAGTGTATTGCTTCACACTGACCTGAAGATCTCTTCTTTCCTGCTGCTGGCACCATTCTGTAGACCGCTAGCCAGGAATAACAGGTGGAGTGCAGTTGGTATCACTCTCCATGAGACAGGAGCCAGCACTACAGAGGAAGCATCGGCTTATGCAGTTCTTGCTCACTACTGCAGCTCCAACTTTACAAGTAGTCCCTCTGCATTGCACTCTATTTTATGCTCTGGAATGGTGGGTTAGCAAGCCCAGACCACGATTCAGTAGTGTATTTAAGTTTTGTGCTGCCCTAGGCCTGACTAAACTCGTGCACCCCCTAATTTAAATATGACCCACCCCTTCCTGTCAAGGCCACACCCCTTGCTGTTTAAGACCCGCCCTGAAATTTTGAAGTGGGGACACTAGTTCTGGTGGCCTGGGGAGGGGGGGGGCAATGGATTCCCTTAATTTGCATAGATTTCCTCTCACTTCCTGTTTGGCTATGGGGCAAGAAGTGAAGGAAAATCTCTGCAATGGGACAGGGATGGTAAAAAATAAACTGACAGGGGTTATAACCCTCCATTATTCTATACAAAATGAAAAAAAAAAGTGTTGCCTAGTTCTACTTTAAGCACAAATTTCTGATCATGTTATGGAGAGGTCTAAGAAGACATAACCATGCCAATGGTGCAGCAGAAAACATGTAGCACAGTGAGGAAGGTTTGTGGTCCAGGATGAGAGGACAGTCAAAATTAGAAGCGGCACCCATCCCCCATCCCCCCACAGTTGCGGAATGCCAGCCGCCCGCATACCGGAAGCACTGAGGCCGCTTTATGAGGGAGCTAGACTAATTTGCCTCTCAGCCCAGTCCGCCCCATAAGACTGGTGCTACACTTACAGGGACTCTTTCTGTGCTGCCCCCCTGCAAAGTGCTGCCCTAGTCCTGGGCCTTGTCAGCCTAGACCAGGATACAGCATTGCCGCGATCCACCCGTCACCTAGCTGCGACCTACTGGTTGCTGACCCCCAATTTAGAACTTCTTTCAGCGCTCCAGATCTTTCCTCAGACCTGTAACCTTTCCAAACTACCAAATTAAAAAAAAGATTGGCACAAGAGCTCTCCAAGAGTCCAGAATGTGTTTAACCTTAAATTCTAAGCTGCTGTTCACCAATACTGAATCAGAAAAAGTGGATTTACTAGTAAATCACTTAGAAATCAGATGTTGTGACAAAGGGCAAGAGATGAAGCATTGTACATGTACAAATGCAGGAGGTCTACTGTGCATAGACTAATGCTGCCCATACACTATATGAAAAAACTGACAAAAATCGGTCATTTGGACCGTTCGTTCGTTTTTTCGGCCAGTTAATGGGCACAAAATCAATAATCGTTGGGACGTTTTTGAGCCGAAAAAACTAAGGACAAGGTTGGAAATCTTATGCCGAACGAACGATACATTGAAAGGTTAATGTGTTTCCCGTCCGAACTGTCTACGCTAGGCATATGTAAAAATAAACCAACAAAAATTTATTTATGTCCACTGAACGATTTATCGGTCATTACATGATGGCACAATCGTTTGCGGTCACGGCCGAACGGGTCGTGGGTTCGGCTGATTTTTCGTATAGTGTATGGCCAGCATAAGGAAGTGACGTGTTTTCTGATGATCACTAAACAGAAAATTCCAAACCCTAAACCCTGGGAACACCAAGACATCTCCCACACTTACCTTGCAAATCAACAAAATCTCCTCATGATAAAAGTAAATAAATCATTAGAACCTGAAAATCAGCATTGGATCTGTTAAAAGCTTGCCCTTTTAGTTTTGGATTTACACTTCTTTCTCCATTTAATGATCTGCATGTGTGCAGATTAAAATTATTTTGTAGCAAAGTAGATTTAATAGAGATTGGAAGGTGTGTTAACAATACATTCCACTTATAAAATATTTTATTAATCTTCAAAAAAAAAAAATTCAAAACCGATTCTACATTTTAATTGGACAATAGGAACACTATTTTGTACATTCATTTACTTTACCCAAAAAATTGACTGGCATTTAACCGCTTGCCGACCAGCCGCCATCATTATACTGCGGCAGTTTGTCACGTTCCCGTGAGCCATCGTAGCTATATGTCGGCTCCTTTAAGCAGGATAGCAGGCATGCACGCACTGCACTGGGAGGGTGCTGATGCTTGTGGTCGACGGGCGCAATGACCGCGGGCAAGAGAGCCAAAACAGGGACCTGTGTGTGTGTGTAAACACACAAATCCCTGTTCTGTTCTGTTCGGATAGACAGATCGTGAGTTCCTAATAGCTAGGAACCACAATCTGTCATCCCCTCTAGTTAGTCCCCTCCCCCTAGTTAGAACACACACATGGGGAACACAGTTCACCCCTTTATCGCCCCCTAGTGTTAACCTCTTCCCTGCCAGTGACATTTATACAGTAATCGGTGCATTTTTATAGCACTGATCGCTGTATAATTGTAAATCGTTCCAAAAATGTGTCAAAAGTGTCCGATGTGTCTGCCATAATGTCGTAGTTACAATAAAAAATCGCAGATCGTCGCCATTACTAGTAAACAAAAAAAATATTAAAAATGCCATAAATCTATCCCCTATTTTGTAGACACTATAACTTTTGCGCAAACCAATCAATATATATATGCTTATTGCGATTTTTATTATGAAAAATATGTAGAAGAATACATATCGGCCTAAATTGAGGATATTTATTATAGCAAAAAGTACAAAATATTGTGTTTTTTTCAAAATTGTCGCTATTTTTTTAAATTATAGCGCAAAAAATAAAAACCGCAGAGAAGATCAAATACCACCAAAAGAAAGCTCTATTTGTGGGGAAAAAAGGACGTCAATTTTGTTTGGGTACAGCCTTGCACGTGCAATTGTCAGTTAAATCGTCAGTTTGCCGTATCGCAAAAAATGCTCTGGTCATTGAGCAGCCAAATCTTCCGGGGCTGAAGAACACGTAGATTGGACACAACTTAAATTTCATAGTGTACAGCAGGGACAAAAATAAGTTTAGCGCTAACCATGTAAAACATTTTAGGGTATAACAACTCTCACCACCCCACCCCCATCAAAGGTTTAGGTGCAGGATTAAACAAACAAAACAGACAAGATATAAAAACATTAGGAGTTGTCGAACACATGAGATTTGTAAGTAACAATCAAAAGAGAAGGGTCAGCTCACAAACAAGAAACGTATGGTCACACTGGACAAAGACACACAAAAATCCTCTTTTGAGGGCCAAAATGCAAAACAATTACGGCAAACAGACAAAACATTCATCAAACCACAGCTGGTGTGGGTCATTAAGCACACTATAGCGCCCTGCCTGCAAATAATCTGGCCTCCTTTCAGGCAAAGCAAACTGCACTAATGCAGGCCTTTTTATAACATAGGTTTGATTGATAGCACACCTACACCCACCCAGTAAAGGACACACCCAGCAGTGTAATTAATTCTGTCTATTCGTGTATGCCTCAAGTACTCACACCTGTTAACCAGGAACACACACTCTTTCCAAATGAAAGAATGCATCAGCTATATAAGCATAATGGAAAAGTGTATAATGGAAAAGATCAAATGTCCAAGTCTCAGGCCATGATCAGTGATACCAAAAACGAAACAATTCAAGTTGTAAGTTGTTGGGCATGTGGAGGGTACAAAGCAGCAAATGTCAACTTTGTGAGGGCTGCTTCACACAAATTGTTAACAAACACATTCGTCATCAGCATCCAACATTTAAATATGGATGCAGGATCACACCATACTTATAAATGCCTATCTGACCAAAAAAAACTTATAAATTTGGTGTAAAAGCCACACTCGCTTTATTTATAATGTCATTTCTTTTGTTTCTGTTATGTGGAACCCATAGAAACCCTTGTGAAAAAGAAGCTATTACACCACAACAGAGGAAGAACATACAAACCTCTAACAAGATAGTGGCATGTTTGAGATTCGAACCAACAACCCCAGTGCTGCAAGGCAGAAGTGCTAGCCAATTAGCCACTGTGCTACTACATGCATGGACCTTCCATCTCAGTGATGTTAAACAGCCCTTAGTCCCTAGGGTGCAAAAAGTTAATCAATGCAGATATACCCTGGAAGTCCTTAGTGCCATTGATCAACCTGTTCCTGTGATATGCCATCTGGTTTCAAGGCTGGTTATGGCTGATTACTGTCAGCATGCTGCTATTGGACCATCTCTAATTTCAGGGCTTTTTGCTTGGTAAGAGGCTGCAATTGGTGCTAGTGTGGAATTCACAAGGCTGCTTCTTGTCCTTCGCCATGGAACACATATGGCAAGATTTGCAATGGTGGTTGAACCCTCCTACACCTAAATACTACATTTCTTTAGGCATTCACCTATAGGTTGTGGAAGTACATCAGGCAGGAGTTCTGTTTCTTGATTTATTCTGTAATATTTGGTGTTTATTGCTGTGTGAGTGTAGAATAGGGGTGTTACTCTCTGAATTTTGGGAATGACATTTTGATTTGGATTAATGATGTTGGTGCACATATTACATTTTTGTGGTGAAAATATGATCATTTTGGAAATACTAAACAACCCATAAAATTGTTACTCATTTTAAATTTGCATCAGCAATGGTATTGTGTGTGGTTTGTGAAGACAGCTGTGGGAGTTTTGGTTTAGAGTTATGTGAGATGGAGAGCAACAAGTGCATTATCTACCATTTACTTATCAGATGTCAAACAGCTAAGTCTCTGAGCATGCTCAGTGTATCCAGAGATATGGCTCAAATGGCAAAGTGGCTGAGCATACTCAGTGTATCAAAATATATTTCACAAATGGCAAAGTCCCTGAGCATACACAATGCACATGGCAGTATATACACAAATATATATACTGCAGATAATGCATCTATCTATCTATCTATCTATCTATCTATCTATCTATCTATCTATCTATCTATCTATCTATCTATCTATCTATCTATCTATCTATCTATCCCCTTTTCACTCTTTGTTATATTGCAGCCATTTGCTAAAATTATTTAAGTTCATTTTTTTCCTCATTAATGTACACACAGCACCCCATATTGACAGAAAAACACAGAATTGTTGACATTTTTGCAGATTTATTAAAGAAGAAAAACTGAAATATCACATGGTCCTAAGTATTCAGACCCTTTGCTCACTATTTAGTAGAAGCACCCTTTTGATCTAATACAGCCATGAGTCTTTTTGAAAAAGATGCAATAAGTTTTTCACACCTGGATTTGGGGATCCTCTGCCATTCCTCCTTGCAGATCCTCACCAGTTCAGTCAGGTTGGATGGTAAACATTGGTGGGCAGCCATTTTTAGGTCTCTCCAGAGATGCTCAATTGGGTTTAAGTCAGGGCTCTGGCTGGGCCATTCAAGAACAGTCACGGAGTTGTTGTGAAGCCACTCCTTCGTTATTTTAGCTGTGTGCTTAGGGTCATTGTCTTGTTGGAAGGTAAACCTTCGGCCCAGTCTGATGTCCTAAGCACTCTGGAGAAGGTTTTCGTCCAGGATATCCCTGTTCTTGGCCGCATTCATCTTTCCCTTGATTGCAAGCAGTCGTCCTGTCCCTGCAGCTGAAAAACACCCCCACAGCATGATGCTTCCACCACCATGCTTCACTGTTGGGACTGTATTGGACAGGTGATGAGCTGTGCCTGGTTTTTACACACATACTGCATAGAATTCAGGCCAAAAAGTTCTATATTGGTCTCATGAGACCAGGGAATCTTATTTCTCACCATCTTGGAGTCCTTCAGGTGTTTTTTTAGCAAACTCCATGCGTGCTTTCATGTGTCTTACACTGAGGAGAGGCTTCCGTCGGGCCACTCTGCCATAAAGCCCCAACTTGTGGAGGGCTGCAGTGATGGTTGACTTTCTACAACTTTCTCCCATCTCCCGACTGCATCTCTGGAGCTCAGCCACAGTGATCTTTGGGTTCTTCTTTACCTCTCTTACCAAGGCTCTTCTCCCCCGATAGCTCAGTTTGGCCAGGCGGAAGTCTAGGAAGGGTTCTGGTCATCCCAAACGTCTTCCATTTAAGGATTATGGAGACCACTGTGCTCTTAGGAACCTCAGCCACAGTGATCTTTGGGTTCTTCTTTACCTCTCTTACCAAGGCTCTTCTCCCCCGATAGCTCAGTTTGGCCGGATGGCCAGCTCTAGGAAGGGTTCTGGTCATCCCAAACGTCTTCCATTTAAGGATTATTGTCAAGGAATTAGTAAACCAGACTGTGTGGACTGCACGGAAGAAACCAAAAACGTGTATATAAGTGAATGAAAGTGGTGTTTATTTACATAAGTGACAAAAGTGAATATAACAGTGCCCAACCAACCACAAGACCCACAAGGAACAAAACAGTATATACAATAAAATGGGAGATACCGGAACCGTAAACAGAAGCCAGGCCAAGGTCATACACCGAGAGATCAGCAGATGGTAAGGACGGGAAACCAACAGGACAGGGAGAGGATGGATGGATGGGATACAGGGCAGGGATCCAAGGTAACCAGGAACAGAAGGGACAGGACCAGGAAGGGACCCGGGATAGGGATTGGATCAGATCAGGTCAGGGCAGATGCAGGCTCAAAGGTCAAAATAACAGGCAGCAAGGTCAGAATGCAGGGAGAGAGACACCAAGGCCAGCATGTGAGGGCTTGCCGGGTATTTATCAGCCTGCAGTAATTACCCTCACGTTACATCTGAGCGCAGAAGGTGCTGTCTGCTCCATACTGCCGGAATACACCCGTTGGTGGACACTGGTACTACAACCCAAGGATGCAACAGTGCCACCAGCAGGTGAATCCTCTTATTACAGGTCCTGGGTGATGGAAGACACCCGCTGGTGGACACTGGTACTGCGATCCAAGAGACCGACAGCGCCATTAACGGGTGAACCTTTTCATGACAGTACCCCCCTCAAAGGAGCACCCTCCGGACGCTCCAACTAAATTAAATTGTCCAAAGTTAATGGCCTCACACCAAACAACGGATGAGGGCACATCCGGCTGGGCATCGGGTACTTTAGACTGGGTATCGTATACGTCAAACCGGACAGCGAGCACATCAGAGCAGACAGCGGGCACATCAGAGCAGACAGCAGGCTCCGGGTCGTCGAGCTGGGCAGCAGGCTCCGGGTCGTCGAGCTGCGCAGCAGGCTCTGGAACATTAGGAACATCTTCAAAAGACATGTAACCCTGATCCACTAGGGAATGAGCTGATTGGATCGTTTCCATCAGCTGGTCACTGGTCCAATCTTTTAAAATCTGGCAGCAATATTCGCCATCCTCTTCCGATAGCAGAGAATAATAGGTAATTTCATTTAAATCCATCTTAATACGTCCAACAAAACAGGGTGATTCCTCAGAGCAGCCACATCTGGTAGGGATGGCCTTGGTGTACTGTCAAGGAATTAGTAAACCAGACTGTGTGGACTGCACAGAAGAAACCAGAAACGTATATAAGTGAGTAAAAATGGTGTTTATTTACATAAGTGACAGATAAGTGAATATAACAGTGCACAACCAACCACAAGACCCGCAAACAACAAAACAGTATATACAATAAACTGGGAGATACCGGAACCGTAAACAGAAGCCAGGCCAAGGTCATACACCGGGAGATCAGCAGATGGTAAGGACAGGAAACCAACAGGACAGGGAGAGGATGGATGGATGGGATACAGGGCAGGGATCCAAGGTAACCAGGAACAGAAGGGACAGGACCAGGAAGGGACTCGGGATAGGGATTGGATCAGATCAGGTCAGGTCAGGTCTGGACAGGGCAGATGCAGGCTCAAGGTCAAAATAACAGGCAGCAAGGTCAGAATGCAGGGAGAGAGACACCAAAGCCAGCATGTGAGGGCTTGCCAGGTATTTATCAGCCTGCAGTAATTGCCCTCACGTTACACCTGAGCGCAGAAGGTGCTGTCTGCTCCATACTGCCGGAATACACCCGTTGGTGGACACTGGTACTACAGCCCAAGGATGCAACAGTGCCTCCAGCAGGTGAATTCTCTTATTACAGATCCTGGGTGATGGAAGACACCCGCTGGTGGACACTGGTACTGCGATCCAAGAGACCGACAGTGCCATCAACGGGTGAACCTTTTCATGAGGATTATGGAGGCCACTGTGCTCTTAGGAACCTTAAGTGCAGCAGAATTTTTTTGTAACCTTGGCCAGATCTGTGCCTTGCCACAATTCTGTCTCTGAGCACTTCAGGCAGTTCCTTTGACCTCATGATTCTCATTTGCTCTGACATGCACTGTGAGCTGTAAGGTCTTATATAGACAGGTGTGTGGCTTTCCTAATCAAGTCCAATCAGTATAATCAAACACAGCTGGACTCAAATGAAGGTGAAGAACCATCTCAAGGATGATCAGAAGAAATGGACAGCACCTGAGTTAAATATATGAGTGTCACAGCAAAGAGTCTGAATACTTAGGACCATGTGATATTTCAGTTTTTCTTTTTTAATAAATCTGCAAAAATGTCAACAATTCTGTGTTTTTCTGTCAATATGGGGTGCTGTGTGTATATTAATGAGGAAAAAAATGAACTTAAATGATTTTAGCAAATGGCTGCAATATAACAAAGAGTGAAAAATTTAAGGGAGTCTGAATACTTTCCGTCCCCACTGTATATATGTGTGTGTGTGTATATATATATATATATATATATGTATATATATATATATATATATATATATATATATAAAACTGAAAATTGTTATCAGCTACTTACCGTGATTTTCCTTTCCTGGCCTATCCTCACATCAGTACACAATAGGTTAACACCTCTTAAGCTCACAGGACCACCTTTTCATAGATAAATAAAAGACAACCCCTCTCCCATTGAAGTGTTCGATAACCTAGCCTGCAACAGGCCACTAGGGAGGGAGTCCTGTGCTGACGTGAGGATAGTATTTAATAACAATTTTCTGCATTCCTGGCCATACCTCACTTCAGCACATAATGGGATATAACTAGCTGAATAAATGGGCAGGAGAGAACACATGAAAAGAAACATTGACAATCAAAGAAAAGCTGTTAAAACACAAAAATAATTTATCTGTCTCGTCCCAAACTTTGCAGAACTTGCTGACTGCCTGCCTAGCTTGTAAAGTCAAATGAAGGGCTATCTGTCTCACATATATCCTTCACTGAAATCCTGCCATAACTGCCCCAAAGGCTGCCACCACTCCAGACAAACGAGCTTGCCTCTGTTCCTGAGCAGAAAGGCCTACATCTTGCATGCCAATCTAATCACTCTGGTGAACTAATAGAAGATGACTCAAGAACCTGACAGCGAAATGAAGATTGTCCACTTTCCTCACATCTTTGACATTTGCATGTACACTGTTAGCAACTTGCCCATGTGCAAGGACCTGAAGTCTTCCTGTTGTGTACTCAGTGACTCCATGTAAATACTTAGAGAGACTGCCCCCAGGTTTTCCAGGAAACTGGATACCACTTTAGAATTTAGCTTTGGAGATGCACATAGTATCAATATTTTTGGTAAAAGACACAAAATGGATCTTTGCAGGAAAGTGCTGCAAACTCCAACTTCCTTTTGTCTGAAGCAACTGCTGTCAGAGGAACTACTGTAGTTTTACCACTAGGAACCGCAATTGAAAATAAACTATTGGAGCAAAGTATACCTGTACTAGTGCTTTCAGAACCAAGCCTAAGTCCCGTGAAGGGAACAAGCAAGGGCAGCCCATCCATTAAGGGCGCACGGGCACCGCCCCCTCTCTCCAGCAACCCCGCTCTATGTAGAATGAATAGAATCATGCATTGCATGAATCTATCCATGGCCGCCGCCAACATGCCCTATTCAGGTGTCCGACCCCTTTTAAGACGCCGGGCACCTGAATTACAGCGGCTGGGTGCCAAAGGCTCTAATAGGCTTCAAAAAGGTGGACTTGGTGTGCAGAGCATTGCGCTCGGAGCCCACCTAGGTGTGGTAGAAAAGCAAATGAACATTTGCTTTTCTAACAGTGAAACGCCTCTCCGCAAATCGGGTAGCGCGGGTCTTTGGCGGCATTTGATGGGCACAGTGGCCGCAATTGATGGGCACAGTGGCAGCATTTGATGGACACAGTGGCTGCAATTGATGGCACAGTGGCTGCTTTTGATGGGCACAGTGAGGCTGCAATTGATGGGGTTTTTTTCAGAATTTTTCAGTTTGTTTGCGCCCCCCCAAAAATCTTGAGCACCAGTTGCCACTGGGAACAAGCATTTCCTTGGTAGTCATACGGTATATGGATTATGGCCTGCATGAAGCATTTTTTCAATGGCATTGTATGCCAGACCAACCTCAAGCACTGATTGTAAAAATGTCTAGAGCTGGGCACACAGGATAGAAAACTTTGCTGAGCAAACTTCCTTCATATCCTCATATGTAGCGTTCATGATCTTGTGGTCTTCACCAAGGTCTGAACCACCTTGAATGAGAATCCCTGCACCTCTAGTCTGGCTGATTCAATAGCCAGGCTATTAGGAATCTAACTGGATTGGGGTGCTGCCATTGACATGCATGGCATAAAAGATCTTGTTTGACCGGAAATGGGATTGGTGGTGTGGATGACATCTGGGGGGGGGGGGGGAGGCAATGAAAACTAAGGCCTCCTCAGCAGGTGGAAAGAGCATATATGCCCTAAACATGTTCTGTCAAAATCTTCTGGAGAATTTTCATAATCAAGGACACTGGAGGAAGAGAAACACCAATGGAAAAAACCCATGGCACTGTGAATCCACCTGGCCCTTTCCATAAAATGCACAGATATGAACTACATCCATAGGAACCCACGTTAAATGGACTGTAGTGTGTTTCTGCAAAACTAAAAACACACTAAAAAATGCATAGGTGTGAACCAGGCCTAAATGATCCGTTAACTGCCTGTAAGCAGCTCTCCGCCCAGCAAAAAGTTTGTTACGAAAAGTAATAGGAAAAGACACTTGGTGCCCCTTGGTGGGCAATGTAGGCTACTGCTTTCTTGTCATTCATCAACTTAGTTACATAGTGACATAGTAGGTGAGGTTGAAAAAATACACACGTCCATCAAGTCCAACCTATGTGTGTGTCAGTATTACATTGTATATCCCTGTATGTTGTGGTTGTTCAGGTGCTTATCTAATAGTTTTTTCAAAATTATCGATGCTCCCTGCTGAAACCACCGCCTGTGGAAGGGAATTTCACATCCTTGCTGCTCTTACAGTAAAGAACCCTCTACGTGGTTTAAGGTTAAATCTCTTTTCTTCTAATTTTAGTGAGTGGCCACGTGTCTTATTAAAATCCGTTCCGCTGAAAAGTTTTATCCCTATTGTGGGGTCACCAGTATGGTATTTGTATATTGAAATCATATCCCCTCTCTGGCGTTTCTTCTCCAGAGAGAAATAGTTCAGTGCTCACAACCTTTCTTCATAACTAATAACCTCCAGTCCCTTTATTAGCTTTGTTGCCCTTCTCTGTACTCACTCCATTTCCAGTACATCCTTCCTGAGGACTGGTTCCCAGAACTGGACAGCATACTCCAGGTGAGGCCGGACCAGATTCTTGTAGAGTGGGAGAATTATCACTTTATCTCTTGAGTTAATCCCCTTTTCAATGCATGCCAATATTCTGTTTGCTTTGTTAGCAGCAGATTGGCATTGCATGCCATTGCTGAGCCTATAATCTACTAGGACCCCCAGCTTGGCATTGGTCCTTTTACATCCTTGACTTCCCCAGAGGTTCTCCTCCCAGTGAGTAGATTGCATTAATATTTTTTCCACCCAAATGCATTATTTTACATTTTTCCACATTAAACCTCATTTGCCATCTAGTTGCCCATCCCATTAATTTGTTCAGATCTTCTTGCAAGGTTTCCACATCCTGCGGAGAAGGTATTGCCCAGCTTAGCTTAGTATCATCTGCAAATACAGAGATTGAACTGTTTACCCCATCCTCCAGGTTGTTTATGAACAAATTAAATAGGATTGGTCCCAGCACATAACCCTGGGGGACCCCACTTTCCACAGCAAAACAGGCTGTGAAGAAGAAGGTGTAACCTTCGAAACGCATCAGCCAGCAGCGGTTTGCACGTCCTCTTCCCTAGGATCTGGAGACTGCTATCAGTGGACGGACTTGTGACAGTTACAAGTGTTACAAGTGTTACAAGTGTGATTTTCTATCTACCTTTGTGTGTAGTTTTTAATTATGTTATTTCTTAATAAATGTGTCAAATGATAACGCACAACGCTGGTGCGCCCTCTCTTTTCTGTATACCCCACTTTCCACCCCTGACCATTCTGAGTGCTCCCCATTTATCACCACCCTCTGAACCCGCTCTTGTAGCCAGTTTTCAATCCATGTACTCCCCTGTGGTCCATGCCAATGGACCTTACTTTGTACAGTAAATGTTTATGGGGAACTGTGTCAAATGCTTTTGCAAAATCCAGATACACCACATTTACAGACCTTCCTTTATCTAGATGGCAGCTCCCCTCCTTATAGAAGGTTAATAGATTGGTTTGGCAAGAACGATTCTTCATGAATCCATGCTAATTACTGCTAATGATACAGTTTTCATTACTAAAATCTTGTATATAGTCCCTTATCATCCCCTCCAAGAGCTTGCATACTATTGATGTTAGGCTAACTGGTCTGTAATTCCCAGGCGTGTATTTTGGTCCTTTTTTAAATATTGGTGCTACATTGGCTTTTCTCCAATCAGCTGGTACCATTCCAGTCAGTAGACTGTCAGTAAAAATTAGGAACAATAGTCTGGCAATTACGTAACTGAGTTCCCTAAGGACCCTCTGGTGCAAGTCATCTGGTCTCGGAGACTTATTAATGTTAAGTTTTCCAATTCTATTTTTAATTCTGTCCTCTGTTAGCCATGAGGGTGCTATCTGTGATGTGTAATGAAGATAAACTTCACTCGGGTCCCTTGGGGAAGATCCTGAAAGGCTTGCAATGCTAGTAAAAACAACCTTAAATTTAAGACAGTCAGAGCATCTGCATTCCAATAGGCTCCAATGGCCTTGCACTTGTCTCCTCAGACTGGAGGCAGACTGGCATCCAACGTCAGAATTATTCCATTACCTGGGCTGCGAGGCACGCCACAAAAGAGGCACACTGGTGTCCAAAAACTCCAGTTTTTGATCATTTGTGCAGACACAAAGACCTTCTGATCCATAGATAGCCCATTCTATTGACTGAGGAAGGCAAATTGAAAAACCCCCATGTGCCACCTGGCCCAAGACAGCACTGGAATGGGTGCTGTAAAATGTTCCAATGGGGACAACGCAATCCCTCGCTGACATAAATGCTGTCTCCATGACTCTTCGTATGCAGATTTTCCTTTTATAAGTTTTGCAGTTTTGGAAAACCACTCAACCTATTCGGCATGAAAAGCTACTCCAAGATCCTTCATAGATTAAGACGGAGTTTAACTGCTTTTCCTGTTTGATCACTAGTCAACTGAACTTGGAAAAGGATTTCTAGGTCAAGGTTGTGATGCTTTGCCAGCTCCTGGCTTACACATGCGACAATCAAAAGGTCGTCCATGTAGTGCTCGAGCCTTATCCCTAAATACGAATTACTGCCACTAATGCCAACAAAATATTCAAAAAGTTTCTTGGTGCTGTGCCAATTCTAAAAATGGCAAACACCTAAACTGGAAGTGACAGCCAGTCACTGCAAATCTCAGATGTCTCTGGTGTTACGCACCGATTGGTACATGGCAGTATAAGTCAGGCAGATCGATTGACTAAATCGTCCTCATGCTGAACGATCCTCATGACTGTTTGCACGGACTCCATCTTAAACCGTTGTCATGTATGTACCCATTCGATTTCTTCAAACCCAGACAGTAGGGTAGGGAAAGCTCCTAATGCCTTGGATACTACAAAGAATGGGGATAAACTCCCAGATTTGTTCTTTTGATAGTGCACCAGCACTATGGACTTGTTGCAGTATATTTCCTTTACATAATCTTGCAATAATTCTTGAGACCTGTTGGTCATGAACAAAAGGATTTGGTGACTGTACTGCCAGCTAACTGTCTCTGATGTTTGTCCCCTAAACCCTCCAATAAGGAGGCTTACCTGGCTCCCACTGGAATTTCATGGTTGGGCATACTTTCAAAGACTTTCCAAATGCCTAACAGCCTGTTCTAGATTTGAGTCCATGTAAACAGGAAGTTTGAGCCCCCTTTACTGTGATCTGGTAAATTTCAGCCTGACCTATAAGATTTAGCCTCCTGAACCCTTCTGAAGATCGACCGACTTGAGTTGCTTCCTCTTCTGGCCACCGTCTGGACATTTCTTCTGTCACTCGCTTTGTCCAGCATTTTTGCCAAACAACAACCTCCCATTATGGAAAATGTTACAAAGGGGTGTGTGGAAGCTTCATCCACCCTCCAGTGGCACAACTAAAAAGCTCTCATCGCTGTGACTTAATGCGCCAGCCCTAGAATTAGATCTATTGAAGCCTCGGCCAAAAGTCAGCAGCCAAGTTCAAGTCCCCCAGAACCATGCAGACTCCTGCAGGTTCCACTTGAATTAAAGGTCATTTTTTAATGCTTTAAACATCACAGTCACTAGTAGGGATGAGCTGAACACCCCCCTGTTCGGTTCGCACCAGAACATGCGAACAGGAAAAAAGTTTGTTCGAACACGCGAACACTGTTAAAGTCTATGGGACACGAACATGAATAATCAAAAGTGCTAATTTTAAAGGCTAATATGCAAGTTATTGTCATAAAAAGTGTTTGGGGACCCAGGTCCTGCCCCAGGGGACATGGATCAATGCAAAAAAAAGTTTTAAAAACGGCCGTTTTTTCAGGAGCAGTGATTTTAATAATGCTTAAAGTCAAACAATAAAAGTGTAATATCCCTTTAAATTTCATACCTGGGGGGTGTCTATAGTATGCCTGTAAAGGGGCGCATGTTTCCTGTGTTTAGAACAGTCTGACAGCAAAATGACATTTTGAAGGAAAAAACTCATTTAAAACTACCCGCGGCTATTGCATTGCCGACAATACACATAGAAGTTCATTGATAAAAACGTCATGGGAATTCCCCAAAGGGGAACCCCGAACCAAAATAAAAAAAAAAAAATGACGTGGGAGTCCCCCTAAATTCCATACCAGGCCCTTCAGGTCTGGTATGGATATTAAGGGGAACCCCGGCCAAAATAAAAAAAAAAAATGACGTGGGGTTCCCCCTAAATTCCATACCAGACCCTTCAGGTCTGGTATGGATTTTAAGGGGAACCCCGCGCCAAAAAAAAAAAAAAAACGGCGTGGGGTCCCCCCAAAAATCCATACCAGACCCTTATCCGAGCACGCAACCTGACAGGCCGCAGGAAAAGAGGGGGGGACGAGAGTGCGCCCCCCCTCCTGAACCGTACCAGGCCACATGCCCTCAACATTGGGAGGGTGCTTTGGGGTAGCCCCCCAAAACACCTTGTCCCCATGTTGATGAGGACAAGGGCCTCATCCCCACAACCCTGGCCGGTGGTTGTGGGGGTCTGCGGGCGGGGGGCTTATTGGAATCTGGAAGCCCCCTTTAACAAGGGGACCCCCAGATCCCGGCCCCCCCCTGTGTGAAATGGTAAGGGGGTACAAAAGTACCCCTACCATTTCACTAAAAAACTGTCAAAAATGTTAAAAATGACAAGAGACAGTTTTTGACAATTCCTTTATTTAAATACTTCTTTTTTCTTCAATCTTCCTTCATCTTCTGGTTCTTCTGGTTCTTCTGGCTCTTCTGGTTCTTCCTCCGGCGTTCTCGTCCAGCATCTCCTCCGCGGCGTCTTCTATCTTCTTCTCCTCGGGCCGCTCCGCACCCATGGCATGGGGGGGAGGCTCCCGCTCTTCTCTTCATCTTCTTCATCTTCTTCTCTTCTTCTTTTCTTCTCTTCTTCTCTTCTTCTCTTCTTCATTTACTTCTCCGGGCCGCTCCGCACCCATGCTGGCATGGAGGGAGGCTCCCGCTGTGTGATGGCGCTCCTCGTCTGACAGTTCTTAAATAACGGGGGGCGGGGCCACCCGGTGACCCCGCCCCCCTCTGACGCACGGAACATGACGGGACTTCCCTGTGGCATTCCCCATGACGTCACAGGGAAGTCCCATCAAGTCACCGTGCGTCAGAGGGGGCGGGGTCACTGGGTGGCCCCGCCCCCCGTTATTTAAGAACTGTCAGACGAGGAGCGCCGTCACACAGCGGGAGCCTCCCTCCATGCCAGCATGGGTGCGGAGCGGCCCGGAGAAGAAAATGAAGAAGAGAAGAAAAGAAGAAGATGAAGAGAAGAGCGGGAGCCTCCCCCCATGCCATGGGTGCGGAGCGGCCCGAGGAGAAGAAGATAGAAGACGCCGCGGAGGAGATGCTGGACGAGAACGCCGGAGGAAGAACCAAAAGAGCCAGAAGAACCAGAAGATGAAGGAAGATAAAAGAAAGAAGAAGTATTTAAATAAAGGAATTGTCAAAAACTGTCTCTTGTCATTTTTAACATTTTTGACAGTTTTTTAGTGAAATGGTAGGGGTACTTTTGTACCCCCTTACCATTTCACACAGGGGGGGGCCGGGATCTGGGGGTCCCCTTGTTAAAGGGGGCTTCCAGATTCCGATAAGCCCCCCGCCCGCAGACCCCCACAACCACCGGCCAGGGTTGTGGGGATGAGGCCCTTGTCCTCATCAACATGGGGACAAGGTGTTTTGGGGGGCTACCCCAAAGCACCCTCCCAATGTTGAGGGCATGTGGCCTGGTACGGTTCAGGAGGGGGGGGCGCACTCTCGTCCCCCCCTCTTTTCCTGCGGCCTGCCAGGTTGCATGCTCGGATAAGGGTCTGGTATGGATTTTTGGGGGGACCCCACGCCGTTTTTTTTTTTTTTTTTTTTGGCGCGGGGTTCCCCTTAAAATCCATACCAGACCTGAAGGGTCTGGTATGGAATTTAGGGGGAACCCCACGTCATTTTTTTTTTTTAATTTTGGCCGGGGTTCCCCTTAATATCCATATCAGACCTGAAGGGCCTGGTATGGAATTTAGGGGGACTCCCACGTCATTTTTTTTTTTAAATTTTGGTTCGGGGTTCCCCTTTGGGGAATTCCCATGCCGTTTTTATCAATGAACTTCTATGTGTATTGTCGGCAATGCAATAGCCGCGGGTAGTTTTAAATGAGTTTTTTCCTTCAAAATGTCATTTTGCTGTCAGACTGTTCTAAACACGGGAAACATGCGCCCCTTTACAGGCATACTATAGACACCCCCCAGGTACGAAATTTAAAGGGATATTACACTTTTATTGTTTGACTTTAAGCATTATTAAAATCACTGCTCCTGAAAAAACGGACGTTTTTAAAACTTTTTTTTGCATTGATCCATGTCCCCTGGGGCAGGACCTGGGTCCCCAAACACTTTTTATGACAATAACTTGCATATTAGCCTTTAAAATTAGCACTTTTGATTTCTCCCATAGACTTTTAAAGGGTGTTCCGCGGCATTCGAATTTGCCGCGAACACCCCAAATTGTTCGCTGTTCGGCGAACTTGCGAACAGCCAATGTTCGAGTCGAACATGAGTTCGACTCGAACTCGAAGCTCATCCCTAGTCACTAGTCAATAGGCAAAAAACAGCCACAGTATATATATTCTGCAAGTCTGCAGGCCAGTTCACCACAATTTCTGAGTTGAAGGGGTCTTTCTGCATGCACATTTTTGAAGCTTTCTGGTGCTTTTTCAATGTGTTTTGCCATGTTACAGATGCGTTCCATACATAAAAAATGCAACATGTTATACTTTAGTTGACTGTACTGGAACACACTGCATTGGTGTGACGTAGGCCATTGGAATCCATGGTAAACACTGTTCATGCATTTTTGATTCCAATAAAATCGCATTGGACTGCATCCGGTGTTACCCAGCCTTAAGTCCACTTTTCAATCCATAGGATCCCTAAAGGTATTGAAAGGCAAAGACGCTTGAGCATCAAATGCTGGCAGGCCCCATCCACTCCTAGAAGTGTGTTTCTTAAAGATGCATCATTGGATAAAGCTTGGAGACCTTTTACTGTAAATTGGTCTTCCTTTTAGATCTCTCCCAATCTTCATCAATGAGCTTTTAACTCTCTGTCATTAAGGGGAAAAAAGGGCCTTTATTTTTCACATTTGAAAATATCTGCATGCTTTTTGCGATGGTTGGACCTGTGTCTTGCCTGCAGCATGGATATTTGCTGTATACTTTCTGCTACAGCTGCTAGGGTTAGAAATTTGTGCATCTGCTTCCTTATCCATCGTCATTTGAGGCAGTCCTTGCCAATTGACTTTCCCGTCACTGCATATGCAGTGTAGCATGCAACCAGGGCTGGGCAAGGCATTTTTTATTGCGCTGATTTGAACGCATGTGGGGCATTGCCACGTGAGCTGCTGGAGGAGCATGAAGGCCGCTTCACCCTGTGCGGGAATGTGAGGAATGCATATTGTCCTGGTCAGGAGATGACCAGTGGCGGGTCTTATGTTTTTTGGAGTGTTTGCGCTTAGGGCTTCTGCTCCTAAAATCATGTAAACACTATACTTGCATTACTTGAGCATTCCTTGAGCACTCTCTTGAAGACCTTGAAGACCTGTCCCACACCACCCCCCTACCTATGCTAATCTTTTGTGCCACTGATAGGTGTTGTGAGCTCATGCAAAAAAAATTACCAAGAAAAACAGGTACACTGTGCCTTTAAGACCCATCTACTTTCATACACTTACTTCAGAAGCAGCAGCAGGTGAGGCCAGGTAGCCTTCCAGAGGCAGACAGGAGACACAGAATCTGAAAAAAAAACAATCAGACTATCTAACCCCCAGGAACACAGCACAGCAGGGGAGCAAACAGCAACAAGTCTTTACCTCACAGGAGAAAACTGGCAGGACTGCAGAGAGAGGGAGAGAAATCAGTACCTCTGCTGGTTCCAAGACTATTTAAGCTGCTGCTTGGTGACTGGCGATCACTACCCCATGCTGCCCGTCTCCCTGCCCTCTGTGACATCATCTACCGCCGCTCTCAGACTGAAGACAAAGTCAGGAGAGCAGTGTAGCACGCTGCCTATACAAGACAAGAAAAACCCCAATGGTGACATTGCAGAGCTTAGTAATACCACACCTGTGGAATATTTGTTCTATCTAAGCAACATTGCCCGTGGCCTGGCACAAAGGACACCCAGTTTCAGGAGGGTTTACCATTCAACATTCCAACTCCATGAGAGGCTGAACATGAGGGGGTAGGTTTGGCAGAGGGGATATCCTTGCAGCAATCAAATTACTTACCAACTGCAATTTACAGGTGGCCTGGAGCATGACCAAAAAAAAAGAGAACACTTCAGTGAGGGAGGAGCTGTCTTTTATTTAGCTATGAAGAAGTGGTCCTGAAAGCTCCAGAGGAGGTGATATATAAACATTACTAGCATTGTTTAACCACTTGCTGACTGGCTCACACCGATATACTTCGGCAAAGTGGCACGGGTGCGCAAAACAATGTACCCGTACATCGCTGCGTCATCCTCAGCTAGCGGGTGCATGCCCACGTGTCCCGTGGACTCAATGTCCGCCTGTGGCCCGCGATCATGGCACGGAGAGGCAGAAGGGGAAGATGCCGATGTAAAAAAGGCATTTCCCTGTTCTCGGGAAGCAGTGATCTCTGTCATGTTCTAGTGAGCTCATCCCCCCTACAGTTAGAACATGCTGAGGGAACACAGTTAACCCCTTGATCACCCCCTAGTGTTTTAACCCCTTCCCTGCCAGTGACATTTACATAGTAATCAGTGCATTTTTATAGCACTGATCGCTGTATAAATACCAATGTTCCCAAAATAGTGTCAAAAGTGTCCAATCCGTCTGCCGCAATGTCACAGTCATGATAAAAATCACAGATCGCCACCATTACTAATAACAAAATAATAATAAAAATGCCATAAATCTATCCCCTATTTTGTAGACATGATAACTTTTGCACAAACCAATCAATATACGCTTATTGCGATTTTTTTTTACCAAAAATATGGAGAAGAATACATATTGGCCTAAACTGTGGAAAAATAGTGTTTTTTATATATTTTTGGGGGATATTTATTATAGCAAAAAGTAAAAAAAAGATATATTTTTTTAAATTGTCGCTCTTTTTTTGTTTATAGCGCAAAAAATAAAAACCGCAGAGGTGATCATATACCACCAAAAGAAAGCTCTATTTCTGGGAAAAAAAGGACCTCAATTTTGTTTGGGTACAACGTTGCACGACCGTGCAATTGTCAGTTAAAGTGACGCAGTGCCGCATCGCAAAAAAGAATTTGGTCATTAAGGGGGTAAATCCTTCCGGGGCTGAAGTAATTAAAAAGAAGGAATAAGAAGTAACATAAAAACCCAGCAAGGACAATTTATTTTAGGAATTAAAGAGTTCATCTTAAAATGTATGTTTTTGTGGAAGTAACAGTTATACAATGAGAATCAATGGTTGATACTTGCATTTATATATAAGTAGTATATACAGTGTCTTGAAAAAGCATTCATACCCCTTGAAATTTTCCACATTTTGTCATGTTACAACCAAAAAACTTAAATGATTTATGTGATAGACCAACACAAAGTGGCACATAATTGTGAAGTGGAAGGAAAATGATAAATTGATTTAATTTTTTTTTACAAATAAATATGTGAAAAGTGTGGGGGGCAATACTTTGTAGAACCACTTTTCGCTGCAATTACAGCTGCAAGTCTTTTTGGGGATGTCTCTACCAGCTTTGCACATCTAGAGTGACATGTTTGCCCATTCTTCTTTGCAAAATAGCTCAAGCTCTGTCAGATTGAAAGGAGGGGGTCTGTGAACAGCAATTTTCAAGTCTTGCCACAGATTCTCAATTGGATTTAGGTCTGGACTGGGCCATTCTAACACATGAATATGCTTTGATCCAAACCATTCCATTGTAGATCTGGCTGTATGTTAAGGGTTGTTGTCCAGCTGGAAGGTGAACCTCTGCCCCAGTCTCAAATTTGCAGACTCTAACAGGTTTTCTTCTAAGATTGCCCTGTATTTGGCTCCATCCATCTTCCCATCAACTCTGACCAGCTTCCCCATCCCTGCTGAAGAAAAGCATCCCCACAACATGATGCTGCCACCACCATCTTTCACGGCGGGGATGGTGTGTTCAGGGTGATGTGCAGTGTAAGTTTTCTGCCACACGTAGTGTTTTTCTTTTAGGCCAAAAAGCTCAATTTTGGTCTCATCTGACCAGAGCACCTTCGTTCCACGTTTGCTGCGCCCACCACATGGCTTCTCCCAAACTGCAAATGGGACTTCTTATGGCTTTCTTTCAACAATGGCTTTTTTCTTGCCACTCTTCCATAAAGGTCAGATTTGTGGAGTGAGCGACTAATAGTTGTCCTGTGGACAGATTCTCCCACCTGAGCTGAGGATCTCTGCAGCTCCTCCAAAGTTACCATGGGTCTCTTGGCTGCTTCTCTGATTAATGCTTTGCTTGCCCGGCCTGTCAGTTTAGGTGGATGGCCATGTCTTGGTAGGTTTGCGGTTATGCCATACTCTTTCCATTTTCGGATGATGGAGTGAACAATGCTCCATGAGATGTTCAAAGCTTGGGACATTTTTTTATAAGGTAACCCTGCTTTAAACCTCTCCACAACTTTATCTCTGACCTGTCTGGTGTGTTCCTTGGCCTTCTGTTTGTTCACTAAGGTTTTCTAACAAACTTCTGAGGGCTTCACAGAACAGCTGTATTTATACTGAGATTAAATTACACACAGGTGGACTCTATTTACTAATTAGGTGACTTCTGAAGGCAATTGGTTCCACAAGATTTTAGTTAGGGGTATCAGAGTAAAGGGGGCTGAATACAAATGCACGCCACACCTTTCACATATTTATTTGTAAAACATTTTGAAAACCATTTATCATTTTCCTTCCACGTCACAATTATATGCCATTTTGTGTTGGTCTATCACATAAAATCCCTATAAAATACATTTACATTTTTGGTTGTAACATGACAAAATGTGGAAAATTTCAAGGGGTATGAATACTTCTCAAGGCACTGTAGATTGCTAGCTCTCACAAATTCCCGGTCGGGAACGGACTTCCCACATTCCCAGATTTCGGGATTTACTATAGCATGGGGCTAAAATAAGAGTAGGATTGTGACTATTTTCCAGTCTGGGCATGCTTCATTGTGTTAGTACAGAGTTCTAAAAACAGGGGGAATTCTCTTCTCAGACTTTCAAGCATATATCTGCTTTCACAACAATATTTCAAGAATTTTAAAAGCAGATAATCTCCAAACTATATACCACATGTTTATGAACCATTTAATCTATGAGATTAAGCTCTAAACATTATTTCCATGTGCAATTCCCCTGTTTCTACCACAACTACTAATTTAGTCGGTCACCGATTTATGTGACCTATAGTGAATTTGATTTTGTGACGATTAATTCCCTGCATGCTATAGTGAATACCTTTTCCGACTAGATTTAGTCGTTCTCTATGGATTTTAGTCGCTTGTGACCATTTGTTCCTCCATTTGCAAACTAAGTGCAATAGTAAATGTAGCACGGCCCCCTAGGACTGCTTAGAATTACCTGCTCATCTGCTCGGCCATGACCTGGTGAACATTCCAACCCACCTGACACTCTGGGTTCAGACATCCTTGTATCACTATAGAGTAATAATAAGACAACTCTGCATATTTAGGTTCTATGAATATTTAACTTGAACCAATAAAGGGCAACATTATCACAAAGAGGAGGTAATAGATCTGTTGAGTTTTAGGCGACAGCGCCAACTCAGCAAAAGAATTCCTCTGAAAGGCACAAGACAAATATTAACAATGACAAAACTATGTACACACTTCCTTGAGAAATAATGTTTCCCCCACCTAGACGAATATTTCAGCTAACCGATTATACTGACACTCTGTAAGAGATGGGACCTAGCCAGCCTATAATGCTATCCTAAGAAGGGAGAGCAGATCTAGAAATGATCATAGAGGGCCCTTTCTATCAGTAATGGCAATAAAGTCCACGTTGCAGATCTGATGTTCTTCACCGGCATGTGGGAGCTCGTTAACTGTAATCTGATTAGGTGTAGTGGGAAATAGTAGATTTTTTGTAGAGAGGAAGGCTAAAGATGTCTAAGCACAGTGTTCAGATAAATTCAGTAAAGTATTTTTCTAGAGTAGAGATGTCTGTGCAAAGTGTTTCAATGTAACTGTGACAAAGAATGGATAAGGGTTGAGTGATTTGCCCTCTCACCAACAACCAGACCGCCCTGATGTCTTCCAGACATGAACTTCCAGGCAGCGGATCTGCTGTCTCGATCTCCCAACGTGAAGCTTGACACACACCAATAGGCAGGTGACCGGAGTGGTGCTGAAAGGATGTCCAACAGCAAACAGCACAGCTAGGCCTCTCAGGTTATGGGTTGGAAGGTGATACTCCGCATGGTAGGCCGCGATCTCTCTCTCCCTGTTGCACAGAGAGGTTCATCTTGCATCAGGCCCGGGAGGAAGAGAGCTCCGCACGGGCTTTTGATTCTTTTATAGCTACTCCCAGCTATCTCCAGATGGCAGCAAAGATGTGAAGTGTAGTAGATGTGTAGTCCTGGTACATAATCGTGCAAAGCAATTATCTGACGGAAGGACTATTCATCCCACAATCCTTTTTGTTAGGCACACAAATATGATGTCACCTGATACACTGATCACTAGAAGGACAGATAATGCTTTGAGATACTGGAGGGTATAGTGCTTTATGATTGTAGTCCATATTGCTACATCCTCCCCCCACTTGAAAGTCTTTGGTCCCTAAAGACAAAGCACAACTTGTGGAATCTCTACTGCATTCTGAAAGCTAAACAATTAACCATCTAACAAACTAGAAGTTGCAACAGCTAATAACTGACTTAATAAAGGGTCTTCTGATAACAAATTATATACATCAACAGGAGAAGTCACATTGGTTTTATTAAAAGGCCAGTAAGAAGTTAGTGAACCACCCAGTAGTGTCGAGGGTGGATCAAGGTCATCCTTTACTAAAGGCTCGGTAAAGGAGGTGCTTGAGTGAGACGTTGGGTAGTGGGTATAAGTTCATCAGAATTTTCTCCTAGAGTATCACAAGTCAATCTTTTTGGGGGCCATATCCTCTGTCTCAACTGGGAATGTATTTCTTCCAGTGACTTTGGTTCCTGTTCTGTTTCCCAAAAACTGCATCCAGCTTCTGGTTTCAGTTTCTACCTTGGTCTCTGGCTCTACTTCAAGCTCTGGTTCTACTTCAGGCTGTGGCCCAGGTTCAGGTTCTGTCTCTCTCCCTGTTGTGTTAGTAATGATGTGAGAGTATCAGTCGCATTAGACATTTCACAAGGCTCCAGTTTGACTTCCTCATTTCCCCTAAGCATGTAGGGAACTACTATCTCGATGTCAGGCAAATGGGAACCTGTCCCTGGACAGCCTTCTTCTTCAGCATCAGGAACAATGGAGTCATCTTCCAAAGAGGGAACCCACAGCCAATCCAAAGGTAATTCCTCATCATCACTTTCCTCTTTTGTAAGTGCGGGTGGACAGGTTTTCCTGACCCTAAGCCTCAATGTTGGGAACTGATAGCTCTGGGCAAGGGGTTGAGGGTACTTGAATAGCCTCTGAAATGGGCAGCAAATGATTTCAATGTCAAGTCTTGAAGGGGCCAGTCTTCCCTTCAGGCCGAATCTGATATACAGGAAGTCCAGGTAGTCATCTGCAAACAATATAGGGTAGGGAACGCCATTGATCAGCCAGCTTATGTTTTCCTGGCACCCCTAGATTGCGCAACAACACTAGATCTCCAGGTTGTAGAACCTGAACCTTCACTCTAAGCTCAAAGTTCTTCTTGTTCCTTTGTTCTCTGATGGTAGAGGCCCCCTTGGCTTTCTCATAAGCCACCTTTAAATTCTTCCGGAGCCTGACGACATATCCCCTATAAGAGGCCTGGGAGGTGTGATCTATTGATGTTTTCAGAAGGCCAGATCTGCAGGTAGGCGAACATCTCTCCCAAACATGGATCTGTAAGGGGAGTATCCAGCAGAATCATTGAGGTACTATTGTAGGCACGAAGTATTGCAGCGATATGGTCTCCCCAATGCTGTTTCTTCTCTAATGGGAGGGTCCCCAACATGTTCAACAGGGTGTGGTTGAAAAGCTCAGGTTTTGGGTCCCTTGGGGATGGTAAGGAGTAGTCCTGGATTTCTTTATGTTTAAGAGTTCATATAGTCTTTTGATCAGTTTACTCTCAAAGTCCCGACCTTGATCTGAATGTAGGCACTGAGGCAACCTGTAATAGACGAAGAAATTCTCCACTAGAGTCTTGACCACCATACTACCTTGTTGATCCTTAGTGGGGAAAGCCTGAGCATATTGGGTGAAATGATCTGTCACTCCCAGGTCATTACTCCTTCCACTCAGATCAGGTTCCAGGCACAAGAAATCTGGATACACCTGACACAACAGCGGCAATAGCTTTCCACCTCTGTTCTCATGGATGGCCAGTAAAATCAATCCCTGACCAGCTTGAAAGTTCTATCTGGGCCTAAGTGACCATGATCATCATGGAGAGAGGTTAGTACAGTTAGACAATGTTTTTCAGGGAGGAACAGCTGGCTCACACCTTCCACCTCTTCAGAGGGACCTCTTCGATATATATGATCCCCTCTTCCAGCTTCATTCGCTCCCATTCTCTTTGAATAACCTTGGCTCCCTTGGTGGGGCTATTCATCAATATCTGAGGGTCTTTGGTGGACAACGATTTCCTTATTAGATTCCCTAATAGATCTTCCTGTTGATCCCGTCTCATGTCCTCCTTAGTCGGCTGATGCAATTCTTGGCTGCGTACTTGGGTCAAATTACAATAGTACTTCGGTACTCCCGCAGGGGCAACTCCAGCTGCTTCAGCCCCTATGGCTCCTCTGCGTTTATATTCCTCTCCCTGACACACAGCCTGTACTCTTTCAAGAGGTAAATGGACCCAACTCTTCTGACCATTCTGGATGGCATGAGGCCTTCAGGAAAGAGCGTCAGCGTCTCTATTTCCCACTTCTGGTCGATATTTCAAAATGAATTGAAACTTGGACAAGGCGGCTAACCACCAGTGTCCAGTGGTGCCCAGCTTGGCAGTGGATAATAAATAAGTCAGGGGGTTGTTGTAAGTCTTTACCACAAAGGTGGCCCCGTACAGATAGTCACATAGTTTATCTACTACAGCCCACTTGAGAGCCAAGAACTCCAACTTGTGCTCAGGATAGTTCTTCTCGGGGGGGTGAGGCTGCGACTCACATAGGACACTGGGCGAAGTCTCCCCTCCAACTCTTGGTACAACACCCCCCCAATACCATCTCTGCTGGCATCCACATGTAGTTCATATGGTTTTGAGGGATCAGCATAGACCAACACTGGTGCTTCAACCAGGCTCTAGACATGTGCATTTGTTTTCGTCCGAATGCATTTTCGTCCGAATTTCAGGTATTTTCGTTATCGTTTTAACAAACGATAACAAAAGTGCAGATTACGAAAACCAAAAGATCCGACATAAACAAATGCTTTATTTTCGTTTTCGTTGCAACAACAGTTCGATATAGATAGGAGATTCGACATGACGCTGACAATAACAATCTGTGTCTATCGAACCTGTGGTCGAATGTGCCTAACCTTAACGCTATTATTCCAAGATTATTCTACATAGAGAGAAAAGATTCGACATAGAGAGAAAAGATTCGACATAGAGAGAAAAGATCGCTACTGGAATTGGGTGGGGGAAGTAAAATAAAAATAATGATAATGATGAATGTTATTGGCCGATTGTAACCAAAGAGGAGGGGCAGTAAAATAGCTAGAACTAAGTACACACTTACAGCCAACTTACTTTCATGTACGATTTGCTAGCAGAGAGAGACACACACACTGAATCATTTTAGAAGACAGTCAATCTTAGCTGGTCTGTTTGTCAGAGAACCTGAATTATTTATCAATTAAGCATAAGCACAGCAGCAGAACAATAGTGAAGCAAGCTACAGTTCAACTTAACTTTTTCATTATAATCTGCTGCTATTGTGTTAGTGTTGTGAACTTGATAGTGATACTAGTGTTGCTAGTGTTGTGATAGCCTCAGAGGCTGCTCGTGTTGTGGGGGGGGGGTTATTATTATAGATTCTATATTATAATGCCATATCAATATCTGACACAACGTTGGATGCCGCGCCCGCCATTGCACTTGGAGATTGAGAAACGAATGTGAAAGTTGGCTGTCTGTTGGGGTGGAGTAGACCACTTAACATGAACGAAGAAGATTCAACAAAGCAATGAAAAACATACAAACGTCGAATCTTTGGCTTATGGTTTCTTTCGAAAGTTCTAAGAAGATTCAACGGAGCAGCTAAACTGTACGACGCTGCAATCGTACACTTCCGGTCAAATGCATCCGCCCATAGGCTATAGAAAAATTCTAATGTTGGTTGACTAGTAAAATAATTAATAAATATAATTATTACTAGTCATACAACATTAGAATTCTCCTACAGCTAGCTTGTAGGCGGAAAATTCTAGCGGAAATGTACACGTACAGTTTAGCTGCTCCGTCAAATTTTCTTTGAACATTCAACAGACACCATGAGCCTTCAATGACAGACTCGACCTTAATTCATTTGGATTTTCGGACGAATGCAATTTTTAACAAAAAACGAAATAAATAGAAACGAATTTCGGTAGTAACTAAATAAATTTATTTTTCGGACGAAAACGAAATTCCGAAATGAAATATTTCAGTGTGCACATGTCTACCAGGCTCTCCTTCAACTGTTTGAAAGACCTTTCATTATTCACCGTCCATTGTTCCTGGATGGACTCCTGAGGCTTCCTGGGCCCTCCCCTCTGGGTTTTCTGCTGTTCCCCTTCCGTTTGCTTCTGTAACAGCTCATTCAACGGCTGAACAATCTGCAAGAAGTTCTTCACAAATCTTCTATAGTAGGAGCAGAAGCTCAAAAACAACCTCAATTCAGTGACGGTAGTTGGGCGGGGCCAAGAAGTAACTGCCTCCACATTTTGAGGGTCAGTTGCTATCCCCTCGGCAGACACCACGTGCCCTAGGTATTTGACTGAAGTCTGGTAGAACTGGCACTTCTCTAAGGACAGCTTCAACCCCTCGGCATGTAATCGCTGGAAAACCTTCTCCAACCAGCCTCGTTCAGTCAGTCTAATTTGATGTTGAGCGCTCTTGGCACAGCCCACATCAAAGTCATTCTTGGAGAACATTATCTCCCATCGAGCTATCTGAGCTTTAATCCTCTCTTCCCATGAAGGGGGGTGATTCGGGCAGTGGACAGTGGTTCTTCCTCCATTTCCCTTCTGAGATATCTCATTCCCTGCTACCGGGGTGGCAGCACTCACTTTTCCGATCACCATTGAAGGCTTTAGTCTGATTGGGTGGTTAGTGACACTAACAGGAATTCGCCCTCCACTTCTTAACAAGGCTCCAGTGGGGACAATCTCCGGAACCAATTCTATCCCAACTTCTTCTTCTGTGGGATCAGCTACTACCACCACATATGGACCCGGCTGGTCCCAGGACAGCCTGACCGTGGCTTTTAGACAGGCCCTTTCTCAAGGCTGCAGCACCCTCTCTTGGGAGTCCAGCTGCCACAATCTTCCCACTCCTTCCGCAGGTGCCTTTTATTCTTGCAACACCCTCTGAAATGCCAGCCTCAAATGAGGATGAATCATTCCAATGGGAGCGCCCTCCAAGGCCAAGGGGGTGAGTAGTCTCCTTACCTGGTAATGAATAAGTACTAACATTTGCGCGAAACGCATCTACCTCTTTGTCCCCTGCTCCATCTTTCAACCACTTGTCATACGAAGCTTTAATAAAAGGATTTTTTGGAAGTGCAGCCGTGCGGAATTATTTCTTTATGTTTCCTTACCAAGTTGGTGTTGGTGCCTATCAATAGGGAAATTCTGCCACCCCTGTGACGGGGGCATAAGACGGCCAATGTGTCAAAAGTCTCTGGTTTTCCCGCTAGAGCAGAGTCAAAGGTTATCTTGATGGGGATGCAGCCATCATATGGGCACTTCTCGGTCCCGATGCCACAAAGCTCTAGCTCCTTGAGCTTGCACAAAAGAATATGGTTCAAGTACTTGTGGTAAAAGTCTCAATATAGCAGTGTCACCTGGGCTCCAGTGTCCAGCAAAGCATGTGTATATATGCCCTTTACTTGTATCGACACTATGGGGGAAGACCCCACTAAGTTCTCGGATAGGTTTTTTACAGATGACTCAATGGTTTGTCCCCCAGCCAACCTTTTTGGAGGTGGTGCAGTGGGTTTAACTACTCGGTTGGCAAGGTGTGCATTGATTTCCTGTCCCCATCTTCCATTCCCCGAGGATTTTTTTTCTGTGGCCCGCTTAGGTACCGAAGTGTTAGAGGGCAAGGGCGTAGATAAGGGTGGGTCAGGGGTGTTCAAACCCCCCCCCCAGGATCAAAATGAAATGCATGGTGTCCCTGCTCTGCAGCCACACATGGCACCAGCGACAGGCAGCATTGCAGTCAGTGGCACACAGAGTGTAATAATGCTGCTGCAGCAAGTGTAATAGATTATTAGGCATACCCGCATGCTCATTGTGGTACACCGCCAGGCCAGTCTATCGGGCTCGGGCTGAAGGCTGACAGATCTTTCACCAGGCAGCACACTGAGCACAGTGGGAGCCAGCGGTGCGTGTAGTCCTGCCCACTGCTCTCTACACCCTGTATTCCCGTTGGCTTGCAGTGCCACTCCCACCGTGGGCTTGGGAGAGGAGCTTTGCCTGGGCCCAGAGTACTTGTACAGTGCTGTGTAGTAGGATGCCCACGTGTCCCGGATTCCCCAGGATTGTCCCTTAATTCATATCTGTGTCCCGTATCCCGGGCACCTTCATTCTGGGACAATGCAGTGTCCCGGAATGAAATAAGGACACACAGCCACCCTGATAAACATTGTCAAACTGGTTGCTAGGGCCGCCCTGCCTCGTGTCTAGCAACCAGTGATGTCAGGCAGTCTATGTAGAGTCAGTCAGAGATGAGCGAGGCCTTACCCAGAGCTGCCCTGCGCTGCTGTGCATTGCTCCGAATCCACCCACCTCCTCTCTTTCTCCGCCTCTGGAGGAGGAGAGCAGCACCAGAGAGAGAGGAGCCAGAGCCCAAAGAGAGAGCTGTCTGTGTCTCCTCCTCGTGAGTCTTAACTCGGAGTCCTCCAGTAGTCATTCAATTTCTGCAGTGCCAGTCCTGGGGCCGACTCCCACTGCCTGCAGAGCATTGCCTGCAGGCGCAGCCCGTCTTCTCTCCTCCTCCCGCCCACGAAGGCCGCGACCTTCAGACTACACGCGCTTTTTGATCCTCTGTAACAGGGATCATATGGAGCTGGTAAGGAGTAAATTGTACTATCTGGTGGTGGATTTTGCACATATGATGACAGCGGATGGATCTTACCATCGCACATTTTGAAAGACCTGTAGTTTCAAGCACTGGTGGACTTTATATTGATAGAAATTTTTTTTTCCACAGATTATAAATTGACTGATCGAATACAGATTTAGCGCAATTCTATTTTTCTTCTAATATATGTTTGTTTAATACAGGAGAATTGCTGCTTGTGCCAATTGTTTTAGATGTGTAATTCTTTTAGCCCAGTTTTTTTTTACACTTTTTCCATTCTTTATTGAAAAAACTTCCATTTAGCCTGGTACTGATGTTTATATGCTGTAGTCAATGAGACTACGCTAAAGTTCCTTACCTAGATTGCGGGATGTAAATTAGTAGCCAACTTTAGTACTCTGGTCAGAGTTCAAACTTTGTAATCTTATAGATCTAGTTGCGAATCCTATTTTAATCCTGCAATCAGATTTAATTGATTTAAGCCATGGGTGACCCTCAATTTCACTCAGTGTCTTGAATTAACCACTTCAGCCCTTTAATGACCAGGCCATTTTTTGCGATCCAGCACTGTGTCACTTTAACTGACAATTGTGCGGTCATGCAACATTGTGCCCAAACAAAATCGATGTGCTTTTTTCCCCACAAATAGAGCTTTCTTTTGGTGGTATTTGATCATCTCTGCAGTTTTTATTTCTTGCGCTATAAACAAAAAAAGAGTGACAATTTAAAAAAAAAAAAACACAATATTTTTGTACTTTTTGCTACAATAAATATCCCCATTTTTTTTTAAAAAAAGCTAATTTTTTCTCAGTTTAGGCCGATATATATGCATCTACATATTTTTTGAAAAAAGAAAATCGCAATAACCGTATATTGATTGGTTTGCGCAAAAGTTATAGTGTCTACAAAATAGGGGATAGATTTATAGCATTTTTATTACTATTTTTTTTTTTTACTAGTAATGGCGGTGATCTGCGATTTGTATCGGGACTGCAACATTATGACGGACACATCGGACACTTTTGACACATTTTTGGAACCAATGGCATTTATACAGCGATCAGTGCTATAAAAATGCACAGATTACTGTAAAAATGTCACTGGCAGGGAAGGGGTTAACATTAGGGGTGATCAAGGGGTTAACTGTGTTCTCCCAGTGTGTTCTAACTGTAGGGGGAGGGGACAGACTTGGAGGAAATGACAGATCGTAATTCCTAGCTTTAGGAACACACGATTTGCATCTCCTCACAGAACAGGGATGTGTGTGTGTTTACACACACACATCCCTGTTCTGCCTCTCGTGCTGTCATCGCGACCGTCGGCCACGAGCATCGGCACCCCCGCAGTGCAGCCTGCTATCCCAAACCCGTGAGCCGACGTACAGCTACAACGGTTCGTGGGATCGTGCCGACCTGCCGCCGTATAATGACGGCGGCTGGTCGGCAAGTGGTTACGAGAATTGAATTGTCATGTCTGGCTGGAGGGCTGTGCTCTTTCAGTGAAAACATTTGCACTAAATGCATGCAATAGGCAAATAGTTTGTCATATTAACTGGCCTGTCAGATTGTGGACGATAGTTCCCATTTATTGAAAATGATTCCCAGTCGTTGGGATTTTTTTTTCATGTGTGTTCAAACAAAACATGGTAAGAAATATGCCAAAAAAAAGTTCAATTTTTTTGTACCTTTAAAACAAATCCCTTATCGGGACACTTTTTTCAGCCTAATTTATTACCGTCCCCCACTTGTCAGCCTAATTTATTACCATCCCCCACTTGTCAGCCTAATTTATTACCGTCCCCCACTTGTCAGCCTCATTTATTACCATGCCCCACTTGTCAGTCTCATTTATTACTGTCACAGCATAACAGCATACCAAACAGCATAACTCTGCAGTGAACTTGCCAGAGTAAGTGATGTACAAAGTACGCTGTTGTCACTAAGTGACTTAGTTAAAGCAGGTGTACATTGCATACCACCTGTCTAAACTGGTTACCACTGTTTGCCTCTGTTTTTCCAAAAATTGGCAAAAAAAAATATCAAAAACCATCTTTTTTTTTGGACAGGCGACTGGCAAAGTTAGTGATTGAGGCTGGCTGGGCTAAATTTTGCATTGCTTGTGTTACTGACAGTTGACTGAGGCTAAGCTGAGTTTTCTATTGCTTGTTTTACTGACAGTCCAGCCTGGCGCTGGCAAGCTTGTTGTGGTGCTCACTGGCTTTCTGATTATTAAGTTGGCACCACAAAATATCTGACAATGCCAGAGCCAGGCTAGACTTTCTGCTGCCCTCAGTGGCATGCCTGGGCCCTGTTTTACCCCTGGTTCATACATATGTGGTGCAGGAAACGCATTGCAATCACACTGTGTTTTTGATCTGCTGCGGGTGTCAATTCAAAGTTAACAACTCCCCAAAAGAAGGTCGCAAACGCAGTGTTTGTCTGAACAAGATTGCATGGTTGGTCAAAAAAAGGTGCCTGCACTTCTTTGATGCGATTCAGCCAATTCAAAATGAATGGGCTCAAATCACACCACACAGAATTGCATGTGAATTGCACAGGAATGTGGTGTGGTTCCTGTGCAATTCACATGCAAACTATAGTGTGAAACCAGGCTAATGGGGCGTACACACGGTCGGACGTTTCGGCTACAAAAGTCCGACGGACGCTGACGGACCAAATCCGGCGGACAATCCGATCATGTGTGGGCTTCCCCGGACTTTCAGCAGACTTTTCCAGTCGCAAATCTGACAGACTTTAGATTTGGAACTTGCTTCAAATCTTTACATCGTAACTCCGCTGGACCCAGAAATCCGCTCGTCTGTATGCTAGTCCGACGGACAAAAACCCACGCTAGGGCAGCTATTGGATACTGACTTTCAACTTCCTTATTTTAGTCTGGTGCACGTCATCATGTACGAATACATCGGACTTTTGTGTGATCGTATGTAGGCAAGTCCGTTCATTAGAAAGTCCGCCGCAAGTCCGGCAAAAGTCCGTCGAAAGTTTGTCGGACGGCTGTCGGACTTTTGAAGCCGAAAAGCCCGACCGTGTGTACGCCCCATTACTGTGTTAATTGCGGTGCAATCAAGGCCCATTCATTTTGAATGGGCTCAAATTGCACCAAAGTCATGCATGCACCAATTTAGGAACCACACTGCAACTGGTTTGCATGATCATTTTGTGAATGCGATCTAATGCAGGCAAACACACGTTAAGGTAGCACTGACACCCACTGCAGATTGCAAGTGGGGTGCGATTTGAATGAGGTGCATAAAATGTGCGTGGATTGAGGGTTTCCTGCATTCTAGTGTACCTCTGCGTATCTACTAAGCAGCAGTGTGTTTTTCCTCTGCCAGTGCAGGAAGGTATGCAATTACACACCTTCTCGCACCTGCTCAGATGTGAACCTAGCCTAGCTGGTAATTTTTCAGTTGATTGTTTTTTTTAATTCTGTGATTAATTAAACACAAGTGAACACAGTGAGTGTGCCTTCCACAAGATGGTGCCCTTTGTACCTGCCCAGTAAGATTGGTTATTACATTGCACCATCCTGTGGTAGGCAGTGCATTCTCCCCTTTAATCTGTAAGGGTACATTCATACTGAGGCCTGAGACTAATATGCCTGTAAAGCGCCTCTTCTGTCACTCCAGTGTGAAAGCCCAAGTGGTGTGCTTGTGGGACGTTATAAAAAGTCATGCAAGCAGCATCTTTGGTTTAGGAAGAGTGTATACACCGCTCCTCCACCGTTCCTGCCCATAGGAATGCCTGGTGCAAAGCGCTTCCGCAGCGGCGCCTTGTGGGCGAATTTTAACCCCTTTCGGGGGGAAAAAAGTGCACCGCTAGTGGTGGCAATGTGCCGCTTAAACAGCGGTAAAGTGGTGCTAAAACTAGCGGATCTTTACCGCTACCGCCGCCTCCGCCTCAGTGTGAAAGTGCCCTAAAGGTTAAAAAAGTTAGTGAGTGCTCTGTCTGACACAACATGGTGCACTTTGCACCATAATAGTCAATCTTACTGAGGAGGTGCACAGGGCACCATCTCCTTGTAGATAGGCAGCACACTCACTTTGCACCTATTCAGTGTGGACACTAAGACTGGACAATAGCCAACTTTACAGGGCAGCGTTCATAAAAACTGGAAGGAAAAAACTGAAATCAGGTTTGATTTTCTAAAGGACATGATAAAATAGAATTAAGGATGTGATTGCTTACTAGTGGCAACACATATAGTTTTTCCTTTTCCCGGTCTTTATTATTTTGGCACAATTTATTTTATTTAAAAATACTTTTACTTAGTACCTGCTGCTGAACCCCCCCAGAACAAAAAATTATCTAAGGCCCTGTTAGAGGGGACTAAGGGCTTGCGTCCCCCTTTCTCTTTGCCTCTCTTCTTGTCTCTTTTCTTGCCTTTGGAACTCAGTTTTCCCTTGGTACTCTCAACTTGCTCCTTCACTGAGGTCCCTTGAAGTTTCCCGCCGGCTTTGGAAAAAGCTATTGCTGTAAGGCTATTAGGACTTCAGTGAGTAGTTGAGGGCTAATGCCGGATTTAGGGCACTTAGCTCGGAAATGTCCGACCTCCCCGCATCCATAACATCTCTTTTCTCATTCTGGGTACAGTTTTTGTTCACATGAACAAGTCCCTTGCTCCTGGGTCCTTCGCTTGGGTCTCCATCACTCGCATCAGAGAATGATACATTTGCTTTTGAGCCTGAGCTACCTGAGCCATCAATTCGGTTGGCCTGAATTCTGCTACTGGTTTATGGACGTCGGGAAGGGCCGATCCCTTTGGTTCAGACTCAGTTCCACTATCCACATCAGAGAATTCCATTTCTGCATGGACTGCTCAGGCCTTCACTTTCTCTTTGTTCCCAGCAGCAGAGTTCAATTCTCTTAATCGTTGATTTTATTTCTTCCAACAGAGCCTCTTCCTCTTGTCCCGCCCTTATCAATTCAGGATAGGTGGTTACCACCTGAGTTCTCTTCAGCAATAACTTCAGCACGATAGATGATTGGGCATGGCCCTGTGCAGAAACCAGTCCAAACAGGCCTGATCAACATCTTTAGGGTCAATGCCCTTCTTGAGGATAATTTGATGCAGCATCCTGTCTACTTGGGAGATGTATTCAGATAGACTCACTCCCCTCTGTTGGTGAGTGTGGTTTAATTTATACATCAAGTCAGCAGTGTCCTTCCGAGAACAGCATACAAGGTATCTAAGTAGTCCATGGCAATACAAGCCCTGGACTACAAGACCTCTTGCCCATCCTCAGGTTAAGGATCACATCAGATGCTGGGCCTCGAAGGCTCTCACTAAGCTGTTGTCATTTTGCAGCCTCTGGGACACTCCACTTTTCCATGGCCTGCAGAGCCTGGCTCATCCATGTTTCAAACTCGCATTCTCCCACAGGGTTTGGTAGTTGACCTGACAAAAATTGAAGTCTTCGGTAACTCTGATTAGCATTCCCAGATCAATTCTTCACCAGGCTATTGACTAATCAAATCATATCTGTGTAGAATGAGAGGGGAGGAGCAATGGCCACTTGCGAGTCGGCTCCCACAAGTACAGGACCCTTCTCGTGAGTTTTTGCCGAGGGCTGCTTCTCGGTTTGTTCTCTCTCCATTTTGAGTGGGCACACCCTTGCAGTCACTTCTTCAGTCAGACGTACCTCTTTCTCTCAAAAGCACACTGGCACCTCCTCCTGTCATTCTATCAGTGCCCTGACTTGATCCAACTCCTCTGAGGCTTCAGTTTCCTGGTGCCAGAGCTCTCAGCCACCTTCTGATCTCTCTCTCGATGTGCTAATTTCCCGAGATCTCCAGAACGGTGCTTTTGTCTGTTGTTGCCCCATGACTTCCCCAAGCAACTGCAGCCATTGAAGCTGCCTCCCACGCAGATTGCGGCTCCAATCTAGGTTGGCTATGGCCAGCTGCAGATAGCATCCCGGACAAGCCCCCAAATGTAGCATGGCCCCCTAGAGGACTGCTTAGAATTACCTGCTCATCTGCACGGCCATGACCTGGTGAACATTCCAACCCACCTGACACTCTGGGTTCAGACATCCTTGTGTCACTATAGAGTAATAATCAGACAACTCTGCGTATTTAGGTTATTTGAATATTTTACTTGAACCAATAAAGGAGAACGATATCACAAAGAGGAGGTAATAGATCTGCTGAGTTCTAGGCGACAGCGCCAACTCTGCAAAAGAATTCCTCTGAAAGGCACAAGACAAATATTAACAATGACAAAACTATGTACATACTTCCTTGAGAAATAATGTTTCCCCCTCCTAGACGGATATCTCAGCTAACTGATTATACTGACACTCTGTAAAAGATGGGACCTAGCCAGCCTATAATGCTATCCTAAGGAGGGAAAGCAGATCTAGAAATGATAATATAGGGCACTTTCTATCAGTAATGGCAATAAAGTCCACGTTGTAGATCTGATGTTCTTCACTGGCATGTGGGAGCTCAGTGTTCAGATAAATTCAGTAAAGTATTCCTGGAGTAGAGATGTCTATGCAAAGTGTCTCAATGTAACTGTGACAAAGAACGTATGAGGGTTGAGTTATTTGCCCTCTCACCAACGACCAGACCGCCCAATGTCTTCCGGACAGGAACTCGTGTAGCCACACTCAGGCAGCGGATCCGCTGTCTCGATCTCCCAATGTGAAGCTTGACACACACCGAATGGCAGGCGACCGGAGTGGTGCTGGAAGGATGTCCGACAGCAAACTGCAGAGCTAGGCCTCTCAGGTTACGGGTTGGAAGGTGATACTCTGTGTGGTAAGCCACAACCTCTCTCTCCCTGTTGCACAGAGAGGTCCGCCTTGCATCAGGCCCAGGAGGAGGAGAGCTCCGCACGGGCTTTTGCTTCTTTTATAGCTACTCCCAGCAATCTCCAGATGGCAGCAAAGATCCCTGGGATATGTAGTCCTGGCACATAATTGTGCAAAGCAATTATCTGACGGGAGGACTATTCATCCCATAATCCTTTTGTTTGGCACACAAATATGATGTCACTGATCACTAGAGAGACAGATAATGCTTAGAGATACTGGAAGGTATGGCACTTTATATTTATTGCTACATCAATAAACCCCAAAGAGACATCAAAGTAAATGGTTATGCATAGACTGGTGAGCATATTTTACCAGGTTCCTGCTGAATCGTCCGAAATTAATTTCATGGGTGGTATTGTCAGCACCACCCTGCTGAACAAATATTTCTTGAAGGAGTCAGGATGAAAATTCTGTATGAGCATTCTGACAGTCAGTATACAAAAGATGGCACTGAAGACTCGTCCATCCGTGCTGTGTAGCATTGATGTGGAAATCAGGGCTTTTTTTTCCCCCCTTTTTTCACTTGGTGATCTGGACAGTAACACACCTCCTGTATTATAGTGCCCCCACTCTGGATGAAGCAGCATAGTAGGCACATTTGTTGACAGCAGCATTGTCAGTTAAGGGAATGAGGAGTGTTACATAATATAGTTACAGTATTAAATTGTATATCCCTGTATGTTGTGATCATTCAGGTGCTTATCTAACAGTTTTTTGAAACTATTGATGCTCCCCGCTGAAACCACCACCTGTGGAAGGGAATTTCACATCCTTGCCGCTCTTATAGCAAAGAACCGTCTACGCAGTCTAAGGTTAAACCTCTTTTCTTCTAATCTTAATGAGTGGCCACGTGTCTTATTAAACTCCCTCCCATGGAAAAGTTTTATCCCAATTGTGGGGTCACCAGTATGGTATTTGTAAATGAAAATCATATCCCCTCTCATGCGTCTCTTCTCCAGAGAGAATACGTTCAGTGCTCGCAACCTTTTTTCATAACTAATATCCTTCAGTCCCTTTATTAGCTTTGTTGCCCTTCTCTGTACTCGCTCCATTTCCAGTACATCCTTCTTGAGGACTGGTGCCCAGAACTGGACAGCATACTCCAGGCCGGACCAGAGTCTTGTAGAGTGGGAGAATTATCGCTTTATCTCTTGAGTTAATCCCCTTTTCAATGCATACCAATATTCTGTTTGCTTTGTTAGCAGCAGCTTGGCATTGCATGCCATTGCTGAGCCTATAATCTACTAGGACCCCCAGGTCCCTTTCCATCCTAGATTCCCCCAGAGGTTCTCCCCCCAGTGTATAGATTGCATTCATATTTTTGCCACCCAAATGCATTATTTTACATTTTTCTACATTGAACCTCATTTGCCATGTAGTTGCCCACCCCATTAATTTGTTCAGATCTTTTTACAAGGTTTCCACATCCTGCGGAGAAGTTATTGCCCTGCTTAGCTTAGTATCATCCGCAAATACAGGGATTGAACTGTTTACCCCATCCTCCAGGTCATTTATGAACAAATTATGACAATTTATGAACAAATTAAATAGGACTGGTCCTCTGTTAAGCATGGAGGTGCTTCCTGTGATGTGTCATGAGGATAAACACTGCAGTTTTGGTTACTGAAGCCCCCCGATTCCCTCATGAAGACCGAGGAGAAGAATAAATTAAATACCTTTGCCATCTCCCCATCCTTTGTAGCCAGATCTCCTTCTTTATTGGGCCAATATGGTCTGTCCTCCCTTTTTTACTGTTTACATACTTAAAGGATTTCTTGGGATTTTTTTTTGCTCTCCTCCGCTATGTGTCTTTCATGTTCTATCTTAGCCATCTTTATTGCGCCCTTACATTTCTTGTTGCATTCTTTATAAAGTCTGAATGCTGATGATGATCCCTCAACCTTGTATTTTTTGAAGGCCTTCTCCTTTGCTTTTATATGCATTTTTACATTAGATTTAAGCCATCCAGGACTTTTTTTCGCTCTTTTAAATGTATTACCCAATGGGATGCATTGGCTAATGCCCTTATTTAATATGCTCTTAAAGCAAACTCATCTCTCCTCCGTGTTCTTTGTTCCTAAGATTTTATCCCAATTTATACCTTCTAGCAGGGTTTGTAGTTTAGGGAAGTTGGCTCTTTTGAAATTCAGTGTCTTTGTATTCCCCTTATGTATCCTATTTGTGAGATTTATAAGCAATTCGACCTGTGATCATTGTTACTTAAATTGCACCGTATTTCCACATCCGTGATCAGGTCTGTATTGTTGGTAATCAGTAGATCCAGTAACGCTTTATTTCTAGTTGGTGCGCCTATCATCTGACCCGTAAAATTGTCCTGCAAGACATTTAGGAACTGACGAGCCTTAGAAGAATGCGCGGTTCCCTCCGCCCAGCCTATGTCTGGATAGTTAAAAGCCCCCATTATAATAACACTTCCCTTCCTTGCTGATAATCCAAATTGTGATAGGAGATCTGTCTCCCCTTCCTCCCTCAGGTTAGGGGGCCTATAGCATACTCCCGGCATTATTTTCTCCTTAGCTTCATCCCTTTGGAGCTCCACCTATAAGGATTCCACCTCCTCCCTAGCTCCCTTAGTGATGTCAACTCTCACATTCACTTGTACATTATTCTTGATATATAGGCATAACCCTCCCCTTTTTTACCCTCTCTATCCTTGCGATAAAGGGTATACCCTTGAATGTTTGCCAGCCAATCATGAGAGCTGTTGAACCAGGTCTCTGAAATTCCCACAAAATCCAAATCCTCCTCGTACAACAGTATCTCTAGTTCACCCATCTTGTCCGCCAGGCTCCTGGCATTGGTGAACATGCCACGTAGTTTAGACCGGTCGCATATTATCCTTTTATTGGGTGATCCGAGTTTGCAACTAGGACTTGCTACTATACTTACCTTGGGTTTATGTGCTTTGGTCAACCTACCACTAAAGCCCCCAATACTACCCTCTGAAATATGTTCCGCGCTGACTATCTCTACTTCTGGACCCTTCCCCCCATTGCCTAGTTTAAAAACTCCTCTAAGTTTTTGGCCATCTTCATTCCCAGCTGATCTGCACCCTCTTCATTTAGGTGTCCGTCCCTTCTATAGTACTGAGAAGACGGCCCAGTCCTCCAGGAACCCAAACCCCTCCTTACTAAACCAGCTCTTCAACCACTTGTTTACTTCCCTAATCTCCCTCTGCCTTTCTGGTGTGGCTCGATGTACCGGTAGTATTCCTGAGAATACTACCTTGGAGGTCCTTTTCCTCAATTTAGCTCCTAAGTCCCTGAAATCATCCTTTGGGATGCTCCATCTGCCTCTGACTTTGTCATTGGTGCTAATGTGGGTCTTCCTCAGCCCCTCCCAGTAATCTGTCCACCAGATCCGTGATGTGCCGAACCCGAGCGCCTGGTAGACAACATACTGTTCGGCGCTTCAGGTCTTTGTTACAGATTGGCCTCTCTGTCCTTCTAAGAATTGAGTCTCCTACCACCAGAATCTGTCTTTCCTTTCCCTTCGCATCCCCCCACTCTCACTGGAGGAGTTCTTTCCCAGGCAGCTAGGAGAGTCCCTCAGCCCCAGCAGTGCTGGTCCCTGACTGGTTACACCAATGTCACTCAATGGAGCGTACTTATTGGGATGCTCCAGCCCTGGATCAGCCTCCCTGGCACTTCCCCCTCTACCCTTCCTGACTGTCACCCATCTACTCTTTGCTAGTACCTCTTTGTCTCCACCCGCCTCCACCCTGCCGTGTATGTTCCTGGCTCTCCTTTAGTATGGAGGGACTTCTCAGTGCTGACAGTTGCTTCCCCAGATTCAGCACCTGGGCTTCCAGAGAAACAATGCACTTACATTTTGCACAGCAGTATTCACCCTCGATCGGATGATCAAGGAACGCATATATGTTGCAAGATATACAACGAGTCGGCCCTCCACACCCGCCAGGCATCGTACCTATAACATTTAATGAGGATTGGGGAATATACCCTGTCCAAATTACCTAACAACTAGCTTTCCGACACTAAAACTCAACAAGACAATACACAGGTACTCAACAGTACAATACACAGGTACTCGCAGACCTACGTGCACTCGCAGACCACTCACAAGACCTACGTGCACTCGCAATACACAGATCACAATACACAAGTACTAACAATCCACACACACTACTCAGACAACACTCAGGTACTCACATTACACAGGTACTATGACCCCTGTTATAACTTCCTGTTTTCAACTCCGTTTTTTTAACTCACCACTTAGACCAGTTCCACTTGGACAGAGTTCCAGCAGACTCAAAGATGAGCAGGCTCACAATGAGTTCTACACAAGGTTATATGGGCCTCAAGCACCTGTGACCCATTAACCACTCCCCTTAATTAGTAGGCTGAAGGAAGCAAAGAAAAAAAAAGAGCTGTTTAATAAGTGTTAGAAAACAGATACAAGGAAAAGCCCCAAAAAGAAGAACCTAAAAATGCAACCCAGCAATCACCAGCAGTCAAAAAGCAACACTTGTTCACTCTCCACTCAAGGTCCCCACTGTTTAGTTTCCAACCAGCAGTCTGGCCTTGAATATATAATGTTACTGTCTGTTATCCTTCCACAGAAATATTGCAGTAAAGACAATTTCTGTGTTTTATCATGCAGACATCTCAAGTCTACCGCGACTCGCGGGAGCCTTCCGCAGTTGTTAGCGGGCTCAAGGACACCCGTGAGTGAGGCACAATCTCCCAGCTGAGCCTGCCTGCAATGTCACTCACTGCCACAGAACACGTTTGAACAGCGAACGAAGCTCCCAAGCTCGGCTCTCATTGGTCTATGGGTGGTGCCTGCATCAGCGAGAGGAGTGAAGAGGGAGGCGGGCCCGTGCGGTGAAAACATTCCCATGCGTGCGCTGTGATTGGTTGCTAGGCTCGGCTAATTTGCCTCATAACTGAGCGTATTGAGGCTGGTGTACAGAAGAGTATGACAGTGATTGAATGGCCGGAGAAGATGGGGCATGGCTCAGGCTTCTTTTGTCCTCTCTGACTTTACCACGTTCAGTGATGGCCCGGAGCAGAGGGCGGCTGGATGTGTGTAGTGTTGGGTGTATACTATTGTCACAGCAGGGGAATAATAGCACGGTGTGCCATGTGTGCAGCTTATGTCCTGGCACTGAGTAATACAGTATCTCACAAAAGTGAGTACACCCCTCTCATTTTTGTAAATATTTTATTATATCTTTTTATGTGACAACACTGAAGAAATTACACTTTGCTACAATGTAAAGTAGTGAGTGTACAGCTTGTCCCCTTAAAATAACTCAACACACAGCCATTAATGTTTAAACCGCTGGCAACAAAAGTGAGTACACCCCTCAGTGAAATGTCCAAATTGGGCCCAAAGTGTCAATATTTTGTGTGGCCACCATTATTTTCCAGCACTGCCTTAACCCTCTTGGGCATGGAGTTTACCAGAGCTTCACAGGTTGCCACTGGAGTCCTCTTCCACTCCTCCATGACAACATCATGGAGCTGGTGGATGTTAGAGACCTTGCACTCCTCCACCTTCCATTTGAGGATGCCCCACAGATGCTCAGTAGGGTTTAGGTCTGGAAACATGCTTGGTCAGTCCATCACCTTTACCCTCAGCTTCTTTAGCAAGGCAGTGGTCGTCTTGGAGATGTGTGGGGGGGTCTTTATCATGTTGGAATACTGCCCTGCGGCCCAGTCTCCGAAGGGAGGAGATCATGCTCTGCTTCAGTATGTCACAGTACATGTTGGCATTCATAGTTCCCTCAATAAAGTGTAGCTACCCAGTGTCGGCAGCACTCATGCAGCCCCAGACCATGACACTCCCACCACCATGCTTGACTGTAGGCAAGACATACTTGTCGTTGTACTCCTCACCTGGTTGCTGCCACACACACTTGACACCATCTGAACCAAATACGTTTATTTTGGTCTCATCAGACTACAGGACCTGGGTCCAGTAATCCATGTCCTTAGTCTGCTTGTCTTCAGCAAACTGTTTGCGAGCTTTCTTGTGCATCATCTTTAGAAGAGGCTTCCTTCTGGGACGACAGCCATACAGACTAATTTGATGCAGTGTGCGGCGTATGGTCTAGGCACTGACAGACTGACCTCTCACCCCTTCAACCTCTCCAGCAATGCTGGCAGCACTCATACGTCTATTTCCCAAAAACATCCTCTGGATATGATGCTGAGCACGTGCACTCAACTTCTTTGGTCGACCATGGCAAGGCCTGTCCTGAGTGGAACCTGTCCTGTTAAACCGCTGTATGGTCTTGGCCACCATGCTGCAGCTCAGTTTCAGGGTCTTGGCAATCTTCTCATAGCCTAGGCCATCTTTATGTAGAGCAGCAGTTCTTTTTTTCAGATCCTCAGAGAGTTCTTTGCCATAAGATGCCATGTTGAATTTCCAGTGACCAGCATGAGTGAGTGAGAGCGATAACACCAAATTTAACACCCCTTCATACCTGAGACCTTGTAACACTAACGAGTCACATGGCATCGGGGAGGGAAAATGGCTAATTGGGCCCAATTTGGACATTTTTACTTAGGGGTGTACTCACTTTTGTTGCTAGTGGTTTAGACATGAATGGCTGTGTGCTGAGTTATTTTGAGGGGACAGCAAATTCACACTGTTATACAAGCTGTACACTCACTACTTTACATTGTAGCAAAGTGTAATTTCTTTAGTGTAAAAAAAAATAGAGAAAAAGGGACACTCCTATGGCCACATCCGTATAAATTGTATGTCATAAGAAAAGAGAAGGGGGGTTCAACAAGGACCCCCTGAGCGGACTTTAGAAGTACAACAAACCTGAGCAAGCATAATCAAAATAACAATATAATCAATTGTATTCAATATAAATGCATACAATACAAAGACATTGACAAAAGATGATAACAAATCATCTATATAAATGCATCATCTGCTAATCGAGTTTGGACAGCGCCGTTGGATCTTTGGCTTCACGGCGTTCCCACTCTCCCATTGGCCACACAGGGGCCGTGTAGTTAGAGCATGCGCGAGCGGTGCATGACGGACCTTGTAGGCTCCGTGGTGCTGCCCAGTGCGCATGCGCGGACGCCTCTCTTTAGCGTCCGCACACCTGATCGGCATTGGATCAGGTGTGGGGGGGGTATAAGAAGCCGGCCTGTCCATTCCATCAGCCGGACAAGGAAAACGCCTGTACATGCTCTGCACAAGCTGACAAGGTAATTACTAATGGCTACTCACCCCTCAGCTATCTTTAAACAATCCGTTTTGTCACCTCTAATTCATCCCTTATTCATCCTCTCCCAGGACATATCAACTCTTTGCCATTGCCTAGTCTCTTACTTCTATGCAAGCTATGTAAACACTGATTGGTGACAGTCACATGCCTTGCAAATAACCTATTAAGTAAGCAGTTTCTGGTCATTTTTTCCAATCCCTTGATATGACTGTTGCCAGACTATCCCTTTTAGGCTAACTGGCTTAATTTTTCCTATGTATTTTTTCAGACCATCATCCAACATCTTTACCAGTTGTCCATGCTTGTTTTTTTAATCCATCCTCAGGCGTTTCCCCTTCACCAATCAACTTGTTTTTAAAGAGTGAGTTCTCTTGAGGCTTTTATGCCCTATCTAACCTATGCACAGTGCATTACCCTATTTATGTTTCTAGAACCCAATGTTTTATATATATTTCATGCCTATTCAGCTACTATCATTCCTAATTTCCAATATATTCAATCGCCAGGTCTTTTATGTGCCCCCTGCAAGCATAAATTCGGTGCAGTTTGTTCCTCCCTCGGCTGGGGGTCCCCTGCCGGGCTTCCCCTGGGTGTCTGGTGTTCAGGTATGTTCAGGACCATGGGGCTACTTTAGGGCCACCTCCCCGTGTGAGATTGTCCAGCCTTATATTTCAATATACAGCAATGTTTATAATTGTTCATTGCTTTTGGTTTGTTTGTTTACATGATGTCTTTGTATTTCCATGCATAGATTCTTATATACCGCATAAGCTCTCATTCCCTGAGGAAGCCAATGTTTTGGCGAAACGTGTAGGAAACTGAGCTCTTGCCTTGAAGGCCGCTTCCACCTGGCCCACCCTACTGCACTTGGGTCATATTACGATATATATATGCTTTTTGCTGTCAATGATTTTACTGTTTCCTTATGTATTGAATTTTGTTAAATAAAGTGTTATTTGTACTTTTTATATTTCTATCTCATGTTTATATTCTTTGCTCTAGGACCGCTATAATCCCCTGTCCTCTTATTCACTTGTTACTAAATCATCTATATAAAGAAATATGCATGATACAGGCCCCGATGTGTCTACGCGTTTCGTATAGAACTTCTTCAGGACGCATTCAGGTTTCAGTAAATACACAAGAGGGTTTCACTAAAATGAGAAAAGATTTTATAAAAAAATGAACACATAAACATATAATATCGTACAGTAATGGATGAAAAATAGCCTATGCCCAGAGATCGGACACTATGTTAGTCCACTAAATTACCTTGTAAAGAGGCTTTCACAAGTTCAAAAACGGTAGTTCTATTCAAATATAGATGTCAAGGTCTTAGCAATAGAGGTAGATGACCATCAACTAGGGAAGAAAAAAAAAAACATAAGAATAACAAGAAGCAGTGTATACAAAGGATATATTATAGGATAACAAGATGATGTATACCTGTTTCCATTTACAACCAATCTCGAGGTTCAGTTCCAATGAGGAAGGGCCAATAAATAGCCAATGGTAAATAGTAGCACTGCAGCACCCATGGGGGGGCACCAATGAGCCCATAAACTGTGTCTGCTCAATGGTCCATGTGGAACCGTGAAAATGCACTGGGGGAGCCTATGGTAACACACAACAAGAAAAGAGGAAAAAAAATCCACAGTAAGTATTGGGGTCCATTTGTGCTTCAATAAAAATAATAAATATATATATTATTTTATAAGAATGGTTTGAAACTAAGCATATCATTGAGACCAGGGTATGATGTAGCCTGTAAGTTATACACCCATTGAGTCTCCCTTTGGAGTACCCTTTGATCAAAATTACTGCCTCTAGGGTCATCATAAATACGATCCAGAACGGCAATTTTGAACGTATGTGGATTATAGTTATGCCTGAATGCCACATGGTATCCAGTGGCCTTGTTCAGTATGCCATTGGTGGCATAATAGACATGATCTTTTACTCTTTTCCATAGAAGTCTAATTGTTTTACCAATGTAGAACGCTCCACATCGGCACAAGATGATATAGATGACCCCTTTGGTTGAACATGTAACATGGTGCTTTAAGCGATGTAATTGACCATTAGGCAAGGTAAAAGAAGATCCCTCCAGCAAAAGACGACAAAAATCGCAACTACCACAACGGAATAAGCCAGGTGGTTCTTGTTGTGTATTCCGAGATTTGTGGTAGTGGCTGTGTACAAGAAAATCCTTAATAGCTCTCGGATGTCTATATGTAATCTGAGGACGTGGTCCTAAGTACTTCGAGAGTGTCGGATCGGCCAATAGAATGTGCCAATGCTTGCTGAGAATAGTACATATTACCTGATGCTGATCGGAAAAGGTGGTAATAAATCTCAATATCTCTGAATTGCTGCGTTTAGGTTCTGAGAAAACGATCTCATGTCTGGGGCGACTGCACGCCTTTTTATAAGCCTTCTTCAAACAGGTTTTTGTATAACCCCTGGCCAATAGGCGTTTATATAATAAATCAGCCTCCTGTTTGAAATTGATATCATTGGAGCAGTTCCTCCTGAGGCGTAAGTATTGGCCAAAGGGGATGCTACGAACTAGTGCATCAGGGTGTGCACTAGAGGCATGCAATATTGTATTGCCCGCGGTAGGTTTGCTGTAAAGTGATGTAGCAATGGTACAATCAACTTCAATAGAGATGGTAATGTTCAGAAAGGAGATCCTGCTCTCGTGGAAATCCATTGTAAATTTCAAATTGTATCCGTTCCCAGCAAGCATCTGCATAAAGCGTTCACGCAAAGTAGAAGATCCGCCTCAAATCATAAACACATTGTCTATGAACCAACGCCATAGAAGAATATGGGAAAGAAGGGGGCGCAACATTTGCCCATGGCAACCCCTTGTACCTGTAGGCAGTAGGATTCGTCAAAAGAAAATACATTTCTAATAAGGATGTGTGAAAGAAGCTGTAATATGAAGTGATTCATGCCAGAAAACTTAGGACCGCGCTCATCAAGAAACTTGGAAATAGTCTCCAAACCCAAATTGTGTGGAATAGAGGAGTTAAAAGCCTCAATGTCAACAGCGACAAGGAGGCAATCTGTTGGGATGGTAAGACCGTCAAGACTATGGAGATTTTTATGCATCTTTGGGAGCGCATAAAAAGTTGAGGTCTTAGGGTGTGGGACCTGTATGCCCTCAAATATTTCTTTGGTAATCAAGCCCTCAGCAAGGGCCGAATGCATAATTTGTTCATACTCAAGATTATATTTAGCAATAATGTTAGCTGAAATTGGTTTATACCATTGTCTGTTCTTGAGTATTTCCCAACACATATTCCAGTATTGGAGTTCGTCCAGCAGAACTACGTTGCCACCCTTGTCTGAGGGCTTTATTACCAACTGTGAGTTTGCACTAAGTACAGCAAGTGCGTTTTTGTGTGCTTGACTCAAGTTCTGGCTACCCAATTTTCAAGAAACTAGAAGTTCCATTTCTTTCGTTGTTTGTGTAGAAGAAAAGTCCAAACGTGGATTAGAACGTAATGATGGAAAGTGAGTAGATTTTTGTTTCACAGCATTACCCAGCATGGTAAGCTCCTGATGATAGATCTTAGCTTGTGTGTGCTGACCAATATTGTGATCGGACTCAGGTGCAGTCACCTGTGTCACGTTGGCATCATTCTCCTCTAAAAGGAGCACCAGATCTTTCAGTGCCCGAAATTCGGCAACTGTGAAATCCTTCCAAATTTCTTGCTCTGTAAGATTTTTTTGTTTTTCTTGTCTACCCTGATCAAAAAGAAATTTGTACGTTAATGTCATAGAAAAGAGATGCAGATCTTTAATGATGTTGAAAATATCAGGTGTTGAAATAGGGCAGAAACTCAGCCCCAATTGCAAAATCTCCTTTTCCACTACATTTAGGAGGTAAGATGAAAGATTAATTACTGTATTTATCGGCGTATAACACGCACAGGCGTATAACACGCACATTCATTTTAAGAGGGAAGTTTCAGGAAAAAAACTTTAAATAAGGAACTTTGAAGCAAAATAAGGGTCAGTGCCCATCTGCAGCCTCACCATTTCCATCAATGCCCATCTGCAGCCTCACAAGTGCCATCAATGCAGCAACCTCACCATTGCCATCAATGCAGCAGCCTCACCATTGCCATCAATGCAGCAGCCTCGCCAATGCCATCAGTGCAGACTGATCGATGCCCATCTGCACCCTAGAGGGGACAGGGAGGGGGGGCGGGACGAGCGCCGACAGATTACATACAGTGAGAATCTCCTATGATAGACCGAACAGTAGTCCAATGGCGGCCCAGGAGATGGGGCTTCTTATTACAGAGGCCGCCAAGTAAACAGAGGATTCTCACTGTATGTAACCTGACGGCACTCGTCTCACCCCCTCCCTGTCCCCTTCAAGGCAGCTAAAATTGAAGTATTGGCGTATAACACGCACACGCTATTTGCACCCGATTTTCATGGTGAAAAAGTGAGTGTTATATGCCAATAAATACATTATTTCTAATTGTTGAGTATCCCTAAGAGGGATCTCTGAAGGGTTCTCGAAAGAGGAAACGGATAAGGGTAAAGTATTCTCACGAGGTTTGTTAGTATTCGGGAAGAATTGGTCAATGCGTCATTTTTTAAATCCTTCCTAATTGCACCCACTGCTGCCATGCTACTGGGTTGTGAAGAAATAATAGATTGTGCACAGTCAGCTATACTAGGTCGAATATCAGATTTAACGGCAGAGGTCAAAGAAACCGACGAGATGGAGGTAGTGGGGGGAGCATTAGATGCAGCTAGGTCGGGGAACATAGATATTCCTCCATTATCCTTAGGTATAGAGTGCTGTTGTTGAGCGTGGTTATTATCTAGTGGTTGAACTTGTTCATCCATTGATTTCTTTCTATCATTGCCTGTCTGCTGCCCATTCCCAGTCTGTCGTCGTTTTCTCAAACCTCGACCCCTCTATTGTCCCTGATCAGAGGCCTGTGAGTTGTGTGAGGCAGGAGAGGTAGCAGAGGAATCAGAATCGCTCACTCTGTTACCATATTTTTTTAAAGTATTTCTATAAGGACACGTAGAGTTCCGGCCACCCTGTTGTTTGCTGTTCAAGGGCCAGTTATATGCATAGTTACCAGCAAAGGCTAGCTTATCCCTCAACATCTCTTTAGTGTAGTCACATGAACAAAGATATAATAAAATATTTACAAAAATGTGAGGGGTGTACTCACTTTTGTGAGATTCTGTATATATATATATATATATATATATATATATATATATATATATATACACACACACACACACACACTATTGTGTGTCGTAACTTACAGAAATAACACATATAATAGAAAAGACAGTCTAGTTAATAAACAGTCCAAATGTTATAGCAGCGCTGATGATGGATAAGTGTCCAACTCCACAAACATGTGACATATAAACTCTGATGATGTAGCAAACCAAGTCTGTAAAGATGGCAGATCCTAGGCAGTGGATTATATGTGCACCCTACACCAACTCCCAGTTTTCACCACGTGAGGCACTCTTTCCCCCGATGGGGTTTAAACTCACAAAACAGATGAAAAAAGTGTCAGAAACCATGAACCAGACCGAGACAGAAGTACAGTAAAATCACACTTGTTTATTAATAAAAATTAAAAGGTAAATAGTAATTGTAGTCAAAGCATAGCCAGAGTCCAGTAACCGGATCGAATAGTCAGCCAAGCCAGGGTTCAGTAACCAGATCAGGTAATCAGCCAAGCCAGAGTTCAGTAACCAGATCAGGTAATCAGCCAGGCCAGAAGTCAGGGATCAAACTAGAGGAACAGCAAGCAGGATAAGGAGCCAGAAGGGATGTCAGCAAGGCCAGTCTTTAAACAGGAACGCAGGAGATGGTTTCCTGTGATTTGACCAAGGCGAAGGCAGGAATGAAGTGAACTGGAGATTTTTAAGTAGGTGGGACTGACGAGCAGATCCACAACAGCTGGTTAACTGTGGAGAAAGATGAGAGCTGGCAATTAGCCGACAGCTAAACGGCCAGCTCAGAGAAGGAAGTGCTGAGCCAGCCCTGACAGTACCCCCTCCTCAATGACCCCTCCCCCTCGGAGGACCACCAGGCTTGAGGGGAAAACGTCTATGGAAATCACGGAGGAGGGTAGGAGCATGTATGTCCGAGGATGAGACCCAGGACCGTACCCCCTCCAATGCACCAGGTACTGTATGCGCCCACGGAACCTACGGGAGTCAACAATGGATTGTACCTCATACTCTTTATGGTTCTCAACCCGTATAGGATGAGGACGTGGCACCGAGGTGGTAAAGCGGTTGCAGACCAACGGTTTCAATAAGGAGACACATTTGAGATGCGCATACTAGGAGGAAGGTCCAACGCGTAAGCCACTGGGTTAATCCTGCGAAGGATACGGAAAGGCCCAATAAATCAAGGTGCGAACTTCAGTGAGGGAACACAAAGTCGGAGGTTGCAAGATGACAGCCAGACCCTGTCCCCAACCTGGTAGGAAGGCGCAGGCAGGCGTCTGCGGTCAGCATGGAGTCTGTACCTATCATTAGCATGACGCAAAGCCACCTGGACTTGTGCCCAAGTGGAATGAAGACCACGGAGATGCTCCTCTAGCGCAGGAATACTCTGCGGAACAAACGAGTCAGGCAACATGGAAGGTTGGAAACCATAATTCGTCATAAACGGAGACAATCAGAAGCAGAATTCAAGGCACTGTTGTGAGCAAACTCTGCCCATGGTAATAGGTCTGACCAGTTGTTGTGATGGTCAGAAATATAGCAACATAGGAATTGCTCCAAGGACTGATTGGCTCGTTCATTAGACTGGGGTATTACGCAGAGGAGAAAGCAAGCTAAATTCCCAGCTGTGCACAGAAGGCTCGCCAGAACCGGGACACAAGCTGACTACCCTTGTCCGAGACAATCACCTTGGGTAGCCCATGTAAGCGAAAGATCTCCCAAGCAAAAATGGAAGCCAGTTCCTTAGAAGTGGGCAACTTCTTAAGTTGAATACAATGACACATCTTTGAGAACCGGTCAACCACCATAAGGATAACTGTGTTGCCTTGGGAGTTGGGCAACTCCACAGGGAAATTCATAGACAGGTGGGTCCAGGGCCTCTCTCCATTGGGTATGGGTTGTAGGAGGCCCGCTGGAAGGTGTCGTGGAGTCTTACTCTGAGCACGCATGGAACAGGCAGCTACGAAGGCAGTTACATCAGCACATAGACTAGGCCACCAGAATTGTTGGGAAATGGTCCAAACAAGTTGATTCTTACCAGGGTGACCAGCTGCCTTGGGAGAATGGTAAATCTGGAGCATGGCAGTACGGAGACACTCTGGGACAAAGCAGCGGTCACAAAGTTTCTCAGAAGGAGCATCGACCTGAGCAGCAAGAATTTTGTCACCCAAAGGAGAAGTAAGACTGGTGCGAACCGTAGCCAGAATACGATCAGCAGGAATCATAGGAACCAGAACCGACTCCAACTTGGAAGTGGAGGAAAATTGTCGTGACAAGGCGTCAGCCCTTACATTCTCATTACCGGGTAAGAATGAGACAATGTAATTGAAACTTGACAAGAAAAGAGCCCATCGTGCCCTTCTGGGAGAGAGGCGTTTAGCCTCAGACAGGAATGTGAGATTCTTATGGTCAGTAAGAATGAGAAACGGCACAGTGGTACCTTCGAGGAGATGTCTCCATTCTTTCAGGGCTAAAATGATTGCCAACAGCTCTCTGTCACCAATCTCATAATTGCACTCGGCAGGTGACAATTTCTTGGAAAAGTAGCCACAAGGATGTATAGCACTCTCAGAGGTAGGACGTTGAGACAGAAGGGTGCCAACACCAGTTTCAGAAGCATCAACCTCAAGGATAAAAGGTAACATAGGATCAGGATGTGCCAACACAGGAGCAGAAACAAAGGCAGCCTTGAGACTTTCAAAGGCCTTGGACTCCGGAGACCAACTCTGTGGGTTACCGTTCTCTCTGGTCATATCGGTCATGGGCTTGACCAGAGACGATAAGTTACGAATAAACTTCCGATAATAGTTGGCAAAACCCAGGAAACGCTGCAGAGGACGTAACCCCACGGGTCGAGGCCACTGAAGGACTGCTGAAAGTTTCTCTGGGTCCATTGAAAAACCAGCAGTGGAAATGACATAGCCCAGGAATTTAACCTGTTCCAGATGGAACTCACACTTCTCCAGTTTGCAATAGCGATTGTTCTCTCTTAATTTCTGAAGCACATGACAGACATCTGTGTGGTGGCTCTCCAGGGACTTGGAAAATATGAGGATATCATAGAGATAAACCACCACACATAACTGCAACAAATCTCGGAGGACATCGATAAAAAAATTCCTGGAAAACTGCCTGGGCATTAAAAGGCCAAAAGGCATTACGAGATACTCATAATGACCTGTTCTGGTATTAAACGCAGTTTTCCACTCGTCGCCCTCCTTAATCCTCATGAGATTGTAAGCCCCTCTCAGATCAAGCTTAATGAAAACCGTTGCTCCCTTGAGGCGGTCAAATAACTCTGTAATCAGTAGAATCGGGTAGCCATTCTTAATCGTGAAACGATTGAGACCCCTATAATAAATACAAGGTCTCAGTTCACTGCTCCTCTTCTTCACAAAGAAGAATCCAGCACCAGCAGGAGACGAGGATTTGCGGATGAAACCCTGAGAAACTGCGTCTGCAACATACTCCTCCATGCCTTTATCCTCCAAGACTGACAAAGGGTAAACCCGGCCACGAGGGGGAGTGGCACCAGGTTAAAAGTCAATTGCGCAATCATACAGCTGGTGTGGAGGCAAACTACCGGCTTGACGTTTGTCAAAGACATCGCTAAAATCACAGTACTCCTCTGGCAGGGAGGAGAGTGAAGAGGTACACAGGACCTTGGCTACCTTCCAGAAGCATGTTTCACTGCATTGTGGTGACCAGGAGAGAACCTCAGCACGGAGCCAATCAAAAGAGGGGTTGTGCCTCTGTAACCCAGGATAACCAATAACCAGCGGAAACTTAGGAGAGGTAATCACTTGGAATTGGATTATCTCATGGTGAAGAGCCCCTACAGCCATGGACAACGGAACCTTCTCATGAGTCACATTGGCAGGCTACAGAGGTCTCCTGTCAAGAGCCTCAATGGCAAGTGGAGTGTCACGCAGCTGCAGTGGAATCAAGTGCTTTGATACAAAGGCAGTATCAATGAACAGGCCTGCAGCCCCAGAGTCGATTAGAGCCTGTATCTCGATAGATGACTTAGCCCAAGAAAGGGTGACCAAAACCAGGGGCTTATCCTTATGCATAACTGGGGACAACACAACACCACCTAAGGTCTGTCCATGACAGGACCTCAAGGTTCGGGTGTTCCCAGGACAGATAGGACAAGACTTCAAAAAGTGACCTACCTGGCCACAATAAAGGCACAATTTCTCCCTCCTCCTTAAAGGCTCTCTCATCCGCAGAGAGACTCATGATGCCCAAGTGCATGGGTTCATCTTCACTGACTGACTTGGTATCAGGAGGCATGGGAGGTGAGGGAGGCACGGGTGGGACTGCAAAGCTCAGAGGCTAATGTACAGGAGACTTCCGCAAGCGCTCCTTAAAAGAAAGTCTCTCTGTGAGTCTGGAGTCAATGAGGATGGCAAACAAGATCAAGCTCTCCAGCTCAGTGGGTATATCTCTGGCTGCTATCTCATCCTTGATGGAATCTGAGAGACCATGAGAAAAAGCAGCCACTAGGGCCTCATTGTTCCAAGCAACCTCTGCTGCCAGAGTACGGAACTCTTTTTTTTTTATAATTAATATTTTATTAAACTTTTATCACATTCCAATCTTAAATACATTGCAAAACCTTTCATCCTACTTACATAATATATAAACATAATATATAAACACACTCTCTGCTGGGTATTTTCCTCCCCCCCCAAAAAAAATAAAAAATTCTTGGATGTATACATAATTAAATGTCTATATATTTCCCCCTTGATCCCCCCTCTTCCCCCCTCCCTCTCATCACCTCCAGAGTTGTCTACATTCCAAATCTGTGTGTTCACATATTTCACTTTTACCAGATCACCTAGTTTACTACAGGTGGAACAAACAAAAAAAAAAAAAACACACACACAACACCCCACATCAAATTTTCCAGAGTCAACCAAAATTCCAAAATTACACTCCCCATTACCATTGCTTATAGCCTTTAAAGCCCAATCCTTCTCTAGTTACCCCTGTGATTCTGTTTTCATTCCTTTCCTTGTGTTCACACTATTTCAACATTCCAAATTTTCCTTTTCTTTCTCCCATTCCCAGTGTGCCTTGTGGCCATCTTATTTCTTCATTCCCCTTTACCCTTTCTTTCCCCAACCCCCATATATTATACACCCCCTCCCTCTACCGCCCCCCTTATTCCAATTACAATATTCTCTATCCCCCCTTGTGACCAAAAAAAATATTACAAGTATACAAGTGTTCACCCCCATCTTCTTATGTGAGTATCAAACTCAAACTCGGGCTCAGCCCGAAAAAAAAAAAAAAAAAAAAAAACCCCACCCAACTCAGACCCCTCCCCTCCCCCAACTCTTCTCCAGTCCCCAATATATGGGCAAGTCCATGCCTTGCCTCAATCCCCCTTCACCAATCTCATCCCGGGCATCCCCCACTAATATCTTTGATCCCTTTTCTCCCATTTCCATCAGAGCGACCCTTTTCTATCCAGTTACTTTCCTCTGGTTTATACTATCTCAGTTGAATGTTGTTTCCAGGTTTTCCATATTTCATCAAATTCCTCTTGTCTATCCTTGATCCTGTATACCCATTCTTCCGCCTCCATTATTTTATCTACTTCTTTTTTCCATTCTTATATTGTTGGGCATCTAATATTTTTCCAGTACCTTGGCACCAGTGCCTTTGCCGCATTCAACAAATGGGGGATAATACTCTTTTTGTAAACTTTGTTCGGCGTTGGCATCCCATGGAACAGGAAGTGCAATGCTGAGAATTCTACATGTTTTACCGTCATCCTCCTGATCCAAGGGGCCACCGCCTCCCAAAATTTTTTAATTTTCGGGCATGTCCTCCATATGTGGAAATATGTGCCTCTCTCCTCACATCCCCTCCAACAGCGTGCATCTCCCTTTGGGAACATTTGTGCTATGCGGACAGGGGTACGGTACCATCTGGCCAGGAATTTATATGCCATCTCCTGAGTATGTGAGCTTATTGAGGAGGTGTGGGTTGTTCTAAACAATCTCTTTACCTGTACAGTTGAGAACCTCCCTCCTAATTCTCTCTCCCACTCCTTGATAAAATAAGGAGTTGTAGTACTATTGATGTTAAGTATTAACTTATACATCCTGGACAATAGATGTTTAGCTTCTGGGCTTTTCAGGTTCCAAGATTCAAAGACAGTGAGGGTATTCAGAGGTCTAATCAGGGATTTCCTTTTATTATAAAAATCTGTAATTTGGAAATATCTCCACATAGACATCGGAATATCCCCCCAATCCTCTACCAGATCCTTTAAGGGGATCAATTTGCCCGATGGCGCTATCCTCGCACAAGTTACCCCTCCTTCTCTTCCCCACCCTTCTAAGTTCTTCTTATCCTCCCCTGGTTGAAACCACGGAAATCCCTCAAGTGGAGCTAGTGGGGAAATCATAGGTGCAGTTTTACCTTGAGCGTTTACCTTATCCCATACTGATAATGTTGTTTTAGTTATAGGTGACGTCCATTCCGACAATCCCCTATTCGCAGTTGGAATCCAGGGTGCCCCTTCTAGATCTCTACCAGCTAATGTTTTTTCCAGGTTTACCCATATCTTATTTGCAGAGTCATTGCGCCAGTTTAAAATTCGAACCAGCGCCATGGCTTTATAATATAAATTCAAGTCTGGCAATCCTAGCAATCCTCCTCCCTCCTCTTTATGTCTCCTAAGTATATCATAAGATTTTCTTGGGTGTTTGACCCTCCATACAAATTTCGTGAGGGCCCATCTTACCCGCCTGAAAAAAATTTGTGGAAGTGTTATAGGGATGGTGTATAGTATATAAATAATTCTCGGTAGGACATTCATTTTTATTGCATTCACTCTTCCAAACAAAGTCATCAAATGCCCTTTCCAGCTTTTCAGATCTCTCTGTATATTTGTTAACAGCGTGCCATAATTGAGCTCATATAACTTTTTTAAATTCGCTGTTATATTTATCCCCAAATATCTCAGAGAGTCCATGTTCTAAATAAAAGGAAAGCCATCTTGTATGACCTTCCTAATCTTGGGGGGGACATGGCTTGGCATCAGAATTGATTTTTCAGGGTTTATCCTAAAATTAGATAGGGCTCCAAACCTCCTTTACGGATTCCTGTGGTTTAGATAAATAAAACAAAAGGTCGTCCGCATAGGCCGATACCTTATGTTCAACTGCCCCGATACGGATCCCATTAATCCCTCCATTCCTCCTTATTTTGCACAAGAAGGGTTCAAGGATCAAGGCAAATAACAGGGGTGATAATGGACACCCCTGTCTAGTCCCATTCCGGATCTCAAAGCTCTCCGATAACCCTCCATTTACCTTGACCCTTGCTCTGGGGTTATTATATAATGCCAGGACCCATCCCCTCATACGTTCTCCCAGGCCCACCACCCTCAGAACTTCCGACATAAAGACCCAACCAACCCTATCAAATGCTTTTTCAGCATCCATAGAAATCAATACCCTTGGGATTCGCTCTGGTCCATTTTGAGCCCAGTGCAATATCTGTAAGGCACGAATTGTATTATCTCTGGTTTCCCGTCCTTTTATAAATCCCGTTTGGTCTAGTTGTATTATTGTTGCTATATGATCTTGCATCCTAAGAGCCAGGATTTTGGACAAGATCTTCGTGTCGGAGTTCAAGAGGGAGATGGGCCTATAATTAGCACACACCTGAGGGTCCTTCCCCTCCTTCGGGAGGACCGTCACATGTGCCATCAAACCTTCTGTTGACAATGGGCTAGAAGTTTTTATAGAGTTGAGGTAATCACAGAATGGTTGGGCCAGTTCCGGGAGAAACCTTTTTTAATATATAATCGTAAAACCGTCAGGGCCCGGGCTTTTCCCAAATGCTAGTCCTCCCACCACTTTTCCCAACTCCTCCACTGTAATTGGTTGTTCCATTTCCTCCTGAGCTGCAGTTGAAATTACTGGTAGTTCTGAAGTCCTTAGGTATTCCCTAATCTCCTGCCTCACTCCTCCCCCCTCTTCTTCTCTTTTGTCCCCCTCTATATTATATAGGGATCCAGGCATGTACTGGCCATCGGGACTACAGGGAGTTTCCCGGTGGGCCGATGGCTCAGTGGGCCGGTTTCAGTGAAAGCCTGTCAAAGTAATGGCTTTCTTGGTTTACCCTCAACTTCACGCAGTGATGTGAGAAAGATGAGAAAAATACAGAGGAGAATAAGTGAAATAATAAAAGAGGTTAGTGAGGACTCCTTATGTTATGCTACTTATGTTTTTTTGCACAATTGCGTATAGTTTATATACTGTTTTTGTGCTTGTTTGCACAATTAAAGTGCGCCGGTCTGGATGAAGTCCAGGGCCAAATTTCTGTCCCAGTCCAGCCCTGTAGGGATCTGTAATACCTTTGGAATTCTGATGCTATTTTATGGGAGTCAATAACCTGTTTATTACCTACTATTAATTTATGAACGTGCCTTGATTCCTGTTGTTTTTTTAACTGTCTCGCTAGCAGTTTTCCCCCCTTGCTACCTTGTTCATAAAAGCGATGCGCAAAGTATCTTTGCTTGTTTTTAACTTTCTGATCTAAACACTTGGTTAACTTAAGCCTCAGCTCCAGCAGCTTATTATCATCCTCCGAATCCCGACTGTTTTTATGTTTTATCTCATTTCTATGTATCTCCTCTAAGATATCCGTGATTTCCTTTTGTTTTTCTTTCTTAAGGCGTGACCCCTGCGCAATCATCTCCCCCCTAATAACCACTTTATGAGCTTCCCACACTACTTGATTGGACACCTCATCTGTTTTATTGATCTCAAAATACGATATCAGACCCCCCTTCAGGGTTTCAAAGGCCCTTTTATCATACAAAATAGATTCATTTAGTCGCCAGTTCCTTTTTTTTTTGCCTACACCACCCATTCGTAAGCTCAAAGCAACTGGCGCATGATCTGATATCGTAATTGAACCAATTACTGAGGATTTCACAAGATGTAAATCAAATTGATCAACCAATAATAGATCAATCCGTGAATAGGTATTATGTATTCTTGAATAGTAACTATAATCCCTTTCACGGCCATGCAAAATCCTCCAGCTATCTACCAAATGTAGAGCTCTAAAACTCTTTAAGTGTCTCTGAGCTCTAAAAGATATTACTGGCTTACCGGATGAAGTGTCCATTTCGGGGTCTAGAGTGAGATTAAAATCACCTCCCAATATCAGTATACCTTCCCTCAACTTTTCTATTTTTTTCATTGTTTTTGATATAAAATCTACTGTGCCATTATTAGGGGCATAAATTGATGCGAACGTATAATATTGATTCTGTATTCTTCCTTTTACACACAAAAAACGCCCTTCCAAATCCCTCTCCACTTCTTCAAGTAAGAAAGGAATTGTTCTATTAATTGCTATTGTAACACCTCTAGCTCCACGGATAGGTGAGGTAGAGTGGAACCATTGATTAAATGGAAAACCTGGTAATCTGGGGGTCGATCCTACCGTGAAGTGCGTCTCCTGGAGGAATATAACATCTACCTTCTGGCTACGCAGTTCACACCAGAGGCGCCCCCTCTTATTTGGTGCTCCTAAGCCCCTTACATTATACGATACTATCTTCAATTCTGTCATTCAATCTATCCATATACCGCCCCCTGTACCTGTCTCCACGATGCTCCAGGAGGATATATCCCCACTCTGAAAGTAAGAGAATGAACGATGCCCGGGATGGATAAAACACACTGCGTAAAATGAAGAAGAGCGAGGAAGGGAAGAGAGAAAAAAAAAAAAACCCCAGCCCCCCAAACCCCCCCCCCAACAGACACACATACACATACACACCTTATATTTCCTATCATGTCCCCTAGTTGGTGGATCAATCTCCCTATAGGTATACCTCCCATCCCTGAGATTGTCCTCCCTTCTGCCAAACTGCAGAAAAATTAGTCCCCCTTTTGGGACTTTCCTATCGGGGCAAAGATGATTCACGGTATGGATTAACGAAATCCGGTTTCCCCCTGGGCCCCAAGAGCAGGAGAAGCCGTTTACACTATAAATAATATTAATTCTAAGGGCAAGAGACCGACATATAACTAGGTCTCTGCTTGCAGGTCGGAAAGGTTATCCCAGCTCAGGGGTCCAGTGAGAAGAGGGAGACAGGGGGAGAGGGAGGGAAGAGAAAGACCAGACAGGGGAAACCCCCCCCCCAATCCCCCCGCCCCTCCTCACCCCCCCCCCCACCCCACCACCAAATCACCACTCCTTTATTCATAGTCCTATAATCATATTTGTCCATCTCTATTATTCTTCTTTCCTCTGCTTCTACTTGGGACTTAGTTCCACTGTTCCGGGCGTGTCAAAGGAGCTCTGGAGCTATTCAATCTCCAATCTGGGAAATCAACCGGCGGTAAACACAAAACTTCTGTAAATTTTTTAAAATCGTCCTTAGTTCTCAGAACTGCAGATTTTCCCTCTCGGGATGCCTTTACACAAAAGGGGAATCCCCATCTATATTTCACTTCTGCCACTCGCATAGCTTCCAGTAGAGGTCTAACTGTGCGGCATTGCATTAATGTCCGATATGATAAATCCGCATAAAGAGAGATCTGATGCCCTTCATATACTATCCTTGGATTTTTACGTGCTGCATTCATAATTGCCTCTTTCAAAGTAAATTTATGCAGTTTACATATAATATCTCTGGGCCTGTCCATACTCTGGTTGGTGAGAGACGTTGTACGGTGCACTCTATCTATTTCAATAACCTCTGGGGCTTGTGCCCCCAGTATTTGACGGAACAACTCAGTCACCACTTGTGCTAGATCTGCAGCCCCATTTCTCTCATTTAAACCTCTTATGCGGATATTCTGTCTGCGTGTTCTATTTTCTTGATCATCAATTTGATCTAGTAGTGAATTTAGTTTTTCCTCATATTCCTTTATTACTTCTTGAGTATCCACCACCGCTTGCTTGATATCATCCTGGGTCATCTCAATTTCTTCCACTCTACGTCCCAAAGCTATTGTATCCTCCCTGACCTCTTCAACCATTTGTTTACAGGACGATTCCACCATAGAGATAAGTAATTGTATATCATTTTTAGTGGGTAGAGATCTCAAGTGCTCTCTAAATTCCTTGCCCAGGTTTATCCTCACTATTTCAGGCTGATATGTTTCTTGCTCTGTATTGGGGGATTGGGTCATGGGGGTCGTAGGGGTCCATTGCTGTTTCTGTGCTTCTATGTTACTATTAGTAGCTTCCATTCCTCCTCCGTGCAGCTCACTCCAACCTCCACCCTCCCCAGCCTTCTCCCCCGACACAGTTCTGGGTTCCAATCCCCCGTTTCCCCTTGTATCTTGTCCACCCCGTCCTCCTTCCAACTTTTGGCCATCTATGTGGTTCTCATTATAACTCAGTCCCACCACTTCATGGTTGCCTTGCTCATAACATACCCCGCTCTCGGCCCTCTCCGCTCCCCCCTCAGCCAGGTCTCCCATCCTCCTTAGGCTCCGCTGACCCTTCAATGGTGTCTCCTCACCTTGTTTCTGGCTGCTTCGAGCGTCTGTCACCACAGACCTCCACCCTCCATGTCCTGACAACCTCCGTTCAGCCTTGCTTTGTTCCGTGTTCTGCGGTGACAGGTAGGCTTTCAAACTGCCAGACTGTGCCTTCCCCTTTCCACAGGGGGGTAATGCATTGCGTCTTCGGGCTGACATCTCTTGGCTGAGTGGGGAAGTCTCGTAGAGGGGAGGGGTTGCTCTTCAATGCCGGTGTTCTCCACTTCCCGTCCCTCCGTGCCGGCGTCTCTGGCTGCTCTCTCCCGGCTCTTTCTCTCCTTCAAATGTAGCTGACAAAGGGGATAGAGGAGCTACCACCAGGGCATCTCTGTATCCGCTACCTGGGCCGACGTCTCCAGTGGCTTTTCCCCCTGGCTGAAAGCGGTAAGCTGTGAGCAGAGAGGAAGGAGCTATCGTTAGAGCTCACCGCTCCTCGTGTCTCTCATAGCCCGGGAACCTCCGCACGCTCACGCAGCACACCCTCTCTCCATACCACGCCCCCCCAGAGTACGGAACTCAATGGCGTAGTCGGCAACAGTTCTCGTACTCTGATGGATGTGTGGCACTTGGCAGCAGAAGCGGAGCGTGCGTGAACATCAAATACCCTTTAAAAGGAGGCCACAAACTCAGGATAACTCAAGACAACAGGTTTTTGCATCTCCCATAGAGGGTTAGCCCAGACCAAGGCTCTTTCAGAAAGCAAAGATATCATGAACCCTACTTTGTTTCTGTTTGTGGGAAACGCCTGAGGCAGCATCTCAAAGTATATCTCAACTTGGTTGAGAAACCCTCTGCATTGAACTGGATCGCCCCCAAATCGCTGGGGAAGCGGGGCGGAACCAGACATGCCTCTTATAGAGGTAATACTTAAGGCGGGTGCCTGCACAGAGACTGGCACAGCAGCAGGGACGGCCTGCAACTCAGGTTGTACCGGAGCAGCCACAGTGGGGGATTCCAGGGGGGCGTGTGACTCAGGAGCGTTTGTAACGCAATGGCAAACTGATCCATGCAGTGATCTTGCTCATCCAATCTGGAAAAAATATTATCAACAAGTGGATTGACTGTATCTTCTGAATTAATGGCCTTCGCCCACTGTCAGAAACCATGAACCAGACTGAGACAGAAGTACAGTAAAATCACACTTGTTTATTTATAAAAATATAAAGGTAAATAGAGTAAGCGTAGTCAAAGCATAGCCAGATTCCAGTAAGCGGATCGGGTAGTCAGCCAAGCCAGAGTTCAGTAACCAGATCGGGTAATCAGCCAAGCCAGAGTTCAGTAACCAGATCGGGTAATCAGCCAGGCCAGAAGTCAGGGATCCAAGTAAAGGAACAGCAAGCAGGATAAGGAGCCAGAAGGGATGTCAGCAAAGCCAGTCTTTAAACAGGAACGCAGGAGATGGTTTCTTGTGATGTGACCAAGGCGAAGGCAGGAATGAAGTGAGCTGGAGATCTTTAAGTAGGCAGGACTGACAAGCAGATCCACAACAGCAGGTTAACTGTGGAGAGAGATGAGAGTTGGCAATTAGCCGACAGCTGAGTGGCCAGCTCAGAGGAGGAAGGGCTGAGCCAGCCCTGACAAAAAGATAGCCTTAATCAAGCATTTACTTCAACCAGACTCCCATCATCATCATAGAAAGCAGGCAAATGTTGTGCTCCAAAGGGGTTCATAAAAACACATAAATGCGGACATAGCGTAATCCTGCTTTATTAAGAAACCCCCAACATACAGCCAACCCAGCTTCCAATCTACGTACATTTAAACAATGTTATAAGAACATTTGAAATAGAGTGTGTAATCACCAAATCTCCTGGTCCCAAAAGCACTCATGTTGAATACACGGTGTTCGCGATCACTTCCTGATTGGGAACAGCTGACGGTGAAGCGCACTCGTCACTTCCGGTTACATCATTATAGCCACCTTCTGACTTCAACAAAGGGCACGGCTAGTGTCAGCAGGGATTATAAGGTCCCTCCTCCCCACTGATTGGACAACTCAGCGTGTCACTCCTACTCCGATTGGTGCACCTCAGAGCAGTGTTAACACACGCTGATTGTCCATCACCATACAGGAGCGAAATAATCCGTGCTGGTACTGCAAATTAAAAACATCATGCTTCCATATTAAAAATACCGACCATATACTCTTGCATAAAGATATGTCCAACATACACTTTACAAACATATTAGAATAAAAAATGAATTGACATTATAAAACAAATTTAAAATTAACATAAGTAAACATCCTTAATACACACATGAGTAAACATATATGACTATTATGACTATATATGACTATAAGGAGACGCGGTTAAATGTACGGTTAGTTAGTACGGTTAGTGTCCTAGTTCATTATAAGACCTGTACAAAATATGTCTTAATACCTTATTCATGGATTCTACTTAGATCATTATTCATGATCGAATTATAAATATAAATGTATATATAAATATAACATATATAAAGTTAAAATTATAAGGGAAAAAATATATTTATAAAAAAGCTGATGATATTTATAAGACTAATCATAAATAAAAATAGTCACTTATAAAACAATTAATATCAAGGTCATCATTTAACCCTTTTGGCAATAGTGTGTCGACCTGAAAAATCCATTGGGTCTCTCGTTTGGATAATTACCTCACTAAGTTGGATCCCATGACGGTTTGAGGTGATCAACACCCCAGAATTTAAGTCCAGCGGGGTCTTGATTGTGGAACATTTTAAAATGTAAACACGCATTGTGGTCCTTAAAGCCTATTTTTATGTTTTCCACATGTTCTGCGATTCTAATCTTTAATGCCCTTTTAGTCCGACCTATATACATTAATTTGCAATGACACTCCAACAAATAAACTACATGAATAGTATTGCAAGTTATAAATTCTTTTATGGGGATCTCTCTATTGTTGGAGGTAGAGACAAAGATTTCCACAGCTCTCATTGGTCTACTCACTTCCCTGCATGCACAACATTTCCTGCACGCGAAGAATCTATTCCTGTCCCAGAAAGAGGGGAGTCTACTAGGTGGATCAATAACCTTTTTAACTACTCTATCTCCATAATTTGGAGCCTTCCTGTAAATAAATTTTGGTCTAGATGGGATAATATTTTTAAGAGTCCTATCTAGAATTAACACATGCCAGTGAGACAAAAAGATTTGTTCAACTTCTTTAAATTGGGAATGATAACCAGAGATGAAGCTCCACTCCTGACTGTTTATATCCCAGAGAGGAGCCGCATCTGTTAAACAATCTGCCCTTGATATCACAGAGAGGTCCTCTATTATTCGGTATAAATTTGTTTCACTATATCCTCTTTCCATACATTTCTTTTTCAAAATTAGGGCTTGGCACCTATAGTCATGGTCATTGGAACAATTACGTCTGACTCTCATAATCTGCCCTTTAGGTATATTTCTTAGCCACATAGGGTGGTGTCCACTTTGAGTGGGAAGATAACTATTAGAGTCTGTGGGTTTTAAATATACCTTTGTTCCCAATTTATCACCAGATCTATATATGTTCTAAAAGATCTAAAAAGTAAATACCTTGCTGATTATATTAAGATCTAAAAAGTAAATACTTTGCTGATTATAGACCCCCTACATACCCACAACAGACATCTGTATACAGGGAACCACAGTGGAGAGAACAATCCAACTGGGAACGGAACCAGAGGCGTAACTAGAAACCTCAGGGCCCCGGTGCAAGGCCCCCCCCCCCCCCCCACCCCGAAAAGCATGATTTTGATACCATATTTTTTCCACTGTACAACAAAGTAAAACATTTCTGTTTCTGATTTTTAACTTACCGTAACTGTCCCCAGTGCAGCCAGTGTCACCAATGCAGAAAGTGTCACCAATGTAGCCTGCCCGTGTCCACCTGTGTCCCCAGTGCAGCCGGTGTCCCCAGTGCAGCCGGTATCCCCAGTGCAGCCGGTGTCCCCAGTGCAGCCGGTGTCCCCAGTGCAGCCGGTGTCCCCAGTGCAGCCGGTGTCACCAGTGCAGCCGGTGTCACCAATGCAGTCTGTGTCCCCAGTGCAGCCAGTGTCACCAGTGCAGCCTGCCCGTGTCCACCTGTGTCCCCAGTGCAGTCTGTGTCACCAGTGCAGCCTGCCCGTGTCCACCTGTGTCCCCAGTGCAGTCTGTGTCACCAGTGCAGCCGGTGTCCCCAGTGCAGCCGGGGTCACCAATGCAGCCGGGGTCACCAATGCAGTCTGTGTCCCCAGTGCAGCCGGTGTCCCCAGTGCAGCCGGTGTCCCCAGTGCAGCCAGTGTCACCAATGCAGCCTGCCTGTGTCCACCTGTGTCCCCAGTGCAGTCTGTGTCCCCAGTGCAGCCAGTGTCCCCAGTGCAGCCAGTGTCCCCAGTGCAGCCAGTGTCCCCAGTGCAGCCAGTGTCCCCAGTGCAGCCTGTCCATGTCCACCTGTGTCCCCAGTGCAGCCGGTGTCCCCAGTACAGCCGGTGTCCCCAGTGCAGCCAGTGTCACCAATGCAGCCTGCCCGTGTCCACCTGTGTCCCCAGTGCAGTCTGTGTTCCCAGTGCAGTCGATGTCACCAATGCAGTCTGTGTCCCCAGTGCAGCCGGTGTCCCCAGTGCAGCCGGTATCACCAATGCAGTCTGTGTCCCCAGTGCAGCCAGTGTCACCAATGCAGCCTGCCCGTGTCCACCTGTGTCCCCAGTGCAGCCGGTGTCACCAGTGCAGCCTGCCCGTGTCCATCTGTGTCCCCAGTGCAGCCGGTGTCCCCAGTGCAGCCGGTGTCCCCAGTGCAGCCGGTGTCACCAATGCAGCCTGCCCGTGTCCACCTGTGTCCCCAGTGCAGTCTGTGTCCCCAGTGCAGCCGGTGTCCCCAGTGCAGCCGGTGTCCCCAATACAGCCTGCCCGTGTCCACCTGTGTCCCCAGTGCAGCCGGTGTCCCCAGTGCAGCCAGTGTCCCCAATGCAGCCAGTGTCCCCAATGCAGCCTGCCCGTGTCCACCTATGTCCCCAGTGCAGTCGGTGTCCCCAGTGCAGCTGGTGTCCCCAGTGCAGTCGGTGTCCCCAGTGCAGCCGGTGTCACCAATGCAGTCTGTGTCCCCAATGCAGCCTGCCCGTGTCCACCTGTGCCACCTATGTCCCCAGTGCAGCCTGTGTCATCGGTGCAGCCTCAAGGAGGTGGTGGTGGTACTGGAGGGGGGGGGGTGGTGGCACTGGAGGGGGTGGTGGTGGCACTGGAGGGGGGTGGTGGTGGTACTGGAGGGGGACCTCTTACTGATCCCATCCCCCCACCACCACCGATCTCATCCCTATCCCCCCACCCCCCATCTCCTCTGTTGTAGAGGTGATGGGGGGTGGGATAGGGATGAGATCAGTGGTGGTGGAGGGGGGATGGGATCAGTAAGAGGCAGAGCCGCAGAGGTGGTGGAGGTTGGGATAGATCGATTGGAGTGCAAAATGGGGACTTACCGCCAATCAATCGATCGATTCCCCCTCCTCAGAAGTCAGAAACAATCCTTCGGAATCGGCGCTCCTCCAGCCCAGGATGCTTTGCTTGCCTCAGGACAGGTCACACGCCGCCGTAGGTACTGCACACTGCGCAGAGCTCCTCCCCCGCCTTCAGTGAATTGGTGTGCTTCATTGTCCGCCCCGCCTCCCTTCCAGTCTCTCTTTCTGGATAGGCGGGGGCGGAGCCCACACAGTCCCTCAGGCCTCAGCTCAGCGCTTCTCGTGCAGCCGGCGTAGCGGGTGAAAGACCCCCTCCCTCCCGACACAGTGAAACATGATGGAGACACACACACACCTCCGGACAGTCAGGTGGGCCCCTCACACGGCGGGCGGGCGGGCGGGCCCCTCACACGGCGGGCGGGCGGGCGGGCCCCTCACACGGCGGGCGGGCGGGTGGACCCCTCACACGGCCGGCGGGCAGGCGGCTGATGGGCCCCCTGAAGTGGCGGAGAACTACAGGGCCCAGTCGCACTTGCGACTGTTGCGACCCCTATAATTCCGCCACTGAACAGAACAGAACACAACAGCCAGGCCCCAGGAGAGAAGAGTCAGGGGCTGTAGGGCAGGATGGAGGGTCCAAAAAAAGAAGGAGGGAACAGGATTATGGGGCATATTTAATTTGAGTAATGTCACCCTAACTCACAAATAAACTAATATTTTGAACTTAGGTTTGAAATGTGGTCTAAAGCGCCCAATAAATAAGTTTGATGTCTCCATTGACATACATAAATACATGAGGAGGTTGAACATGAAAAAGTACTTCATAAATAAAAACTCAAATCCGGTCACAAGTGTCTCTTCTGTACCTACTGATAGCAGTTTGCGCAATAAATCTCTGTTTAATCCTTTGAATGGAACTAACTAGGGATGAGCTTCGAGTTCGAGTCGAACTCATGTTCGACTCGAACATTGGCTGTTCGCAAGTTCACCGAACAGCGAACAATTTGGGGTGTTCGCGGCAAATTCGAATGCCGCGGAACACCCTTTAAAAGTCTATGGGAGAAATCAAAAGTGCTAATTTTAAAGGCTAATATGCAAGTTATTGTCATAAAAAGTGTTTGGGGACCTGGGTCCTGCCCCAGGGGACATGGATCAATGCAAAAAAAAGTTTTAAAAACGGCCGTTTTTTCAGGAGCAGTGATTTTAATAATACTTAAAGTCAATCAATAAAAGTGTAATATCCCTTTAAATTTCGTACCTGGGGGGTGTCTATAGTGTGCCTGTAAAGGGGCGCATGTTTCCTGTGTTTAGAACAGTCTGACAGCAAAATGACATTTTGAAGGAAAAAACTCATTTAAAACTACCCGCGGCTATTGCATTGCCGACAATACACATAGAAGTTCATTGATAAAAACGGCATGGGAATTCCCCAAAGGGGAACCCCGAACCAAAATTAAAAAAAAAAAAATGACGTGGGGGTCCCCCTAAATTCCATACCAGGCCCTTCAGGTCTGGTATGGATATTAAGGGGAACCCCGACCAAAATTAAAAAAAAAAATGACGTGGGGTTCCCCCTAAATTCCATACCAGACCCTTCAGGTCTGGTATGGATTTTAAGGGGAACCCCGCGCCAAAAAAAAAAAAAAAACGGCGTGGGGTCACCCCAAAAATCCATACCAGACCCTTATCCGAGCACGCAACCTGGCAGGCCGCAGGAAAAGAGGGGGGGACAAGAGTGCGGCCCCCCCTCCCTCCTGAACCGTACCAGGCCACATGCCCTCAACATTGGGAGGGTGCTTTGGGGTAGCCCCCCAAAACACCTTGTCCCCATGTTGATGAGGACAAGGGCCTCATCCCCACAACCCTGGCCGGTGGTTGTGGGGGTCTGCGGGCGGGGGGCTTATCGGAATCTGGAAGCCCCCTTTAACAAGGTGACCCCCAGATCCCGGCCCCCCCCCTGTGTGAAATGGTAAGGGGGTACATAAGTACCCCTACCATTTCATGAAAAAAGTGTCAAAAATGTTAAAAATGACAAGAGACAGTTTTTGACAATTCCTTTATTTAAATGCTTCTTCTTTCTTCTATCTTCCTTCATCTTCTGGTTCTTCTGGCTCTTCTGGTTCTTCTGGTTCTTCCTCCGGCGTTCTCGTCCAGCATCTCCTCCGCGGCGTCTTCTGTCTTCTTCTCCTCGGGCCACTCCGCACCCATGGCATGGGGGGGAGGCTCCCGCTCTTCTCTTCTTCTCTTCTTCTTTTCTTCTTTTCTTCTTTTCTTCTCTTCTTCTCTTCTTCTCTTCTTCTCTTCTTCTCTTCTTCTCTTCTTCTCTTCTTCTCTTCTTCTTCATTTTCTTCTCCGGGCCGCTCCGCAATCCATGCTGGCATGGAGGGAGGCTCCCGCTGTGTGACGGCGCTCCTCGTCTGACAGTTCTTAAATAACGGGGGGCGGGGCCACCCGGTGACCCCGCCCCCCTCTGACGCACGGTGACTTGACGGGACTTCCCTGTGACATTCCCCGTGACGTCCCCCCCCCCCCCCCGTTATTTAAGAACTGTCAGACGAGGAGCGCCGTCACACAGCGGGAGCCTCCCTCCATGCCAGCATGGATTGCGGAGCGGCCCGGAGAAGAAAATGAAGAAGAAGAGAAGAAGAGAAGAAAAGAAGAAAAGAAGAAAAGAAGAAAAGAAGAAGAGAAGAAGAGAAGAGCGGGAGCCTCCCCCCCATGCCATGGGTGCGGAGCGGCCCGAGGAGAAGAAGACAGAAGACGCCGCGGAGGAGATGCTGGACGAGAACACCGGAGGAAGAACCAGAAGAACCAGAAGAGCCAGAAGAACCAGAAGATGAAGGAAGATAGAAGAAAGAAGAAGCATTTAAATAAAGGAATAGTCAAAAACTGTCTCTTGTCATTTTTAACATTTTTGACACTTTTTTCGTGAAATGGTAGGGGTACTTATGTACCCCCTTACCATTTCACACAGGGGGGGGGCCGGGATCTGGGGGTCACCTTGTTAAAGGGGGCTTCCAGATTCCGATAAGCCCCCCGCCCGCAGACCCCCACAACCACCGGCCAGGGTTGTGGGGATGAGGCCCTTGTCCTCATCAACATGGGGACAAGGTGTTTTGGGGGGCTACCCCAAAGCACCCTCCCAATGTTGAGGGCATGTGGCCTGGTACGGTTCAGGAGGGAGGGGGGGCCGCACTCTTGTCCCCCCTCTTTTCCTGCGGCCTGCCAGGTTGCGTGCTCGGATAAGGGTCTGGTATGGATTTTTGGGGGGACCCCACGCCGTTTTTTTTTTTTTTTTTTGGCGCGGGGTTCCCCTTAAAATCCATACCAGACCTGAAGGGTCTGGTATGGAATTTAGGGGGAACCTCACGTCATTTTTTTTTTAAAATTTTGGCCGGGGTTCCCCTTAATATCCATACCAGACCTGAAGGGCCTGGTATGGAATTTAGGGGGACCCCCACGTCATTTTTTTTTTTTAATTTTGGTTCGGGGTTCCCCTTTGGGGAATTCCCATGCCGTTTTTATCAATGAACTTCTATGTGTATTGTCGGCAATGCAATAGCCGCGGGTAGTTTTAAATGAGTTTTTTCCTTCAAAATGTCATTTTGCTGTCAGACTGTTCTAAACACAGGAAACATGCGCCCCTTTACAGGCACACTATAGACACCCCCCAGGTACGAAATTTAAAGGGATATTACACTTTTATTGTTTGACTTTAAGCATTATTAAAATCACTGCTCCTGAAAAAACGGCCGTTTTTAAAACTTTTTTTTGCATTGATCCATGTCCCCTGGGGCAGGACCCAGGTCCCCAAACACTTTTTATGACAATAACTTGCATATAAGCCTTGAAAATTAGCACTTTTGATTATTCATGTTCGTGTCCCATAGACTTTAACGGTGTTCGCATGTTCGAACGAACTTTTTTCCTGTTCGCATGTTCTGGTGCGAACCGAACAGGGGGGTGTTCGGCTCATCCCTAGAACTAACCAACCCCTAGACATGTTTAAGGGCCTTGTCTTACGTGATCTGGAACAGATCATACCGAAAAAGAACGTAAACCCTTGTCATATTAAAGAAGGCATAGAGTTATTGAAAAAAATGAAATGATATCATTGTGACACCTGCTGATAAGGCCGGGAGGGGTTGTGATTTTAATTAACATTTGCCTGCTTTCTATGATGATGATGGGAGTCTGGTTGAAGGAAATGCTTGATTAAGGCTATCTTTTTTCATCTGTTTGGTGAGTTTAAACACCATCGGGGCAAAGAATGCCTCACGTGGTGAAAACTGGGAGTTGGTGTAGGGTGCACATATAATCCACTGCCTAGGATCACCCATCTTTACAGACTTGGTTTGCTACATCATCAGAGTGTATATGTTACATGTTTGCGGAGTTGGACACTTATCCATCATCAGGGCTGCTATAACATTTGGACTGTTTATTAATTAGACTGTCTTTTCTATTATATATGTTATTTCTGGTAGTTTTTATCACTGTATTTTAAGAGAATTTCTTTTATTATACTTCAAGCGGCCGCTATCTGATCTTTGATAGATCAAAGTATATACTGGGATTATATCATCAGTACTACTTCTAATATACATCGGTTTTAAACTGCTCCACCTGTATATATTGAGCAGGTGACTCATGACAGCTGGGATAATTTGGCGCTGAGTAGTGTACTGTAGGTCTCTTTTTGTACACTTTTTTTTATAGGAGTAGTGACTTGTTGACTTTATGAAATACTCAACATAACAAATGCAAGCTGCAAGAGAAAAGTTGAAAGATAAACATGTGAGTCAGGTCACTGGATAAAAACTTAGAAAAAATATTTGTCAACCTATGACAGAGAGCTAAGAGAAGCTGTATAAATTTTGCTGCTATTGGCAGTGGTAAGGCTACATTCACACAGCTGCACAGCAACGGACAAAGATGGGTGCCGGTGAGAATCAGTAGATTCTTGGAGTACTAAATGCTGCCTGCACACTCTGAGCGGTTACATGCAGATAGAGCCTCTGACCGACCCTGGAAACCGTGTTTTGTTTCCTCCTGGCTGCATCTAATCAAGACCTGCTTATTGATTCTTGGCTGAGAGGACCACGAAATAGATTTGAACAATGTACGTTGGTGTATACATAGGATATGTGAGGGGACTGAAACTGGTAAAACGTGAAAGACTTATAACACTTTCGGAAGATAAGACATGTGGACTGCAGCAATCCTGCCAAACCAAGACAACAGGAAATGGGTCCAAGGGGACAACATCTCAGTCAATTTCCTGAATAAAGGAGGAAAATTAGTGTGGTAAAGTCCCTCATAGGACAAGGTGAGCTGAAGTCCCAGGTACAACAAAGAAGTGAGCCACTAAACAAGAAAGGCTTTCTTCAAACCTTCAAAATGATAAATAGTGAAATAAGGGGGAAAACAAACAAAAAATGCACATCGGTTGATGTGAACATGGATAAAAACACACTAAAGAATTGCATAAAAAGACATGTAAACATTAATTCCTGTAAACTCACCTGACTCATTACAAAAATGATGGTGTAAAGAAGCCTTAAGTCTAGGTTCACACCTGTGTGACTACTTTTTCATATGTTTTTGATGCATTCTTGTTATATTTTCATGTATTTTTCATAGAAGTCTGTGGGGCCAGAAACACACTGTTGCACATGTCTCACTATAGGAATCACCCGCCTGCACCTTTTTCCAAGTCGAATAAAAGCACATTGCATCATTGTGAATAAGCCCTACAGACACTTATGGGAGTCCCCTTGCCTTGTATTGTCGCGCAACAAATTGCAAAAAGTGTGAACAGGGAGCATGAGCCTTTTTTGGCATTTTCAGGCTTAAACGTCTATGTTTTAACCAAGGCAAAGTTAGAGACTAATAAGAACGCTTTACCCATGTTTTGGAAACTCACTGCAAATTTGGCGCAAATGACAGGTCGCTCTTGCAATGCCATTAACTGGTATTGGCACCCCAAGTGCAGGTAGCTGACGTGCGACAAAACACGCCTAAAATACATACTAAAGATATGCCCGACGCTCCACGACTGAAAAGGTTTTGGAGCTACTTTGGGGCCATTGTCATGCATAGGGCAGCCCATTCGAGTGAATGAACTGCCCTTAGTGCGTTGCACGTAAACACGTGAAAAATTATCAAAAAAAAACAAAGCAGGAGCGTGTGGTACTGCTACGCTCAAGTGTGAATGAGGCCTAAAATCTTCAAGAGCTACTTACGAGGCAGATCTTGGCCATTTCTGGCCCAGGGACTTCAACGCGAATGCCTACAAACACTGGAACTGATTATATACTGTATATTTTTAGCCTGTAAGAACTGACCTGCTTCAGGTAGTTCTGCCTAATGACTGAAGTTTGAACACACATGTAAAATGCTTAAAAGGCACTTCTAAAATGCTCATATACAGGACCGAGACAGGGGGTAAGCGAGAGGGATACCTGCCCTGGGCGCAGTGTGCTGCTAATGTGAAGGGGGAAGGGGTGTCAGTGGGCTGCTGCAGTGTCGCGATCGCTAGCACTGGCCAATTGTCCACATCTGCTGCTAGGTGTTCCTGAGTCAGAGTCTACAGCACAGCGATCGTTGAGAATTTATGCTGGGAGGGAGGAGATGAAGGGGAGGGTCTGTGCTGAGGGGGGATTTTTAATGAGGGGAGATTTCGCTAAAAGGGGGTATACGGGAGTGAGGATCTCTGCTGAGAGGGGGGATTTGTACTGGAAGGGAGATTTTGGAGAAGTAAAAGAATTTGTGTAAGAAGGAGGATTTATACTGAAAGGGGGAATATGAGGGGAGGATTTGTGCAGAGAGAGGGGATTTGTGCTGGGAAGAGGGAGATGGAGCCAAATGTTGGTGCTGAGGGGGGCAAATTGGTACTAGAAGGGAGTATACGGAGGGTGAGGATTTGTGCTGAGAGGGGGGATTTATACTGAAAGGGGGAATATGAGGGGAGGATTTGTGCTGAGAGGTGGGGTTTGTTCTGGGAGGAGGGAGATGGAGCCAAGTGTTGGTGCTGAGGGGGGGGAATTGGTACTAGAAGGGAGTATACGGAGGGTGAGGATTTGTGCTGAGAGGGGGGATTTATACTGAAAGGGGGAATTTGTGCTGAGAGGTGGGGTTTGTTCTGGGAGGAGGGAGATGGAGGCAAGGGTTTGTGCTGAGAGTGAAGATGTGTACTGGAATGGGGTATACAGAGGGTGAAGATTTGTACTGTAAGGGGGTATACAGAGGTTGGGGATTTGTGCTGGGAGGAGGGAGATTGAGGCAAGGGTTTGTAATTAGAGGAAGGATTTGTACTGGAAGTGGGTATACGAAGGGTGAGGATTTGTGCTGAGAGGGAGGATTTATACTGAAAGGGGGGATATGAGGGGAGGATTTGTGCTAGGAGGAGAGAGATGGAGCCAAAGGTTTGTGCTGAGAGGGAGGATTTGTACTAGAAGAGGGAATATGAGGGGGGGGGGATTTGTGCTGGGAGGAGAGAGATGGAGGCAAGGGTTTGTGCTGAGAGGAGATTTGTGCTGAGAGGGAGGATTTGTACTAAAAGGGGGTATATGTAGGGTGAGGATTTGTGCTGGAAGGGGGTTTACGGAGCGTAAGGATTTGTGCTGAGAGGGGGGATTTATACTTAAAGGGGATAATGAGGGGAGAATTTGTGCTGGGAGGAGAGAGATGGAGGCAAGGGTTTGTGCTGAGAGGGGAGATTTGTACTGGAAGGGGGTATACAGAGGGTGAGGATTTGTGCTGAGAGGGGGGATTTGTACTGGAAGGGGGTAAACAGAGGGTAAAGATTTGTGCTGAGAGGGGGGATTGGGGTTTAAGTGAATTTGTGCAAGAAGGAGGAGTTTGGGGGGATTTATGCTGAAAGGGGGTATTTGTGCTGGGACCAGGAGATTGAGGGAAGGGTTTGTGCTGAGAGGGGGGACTTGTGCTGGGAGGGGGAAATAAAGGGGAGGGTTTGTGTTGAGAGGGGGTAGTTGTTTTGGAAGGGGGTATATGGGGGTGTGGATGGGGGGCACGGTATGCCATCTTCACCCTAGGCACTGGATGACCTTGTCCTGGCACTGCTCATATACAGTGGGAACGGAAAGTATTCAGACCCCTTAAATTTTTCACTCTTTGTTATATTGCAGCCATTTGCTAAAATCATTTAAGTTCATTTTTTTCCCTCAATAATGTACACACAGCACCCCATAGTGACAGAAAAACACAGAATTGTTGACATTTTTGCAGATTTATTAAAAAAGAAAAACTGAAATATCACATGGTCCTAAGTATTCAGACCCTTTGCTCAGTATTTAGTAGAAGCACCCTTTTGATCTAATACAGCCATGAGTCTTTTTGGGAAAGATGCAACAAGTTTTTCACACCTGGATTTGGGGATCCTCTGCCATTCCTCCTTGCAGATCCTCTCCAGTTCTGTCAGGTTGGATGGTAAACGTTGGTGGACAGACATTTTTAGGTCTCTCCAGAGATGCTCAATTGGGTTTAAGTCAGGGCTCTGGCTGGGCCATTCAAGAACAGTCACGGAGTTGTTGTGAAGCCACTCCTTCGTTATTTTAGCTGTGTGCTTAGGGTCATTGTCTTGTTGGAAGGTAAACCTTCGACCCAATCTGAGGTCCTGAGCACTCTGCAGAAGAATTTCATCCTGGATATCCCTGTACTTGGCCGCATTCATCTTTCCCTCGATTGCAACCAGTCGTCCTGTCCCTGCAGCTGAAAAACCCCCCCACAGTATGATGCTGCCACCACCATGCTTCACTGTTGGGACTGTATTGGACAGGTGATGAGCAGTGCCTGTGACACGTACCTTGTATGTGAGCCTGATGCGCAGAGGGAGACCTCTCGTACAACCCTGGTTCCCAGGTCACTGAAGTTGAGGACAGTGACCGTAGGAGCACAGTGGGGTATGAGTGCCTGGTGGATTCTCTGGAACTGGAGATGATGTCCACTGGGAGGCACAGGAACTGGCTGGAGTGCCGGGTGCAGGTAAGCTGGATGCAGGTCAGCCGGATGCAGGTAAGCTAGATGCAGGTCAGCAGGGTGCAGGCAAGCTGAGTGCAGGTCAGCAGGCTGCAGGTGCGCCAAGAAGCAGCAAGCGCACGTGGGTGCGCATAGCAGGCAGAAGCAAGGTCAGACAAGCCAGGTCATACATAGCGGATCCATTCAACAGAATCGTCAGGAAAAGAATGGTCAAGTTCAGGCTGGTTCTGGTAGCAGGAGATCAGGCAGGCAGGTAAACAGGATCAGGGTCAAGGAAAGCCAAGGTTCAGGATTGGATTGCAGCGTAGTCAGGGAGCCAGGTCGGAAGGTGATCAGATGCAGATTACAGGAACAGGTGAAGCTGCAGATCAGACAGCAAGAGCTGAATGATGGAAGCCCCTCTTAAAGGCCACTGGGCGCCAAAGGCGCGTCACTGTGCGCGCGATCTCCGATATCGGCGCACACCTGTTAGTTAATGGTGTGCGCATTGGCACACACCTGTTCGCCACTGAGGTGTGCATTGGCGCACGCCTGTTCGCTACTGGGGACCTGTTGGCGGGGATGCGCCTGAGCCCTTTGCAGGTCTGGACATAGTACATCCACGACATTGCCCCCCCCCCCTTAAGGGCAACCTCCGGGTGCCCAAAAGAGCTTTTTTCTGAGGATGTCTACGGAAAAAGGCCTGGATCAGTTCTTGAGCATGCACATTTTGCTTAGGTTCCCATGAGTTCTCCTCTGGTCCATACCCCTTCCACTTGATTAAAAATTGAAGTTGGTTACCTCTCCTCCTGCAGTCTACGACAGCCTCCACTTCATATTCCTCGTCCTTATTAATAATAACGGGTTCTGGTGGCCCCGATCCTCTGTCCGGGAAAGGGTCAGGTACTGTGGGTTTAAGCAGAGACACGTGAAACACTGGGTGCACTTTAAGCGACTCAGGCAAGGTAAGTTCATAGGAGACCTCATTCAGGTTCCTTTTAACTGGGAAAGGGCCAATGAATCTGGGTGCCAGCTTCTTTGAAGGACAAGCCATCTTGAGGTTGGTGGTAGATAACCACACCTGATCACCTGGTTGGAGACGTAATTCCCCTCTTCTCTTCCTGTCATAAAGCCTCTTGTTGGTTGCATGCGCTTTGGCTATAGCTTCTTGCAACAACTTGTTGTTGCGACCCAGGAACTCGACAGTGCTTTGTACTGCTGGAACTGGAGATTCTGGGATAATGTTAGGCAGGAAGACAGGGTGGAACCCATAGTTTGCAAAGAATGGTGACTGACCTGTGGCTGAATGGCTGGCATTGTTGAAAGCAAATTCCGCTAGAGGTAAAAGTGCTACCCAATCATCTTGGACAAACGAGGTAAAACAACGGATGTACTGTTCCAGGGTTTGGTTTGTCCGTTAGTCTGGGGGTGGAAAGCAGATGACATGGAAAGTTCAAGTATCAATGTTGGTTGGTACCCCGTGCAGCCTTACGATTTTCCTGACGAACACCCGAGCGGTTTCCAAAGCAGACGGCGTACTCTTTAGGGGTATGAAGTTGGCCATCTTGGACAAACGGTCAACCACTACAAAGATAGCCGTATGTCCTTCAGAAGGGGGTAGTTCCACCACAAAGTCCATGGCAATCATGCTCCAGGGTCTGTCAGTAATTGGTAGTGGTCTGAGGAGAACCCAGGACTTAGTCCTGGCAGACTTGCTTTGGGTACAGATGACACATGACTTGACATAGTCCTTACAATCTTTCTCAAGCTTCGGCCACCAAAACATGCACTGGATTAGTTCACGAGTCTTGTGAACCCCAAAATGTCAAATGTCCGGCCAGTGGGTGGTCGTGACACAGGCTCAGTACTTCTGTCCGGCACCTTTCTGGCACAAAAATGTTGTTGTCCTTCCAAAGCATCCCATCCCTGGGTATCAAGGTTGATCCTGGTGGACCGGACACCCCCTCTGAGGCTTGTTTTAAACCGGACATCATGTCTGTCTGGAAAAACAGAAAGTTGCCCTCAGATAAAATGGTGTCCGGGACTGAAGTTTTCTTGGGGTCATCGTACATCCGAGAGAGAGCGTCAGGCTTGATATTCTTTGATCCTGGCCGGTAGGTGATGTGAAATGAAAATCTGGAAAAGAATAACGGCCATCGTGCTTGGCGCGGCTTCAAGCGATTGGCAGTTCGTAAATATTCCAGATTTTTATGATCTGTGTAGATAAGTATGGGATGTGCAGCTCCCTCTAGCAGGTATCGCCATTCTTCGAGCGCAGCTTTGATGGCCAGAAGTTCACGGTCACCTACATCGTAATTCTTCTCGGCAGGCGAAAGCTTCCAGGAGAAGAAAGCTATGGGGTGCATGAGATCCTTGAGTCCTTGACGCTGAGAAATAACTGCCCCCACAGCTGTTTCTGAGGCATCAACCTCGAGTAGGTAAGGAAGAGAGGGATCCGGATGGCTCAATATGGGGGCAGAGGTAAAGAGTCCCTTTAGGGTAGAAAAGGCGGCTTGAGCCTTGGGATTCCACTGGAATCGGACATTTTGTCTTGTTAGCTGGGTGATCGGGGAGATAATTGCAGAAAATCCTATGATAAACCTTCTGTAGAAATTGGCGAAGCCAACAAAACGTTGCACCCCCTTCTTATCTGAGGGTGCAGGCCAGTCTAGGACAGCTGTGACCTTTTGTGGATCCATCTTGAACCCCTCTGTGGAAATTACCAGGCCCAGGAATTGGATACTCTGCCGCTCGAACTCGCACTTTTCTGGTTTGGCGTATAGCCCATGCTGACGGAGTCGACAGAGTACCATCTTGACGTGTTTACGGTGCTGATCCAAGGATGGGGAAAAAAATCAGGATATCGTCTAAGTAGGCTATGACGAAGATGTCCTGATAGTCTCTGAGGATATCATTTATCAGGTGCTGGAAGGTAGTAGGGGCATTACACAGGCCAAAGGGCATCACTAGGTATTCATAGTGGCCAAACCTGGTACGGAAGGCCGTTTTCCATTCGTCCCCTGCACAAATGCAGACCAAATTGTAGGCCCCACGAAGATCGAGTTTGGTGAACACAGCAGTAGTTCTTAATCTTTGAAAAAGCTCAGGCACCAGGGGTAAGGGATACCGGTTCTTGACTGTGGCCTTGTTCAGCTCCCGGTAATCCACACAAGGACGCAACGAATGGTCCTTCTTCCCCACAAAAAAGATCCCTGCCCCAGTCGGAGAGGTGGATGGCCAGATGAATCCCCTCTTGAGGTTTTCATCAACATATTCCTTTAAAACCTCCAACTCCCGCTCAGACAGAGGGAAAATCCGCCCGAAGTGGATTTCAGCTCCGGGCAGCAACTCAATCAGGCAATCGTAGGAGCGATGAGGAGGAAGTGTCTCTGCCCCTCATTTGCTAAAAACGTCTAAGAACTCATGGTACTGTTCAGGTACTGCTAAGCGTAATTCTGAGTCAGCGTCCAGGCACAGCAGAGGGCCAGACATCTTGGGAGGTAAGGGCAGACAGTGTCCTTGACAGTAGAGGGACTGAAACTTAATTTCTCCGGAGTCCCAGTCAATTTGCGGGTTGTGTGTCTGAAGCCACGGTAGACCCAAGATGACCGGGAACAGAGGGGAAGCGATTGCATCAAACTTAAGCAGTTCTTTGTGGTTTGAGACAGTAACTACAGGCAATGGGGGAGTCTCATGAGTCACCTGGCCGGATTTAATACGGGATCCATCCACTAAGAAAACGGAAAGTCCTTGAGCCCTGTGTTGGAGTGGAATGCGTTGTTGGTTGGCAAAGTTCAAATCTATAAAACTGCAGGCACCAGAGTCTATTATTGCAGTAACAGACACAGTCTTTCCGAAAAACTGAAGGGTGATGGGAATAGCCAGGTGAGTAGAGGGAGCTGGGTAACTGTGTGACGGGACGGTGAAGATATACGATACTTGGCAGGACACGAATGTACATAGTGGCCAGTTCCCCCGCAGTACAGACAAAGGTTGAGCTGTTGCCGACGTAGACATTCCTCGGCAGACAATGCGGGTCTCATTAGTCCGACCTGCCCAGATTTATGAAAGTCCGGTATTAGTTTGGTTGGTGCAGGATTAACTGGGACCGGTCTGAAGGGAACAGGACGAGAGGTTGTAGGCACTTGGGGTAACATCCAAATTGGTTGAGTCTGCTGGGTCACCCTCTCCATCCTGCGTTCCCGAAGACGACGGTCTATCTGAATAGTTAGGGTAATCAAGGATTCCAGAGAATTGGGTACACCGACCCGAGCCAATTCATCCTTTAAATATTCTGACAAGCCTAGGCGAAACTGGTGCCGTAAAGCTGCATGTTTCCACTGGGTATCTGCGCTCCAGTGCCTAAAGTCTGTTATATAGTCTTCGACCACTCTGCGGCCCTGCTGGAGCGTGCTAAGAGCAGCTTCAGCAGGAGAAGTTCGTTGGGGGTCATCATATAAGAGTGATATTGCGTCAAAGAAGGATGACAAAGAGTCCAGAGAAACATGGTGTTCTTCCAGCAGGTGATGAGCCCAAGCTTGTGGTTCTCCCAGCAGAAGTGAGACAACAAACCCCACCTTGGTGTTTTCTTGCGAAAAGGTTAAAGGTAGTAAGGAAAAGTACAGCTCACATGCATTGCAGGAAGTCCGAAACTTGCTTCGATCCCCAGAAATCTTTTTCGGAATTGGGACCCTAGGTTCTGGAGATAACATCATTACAGGGAGTGCGGGGGAAGCCTCTGACGACAACCCGCTGGAAGGAAGGTTTGTAATAATCGTCCGGGACTGCACTTGTCTCTCAAGGTGTTCATAGCTGTCCTGGAGGGATTTCACCTCTTGAGTGAGGACAGAGAGCAATTGGCAGATTTCATCAGTAGCGGAGGTCCCTCTTGCAGGCTCAGGCATGGCTGTCTGATACTGACACGTACCTCGTATGTGAGCTTGACATGCAGAGGGAGACCTCTCGTACAACCCTGGTTCCCAGGTCACTGGAGTTGAGGACAGTGACCGTAGGAGCACAGTGGGGTATGAGTGCCTGGCGGATTCTCTGGAACTGGAGATGATGTCCACTGGGAGGCACGGGAACTGGCTGGAGTGCCAGGTGCAGGTAAGCTGGATGCAGGTCAGCCGGATTCAGGTAAGCTGGATGCAGGTCAGCAGGGTGCAGGCAAGCTGGATGCAGGTCAGCAGGCTGCAGGCGTGCCAAGAAGCAGCAAGCACACGTGGGTGCGCACAGCAGGCATAAGCAAGGTCAGACAAGCCAGGTCATACACAGCGGATCCGTTCAACAGAATTGTCAGGCAAGGAATGGTCAAGTTCAGGCTGGTTCTGGTAGCAGGAGATCAGGCAGGCAGGTAAACAGGATCAGGGTCAAGGAAAGCCAAGGTTCAGGATTGGAGACAGCAGCGTAGTCAGGGTGCCAGGTCAGAAGGTGATCAGATGCAGAATGCAGGAACAGGTCTTAGGTGAAGCTGCAGATCAGACAGTAAGAGCTGAATGGTGGAAGCCCCTCTTAAAGGCCACTGGGCGTCAAAGGCGCGTCACTGTGTGCGCACGCGATCTCCGCGATCGGCGCACGCGCATGTGCATTGGCGCACGCCTGTTCATTACGGGTGTGCGCATTGGCGCACGCCTGTTCGCTACTGGAGACCTGTTGGCGGGGATGCGCCTGAGCCCTGTTGCAGGTCTGGACGTAGTACATCCATGACAGCCTGGTTTTCTCCACACATACCGCTTAGAATTAAGGCCAAAAAGTTTTATCTTGGTCTCATCAGACCAGAGAATCTTATTTCTCACCATCTTGGAGTCCTTCAGGTGTTTTTTAGCAACTCCATGCGGGCTTTCATGTGTCTTGCACTGAGGAGAGGCTTCTGTCGGGCCACTCTGACATAAAGCCCGGACTGGTGGAGGGCTGCAGTGATGGTTGACTTTCTACAACTTTCTCCCATCTCCCGACTGCATCTCTGGAGCTCAGCCACAGTCATCTTTGGGTTCTTCTTTACCTCTCTCACCAAGGCTCTTCTCCCCCGATAGCTCAGTTTGGCCAGACGGCCAGCTCTAGGTAGGAGTCTGGTCGTCCCAAATGTCTTCCATTTAAGGATTATGGAGGCCACTGTGCTCTTAGGAACCTTAAGTGCAGCAGAAATTTTTTGTGTAACCTTGGCCAGATCTGTGCCTTGCCACAATTCTGTTTCTGAGCTCTTCAGGCAGTTCCTTTGACCTCCTGATTCTTATTTGCTCTGACATGCACTGTGAGCTGTAAGGTCTTATATAGACAGGTGTGTGTCTTTCCTTTTCAAGTCCAATCAGTATAATCAAACACAGCTGGACTCAGATGAAGGTGTAGAACCATCTCAAGGATGATCAGAAGAAATGGACAGCACCTGAGTTAAATATATGAGTGTCACAGCAAAGGGACTGAATACTTAGGACCATGTGATATTTCAGTTTTTCTTTTTTAATAAATCTGCAAAAATGTCAACAATTTTGTGTTTTTCTGTCAATATGGAGTGCTGTGTGTACATTAATGAGGAAAAAAATGAACTTAAATGATTTCAGCAAATGGCTGCAATATAACAAAGAGTGAAAAATTTAACGGGGTCTGAATACTTTCCGTCCCCACTGTATTTGCAAAAACACACTCAAATAAAACCGGCTGAAAATCACTTGGCTTAAGTGTGAATAAAGCCTTAGTCCTCATTTACATGGGTGCACCTAAGTGTATGCCCCTGCGCGGGCTGTGTTTGCCAATAGGGGATGCACAGGGGTTCCGTGCCACTCTGAGTAGGTGGTACCATTGGGATGTTGTAGCTGTATGGACACAACCGGTGCTCCCAATTTGACCTGTCTGCATTCAGGAACCCCCACCCACATCCTTATGCAGGCAAATACAGCCCTCCTACATGTGTATGCTTAAGGCTCTGTTTCCACTAGTGCGACTTTTCATGCGACTTGGGACTGAAAAGTCGCATGACAAATTGTTTCCCATGATTTCCAATGAGTACCGTTCATATCTGTGCGACTTCAAGTCGCAGCGACTTCAAAGTAGTCCCTGCACTACTTTGGTCCCACTTTGATGCGACTTGAGGTCTATAGATACAGGCATTGCTTCAAATCGCGGTAAAAAGTCGCGGTAAAATCGCGGTAAAAAATCGCGGCAAAATCGCGCGACTTTGGGGACGCACTAGTGGAAACCTAGCCTAAGTCCGCCCGTGTGAACAAGGCCTGTACATGCCCCTACAGTGAGATTTGGCAGTCAATTTATTTGGATGGGCTGCAAATTGCACTGGAGCACACAAAAAGTCGTGCATGCACTGCTTTTGAAAAACATCCTGCACCAAATTCCATAGCAGTGCGGTAACATGCGTTCTGGTGCCTGCAAATACACTGCATTTCCTTGTTTAAGGTACCAATAATAACGTACTGCCACCTGCAGCAGATCAAAAATGCAGTGCGTTTTGATCGCAGTGCGGAAAATGTGCATGGAGCGTAACTTTCCTGCACTGCATTTCAAAAGCTTGTTTGCTTATTTACGGGTATAAATACCTGTAATTTATTGCTTATTACGGGTATTTATATATATTTATATAGTACCGCCACTTAATGCATTGCTTTACATAATGTATGAATACCCGTAATTTATTGCTTATTACGGGTATTTATATAGTACCGCCACTTAATGCATTGCTTTACATAATGTACAGTATCTCACAAAAGTGAGTACACCCCTCACATTTTTGTAAATATTTTATTATATCTTTTCATGTGACAACACTGAATAAATGACACTTTGCTACAATGTAAAGTAGTCAGTGCCATCTTAAGAGCATTATAGGCCCCCAGGCAATACAGTGCACTAGGGCCCTGTCTACACAATCACGCACGATTGCGCAAAGTTTGCACATTTTCTCTTTCTCCTCTACAGCCTTTTTCCTCTTCTGTGCTCCACTTAAAACATTACGTTTCATTTCTGCTCTAAAGGTTACTTTCACCAAAACGTAATAAAGTTTCCTTTTCCTCAACTTCCTTACACTTCCTCAAACTAGTAGCAACTCTAATGCCCCGTACACACGATCGGACATTCCGACAACAAAATCCATGGATTTTTTCCGACAGATGTTGGCTCAAACTTGTCTTACATACACACGGTCACACAAATCTTGTCGGAAATTCCGAATGTCAAGAACGCGGTGACGTACAACACGTACGACGAGCCAAGAAAAATTAAGTTCAATAGCCAGTGCGGCTAGAGTTGCCACCTCATCCCTTTAAACCCGAACACCTTTGAATTACACAGGTTCTGAGGCTAATTAAATGCAGATAAGGCACCAAGTGAGTTTAATTACCACTTTAATCAGACACAGAACCTGTGTAATTAATATGTGTTCGGGTTTAAAGGGATGAGGTGGCAACCATAAGTGTGGCTCTTTTGCTTGATTTCGAGCATGCGTGGAACTCTGTGCAACGGAATTGTATACACATGATCGGAATTTATGAGAACGGATTTTGTTGTTGGAAAATTTGAGATCCAGATCTTAAATTTTGTGTGACAGAAATTCCGATGGCAAATGTTCGATGGAGCCTACACACGGTCGGAATTTCCGACAAGCTCCCATCAAACATTTTCTGTCGGAAAATCCGACCGTGTGTACGGGGCATAAGATTGATATATAAGGGGGACACATAAGATATTACAGTCAAAACTTGGGTGGGCCCGGGCACTAATAACTTTCACCACTAAATCATACAACTAAAAAAAACTAAATAAATATATATAAATGTACACACTCTGGTGCTGCTGGTGCTGCCTGGTGGGTATTAATGCTGGTGTGGGTACTGCTGGTGCTGGTGGGTATTAATGCTGGCGTGTGTACTGCTGCCTGGCTACTCTGAGACGTGGAAGTGTGACAGGAAGCTGCAGCATGCGGCTGCAGTAGAGAGCAGAGCCAATGCTTCCTGTATTTGTCACAGGCGCAGTGCATTTCATATCACTCCGCCTGTGAAGAGCCGGAACTACACAGAAAGCATCGGCTCCGTTCTTCACAGTGACAGCTGACTTACACTGCACACTGACACTGCTCACCGCTGAGTCGCTTACTGATATCAGGACTGATAACCCGGCACTCTATCTCTGTGAGGGAGCCACACCGCGCAGCACTGGCACAATGCAGCAGCGAACTTTGTGACATCTGAATGATGCTTGGCTGGGGTCGCTGGGCAGGTGGGGCCTCCCAGGCAAGTGGGGTCCCGGGCAACTACCCAGCGTGCCCTTGCAAAAAGACGGCCCTTGAAAGTAGTGAGTGTACAGCTTGTATAACAGTGTAAATTTGCTGTCCCCTCAAAATAACTCAACACACAGCCATTAACCACTTGCTTACAGGGCACTTATACCCCCCTCCTATCCAGACCAATTTTCAGCTTTCAGCGCTGACGCACTTTGAATGACAATTGCGCGGTCATACAACACTGTACTCAAATGAATTTTTTTTTATCATTTTTTCACCACAAATAGAGCTTTCTTTTGGTGGTATTTGATCACCTCTGCAGTTTTTACTTTTTGTTAAAAAAATTTAAAAAACTGAATTTAAAAAAAAAAAAAAAAAATTTATTTTTTTTATATTTTGTTATAAAAAATTTAAAACGGGTCATTTTTCTCCTTCATTGATGTACGCTGATGAGGCGGCAGTGATGGGCACTGATGGGTGGTAGTGATGGGCACTGATGGGTGGCAGTGATGGGCAGCACTGCCAGGTGGCACTGATTGGCACTACAGGTGGGCATTGATAGGTGGCACTTGTGGGCATTGATAGGTGGCACTTGTGGGCACTGTTAGGTGGCACTGTGGGCACTGTTAGGTGGCACTATTTGGTGGCACTGATGAGGCAGATGTGCCTCTTCCACTTGGGGACCGATGTCCCTTACATCCGAGCCGGTGATCGGCTTTTTTTTCTACTCACGCTGTCAGTTGTTTACATCATGTGATCAGCTGTCATTGGCTGACAGCTGATCACATGGTAAGGGGCCGGGACCGGCCCCTTACTTGGATCGGTGATCAGCCGAGTCTCAGTGACTCGGTGATCACAGCGCGCTCGGCCGCGCCCTGCAGGGCGCACGTAGGGAGCGTGCACAGGGGAGGCCTTCATATGACGGCCTCCCGGGAATTCAGGAAAAGAAAGGCGCCTCTAAGTGCAGTATGTAAAATTTAATAGAGTGCACAAAGGGTTAAAAGCACTTACAAGATTGTTGAGTGTTAAAAGACATGATAAAATCAGGAGTCCTCATCTGTGGCATGTGTCCATCCTCAGCACGGTGGTAGAGAGCAGTGTAGAGCCGTCCAGCAGCTGTAAAGCGTTCTCATGCATGTTGGAAAGAGGAGGCAGCAGGGAAGCCTGTATTCACTGCGGGACACACAAGGCTGATGGTGTCAGTGTAGAGAAGGGGGTGGTAACGCGTTTCGGAGCATGTACGGCTCCTTCGTCAGACCTACGCCCACACACCACTCCTCAAGCTGGCTTATAAATGGTGAGGGGGAGGAGCAAGGGGAGGAGTGTGGGCAGATACTAAATACACAATGATAAGGGAAGTGACAGATGTATTATGAGGACGGCCAAGATGACCGTGCACTCGCAAAATGGATTATTAACGTCACTGCTATATACAATGAAGTCCTGAAGGAATTTGACACAGGGGTACAGCGCACAGATGGCAGTGGTTAAATTAACAATAATAAATAAATAAATATACAAACATAAGGTTGACATTGAATTAATATACAGGTGTGTTACATGGTCGGCCGGGTATCTATATGAATGTGTTATAAAGGCGGCCGGGCGTTTGTACACATGCAAATAGGGTCGTAAGTCTAATGTTGAGTTGACAATAAATAAATCTACAGCCGTGTTACAAGGGCGGCCAGGCGTATATACACATGTGTTAACAGAGCAGCCAGGCATCTATGTGCACGTGTTACAAAGGCAGCCGGGCATTTGTACACATGCAAATAAGGTCGTAAGTCTAATGTTGAATTAACAATGAATAAATAATAAATAAATATGTAGCCGTGTTACAAGGGCAGCTATACACCTGTGTTACAGGGGCGGCCAGGCATCTGTACACATGCAAATAAAGTATTTATTTGCATGTGTACAGATGCCTGGCCGCCCCTGTAACACAGGTGTATAGCTCCCCGGCTGCCCTTGTAACACGGCTACATATTTATTTATTATTTATTCATTGTTAATTCAAGCGGACCTACGACCTTATTTGCATGTGTACAAACGCCCGGCTGCCTTTGTAACACGTGCACATAGATGCCTGCCTGCCCCGGTAACACATGTGTATATACCTGGCCGCCCTTGTAACACGGCTGTAGATTTATTCATTGTCAACTCAACATTAGACTTACGACCCTATTTGCATGTGTACAAACGCCCGGCCGCCTTTATAACACATTCATATAGACACCCGGCCGACCATGTAACACACCTGTATATTAATTCAATGTCAACCTTATGTTTGTATATTTATTTATTTATTATTGTTAACCACTTCAGCCCCGGAAGGATTTACCCCCTTCCTGACCAGAGCACTTTTTACAAATTGGCACTGCGTCGCTTTAACTGCTAATTGCGCGGTCATGCAATGCTGTAACCAAACGAAATTTGCGTCCTTTTCTTCCCATAAATAGAGCTTTCTTTTGATGGTATTTGATCACCTCTGCCGTTTTTATTTTTTGCGCTATACACGGAAAAAGACCGAAAATTTTGAAAAAAAATGATATTTTCTACTTTTTGTTCTAAAAAAAATCCAATAAACTCAATTTTAGTCATACATTTAGGCCAAAATGTATTCGGCCACATGTCTTTGGTAAAAAAAATGTCAATAAGTGTATATTTATTGGTTTGCGCAAAAGTTATAGCGCCTACAATCTAGGGTACATTTTCTGGAATTTACACAGCCTTTAATTTATGACTGCCTATGTCGTTTCTTGAGGTGCTAAAATGGCAGGGCAGTACAAAACCCCCACAAATGACCCCATTTTGGAAAGTAGACACCCCAAGGAAATTGCTGAGAGGCATGTTGAGCCCATTGAATATTCATTTTTTTTGTCCCAAGTGATTGAATAATGACAAAAAAAAAAAAAAAAATTACAAAAAGTTGTCACTAAATGATATATTGCTCACACAGGCCATGGGCATATGTGGAATTGCACCCCAAAATACATTTAGCTGCTTCTCCTGAGTATGGGGATACCACATGTGTGGGACTTTTTGGGAGCCTAGCCGCATACGGGGCCCCGAAAACCAATCACTGCCTTCAGGATTTCTAAGGGCGTACATTTTTGATTTTACTCCTCACTACCTATCACAGTTTTGAAGGCCATAAAATGCCCAGATGGCACAAACCCCCCCCAAATGACCCCATTTTGGAAAGTAGACACCCCAAGCTATTTGCTTTGAGGCATGTTGAGTCCATGGAATATTTTATATTTTGACACAAGTTGCGGGAAAGTGACAATTTTTTTTTTTTTTTTTTGCACAAAGTTGTCACTAAATGATATATTGCTCACACAGGTCATGGGCATATGTGGAATTGCACCCCAAAATACATTTTGCTGCTTCTCCTGAGTATGGGGATACCACATGTGTGGGACTTTTTAGGAGCCTAGCCGCGTACGGGACCCCGAAAACCAATCACCGCCTTCAGGATTTCTAAGGGTGTACATTTTTGATTTCACTCTTCACTGCCTATCACAGTTTCGGAGGTCATGGAATGCCCAGGTGGCACAAACCCCCCCCAAATGACCCCATTTTGGAAAGTAGACACCCCAAGCTATTTGCTGAGAGGCATGGTGAGTATTTTGCAGCTCTCATTTGTTTTTGAAAATGAAGAAAGACAAAAAGAAAAATTTTTTTTTTCTTTTTTTAATTTTCAAAACTTTGTGACAAAAAGTGAGGTCTGCAAAATACTCACTATACCGCTCAGCAAATAGCTTTGGGTGTCTACTTTCCAAAATGGGGTCATTTGGGGGGGGGTTGTGCCACCTGGGCATTCCATGGCCTCCGAGACTGTGATAGGCAGTGAAGAGTGAAATCAAAAATTTACGCCCTTAGAAAGCCTGATGGCGGTGCTTGGTTTTCGGGGTCCCATACGCGGCTAGGCTCCCAAAAAGTCTCACACATGTGGTATCCCCGTACTCAGGAGAAGCAACAGAATGTATTTTGGGGTGTAATTTCACATATTCCCATGGCATGTTTGAGCAATATATCATTTAGTGACAACTTTGTGCAAAAAAAAAAAAAAATTTGTCTCTTTCCCGCAACTTGTGTCACAATATAAAATATTCCATGGACTCGACATGCCTCTCAGCAAATAGCTTGGGGTGTCTACTTTCCAAAATGGGGTCATTTGGGGGGGGTTTGAACTGTCCTGGCATTTTATGCACAACATTTAGAAGCTTATGTCACACATCACCCACTCTTCTAACCACTTGAAGACAAAGCCCTTTCTGACACTTTTTGATTACATGAAAAAATTATTTTTTTTTGCAAGAAAATTACTTTGAACCCCCACACATTATATATTTTTTTAAAGCAAATGCCCTACAGATTAAAATGGTGGGTGTTTAATTTTTTTTTTTCACACAGTATTTGCGCAGCGATTTTTCAAACGCATTTTTTGGGGAAAAAACACACTTTTTTACATTTTAATGCACTAAAACACACTATATTGCCCAAATGTTTGATGAAATAAAAAAGATGATCTTAGGCCGAGTACATGGATACCAAACATGACATGCTTTACAATTGCGCACAAACGTGCAGTGGCAACAAAATAAATACATTTTTAAAAGCCTTTAAAAGCCTTTACAGGTTACCACTTTAGATTTACAGAGGAGGTCTACTGCTAAAATTACTGCCCTCGATCTGACCGTCGCGGTGATACCTCACATGCATGGTGCAATTGCTGTTTACATTTGACGCCAGACCGACGCTTGCGTTCGCCTTAGCGCGAGAGCAGGGGGGACAGGGGTGGTTTTTTTTTTTTTTTTTTTTTTTTCTTTATTATTTTTTTGCTTTTTTATCTTATTTTAAAACTGTTCCTTTCATTTTTTTTTTTTTTTAATCATTTTTACTGTTATCTCAGGGAATGTAAATATCCCCTATGATAGCAATAGGTAGTGACAGGTACTCTTTTTTGAAAAAATTGGGGTCTATTAGACCCTAGATTTCTCCTCTGCCCTCAAAGCATCTGACCACACCAAGATCGGTGTGATAAAATGCTTCCCCAATTTCCCAATGGCGCTATTTACATCCGGCGAAATCTAAGTCATAAAATGCTCGTAGCTTCCGGTTTCTTAGGCCATAGAGATGTTTGGAGCCACTCTGGTCTCTGATCAGCTCTATGGTCAGCTGGCTGAATCACCGGCTGCATTCTCAGGTTCCCTGTTGAGACAGGAGAGCCAGAGAAAAACACGGAAGACGATGGGGGGGGGGGCATTCTCTCCCACTGCTTGTAAAAGCAGTCTAGAGGCTAATTAGCCGCTAGGATTGCTTTTACATGAAAGCCGACCGCTGGCTGAAAAGAATGCTACCAAGATGATACCTAAACCTGCAAGCATCATTCTGGTATAACCACTCAAAGTCGTGAATGCTGTACCTGAAGACAAAAATATGGCTAACAATAAAGCACAGTAAACGGTAAAGTATAAAAAATTGCATACCTGAAAAGCAAACATGATAAAACATAATAACAATAAAACATTGCAGAATAGAATACAGTAAAAAAGAGCACAACAATAGAGAGAATAGAGAGAGAGAGAGAGTAGAGAGAGAACAATAAAACGACAACTATTATTTTTTATTTTATATTTTTGTTTGTGTTTTTTTTTTTTACACTTTTTTTGTAACTGTAACTTTTATAACGGTAACCGGTTCCAGGTTCGGGTCTCTCAAAATGCGATGGCATCTTGGGAGACCCTGTGAAAGTGTGCCTAGTCTGTGCAATGCTGTACCCTACGCTAATACTCAGCTAGTGAATGGTAGCGTTCAAAACATTCACCAATGCAAAGACCAGGATTGTCAGGACAGGAGGGACAATAATAGCGGGTGTCACGCCTATATCCGCGCTTACTGCAGACACATCTTTTTTGGGGGGGTTCGTTGGGTAGGGGTACTCGGGAGGACATAAAGAAAATGCCTCTCATGCAGCCGACTGCATTTGGTTGGGGATGTGAATGGGGGAAGTACGGGCGCTGCAGAAGTGGTGGGTTCCCAATTAGGATTGGCGAATGCAGCAGGAAGGGCATTATGGGCACGACGGGCCTGTGTTTGTCTTCTTGGTGGCAGCGGGACACTACTTGTGCTTGCCACCTCACCAGCTTGAACTGCACTTATGGGACTCGCCACGTCACCAAGTGTTACTGCAGTGCTGGTTTGACTATGACCGGGGTGTACTAGGCCGCTGGGGCTTGCCAGTTCACCAAAACGCTACCAAAAAAACTGTTAACGATCGCAGGGATCAGGCCTGACTCTGCGAACGCTGCAGTTATGCGTTTAGTGTTTTGTAAGTGACAGTGATCGATCGATACTGCACTTGGGTGGGCTGGGCTGGGCCGGGCGGAGGGGCAAAACGCAGGTGCTAGCAGGTATCTGGGCTGATCCCACTAACACTGCGTTTTTGGGAACCCTAAACTGCTGGGGATGCCAGTATAGATCTGATCGGATCAGATATTGATCAGTTCAGATACTATACCACTAAGGGAGGTGTATGGTGCGTGCGTGGGTGTTAGCGCTACTGGCACTAACCTGACGCTGCCTGGGGCTGGTGCTTGCCAGTTCACCAAAACGCTACCAAAAAAACTGTTAGCGATCGCAGGGATCAGGCCTGACTCTGCGAACGCTGCAGTTATGCGTTTAGTGTTTTTTTAAGTGACAGTGATCGATTGATACTGCACTTGGGTGGGCTGGGCTGGGCCGGGCGGAGGGGCAAAACGCAGGTGCTAGCAGGTATCTGGGCTGATCCCGCTAACACTGCGTTTTTGGGAATCCTAAACTGCTGGGGACGCTAGTATAGATCTGATCGGATCAGATATTGATGCGTTCAGATACTATACCACTAAGGGAGGTGTACGGTGCGTGGGTGTTAGCGCTACTGGCACTAACCTGACGCTGCCTGGGGCTGGTGCTTGCCATTTCACCAAAACGCTACCAAAAAAACTGTTAGCGATCGCAGGGATCAGGCCTGACTCTGCGAACGCTGCAGTTATGCGTTTAGTGTTTTGTAAGTGACCGTGATCGATCGATACTGCACTTGGGTGGGCTGGGCCGAGCCGGGCGGAGGGGCAAAACGCAGGTGCTAGCAGGTATCTGGGCTGATCCCGCTAACACTGTGTTTTTGGGAACCCTAAACTGCTGGGGACGCTAGTATAGATCTGATCGGATCAGATATTGATCCGTACAGATACTATACCACTAAGGGAGGCGTATGCTGCGTGCGTGGGTGTTAGCAGTACTGGCGCTAATCTGACGCTGCCTGGGGCGACGCATATCACCGCCGGGCGATCAGGGGGCTAAATCTTTATTCGGTAATAAACGGCGGGTGCCCTGACACTATAAAAAATAAACAAACTAACCAGCGTCACCCGTAACACTTATACGGTGATCAGTGGTGAAAGGGTTAACTAGGGGGCAATCAAGGGGTTAAAACATTTATTAGGTAGTATATGGGGGTCCCTGTCGCTATAAAATGCTGACGGCGAACCTAAATATTTACCTCACTAACTAGCGTCACCAGCGACACTAATACAGCGATCAGAAAAATGATCGCTTAGCGACACTGGTGACAGGGGGTGATCAAGGGGTTAAAACTTTATTAGGGGGGGTTAGGGGGGTACCCTAGACCTACAGGGGGCCTAACACTAACTGCCCTGACACTGTAACTGTCACAAACTGACACCAATACAGTAATCAGAAAAAAAAAAAAAAAAAAACCTGCTGGTGTCAGTTTGTGACAGGGGGGGGGGGGGTGATTGGGGGGGGATCGGGGTGTTTTGTGTGCCTGGCATGTTCTACTGTGTGTGTGTGTTTGTGTAACTCACAGTACAGTCTTCTCTCCTCGGCCCGGAACGGAAAATACCGAGCCGAGGAGAGATGACATCATTTCCTCTGCCTCTGTGTACAATACAGAGGCAGGGAAATGATCCCATTGGCTGGGAGCGATCGCGAGGGGGGGGCCACGAATGGATGGCCTCCCCCTCACCACCGATCGCCGGGGGACATTTGCCGACCGCCGCAGGCACCGGGGGGGGGTCCGATCGGACCCCCCACCCGCGGGCAGGCAAGGACGTACATGTAAGTCCTTTTGCCTGCCCGTGCCGCTCTGTCGACGTATATAGTCGTGCAGCGGTCGGCAAGTGGTTAATTTAACCACTGCCATCTGTGCCCTGTACCCCTGTGTCAAATTCCTTCAGGACTTCATTGTATATAGCAGTGACGTTAATAATCCATTTTGCGAGTGCACGGTCATCTTGGCCGTCCTCATAATACATCTGTCACTTCCCTTATCATTGTGTATTTAGTATCTGCCCACACTCCTCCTCTTGCTCCTCCCCCTCACCATTTATAAGCCAGCTTGAGGAGTGTGGGCGTAGGTCTGACGAAGGAGCCGCACATGCTCCGAAACGCGTTACCACCCCCTTCTCTACACTGACACCATCAGCCTTGTGTGTCCCGCAATGAATACAGGCTTCCCTGCTGCCTCCTCTTTCCAACATGCATGAGAACGCTTTACAGCTGCTGGACGGCTCTACACTGCTCTCTACCACCGTGCTGAGGATGGACACATGCCACAGATGAGGACTCCTGATTTTATCATGTCTTTTAACACTCAACAATCTTGTAAGTGCTTTTAACCCTTTGTGCACTCTATTAAATTTTACATACTGCACTTAGAGGCGCCTTTCTTTTCCTTTTTTATATCTTCAGAGTTGCTTCTCCTCTAACCAAAGTGCTGCCAGAAGTGCCATCTCATCACTATCATCCCTCTGACCAGCTACCCACCTCCACCAGAGCGCCCTTATCACCTCTCTGTTTTTTCCCGGGAATTCAGGTCCGCGCTGTGGCCGTCATTTGGCCATAGCATGGATGTGTAGTGGTTAATGGCCAAACTGCTGGCAACAAAATTGAGTACATCCCTAAGTGAAAATGTCCAAATTGGGACCATTAGCCATTTTCCCTCCACTTGTTAGTGTTACAAGGTCTCAGGTGTGAATGGGGAGCAGGTGTGTTAAATTTGGTGTTATCGCTCTCACTCTCTCATACTGGTCATTGGAAGTTCAACATGGCACCTCATGGCAAAGAACTCTGAGGATCTGAAAAAAATAATTGTTGCTCTACATAAAGATGGCCTAGGCTATAAAAATATTGCCAATACCCTGAAACTGAGCTACTCCCTTTTTTTTTTTTTTTTTTTACTCTCAACAAACTGCGGATTGGGGCATTTCTGCCCCCGCAGCTTATTGGAGTAAAAAAAGAGCACAAATTCAGAGTTTGACCGGAGATGAGTTTGGAGGACCCATGAGCTCATCTCTGGTGTCTATTTGTATTGGTATTGCTGCTTTGGTACAGTTTTGGGACTCATAGTAGCAATTTGTATGCAAAGTAAAAATACCTTTTTAAAAAAAAAAAAACACAGCAACAGTGTCAGTTGCTTCCAGTTTAATAGACTGAGCTAGTGGTAGGTTGCATTGCCCTCATGAAGGTTTTTGTGACTGAAACCGCCCAAAAAAAAAAGTGTAAAGTGGACATTACTGCATTTGTGATGTATGCAGTGGGGGAGGAAGGGAGGGAAGCCCCCTTTGTATTGGAAAGTGGAGAGAGGGAAGCCCCCTTTGTATTGGAAAGTGGAGGGAGAGAGGGAAGCCCCCTTTGTATTGGAAAGTGGAGAGAGGGAAGCCCCCTTTGTATTGTAAAGTGGAGGGAGAGAGAGAGGGAAGCCCCCTTTGTATTGGAAAGTGGAGGGAGAGAGAGAGGGAAGCCCCCTTTGTATTGGAAAGTGGAGAGAGGGAAGCCCCCTTTGTATTGGAAAGTGGAGAGAGGGAAGCCCCCTTTGTATTGTAAAGTGGAGGGAGAGAGAGAGGGAAGCCCCCTTTGTATTGGAAAGTGGAGGGAGAGAGAGAGGGAAGCCCCCTTTGTATTGGAAAGTGGAGGGAGAGAGAGAGAGGGAAGCCCCCTTTGTATTGGAAAGTGGAGGGAGAGAGAGAGGGAAGCCCCCTTTGTATTGGAAAGTGGAGTGGGAGAGGGAAGCCCCCTTTGTATTGGAAAGTGGAGGGAGAGAGGGAAGCCCCCTTTGTATTGGAGAGTGGAGGGAGGGAACCCCCCTTTGTATTGGAAAGTGGAGGGAGGGAACCCCCCTTTGTATTGGAGAGTGGAGGGAGGGAACCCCCCTTTGTATTGGAAAGTGGAGGGAGGGAACCCCCCTTTGTATTGGAAAGTGGAGGGAGGGAACCCCCCTTTGTATTGAAAAGTAGAAGGAGAGAGGGAAGCCCCCTTTGTATTGGAAAGTGGAGGGAGAGAGGGGAGCCCCCTTTGTATTGGAGAGAGGGGAGCCCCCTTTGTATTGGAAAGTGGAGGGAGCGAGGGAAGCCCCCTTTGTATTGGAAAGTGGAGGGAGCGAGGGAAGCCCCCTTTGTATTGGAAAGTGGAGGGAGAGAGGGAAGCCCCCTTTGTATTGGAAAGTGGAGGGAGAGAGGGAAGCCCCCTTTGTATTGGAAAGTGGAGGGAGGGAACCCCCCTTTGTATTGAAAAGTAGAAGGAGAGAGGGGAGCCCCCTTTGTATTGGAAAGTGGAGGGAGAGAGGGGAGCCCCCTTTGTATTGGAAAGTGGAGGGAGAGAGGGAAGCCCCCTTTGTATTGGAAAGTGGAGGGAGGGAACCCCCCTTTGTATTGGAAAGTGGAGGGAGGGAACCCCCCTTTGTATTGAAAAGTAGAAGGAGAGAGGGAAGCCCCCTTTGTATTGGAAAGTGGAGGGAGAGAGGGGAGCCCCCTTTGTATTGGAAAGTGGAGGGAGAGAGGGAAGCCCCCTTTGTATTGGAAAGCGGAGGGAGCGAGGGAAGCCCCCTTTGTATTGGAAAGCGGAGGGAGCGAGGGAAGCCCCCTTTGTATTGGAAAGCGGAGGGAGCGAGGGAAGCCCCCTTTGTATTGGAAAGCGGAGGGAGCGAGGGAAGCCCCCTTTGTATTGGAAAGCGGAGGGAGAGAGGGAAGCCCCCTTTGTATTGGAAAGCGGAGGGAGAGAGGGAAGCCCCCTTTGTATTGGAAAGCGGAGGGAGGGAAGCCCCTTTTGTATTGGAAAGCGGAGGGAAAGAGGGAAGCCCCCTTTGTATTGGAAAGCGGAGGGAAAGAGGGAAGCCCCCTTTGTATTGGAAAGCGGAGGGAAAGAGGGAAGCCCCCTTTGTATTGGAAAGAGGGAAGCCCCCTTTGTATTGGAAAGCGGAGGGAGAGAGGGAAGCCCCCTTTGTATTGGAAAGCGGAGGGAGAGAGGGAAGCCCCTTTGTATTGGAAAGTGAAGGGAGGGAAGCCCCCTTTGTATTGGAAAGTGGAAGGAGAGAGGGAAGCCCCCTTTGTATTGGAAAGTGGAAGGAGAGAGGGAAGCCCCCTTTGTATTGGAAAGTGGAGGGAGAGAGGGAAGCCCCCTTTGTATTGGAAAGTGGAAGGAGAGAGGGAAGCCCCCTTTGTATTGGAAAGTGGCACACGTGTTGGTGTTCTACCTCAGCTCCATGCCTGCCTTGTGTGTGAGGCGCTGAGGAGAAGGGCATCCTCCTTTAACCACTTCACCGCCATGAGCGCTCGCTCCCTCCCTCCCTCTCTCTCTCCTCACACGACTTTCTGCTTCAGTCATTTTTATTGAGATATTCAAAATCCTACCTATTCTATAGAAACGATAGAAAAGGGTAACAAAAAATGTTAAAATCTGTGCATTGAAAGTGGAAGGAACGCTGGCATAAGCTATCAGATGAAATGCACGGACTCCACACCTTCCATTTCTATTATTGTATTTTATTTAGCTGCAGTTTCCCGCCCCCATGCTTGTTGTGAGGTGGGCGTGTCTTCGTGCGGTCTGCTCGGCAGACACCTGGGCTGGCCTCCATCATGGGAGGATGTAACACACGGAGAGGGAAGAGCTGGGCGCTAACAATAACGATGGGCTCTGGAAGGGTTAAGCGGCCACGCCTTTCTTCCCTATGAATTGTAGTTCCCCCCTCCCACCAGATGACATCGGCGGGGTACAAACACGCCCTCCCAAGCCTTTAATCTGGGCTGATAGTATAAATATAGGAGCGGGGGAGGGGTGGGGGTAATTGTCCTTTCCTACAGGAAAAAATAAGGGTATGTATTTCTTTTTCTGTCTCTTCTATAGGCCGTGTGTGTGGCTTTGTATGGCTCCATTGTATGTATGCGGTGGAGATGGTGGTCGGGGCTGCGCTGCAAGGTGCCTGTGGATGGGGGAGAGGACACGAGGTCGTGCTGTGTCCATGTGCTGGGGTGGAACACGATGAATGAGGCGCTAATGGTGGCTCTGATGGCAACTTACACCTGGGACTGTGCTGCTTGTTTAGTCAATGACCTACATAGCTGCTTTTATTCTGTGTGCTGCTTTGGGAATCCTCACTAAATCTGCCTTGCTATGTCACTTTCTCCCTCATTCACATGTAATGGGTGATTTGGAGGCATGTTTCAGCACTTGTATGAGGAATGAGTTTTTTTTTCTTGTGACTTCTAGCATGTGTAGGCCCTGATTACATGTTAGGGCATGAGGCCCGATTCACACCTGTGCGTTCCTGGATCACGTGGAAAAGACGTATCGCAGTGTCGTGAATTAATGGCGACCCAAATTTCAACTAGGAACATGGTAAAATGCCTAGTGAGCGACTTCGCAGGCTCTTCTGTTTAAACGGGCTGCCCTATGCTTTGTGCAAAAAAAAAAAAAAAAAAGTAGTTACAGAACGTCAATTTTTATATAATGTAAATTTTTATTTTTCACATCAGTCCCTGCCCTCAAGGAGCTTACTATCTAAGGTCCCTTCATATACATACTAGGGCTTATTAACCTACCAACTTGTTTTTGGGGAGTGTGGGAGGAAACCCATGCAGGGGGAGCATGCAAACTCTAGGCACCTGCTGAGCACATTTTATATTGGAATTTGCCTTTTGTAATGTTGCACTAGGACCGGCCTGGAGCTTCTCCCTTTTTTTTTTTTTTTCTTTTTATCTCTCCTAAACTCCAGGAAGATAATTCTGTGGTTGGGATTCAAACTGAGAACCCTAGTGCTGTCAGGTAAAAGCGCTAACCACTAAAGAAGGTCGGGAAACGTTTGCCAGTTACATAGAATTTCAGCAGTGTTTTTACTGAATTCTATGTAACTGGCAAATGTTTCCCGACCTTCTTTTATTATTAGTTATATAGCGCCATCAATTTACGCAGCGCTTTTACATATACATTGTACATTCACATCAGTGCTTACAATCTAAGGTTCCTAACTCACATTCATACATATTAGGGACAATTTAGACAGGATCCAATTAACCTACCAGCATGTCTTTGGAGTGGGAGGAAACCGGAGTACCCGGAGGAAACTCACGCAGACACAGGGAGAACATGCAAACTCCAGGCAGGTAGTGTCGTGGTTGGGATTCGAACCAGTGACCCTTCTTACTGCTAGGCAAAAGTGCTATCCACTACGCCACTGTGCTGCCCTTTTAGGCCTTAGGACGTTTATACAGCCGCTTTTATGAGCCTTTTTTTGCAGCTTAAAAACGCCTCTCCATGTTAGCCTATGGCCTCATGCCTACCATGGCGTTTTTAAGCTGCGGAAAAAAAAAAACCAGGGCACTCTGAGGTCTGGCGCTAGAGCTGTAAAAAACGCTGCATCGCCGTTTTTGAGCTCCGGCTTTTTTTCTGTGGCATTGTGGATAATTTAGGAGTGCAGTATAGCCAAGAGATGTATTCTTAAAAAAAAAAAAACACTAGCTAACGTGCATAAACGCTAATGCAAAACGCGGTAAAAATCACGTTACGTCTTTTGCCAGGCGTCGGTACTAGCTTTACAGCTCGTTTTTAAAAACGTCCGTGGGCATGAGGCCTTAGTAATTAACGCTTTCACCTGATAGCACTAGGGTTCCCGGTTTGAATCCCAACCACAGAATTGCCTGCCTGGAGTTTGGGAGAAACGAAAACCGCATGAAAACTGCTTCCCACTAATATCAATGGATCCTTTCACACTGGAAAAAAGTCAAAAAGTCCTGCAAGCAGCATCTTTGGAGCGCTTACCTACGTCAGGATTTTCTCCCTTCCTGACTGCGCCATTTTTATTGAGATACGGCACTGCGTTGCTTTAACTGACAATTCGCAGTTGTGGAACGTTGTACCCAAACAAAATTGATGTCCTTTTTTTCCCCACAAATAGAGCTTTCTTTTGGTGGTATTTGATCACCACTGCGTGTGGTTTTTTTTGTGTTTTTTTTTTTTTTTTTTTGCTATCAACAATTTTGAAAAACAAACTATTTTTTTGCTATAATATCCCTAAATTTAAAAAAATAATTTTTCCTTGGTTTAGGCTGATATGTAATCTTATACATATTTTTGGTAAAAAAAATTGCAATAAGCGTATGATTGCTTTGTGCAAAAGTTATAGCGTCTACAAAATAAGGGATATATATTTTCTCTAATATTTTGGGACTGCGATTTATTGCGGCAAACACTTTTTTTGGGACCATTGATATATACAGCGATCAGAGCTAAAAATAGCTACTAATTACTGTATAAATGTCACTGGGAAGGGTTAATTGTGTTCCCTCAGTATTTTCAAATGGTGTGGGGAATGTGACTGCCTAGGGGAGGAGACTGATCGGTGTTCCTATAAACTAGGAACACACGATCTGTCTCCTCTCCCCTGACAGGATGTGGATCTATGTGTTTACACACACACACACACACATCCTCATTCTGGCTCTGTCAGGAGCAATCGCGTGTGCCCAGCGGGCATGGCGGCCGCCGGGCATGCACATCGGCTCCTCAGTACCGTGGCGGGTACGCCTCCTATACCCCTTTAAGCGGCTGCCTTACGGGGATTCGCGCAGGGGAGCCATTCTGCCGCCGTGAAAACAGCAGGCGGACGGCATGGGGTTAAAGCGCAGGGGTCAAATACCCCTGTCGGAATTTTTTTTTTTTTTTGTTTAATTGATCAGGGTCTCTGATCATATTGGATGATGCATCCTTGTTTCAACAATATTCTAATGAATATTTGGGCATAAACTTCTATATGATTTAAAATGGTAATAAAACTATTGGGAACAAAAAAGCCTCTGTCCATTGACATGAATGGGAAGCACTTCAAAAGGCCCTTAAATGGTTCACGTGACCATAAAAAAAGTGTGCAGATAACGCCACCAAAGCATTGCAAAAACAGCTAACATTTTTATGGGCAGTTTTCAAGCACCTCAGTGCGAAAGGGGTCTTAATGCATAGAGTTCATTAAGATAGAAAAACCTTCTGCCTTTTACTACCACTTTATAGCCAAGTACACACTACAGTCTTTTTTTTTGGTTTTGTTTTTTTTCGTGCATCCGCACAGGTTGCACAGAAAAAAAAACCTGTCAGCTTGGTCGGAGCCACGGTACTAACCATGCGAGGTTAGTCCAACGATCGCCCCTGCTGAGCTGTTGTGTTCTGACAGGGAGACTGCCCCCCTGCCATTACACTTTTATCAGCGCTCTCTGCCATTGGATGAGATCGCTGATCGGAAGTCAGCTGCTGGTCTTCCAGCATGCACGCTCGACAGACTGACATACACAGAATCTCAGGGTTTTTTTTTTTTTTCTTCTTCATGTCGGACGTGCATGCTGTAAAACCTGCAGCCGTCCGACTCCCAATCAGCGATCTCTTCTAATGGCACAGAGCGCAGATTGGAGTGTTCTGGCGGGGGGCCGCCCCCTTGTCAGAGCACAACCACTCAGCAGGGGAGATTGTCAGACTAACCTTGCATGGTTAGTACAGTGGCTCCGACCTAGCTGATCATGTGTGGGTGTGCTTTTTTTTTTTTTTTTTTTTTTTTTTTTTTCGTGCAACCCGTACGGTTGCACGAAAAAGTGTGCTTAGCTTTAAGGTGGTTGTAAAGGCTGGAGGTTTTGCTATCTTAATGAAATCTATGCATTAAGATCCCTGTCACAGAGGCACTTGAAAACTGCCCATAAAATGTCAGGTGTGTTTGTGGAGTTGGCTGTGCAGTTTTATTTTTATGGTCGCGTGATTCAAAAGAACCATTTTGAAGCGCTTTTGAAGTGCTTCCCATTCATTTCAGTGGACGGGCGTTTTTTTTCCAATAGTTTTTATTACAATTTTAAAACATCATACAGAAGTTTATGCCCAAATATTCATTAGAAAATTGTTGAAACAAGGATGCATTATCCAATATGATCAGAGACCCTGATCAATTAAACATAAGCAAAACCTAATAAGAAACCCTGACGGGTGTTTTTCAGGCGCTTTTTTTAAGCGCTCTAAACATGGTCCTTGCATGACGTTTTGCACTACCCCAGTGTGAAGGGATCCATTGATATTAAAGGTAAGCAGTTTTCAGGTGCTTTTAGTGTGAAAAGCGCCTCAGTGTGAAAGGGGTCTAAAGTTGAGCCTGTATTAAAAAAAAAAAATTAGGTCAGCAGCTACAAATAATGTATCTGCCGACTTTTGTTATAAGGACACTTGCCTGTCCAGGTATCCCGCAATGTCGGCACCCCTAGCCGATTCGCTTATCGGCTTTGAGTGCAGGCATCAGCATCTTCACTAAGGGAAACAGAAAGTGAAGCCTTGCGACTTCACAGCCTGTTTCCTACTGTGCGAGTTGCGCTGCGTTTTCTGAACGGTCCCGCTGTCTTCTGGAACCTGTGTGTCTCCCGGAGGAGGGGCTGTAAATTCTGTAAATGACCACAATCATGCAGATATTTTACCCGGAAGTGGGAGCGGGTACTTGATTTTTACCGGTGTCGGCTCGCCCCCAAAAAAGTGCCAAATGTGGCAGGGTGCGAACAAGCGGAGCTTCCACTTTTGGGTGGAGTTCCGCTAATACCTGAGGGTGTCCGGGACTCCCCTCATTGGCTGAGACAGCAGCACTGTGTCTGGCTCTCATTTACATTTTATTGCATCACACTGTTCCCTTTTTATTCTAACTTTGAAGTGCACAAAGTGACCCTTGATTTCTCACTGCACAGCAGCATGGTGTGTTATGCAGAGCCATCCAGAGAGGTGTGATATTATGCAAGCATATTGTAGAATGTCGCACAGCTCTCCATCAAACACTACATTCTGGTCTTAACATGACACCCAAAACTACTGCTTTCTGTGCATCATTGGCTTCATCTATCCTTGAGGGAGAAACACAAGTAACTGCTCTGTGTGAACAGACCCTTATTGGCCATGTGAATGTAGCCTAAATCTGAAGTTTAGGTATGTGTTCCCAGTTTCCTCAGTTAAATTGGACCAATGTGAGTACTATTTATGTGATATATCTGTGGAATCCCTATAGAAGCTGGAAATCACTTGGTAGGACCGTTATAGCTGCTAGATTCTGGGTCCTGTGCTGAATGGCTACCCTGCTGTGAGCATAAGGTTTCACTCGCTGTGCATGGCAATCACTGTCGTAATGGTGCCTATTACAGCGATTTGTCTTCTACAGGGATCCCACAGGTGTGGCATAAACTTGCACTAGTCCAAGCTGAACCAATGGAACAGTGCAAAAAAGCCATTTTGTTACCCCCAATGTTTCATATTCCTATATTCCTTATGTGCCTGCTGTGCTGTACCATGCACTTGTATGAAAAAGGTCTCCTGTTCTTTGTATTGCCTCTGCCTCTTGTGTGAAATCCCCTGGTTGTTCCTGCCAGTCCCTCTGCTTTCCTATTAAAAACTGACCATACTAAGCATGAGCACACGTGGTCAGTTCTCTACCTGTGCTGGGAACTCAGCTTCTTCTCCAATGATCAATATATATCTCTACATGTTTTGCCTTTCATTTCTATTTTAAACGGAGTTGTTTTACAAGGTGATTATTTATAATCACAAAGTTTCAAATTGCTGTAAATGGTGGTCTGTTGGGCCACAGCTGCCTACGTAAAAAAAAAAAGCTTATACTATGCAATTTGCTCAGTGAAATGCACACATTTCTCTGGACAAGGTGGAGATCGTGACATTGCTGTTCCACCATGTCCAACTGGGAACGCTTTGCATTCATTGAGAACATGCAAAGTGTTCTCTGGCACCTGTGTGGAGTGAGTAGCCACCTGTGTTCAATGTTTGCAGAATCTCATTCTTTATATGCAAAGTACATAAGCTTTTTAAGCATATTCAGGTGTTTTTTTGCCCCCATAGACTTAAATGTGTGCACCGGTAAAAGCAAGACACGTGTTTGCATGGCTAAAATTCCTTCTATTCTAGAATTGCTGTCTTCTTCCCAGGAAGCAAACGCTTGCAAAAAGCTTGTAAAACTCTTCACAATCACTATAAATTTTGTTCTGCTGAGATGTGAAAGCAGGCTAAAAATGACCTTTAGCCTCAACACTAAGGGCACTTTCACACTGAGGCGTTGGCAGTAAAGCACCGCTAACCTTACCATTTGAGGCACTTTAAACCCCAATAGTGGCCGAATAAAGGGGTGCTGCCCATTGATTTTAATGGGCAGGGGTGCTATAGGAGCAGTGTATACACCGCTCCTAAAGTGCTGCAAAGATGCCGCTTGCAGGACTAGTGGTGCTTTACCGTTGTTTTAGAGGTGCTTTTTGGCCGCTAGTATGGCCTTTTTAACCCCAGCTAGTGGCTGAATAAAGGGTTAAAAGTTCCGCCGAGGAGCTTTTGGCAGGCACATCGACGGCGCTGCCCATTGTTCAATGGGCAGGGGTGCTTTAGAAGCTATGTATACACTGCTCCTAAAGCACCCCAAAGATGCTGCTTGCAGGACTTTTTTAATTGCTTGCCGCCCACTGGCTGTCATATGACAGCCAGGTGGCGCGGTTCTCGTTCTGGGAGGGTGTCATATGACCTCGGCCCACCAGGGGGTGCGCGTGCACCGGCTGCAATTGCGTGCACCCGCTGTGTCACTGGGGACTCGGTGTGCGTGCCCAGCAGGCCGCGATGTCCGCTGGGCACCCACAATTGCCTGGTAACACAGCAGGACCGTGGATCTGTGTGTGTACACACACATCCAGGATCCTGTCAGAGGAGAGGAGACTGATGGTGTGTTCCCAGTACAGAGGAACACCGATCGGTCCCCTCCCCCTACAGTTAGAAACATTCCCTAGGAACATAATTAACCCCTCGATCACCCCCTAGTGTTAACTCCTTCCCTGCCAGTCACATTTCTACAGTAATCAATGCATTTTTATAGCACGGATCGCTGTATAAATGTGAATGGTCCCAAAAATGTGTCAAGTGTCATATGTCCGCCGATATATCAGTAATGATCAAAATTGCAGATCGCCGCCATTACTAGTAAAAAAAATAAATAAAAATGCTATAAATCTATCCCCATTTTGTAGACACTATGACTTTTGCGCAAACCAATTAATATACACTTATTGCGATTTTTTTTTTTTTTTTTTTTTTTTTTTTCCTTTACCAAAAATATTTATTTTAGTAAAAAAAATTGCTTTTTTTTTTTTTTTCAAACTTGTCACTCTTTTGTTTATAGTGCAAAAAATTAAAAACCGCAGAGAGGATCAAATACCACCAAAAGAAAGCTCTATTTGTGGGGAAAAAAAATAACAATTTCATCTGGGTACAGTGTTGCATGACCGCACAATTGTCATTCAAAGTGTGACAGCGCTGAAAGCTGAAAAATGGCTTGGGCAGGAAGGGGGTGAAAATGCACTATATTGAGGTTGTTAATGTCCTGTCAGCGCCCCAGTGTGAAAGCACTCGGGCTTTTACACCGGAACTGCAGATGAGGCAGTTTACAGGCGCTTTTTTTAGTGCTAAAGAGCCTTAAAAACTAACTCCAGTGTGAAAGGGGTCTATACTCAAACAGTGGAACTATACTCAAACACGTATAAAGACACCCAGGTAGACCAATAATTAGTGCACAGGGTAGTTCAAGGTCAGAACCGTATCCCTATGCTGAGGCCCCCCACCAAAAAAAAATGACAGGTGTGGTTCCTTAACCACTAGCAGACCAGCTGCTGCAGTTATACTGCGGCAGGTTGGCTCGGCTAGGCAAATCGCCGTAGTTGTACGTCGCTCCTGTAAGACGTGACAGCAGGCACGTGCCCTGCACGTGTCCCCGGAGCCGATTTCCGTGCCCGGCAGGCACGATAACCGCCGGGCACCCATGTTAGTTCTGCTGCAGTATATCTGCATGAGCCGGTCGGGAACCGGTTAAAGTTAGACATGTTTGGTATCTATTTACTCGACGTAACAATTTTTCACATTATACAAAATAATTGGGCTAACTTTACTGTTTTGTTTAATTCTACCTTCAACACTCTACTCTGTCCTCCACTGCCTCCACCCACCAACTCACTCACTGCCCAGGAGATCGCCAATCACTTCAAGACTAACATTGATACAATTCATGAGGAGATCTCCAATGCGCAAAAACCTCACCCGTGCAACACCCCATGTCCACAGATGCAATCATTACTTCCCCCATTCAACCCTGCTACTATTAATGAGGTTGCTAAACTTTTATCTAACACTCATCTAACCACCTGCTCCCTCGCAAATGCTACGCTCACCCTCTGACTCAATTCTACACTCTCTAACTAAAATTTTCAACCTCTCCCTCTCTCTTGTGGCATCTTCCCAAACTCTCTAAAACATGCGCTAGTCACCCCCATACTTAAAAAGCCCTCAGTGGACCCCACCAATCTTAATAACCTACATCCCATCTCCTTACTCGCCTTCTCCTCCAAACTTCTTGAAAGACTGGTCTACAACCGACTAAGCGACCATTTGACCATGAATAAACTTCTTGATCCCCTTCAGTCCAGATTTCGCCCTCAACACTCCGCGGAAACTGCTCTCCGTAAACTCTCAAATGACCTACTAACTGCTAAAACCAGTGGACACTATTCTGTACTACTTCTCCTGGATCTCTCTGCTGCCTTTGACACAGTGGACCACCCCCTCCTCAAACTCCACTCCTTTGGTCTTCGTGATTGTACTCTTTGCTGGTTCTTATCGGTCGACCGATATATCGGCCGATATTTGGCTTTTTTACTTAATCGGCATCGGCCGATTGTGCTGATAAAAAGCCGATTATAACTTCTGCGGGACTTGCAAGTGACTTCTGTAATAGAAGTCAGTGCAAGTTGTCTGAAGTTTTCTTCTCTCCTCCTCTGGGCAGCCTGCCAAGTCTGATAAGAAGATACATTGTATCTCTTCAGGTTTTTTTATCAATAGACTGAAAGTGTGGAGGAGTTCTCAGTTTAACCATTTAAAGACTAAATCTTTTCTGACACTTGTTGCTTACAAGTAAAAATCCTGTATTTTCTGCTAGAAAATCACTTAGAACCCCCAAACATTTTATATATTTTTTTTTTTAGCAGAGACCCTAGGGAATAAAATGGCGGTTGTTGCAATATTTTATGTCACACGGTATTTGCGCAGCGGTCTTTCAAACGCAATTTTTTTTTTTTTTTAAAAATACACTAATGAAATAAAAAAAAAAAGCAGTAAAGTTGGCCCCTTTTTTTTTTTTTTTTCGTCCGAAAGTTTTGATTACCTGTTTTTGTGTATTTAATATTTAAGATATAGTTGTTTTTTTTATCTAAATTATACATACAAGTGAACTGATTGGAGGTTTGTTTTGTTTAATGTTTAAATGTAAAAAATTTTCTGTATTACTTAAGGCTGCTTTCACACTGGAGCGGGCATGCGTTGATGGTAAAACGCTGTTAGTTTTAGCGGCGCTATTCGGCTGCTAGCGGGGCGCTTATAACCCAGCTAGCGGCCGAGGAAGGAGTTAAATGCGCCCCTGAAGCGCTGCTGCCGAAACGCTTTGTAGGCGCTTCGGCAGCTGTGTGCTTTCATTTCAATGGGCAGGAGTGGTGGCACACACCGCTCCAAAGATGCCGCTTGCAGGACTTTTTTTTTAACATCCTGCCAGCGCATCGCCTCAGTGTGAAAGCACTCGAGCTTTTACACAGACTGCAGGGGAGCTGTTTTACAGGTGATATTTTTAGCCCAAAAGCGCCTGAAAAACACCCCATTGTAAAAGGGGTCTAACTGTTAGATTTTATGAGATGAAGGGAAAAAAAAAAAAAATCGGCCTAATATATCGGCCCAAAAAAAATCGGCATCATATATCGGCCACCGCGAATTCTAAATATCGGCATCGGTCGACCTCTACTTCTTATCCTACATATCCCACCGCTCCTTCAGTGTCACAACTCTACTTCCTCCTTTCCTCTTCTTTTCTCCATTGGGGTCCCCAAGGTTCTGTTCTCGGACCTCTCCTTTTCTCAATCTACACCACCTCCCTGGGTCAGTTGATTGCCCCCCCCCCCCCACGGCTTTAAATATCATCTCTACGCTGATGACACCCAAATCTATCTCTCCATCTGTCTCCTCACGCATTACCAACTTACTAGCAGACATATTTTCAGCCTGGATGTCACATCACTTCCTCAAACTCAACCTATCAAAAACCGAGCTCATGATATTTCCTCCCTCAGGTGCCACTTCCCCTGATTTCTCTGTCAATATCAACGGTTCAACTAGCAACTTGTCCCCCCACGCCAAGGTCCTAGGTGTAATCCTGGACTCTGAACTAACCTTTCGACCCCACATCCTATCGCTATCCAAAATTTGCCGCCTCAACCTACGGAACATCTCCAAGATGTGCCCCTTCCTAACCAATGTCGCCACAAAGCGTCTAATACACTCCCTGGTCATATCCCTCCTCGACTACTGCAACTCCCTCCTCATTGGTTTACCTCTAAATAGGCTATCCCTCTTCAGTCCATCATGAACGCTGCTGCCAGGCTCATCCACCTCACAAACCGCTCAGTGTCTGCTATACCCCTCTGCTATACCCCTCTGCCATTCCCTCCATTGGCTGCCACGTAGCCCCCAAATTAAATTCAAGATACTAACTATAACTTACAAAGCCATCCACAACCTGTCTCCCAGCTACATCACTAACTTAGTCTCAAAATACCAACCTAATCGTTCTCTTTGCTCCTCCCAAGACCTCCTGCTCTCAAACTCCCTTGTCGCCTCATCCCATGCTCGCTTTCAGGACTTCTCCAGAGCCTCTCCCATCCTCTGGAATGCTCTACCCCAATTTGTCTGTCTGTTTTTTCTCCTACTTTATCTACTTTCAGATCTCTGAAAACTCGTCTCTTCAGAGAAACCTATCTGGCCCCCACCTAACAACTGTACATTTATCTTCTCAATCAGCACATCGCCCACAGTTGTTACCTCTTGTATCTCTTGACCTTCCCTCTTAGATTGTAAGCTCTAAGTGCCGGTTCACACTACCGCGACTTGGGATCCGACTTATCAGACCTCAAGTCGCCCCAAGTCGCTTGACATCTGAAAGTCCATGTAAGTGAATGAGAGCCGTCTATATGTACGCTACTGAAGTCGCTCCGACTTCAGAAAAGGTCCCTGTACTACTTCAAGGCGACTTGTAGGCGACTTGTACCCATTGATTTCAATGGAAGTCGCCTACAAGTCGGATCGTGGTCTATAGTGAAGCGACTTCACAGGAAGAGAAGATGTTTTTTTCAAGCAAACCCCTCCCTCCCCCAGAGCGGATTGTAGTTTGATTGGCCACTGGAAAGTCGCCTGTCTTGGAGGCGACTTGAAGTCGCCCCGTAAGTCGCCCCAAGTCGCGCTGAAGTCGCGCTGAAGTCGCCTTGCTAAGTCGCGCTGTAAGTCGTGTTGCCCCTGTGTGAACCAGCGCTAAGAAGCAAGGCCCTCTGATTCCTACTGTATTAAAATGTATTGTATTTGTACTGTCTAACCTCAAGTTGTAAAGCACTACATAAATTGTTGGCGCTATATAAATCCTGAATAATATAATTCATGAAACTTTTTTTTTTTTTTTTTGTTTTATGTGTTTGAAAAATTAGTTCCTGGTGCATTTAATTTAACTTTCTACGAAAGTATGCTTTTAATTGGCCTATGATTGCATTGGTTTTCTGCAGATATTTCAAAATGAGCGACTCAAAGGCTAAGGCAGCAGCAAAGGGGACTTCTACGGAGGAGACTGCCAAGCGTGGTAGAGGTCGTCCACGAAAGAAGCCACAGGTGGGAGATGTCATTTTCAGAAGTCTTCTTACCCAAGCCGTCTTCTCTGTTCATTTATTTATAATAAAATTGTATGTGTTGGAGGACCTTAACATTCATTTGCTGTACTTTGCTGGAGATCCAATCCAGGACCCTAGTGCATTAAAGTAAGAGCATTAAGAAATTTGGCACTGTTTGGCATTACTAAACTGATCTCCAACTTCTTAATCTTTAAGCGTAATACTGAGACTTGAGTTAAAGCACTAAATGTAGCTTCTGACTTCTAATAAAATGACACTTGTCTAACACTGTCCTCACCAGAACCAGTTCTTCGGGTTCCCAGCACCAGCATGTGGGGCGGCTGCTATGACTCCTTGTGCCTTCACAGCTGGTTCCCCGCTGTGCTATAACAGACTACCGGGAGACTGCGGGTGGGGAGGGGGGTGGAGAACTTCCACTTAGGTAATTCCAGTGGAATGTAAGTTTTTTTTTTTTTTTTTTTTTTTTTTTTTTTTTTTTTTTTTTTTTTTTTTTTTTGAGTTGATATTCATTTTCATACATTTAGTATATGCCTGTAAATCTGTTGTCCTATTCAAGTATTAGGAAAAACATTTCTAGAATCTGATGCCAGCACTGGCATGTTTACTGTGGGCAGCTGGCAGTGATTGCTTGTGGCTTCATAGCTGGCTGTCAGCTGTACATGCTTTGTGAATGGTTCTGTAGCTGCCGGGTGGGGTGGGTTAAGAACTCCCTGTGAATTCACCACCGCAATCCAAATGGGATGCCCCGTCAGTTTGATCAACATGGGGGTGGAAGAGAATGGCCGTTTTTATTAGCAAAGGCACTTAGAAAACAGTCTTATGCCATGTCCTTAGTCTGTTTGTGGGACAAACCTGTGTTGGACACTTCACCCATGGCTTGAAAGTTTCAGAAATTCTATGCTTCCTTATGACCTTCCAACTTCTACTTTCTCAACAGAGGGATTGCATAAAGTTTGAGACAGCCTTTCATGACTCTCTGGCCATATAAGAGATCTAGAATGCCCTATTACTGGAACACATTTGTAGTCAGTCTTTACTTGGAAATGCGATAATCCTAACTACCAAGACCTGAGCTGTGCCTTGGCCTAGCTGGTCAGTATGCCTAAAAGAGGTCATACCCTGAATGAATATGAACGAAATGCAAATGAAATAATGGAAAGAATGGGGGAATGGGTGGTGGGAACTCAGAAATGATCCGACGAAGGTTCTGATGGAGGGATATATATACCCCTCAGACTCCTACAAATCCAGGCTAGCCTGCGCCCAGCCTTTTAACTTTTAGTCAGTCTTCACTTGGAAATGCAATAATTCTAACTACCAAGACCTGAGGTGTGCCTTGGCCTAGCTGGTCAGCATGCCTAAGGCTAGGTTCACACTGCTGCGAATTCTATTGCGAATTTGAGCCGTTGCGATCGCTCAAATTCGCAAGTCATTTAAATTACATAGATTAACATTAGTGCCGTTCACATCGACGCGTTGCGAATATAACCTGCGTGAAAAAAAGGTCCTGTGCGAGTTTACTGCGTTGCGAATTTAGTCTCCATAGACATCAATGTAAATCGTTCTTGAATCGCATTGATGGTTCACATATGTGCGAATTCCACCACACTACTCTCCACAAAAACCAGGAAGTACACAGGAAGTTAAGACCCTTTTTTTTTTTTACATTATGATTCCATTGGCTAGACTATCAATCGCAGCTATATCCAACTCCTGAAATTCGCGGTAAATTTGCACTGCAGCAGTGTGAACCTAGCCTCAAAGAGGGCAAAAAGACACAAAGTAGGTGTGATGTGAAAGCTACAACTAAGGGCCAGAAATGGCGAAAGCCTGGATGACTACAAATGGGGCTTACGTATGTAACTGCTAAAACAGGAGGATCTCCAGCGCCCCATGTACCTGATAAAAGAAGGGACCCCCTGTTCGGGACCCACAAAGTTGCCTCGGATCCCGACGAACATCCAGAAAAGGGTTTAGGATTTGAGCCTAATATGGAAGGTATACCTGTATGGGAACTAACTGTTCGTAGTGAGAGGATGCATGAGGAAGGCAGAAAGAGCTGACCAGAGGAATATTGTAGAAAAGGATGTATCCTTTAATCCAACGCTGTTACTGTGGTACGGTAATGAGACCACAACCCCCTTGCTTGTCCCTCTATTCTAATCATGGGGGAGTTTTAAACGTAGTAAAGGGAACTGCCTAGAGCACTAACTGGTAACTGTGCCATGGGTAGGAGACGGGAAGACTGAAACACCACGAAAACCTGTCCCGTAACTGGTAGCCATGCCAAAGAACATCCCTGACTACCCTTTATGATGGCTTAGAGAGGGTGAGCTACAAAAATGGACAGACGGGAGTTTGTAGGGCCTGAAATGCTGGTCACCTGATAGATACTTGATAGTGTTGGCAGATGGCCAAATTCCAGAGGCAATATGCAGCGACAGCCAGAGAGGTGAACTTATGAAACTTTGGTAGAAGCCCTTGGAATACTCTGGATAAAGAACCATTGGCCAGATTGACCAGGCTAGCCCCCAGTTCCACATGCCAATGTTAGAAATTCCAACATCACCTGCAGGCACCCTGAAGAGCAGGAGGGGTTGCAGCTAACACCTCCGCTCTAGCTGAGTGGGCTATGATCCCCTTCATTCTGTCTAACAATTGTAGCATGGACGTTGAGAGCGCATTAAGTACTGCATGAATCTGGGTTAAAAATCATGCATAGAAACGTGCTGTGCTGGTGGATGGAAGAGGTTGGGACTGGGTTTGGAATAGCCTAAAAAATACTGCCCCCCAGCTGAGGCTAGGAAAGGGGTACACCAGTGATAAAACTCAGCAAAAAGTTTGGTATGGTTCCACTCCTACCTGATGGGGTGCTACCATGCACTGAACCCCCATGCGGCGTTGGAGAGATGAATGCGAATTTGCCGCTTCTGTAACACGTCATGTGCTGAACTGAGGAAACGCAAACTGGAGAAATGAGAACAGACAACACCCCTATGTATCTGACAAATGTGAGGATGTAAGTGCAGAAATGACAAGCCAACAGCACGTGAATGTGAACCTAATGACACTACCCTAATTATGCAGTGAGCGAGCCCGAGCAACCTGCCGTGCAAAGACAGGTAATTAAAAACGAACACTCAGGACTGATGTACACACAGACCGTGGTGGGTAGTAGTAATGGTGAACGTGCATGTATGACGTATGGTATATGGGCAAGAAGATTGTGGGATGACAATCAATTTAAAACGAAACCTCAGCCCGTACAAATCCATAGACATGACAGACCCTGGATGTGAGCAATAGCTAACAGGAATGCTATGAATGAAAGGCTATGACAGAAAACAGACAGGTAGCAAAACTGAAACCCTCAGGGCTAGTGTACCCACAGACCGTGGTGGGTAGTCGTACAAGTGTAATGAAATGAATGTGCATCGTATGACGCATGTTATGGGTGAGAAGATTGTGGGACGACAATCAATTGAAAACAAAACCTCAGCCCCTAAGGATCCGTGGATGTGAGCACTAGCTAACACAAATGCTGCGAACGAAATGTTGCGACAGGAATACTACGAACGAAAATGCTACTACAGAACAAAGCTACGACAGGAAATGCTATGAATGAAAGCTACACAGGAAAATGCTGCGACAGGAAATCGCTACGGCAGGAAATGCTACAAGGGGAAAATGCTGCGACAGGAAAATCGCTATGAATGAAAAGCTACGACAGGAAATGCTATGAATGACAGCTAAAACAGGAAAACTTGGGCTACAAGGGAAAATGCTGCAGCAGGAAATTACGCTATGATTAAAAGCTACACAGGAAAATCGCTACGAACCAAAAGCTACAAACGGGGAATGCTATGAATGAAACCTACACGGGAAAATGCTGTGACCAGGAACCACTGTGATGAACCCACTGTGACAGAACCGCTATGACAGGCTGCAGACCACGCTGACAACTGCTTTGAGCAATCTGCTATGACAGGAAAATGCGATGACCTAGCCACTGTGCCTGACCCGCTACGACTGGAACCCGCATGTGACAGCACCGGTTATGACTGAACATGCAGTGACAGGAACACTGAGACTGAACGTCTAATGACAGCGCCTGCTGCCAGGACGATAGTACCCGACAGGAACGCTGAGGATGGCTGCGATGACCGAACCAGCTGGACTGGAACGTCATGACTGAACATGTGACAGCACCTGCTATGACTGAACACATGACAGCTCCTTCTGATTTTTAGGAGCAGCGCTGTCTGTGTTACCCAGAATCCCCAGCACACCAGAGATCAAGCTGGCGGTGGGCGTATCTGTTCTATGACCTCAGCAGGATCAACCTGCTCTCACCTTCTGCCAGCGCAACATGTTTTCAGACACTGGGGGAATGGTGGGCAAGTATGGAAAAGGAACCCCCCCCCCCCCCCTGAAAGATCCAGGGGACGACAGTCTATGCTGACTTGTCTTTGAAGGGAAGGGCCCCAGGGCCATTTGCTGCTCTGTCACTACCTGGCAGGTCAATAAGCAGAAACAAGCATGCGGCCAGTGATGTATTGCAGTGTCCTGACCCCTGACCTCTGTATACGCTTGGCTCAGATCAGCAGATGACCAAACTGAAGTATGGAGCATCGATGGGGAGAAGCGGGCTGATGGCCCCTCGAAGCCGGAACTGCACAGAGGAGCTGGCGGGCGGCCGATCACACCCCCACCCTGCCGTGAAACACCAAGAGAAGCGGAATGGCATGCAGAAATGACAGGCTTACTGATATGAATGTTTCTGGAACCACACAGCCCTTAAGGACACAGAAAAGAATAAAAAGGGGATGACAGGCAATGAGAAGGTGTTTTATCATCGTCACTGCCTGTTTAACCCCTGAAGACCCACACTAATGTGTGTGCATTGCACATGGTGTCAGGGCACTAGCGGCATGGCCCCATACAAGTGAATAGGCAACGTTTAGCAGGCAGTACTGCCTGCCAAAATGTTGCGACATGCGGACACCCCCATTCACTGCCTCTACATGTATGAATGTGTTGTCCGGACCATTTTTCTATTGGTAACCTAATCCGACAAGGGAAAGTGTCCTCAAACACTTTCTATTGAAGATTATCGATGGGGATATTAAGGGTATCCAAATGGGCTAGAAAGCACACATCTGCTTGTGTGGATGATGTCCTATTCTATATTTTCCAGCCGCTCACCACCCTCCCGATTCTATTGTCAGAGTTGCAGAGATTTGAGCAAGTGTCCAATTTTAAAATTGCACAAAGTCCAAAATCTTACCTGCTAACATCTCTGGGGCATTATCTTTTTTTTTTTTTTTTTTTTTTCCTGCGCCATTTCTACCCATTAGCCTAGTGATCGCAGTCGCTTTTATATACCTGATGTTCTACCAGAATAGAGGTTCACCCTAGGAAGAATGTTACATGTTCACCAATTTTTTTTTTTTTTTTTTTTTAGGGTGGCACAAACTTTTTCAGCATCTGCAGCTTCTACCCCTTTATTACCCCCCCCCCCCTTCCTTCATTGCAGCTGATGACTTGTAGTTCTTGAACTGGTTCTGGTGAGTGCTTTGGTAGTTCGTTGATCTTCCTATAAAAAAGTGCATTTTATTTTCAAAAGGAGATTTTGGCCAAAATGTATCTATAACCTCAACTATGGAACCCTTCTTAACTGAGTGAATGCAGACCTTTGGACATGACTATTCTCCCATGCATCATTTACCTATTGCATACTACTCCAATAACTTTACTCAACTTAAGTTGCCTGGGGAAAATTTTATGGGGGAAAAATCCCAGTTTTGCATGCAGAATGTTATCTAGACAGAAGGTGGAGAGCGGATTAAGCCTCCCTGGTGTCGCCTTGGTAGGTACAGTGAATTGGCACCAGAATTCTGCTGAAACTGTGGGTGTTCTTAGAGAGGACTATGGCCAGTAGAGGTCTTGCTGATGCAAAGTGGCTTCCAGCTGCACACAGGGATTTTCCCACCTGGACATCTCCACTCATATTACCAACTTTGACTATCTGGGACAGATGGAACGTAAATGGTGACCTGGCCCCGGCTCCATTACAGGACCTCCCCTGGGTAACACTGGTGAGGACTTGTGTGTTTTTGAGGTGGGGTATAGATGGGAGTACCACTTGTGCCAAGTTGGCTTCTACTGGTAAGTTACTGCTCCTAGAAACTGAGATGCTCATTTGGGCTGCCTCTATGGAGATGCCAGCAACCATTCGACTTCATTTGTAAAGTGGCCCATAAAATATAAGGTAATTGAGATCTCTCTATGCTTAACAACCCAAGACATGAGAGTTCTCTCCCAGCTGCCTACATTTTCCTTTGGTTTTCCTCTATGTAAATCACATACTTCATTGGAGAATAAACTGCAAAAGGGGACAGGTACTATGCATATGTGGCCACATTCAATTTTGGTAGATAAAACAAATGTGCCAAAGGACTTTTTCATGGCATACAGTGTATATATAGTGTGGTGATTCCAATATTCAAACTGTCAAAAGATCTATTTATTTTGTATAAACACATGACAATGTATGTTAAATACAGAATATGTATAGCGATACATCATTCTTGTTGACAGACTTAAAAGTCCACATGAAAAACGTGTTTCAGGCAGATCTCTTCAGGAGCACATGTGAACAAGATCTAAAAGCGTAATCTGTCTTAGTTATAGAACTATAAATAAGCCATTTTTACATCAACTGGCCTAAATACTGTATAATTCGCAATTACACATTACCATCACGATCAGTTTTAAGCCTTAAAATTATAATCTGTGAACCATTGTCTCCACAGTGTACAGCAGAACCTCCTAAAATCTCCCACCATCCAGAAGTGAGCGCAAGGGATACAAAAGATTACAACCAAATCAATATCTATATAGAAGTATACATATAAGGTTCAGGGCATCACCATATATGAAGGCTATTCAGCAAAAATCTTGAGGTGGAAATATTGCATATATTTACTGAATAGTAAGTCCCACTAGTAGATGCCAAATGATGAAATATAGGGAGGCATTTATACAGCTACACACATTGCATGGTGGGAACGTCGGCTATATTTACATGAAAACATATCTATTTGCTAATCCTTGCGAAAAAAAAAAAAAAAAAAAACTAATTCCCAAAAAGATATAGAATAGATATATAATCTATATCATGGCAATGGAGACACATGTCCATCTCACCTGATAAGATCCATTCTACAAAACCACACCTTAATTTCCTTCCCTATAGATTGAGATTAATAGATTTTATTTTATCTCCATCTCTCCCTCCCATAGAAAGCCAATTGCCAGCCCACATACTTAAAGATGGACAATTAGAATCGGTGTATTACCCCACACCTGTAACCAATAATATGTTGCCTCGCATTGAATCGTATCATAACCACCAACCTAAATTTCACTTATTCCAGCAGCCAGGAGTGCGTGTAAATCTGACAAGTCGGGTGGAAGCAATCCTATGCAGCTACTAATTTCTTCCACAGACTCATGGTAATTTTGACTGTTCAGCCATGTCTCTTAGGCTCTACAGCCCACTGGTGATCCCAGAAACTGCTTGGCACGTGTCGCCAGACAGGAGGGAGACCAGAAAGTATGTTAAGCCTAGCTAGAATCTACACAGAAGAAACTTCCATTGCGTCCCTAATAAAGCCCCCCCCCCCCAAAAAAGTGAGCATGGTCTGTCCCATGTAGTACATATGAACATAACTGCACACTTCAGGGGCACCTACGTATGAAAATATTGATTGTGCTACATGTTTCGTATCACCATGTGCACTGGAGGAAAAGCAGTAATAGTTGGGCAATTCCCAGTTAACACTTTTAAAATTGCCTATGGAAAATTTTGGGCATCAAGTACATCATTTTGTGGGCTTGCGCAATATTGGCTCTCTACTCGGCACAACATCCTTTATCAAAAAAGGTAATGTATTGCATCTGTGTGCCCTAAAATTAAATCGCCTTGTAAATTTTTTTTTTTTTTTTTTTTTTTTCCCCATCTTATCAGGACAGCACCTGGAGAGAGCGTAGCCCCACCCATTTTCCTGGGAAACACTGCAGGCACTACTTTAACGATCGGACACTTCCACCATGGCCTCAGTTGTAGTGTTTCCTCTGCCATGTTGGAAGCGCTGCAGGATACCAGGGGTGTGCTATGCTCTTTCCAGTTGAGGAAAGTTGAAGGTTATACCTTGTACCGGGGGGGAGGTTGGTTGCTCCGGTGCCTCCTCCTTCAAGCCTGGCGAGGGTAGAGGCTGCTAAGGTTCCCACTCTCAGACTGGAGGGTGCGGGCTTGAAGTGGAAGTGCGAGCACCAGAGGATGGTGGCAGTGTCTCAGGTGTCCTTCCGGCTAGGGCTGGACTTCCTGCGGTGTGCAGCTGGTTCTGGCTGCTGGGCTGGAACGCAGGGGAGGAGGCCCCAGCTGGTGTTTCCCATCCTCGCAGTGGCGAACGGACCTGGGAACTTTTGAATAAAAAGCAGCTAGATGTCCACTGAGCCTCTGCGGAGATAGATCCATAGAAGCCGGTGGCGGGAACAGGAGCCACAAACACCAGCCAGGTCCAGGTAAGCAGGGGCAGAGGTCCCAAACTTCACTTTGGGCTATGTGGGGATTCCCTCTCCTATTCCTCCCCTAGCAGGGGGGGGGGGGGGGGGGGGGGAAGCATGTATCACTCTTCGGAGGTTACTGCACTAGGGAGACTGATCAGGATGGTGATTGGTGTGGGGTTTGTCACTATCTATGCCTAGTTGGCCTGTAGGGGGGGGGGGGGGGGCTGATGCTTTGTAAATCTTATATAGTCTGTTGGCTTTTCCTTGGCCTTTGCCTGAAATACACCAAGCACTAACCCCCCCCCCCCCCCCCCCCCCCAAAGATGTCCCCTTCTCCAAGGCCTTGCTTAGGGATTCTTGAACCAAGGCATTTTGTAGGGCCTTTATAGCCGATTTAGTCAGAGGAAACTTCCTCTGTGGCTTCTATGACCCAGTCCAACGAGTTGCATTTCTGGAATGGGTTGGCGGACACTTTTCAGTCGTTCCGATCTTATCTGGATAAGCATCCGATTCCACAGCCTAGCAGTAGGGTTCATTTGCCATCCTGTCCTCGCCCCTCTGCTTCTGTGCCAAGAGAGGTCAGTGATTCGGAGCAAGAGGGTGGGGGATTGACTCTCCCAAGGATTAGATGAGGAGGATAAGGCGAAGAAAGGTTGCTGGGTGGTAAATTTTATCATGCAGTTATCTCTGCATGATAAAATGTATTGGGTATAGTTAAACACAGTGCACAAAGTCCTGTCTGAGGCTGTAAAAAGGAATGTAAAGATCCTGAGAGGGCCCCCTTTTTCTCAAGATCGTTTAAAAAGGAGATTCCCTTTTGATGAAGATAGTGCTCAGGTTTGGAACAAAAGACCTAAGCTTGATGCGGCCTTCTCCCAGGTCTCACAAAATACAGACCTAGCATTTAAGGATATGGGGGGGTCCAAAAGGACACCATGGATAAGAGATGATTACCTGTTAAAGGCCTGGGACTCAATGCTTGCTAAACCCAAGCTGGCAATGGCGTCAACTATTATCAGGAATCTGGAGCACTGGTTGGAGCAGTTAAAAAGCCATATTGAGGTGGGGACCTCCCGCAAAGATTTGATTGACATTTTGCCAGTTTTACAAAAGGCGGTTGGATTACATGGCAGACCCGTCTGCAGAATCCCAGAGAATGTCCACAAGATCTTCATCCCTCTGCACATAGGCGTTGTGGGTTAAGACATGGTCAGGAGCTTCTGCCTCAAAGGTAAAGCTGTGTGGTCTTTCGTTTGAGAGACATCTTGTGTTTGGCCCTGATCTTGATGCTGTGTTAGACAGAACAGCGGACAAGAAAGCCTTTCCAGACAGAGTAACTCCACAGGTTAAGAAGAATTTTCCTTTTCACCAAACCCAGGATACTAAGGAGGCAGGACAGGGATAATGTTCTGACCTAGCCAACCCGCCAAAAACCAGTGACTGTTTTCCGACTGGGAGGAAGACTACAGTCACTCAACCCCCCCCCCCCCCCCCCCCCCCTGCAGTGGAAGACAGCGTCCAGTCCGTTTGTCCTCCAGGGCAATAACTATATCAATAAGGTCAGGCTGGAATTCTGAGACCCTTTCCGAGTCTGTTTTTATCTAACCCAGGTTCCCCGAGGTCAGGAGACATCTATGGCTCTCCTGCAGGAACTTCTACAGCAGGAAGTAATCATCCCAGTTCCCCAGGAAAAGGAAGGACTAGTGTTCTATTCACTTGGTTTTTCTAGTCAAAAAGCTGTCAGAGGTGTTTTGGTTAATTCCAAATTTAAAAGTATTGAACAAATCCATTCAGTACAAGTCCTGATTTGGATAAGCTTTACTTTCAGTAAGGAAACTTCTTACCGCAGGACAGGGGTGTACCTAGAGCATTTGACACCCAGGGCAGATCCTATACCTGGCAAAACCCGTAGCCCCCCCACCTGATCATGCCTGTACATGCTCGGCCCCCCTCATACTCACAGCTGCCACTTGTAAGGTGGTCTTCCTTGTCCCAGGTCTTAATTCCACATGTCCCTGTGAAAATAAATTGCTGGTAGCACAAACGAGGGGCACACATACATGAGGCAGCAAGAGGTGGCATTATAGAGCCCGATGTGGGCTCGGTGACACTGAACAACAGATGCTGTGCACTTGCACGAACACAGAGCCAGCACAGCTACAAAACTGCTCAGGCACCTGCCACTGCCTTGTCTCGGCTCTGATAGCTGTCCTGACACCACCACCCCCCCCTCCCCCCAATAGGTATAGTCAGGGATGCGTATCTACATGTCCCCTTAGCACCAGCATCAAAAAGGTATTTGCATTTGGTCGATGGGGGTGGGGTTAGTGTCACATCTGCAGGTCAGAGCCCTTCTGTTTGGACTGACCTCTTCGAGGATCTTCACAAAGATTATGGCAGAGGCTTTGTCACCGCTCAGGATGGGGGTGGGGGGGGGGATTCCGATTGTACCCTACCTGGATGATCTCCTTGTGTTTACCAACTCGGAGGCTCTTTTGTGGAAGCATCTTAAGAAGACAAACACTTTTAGTTTGGGCTGGCTTCTGAACAGGGAAGTCGAACCTGGTCCTTTCCCACATAAGATTCTTGGGTTACACTATCAATTCTGTGCAAGAAAACATTTTTCCGGAGGAAAAAAATAAGTCCAGTCAAGCTTGCCAATTGTGATCCAGGTGCACATGTCAACCCTCGGCCTTCTTACAGCCTTGATCCCAGCAGTTCAGTGGGCCCACCTCCATTCAAGAGATCTCCAGCAGACAATTCTGCAGAATTGGTTTACGGGGAGTCATTAGAGAAACAAATCATGATTCCCTTTCGGGTCAAGAGGAAATTGTGTTTTGGAGGAGGCAGACAAATTTTTAAAAAGGGGCCTGTTCTGGATGTTTCCGGCAGCAAAGAGGTTAACAATGGATGCAAGCTCCGGGGGTTTGGGCACACATCTAGAGGGTCAGATTGCCCAAGGATCTTGGACAATCAAGGAGACCAAGAGATCCTCCAATTGGAGAGAGCTAAGGGTCATTCTCCTCCTAGGGCTTTGGTCATTCAAGGAAATGATCAAGGGCCACCACTTTTAAGTGTTATCCGACAATGCTACGGTGGTAGCCTACATCTCGAGGGAGGCACAAGAAGCAGGGTTCTGCTGCTCTCAGCCCTTCAGATCCTGACATGGGCAGAGGACAAAGTCGGACAGCAGTACATCTAAAAGGCAGCCTAAATCGGGCAGACTTCCTAAGCAGGAGACAAGTGCTAGAATCAGAATGGAGCCTGAATACAGAAATCTTCCAGATGCTAGTAGACTAGACCCCCCCCCCCCCCCCCCCCCCCCCGAAAAGGCAGAACCACGTGGAGGGTGTGGATGCACTAGCTCAGCCTTGGGCCTTCTGCTTGTACTACGCCTTCCCCCTCTTTCAGATTCCTCTAGTGCTCAAAGTTGCAGAAGAAATCCACAAGCATAATTCTAGTAGCCCCCTTTTGGCCCAAAAGGGCATGGTTCTCGACCCTACTGAAGTTGGCAGTAGAACCCCACTGGTTTCTACCATTGTGAGAGGACCAGGGACCCCTCCTTCATCCCAGTGTAGGGCATCTCATACTGAGGAGCAAATCCTGAAGAAATGGGGTTTGTCAAAGTTGATTTTGACCCTGCTAGATGGCGGGGGGAAAAAGGTCACAAGGGCCATTTATTTCAAAACGTGGAAATGTTTTAACTCCTGGTGCACAGGAGGTCATTTCCGTCCTTGAGTCCTGCATGACGGAATGGAGAAGGGTCTAGCGGCCAGTACTTTAAATGTTCCGGTGGCTTTTTTTTTTTTTTTTTTTCTTTTTTCCTAGGTAGTTCTGAGGAAAGACGCACAGGGTTTTTGTTAAAGGTCTCTTCCATGTTTTTCCATAGATCCCAGGAGATGGTTCTCCCAACTTTCTGCCCATCACCACCCTGTCCTAAAAGGGTGTTTCAGTTTGGATGAAGAAGATGCTTGTTACATTATCTTGAGGTTACAAGGGAGTTTAGAAAATAGAATTCTGTGTTCATTCTGTTCTCGGCCGCGTAAAGGTTGCGGAGCCTCTAAAAACAAGAGGAAGATAGCTTTGAATGGCCATCAAAGGATCTTATAGGGCCTCAGAAGTAGAAACTCTCGCAGGGGCCCATTCAACCTGTGCTGTGGCACTTTCACCTGCCAATATAAGATGAATTTGCTCTCAGCTGTATAACAATCATTCAGCAGGAAAGTCCTGCAGGTGGTGGTCCCACCCTAGACTATGTACTCTTTTATCTCCAGGTGCTGTCCTGAAAGGCTATTTGGGAAAACCTTAGTTGGACGTAACAGTATTTCTAGGACTCTTTCAGGACAGCACCTATGACCGTCCCTTGACTGATGTTTAATTGGTTTAATTTAAGTGGTATTATTGCTGTTTTGTTTATAACTTCAGCATGGCTGGAGGTAATCAATGACTGGATGGTGGAAGTGTCCGGTCTTTAAAATGGTGACTGCAGAGTTGCCTGGGAAAATGGGTGGAGCTACACTCCTCTCTAGGTGCTGTCCTGAAAGACTCAAATAGTTTCTAGGAGTCTAAGGTTGTGTGGTTTGTTGGATAAAACTGCTTGCAAATGTTCAACAAATTTGGAATTTTAACTAATATTCAAGCTTAAATTTATCTAAACCCAGAAAATACAGCAACTTGGAGCCCAGCTCTGGCTACTCAATGACTGTCAATCCTGGTGTATGAGCTATCAAACCTATGGTAAACCTTTTGTCTATAAATCTGTATATATTTTTTTTTTTTTTTTTTTTTTTTTTTATTAGGAAGCCTCAAGCCAACCAGCAAGGTCAACCTCTCCTTCCCAAGCACAAACTAATGCAAAAGTGAGTACAGTAAAATAACATCTGACTATTCCAGAGATATTACAAACATTGGTACACTAATGTTATATAATTTTCAAAGCTTTCTTTTTAAATGGGATTGGTGGCCATTTATTACTTTATTGTATGCCATCTAGGCGGTTCAAAATGTTTATCATAGTACATTGGTGTCAACTTCCTAGAAACCAATCCACAAAGAATAGTAACTTTTGGCTGCTACTTTGAGGCAGATTTGGAGAGATACTCCACTTAAAATATTGTATCAATTTACACTTTGACTATAAGCAGATTTAAATTTTCATTTTCATAATTGAGGTCAACAAGCAATTTTTAGTAAAATTCTTTATTTTAGTATTAGAAAAAAAAGGTAGATTTCTGTGTTTTTTTTTTTTTTTTTTTTTTTTTAATGTATTTTACATGGCTTAGGGAAAGTGGGAATACATTAGAACAGTGTTTTTATCGCTGTCCTTTAATTGACTACACTCCCGAGGTAAAGGAAACCTATGTTTATATACCTGGAAGAGGGTGTTCAAAAATTTTTTTTTATTTTTTTGGGTCTTATGTCGGGGTTCATCTGACCTATGTTGGTATATTGGCTTTTTTGCAGGAAATATATGCAGTGTTTTTTTTTTTTTTTTTTTTTTTGCGAATTTTACCCTGGTAGTCAAACTTGTGTATCTGACATTTTATTGCAGTAGGCATTAAGCATTTTCCCATTTTTGCAAATCTAAAGTGAATATAGTTCCTTTTTTATGCTAGCTAGGCAGATTTCAGTGTTTAATGGGAACTTCAAATCTCCTTTTGTAAGGCAAACTGAACTTGGGACTTAACCATTAGACTTTTCAATGTCTGTTCTGTGCAGGAGCCAAGTGGTTCTCCCACCACAAAACGTCCACGCGGTCGCCCTAAAGGCAGTACAAAGAAGGGCCGGAAAGAAACCTCAAATACTAAGGTGAGTGCTGCATATGTCTCAAGGAAATGCTATCCCTTTTTATAGGTTATCTGTTCACCTTTTTGTCAACTTTTTTTTTTTTGCTTGTTATACTCATATGGTACTTTAATCCCTACTTGTAGTGTAGGGCTTGCATGACTATATTTGAACTCGAAGGACTTGTGGATTGATTAAATTAAACCAAAAATGTAATCTTCTGCAGCTCCCAAATTCTTAACCTTTTCAGCCCCAGAAGGATTAACCCCCTAATGACCAGGCCATTTATTGCGATACGGCACTGCATTACTTTAACTGACAATTGCGCAGTCGTGCAACGTTGTTCCCAAACTTGATTTTTTTTTTTTTTTTTTTTCTTTTTTCCCCACAAATGGCTTCTTTTGGTGGTATTTGATCACCTCTGCGGTTTTTATTTGACCCTTTCACACTAAGGCGCTTTAGTGCTAAAAATGGCACCTCTCGCCTGAAAAGCACCTCTCATGCCTCCTCAGTGTGAAAGCCCGAGTGCTTTCATACTGGGGCAGTGCGCTTGCAGGATGGCAAAGTCCTGCAAGCAGCATCTTTGGGGCGGTGTGGGATCGCTGTATTGAATTGAATGGGCAGCGATTAGGAACGCTGCAACATGGGCTCTTTTAACCCCTTCAGCCGCTAGAATTCATTAATCTGTCTTGTTCCTAGTCCCTAAAAGGACAGGCAACATTTTTCCAGGTCACACAGCATGCCTTGCCATTTTGTGTTGCATTACAAATGTGGGGGAGCGAATGATTACTGGTGAGTGCTCAATTGCTCTGCCTTCATCAGATGCATTACAAGCCCTCACCTGTACAACCACTAGATTGAGCAAGCGATTGTGGGATAGTTTCTCACAGGTGTCAGACAGAGGTCATGCCTTAACCTGTGCATTATCATGCCTCATATTTGAACAGACAAATGTCTTGCACTGGAATATGAAGATCTACTTTTACTATAGGCTGTAGGGCTGCAACTAACTAGTATTTTCATAATCTATTAGGCCAGTTTGTTTCGATTTAATTGGTTAAAAGCCTCAAAGTGTGTTCTAGTTAATATGCCAAGTTTTAAATTCTTGAATATCCATATGCAGTGGTAAATATCCCGCTGTATGGTTGGGGAACAAAATATTTAATCTACTCCTGAGAATAACAGAAAATATACACTAGTACCAAAAATATTGGGAAACCTGCCTTTAAAGCGGAGTTCCACCCAAATTTTGAACAATATCTGTATGTATTCTCTTCCTTGCCTAGATGCTGACATGCCGTTTAAAAAAATGTAAATCGCCGTAATTACCTTTTTTTATTTTTCTATTCTTTGCACTTCCTGGTTCTCCTCCCGTGGGAGTAGGCGTGTTTCTAGCCTCTCCCAGACTCCTGGGAGCTAGTCTCAGGTTTCTCAGGATGCCACTGAGCATGAGCGGTGAATGCTGGGAGCACAGCATTCACCACATCCAGGAAATAAATGCTTGTGGGCTTCAAATGCCCACAGTGAAGATGGAAACCGCCTGCAGTGAATAATATAAGTTATTCTTTCCGACTAAATCTGACACAGGCGGACATATTACACACAATATGTGAGTATGTAATGCTGAGAAGAAAAGTTTGTGAATGAACTCAAAAAAAAAAAAAACTATAGATGGGTGGACCCCCGCTTTAAATGCACATGAACTTTAATTTGGGGTCGTTCTGTTGGAATACTGCCCTGCGGCCCAGTCTCTGAAGGGAGTGGATCATTCTCCGCTTCAGTATGTCACAGTACATGTTGGCATTCGTGGTTCCCTCGAACTGTAGCTCCCAAGTGCCGGTGTTCTGCCAAGAAAGGTCCCCCATCGCATAGTGTCCACCCTGTACTGCGCAGAGCTTGCCTAGTACGGAGGACAAAGACTCCGAAAGTCTCCGAACATGAGTTCATCAGCTGTACATGGCGCCCGCGCAATTAACACTACATTGTGCCACACGCTCCCGATGCTCGTGCAACTCTGCAGGGGTGGGTGTAGGGGCGGATGCATACAGAAGAGGCTCCATGATGCATCCGCCCCTTACATGCTTCTCAATAATACATCCGCCCCTTTGAGAAATCCAGCCCCATCGTATGAGCTCTGGCCATCATGGGGCCTCTTCTGTAGGCATCTGCCCCTTGCAGAGTTGCATGAGCATCGGGAGTGTGTGGCACGATGCAGTGTTAATTGCGCAAGCGCCATGTACAGCTGATGAACAGCTGTTCATATTCAGAGACTTTTGGTGTCTCCCTTGTCCTCTGCACTGCGCCTGCGCAGTACAGGGCAGATACTATCCAATGGGGGACCTTTCTCGACAGGACACCAGCAGCACTCATTCAGCCACCATGCTTGACTGCAGTCAAGACATGCTTGTCTTTGTACTCCTTACATGGTTGCTGCCACACACTTGACACCATCTGAACCAATTAAGTTTTTTATCTTGGTCTTATCAGACCACAGCATATTGTTTCAGTAATCCATGTCCTTAGTCTGCTTGTCTTCAGCAAACTGTTTGCGGGCTTTCTTGTGAATCTTCTTTAGAAGAGGCTTCCTTCTGGGATGCCAGTCATGCAGACCAATTTGCTGTGTGCGGTCTGAGCACTGACAGGCTTACCCCCTTCAACCTCTGCAGCAATGACTCATACGTCTTTTGGTTGATCGTGGTGAGGCCTGTTCTGAATGGAACCTGTCCTGTTAAACTGCTGTATGGTCTTGGCCACTGTGCTGCAGCTCAGTTTCTGGGTCTTGGCAATCTTCTTATAGCCTAGTCCATCTATATGTAGAGCAACGTTTCTTTTTTTCCGATCCTCAGGGTTCTTTGCCATGAGCTGCCATGTTGAACTTCCAGTGACCAGTATGAGAGGGAGCGATAACGCCAAATTTAACACACCTGCTCCCCATTCACATATGAGACCTTGTAACACTAACGAGTTACATGACACTGGGGAGGGAAAATGGCTAATTGGGCCCAATTTGGACATTTTCACTTAGGGGTGTAGTCACGTTTGCCAGTGTTTTAGACATTAATGGCTGTTTTGAGGGGACAGCAAGTTTACATTGTTATACAAGCTGTACACTTACTACTTTACATTGTAGCAAAGTGTCATTTCTTCAGCGTCACATGAAAAGATATAATAAAAATATTTACAAAAATGTGAGGGGTGTGTGTGGTTATAGAAATTTTATATCCAGAATATACAGGGTATTTTAACTAGGAGTCAGGCATGAAGCGATGTGGAGGGAATATAAAACTTTTATATTGTAGTACTAAAGGGTGGGTTTTTGTGGTTTAAAAAAAGTCATACTTGCCTGCTTTGTGCAATGGTTTTGCACACAGCAGCCCTGATTTTTCTCTTCTGGGCCCCCCATCGGCGCTTCTGGCTCCTTCTGCCGCAAAGTATAGTATTGGGGGCCCCTATAGCAAAGTAAAACTTCTGCCTTTTTTAGAATTGTGTATGTGTGTGTATGTATGTGTGTGTATGTGTGTGTATATATGTATGTATGTATGTATATATATATATATATATATATATATATATATATATATATATATATATATATATATATATATATATATATATATATATATATATATTATAAAATTTTTTTTTTTTTTTTCCTCTTGCCCAGGACTACATGTTCTGTATGCAGAACTAATTGGCTGACCAACCAATCACTTATGAAAGTAGTTTGACAGCTATTTTCATCGATTACGTTGATTAGTAGTTTCAGCCCAATAGGCTGTGCATACAGAGCAATAAAGAACATGGTGAAACTACATGATCAATGCAGATCTTATGTAGGTGAAAATCAGAAGGTGCAGGTAGGAAGGTTTATAAGGGCTGCATTCATTTTTGTTTTAGGTTTGTTCCCTATTTTCATCTGGTGATCAACCAGCAACACCTGTCCCTGTTGGACAGCCACATTCTCAATTTGGGGAAAATTTTGTACTTTGATGGGACTTGGCATAAAATTTAGCTGGGGTCATTACCCCTTTTTTTTTTTTTTTTTTTTTTTTTTTTTTTCTTCCTCCTCCTCCTATTTTTGGGTTTACAGGAATAAAAGCTGACCGTTGTAAGGACCCCTGTCATTGTTAAAATTAGTTTCTCAACTCTGTTAAAGGAATTAAAATAAAGAAAAATAAGACTTACTTGCTATATCACCAGATGACAAAGGAAAGGCTTTAACCACTTGACGACCGCCTCACGCCGATGTACGTCGGCAAAGTGGCACGGACAGGCAAAATCACGTACAGGGTACGTGATTTGCCTTCCGCGGGTGGGGGGTCCGATCGGACCCCCCCCCCCGGTGCCCGAGGCGGTCGTCTTTTGTCCAGCGGCGATCGGTGATGAGGGGGAGACCATCCGTTCGTGGCCCCCCCCTCGCGATCGCCGCCGGCCAATGAGAATCTTCCTTTGCTGCTGTATGCTAAACAGCAGCAAAGGAAATGATGTCATCTCTCCTCGGCTCGGTAATTTCCGTTCCGGCCCGAGGAGAGAAGACATCAATGTGAGTGCACAACACACACACACAGTAGAACATGCCAGGCATACAAAACACCCCAATCACCCCCCCCCCCCCCCTTGTCACAAACTGACACCAGCAGTTTTTTTTTGTTTTTTTTTTTTCTGATTACTGCATAGTGTCAGTTTGTGACAGTTACAGTGTTGGGACAGTTAGTATTACCCCCCTTTAGGTCTAGGGTACCCCCCTAACCCCCCCTAATAAAGTTTTAACCCCTTGATCACCCCCTGTCACCAGTGTTGCTAAGCGATCATTTTTCTGATCGCTGTATTAGTGTCGCTGGTGACGCTAGTTAGTGAGGTAAATATTTAGGTTCGCCGTCAGCGTTTTATAGCTTTAGGGACCCCCATATACTATCTGATAAATGTTTTAACCCCTTGATTGCCCCCTAGTTAACCCTTTCACCACTGATCACCGTATAACCGTTACGGTTGACGCTGGTTAGTTTGTTTGTTTTTTATAGTGTCAGGGCACCCGACGTTTATTACCGAATAAAGGTTTAGCCCCCCGATCGCCCGGCGGTGATATGCGTCGCCCCAGGCAGCGTCAGATTAGCGCCAGTACCGCTAACACCCACGCACGCAGCATGCGCCTCCCTTAGTGGTATAGTATCTGATCGGATCAATATCTGATCCGATCAGATCTATACTAGCGTCCCCAGCAGTTTAGGGTTCCCAAAAACGCAGTGTTAGCGGGATCAGCCCAGATACCTGCTAGCACCTGCGTTTTGTGCCTCCGCCCAGCCCACCCAAGTGCAGTATCGATCGATCACTGTCACTTACAAAACACTAAACGCATAACTGCAGCGTTCGCAGAGTCAGGCCTGATCCCTGCGATCGCTAACAGTTTTTTTTGGTAGCATTTTGGTGAACTGGCAAGCACCAGCCCCAGGCGTCAGGTTAGCGCCAGTACCGCTAACACCCACGCACGCACCGTACGCCTCCCTTAGTGGTATAGTATCTGAACGGATCAATATCTGATCCGATCAGATCTATACTAGCGTCCCCAGCAGTTTAGGGTTCCCAAAAACGCAGTGTTAGCGGAATCAGCCCAGATACCTGCTAGCACCTGCGTTTTGCGCCTCCGCCCGGCCCAGCCCACCCAAGTGCAGTATCGATCGATCACTGTCACTTACAAAACACTAAACGCATAACTGCAGCGTTCGCAGAGTCAGGCCTGATCCCTGCGATCGCTAACAGTTTTTTGGTAGCGTTTTGGTGAACTGGCAAGCGCCAGCGGCCTAGTACACCCCGGTCGTAGTCAAACCAGCACTGCAGTAACACGTGGTGACGTGGCGAGTCCCATAAGTGCAGTTGAAGCTGGTGAGGTGGCAAGCACAAGTAGTGTCCCGCTGCCACCAAAAAGACAAACACAGGCCCGTCGTGCCCATAGTGCCCTTCCTGCTGCATTCGCCAATCCTAATTGGGAACCCACCGCTTCTGCAGCGCCCGTACTTCCCCCCCCCCCCCCATTCACATCCCCAACCAAATGCAGTCGGCTGCATGAGAGGCATTTTTATGTCCTCCCGAGTACCCCTACCCAACGAACCCCCCAAAAAAGATGTCGTGTCTGCAGCAAGCGTGGATATAGGCGTGACGCCCACTATTATTGTCCCTCCTGTCCTGACAATCCTGGTCTTTGCATTGGTGAATGTTTTGAACGCTACCATTCACTAGTTGAGTATTAGCGTAGGGTACAGCATTGCACAGACTAGGCACACTTTCACAGGGTCTCCCAAAATGCCATCGCATTTTGAGAGACCCGAACCTGGAACCGGTTACCGTTATAAAAGTTAGTTACAAAAAAAGTGTAAAAAAAAAAAAAAAAAATATGAAATAAAAAAAAATAGTTGTTGTTTTATTGTTCTCTCTCTCTCTCTATTCTCTCTCTCTATTGTTCTGCTCTTTTTTTACTGTATTCTATTCTGCAATGTTTTATTGTTGTTGTTATTTTATGTTTTATCATGTTTGTTTTTCAGGTGTGTAATTATTTACACTTTACTGTGCTTTATTGTTAACCATTGTTAACCATTTTTTTGTCTTCAGGTACGCCATTCACGACTTTGAGTGGTTATACCAGAATGATGCCTGCAGGTTTAGGTATCATCTTGGTATCATTCTTTTCAGCCAGCAGTCAGCTTTCATGTAAAAGCAATCCTAGCGGCTAATTAGCCTCTAGACTGCTTTTACAAGCCGTGGGAGGGAATGCCCCCCCCCCCCCCCCCCCCCCACCGTCTTCCGTGTTTTTCTCTGGCTCTCCTGTCTCAACAGGGAACCTGAGAATGCAGCCGGTGATTCAGCCAGCTGACCATAGAGCTGATCAGAGACCAGAGTGGCTCCAAACATCTCTATGGCCTAAGAAACCGGAAGCTACGAGTATTTCATGACTTAGATTTCGCCGGATGTAAATAGCGCCATTGGGAAATTGGGGAAGCATTTTATCACACCGATCTTGGTGTGGTCAGATGCTTTGAGGGCAGAGGAGAGATCTAGGGTCTAATAGACCACAATTTTTCAAAAAAGAGTACCTGTCACTACCTATTGCTATCATAGGGGATATTTACATTCCCCGAGATAACAATAAAAATGATTAAAAAAAAAAAATATGAAAGGAACAGTTTAAAAGTAAGATTAAAAAAGCAAAAAAATAATAAAGGAAAAAAAAAAAAAAACACCCCTGTCGCCCCCTGCTCTCGCGCTAAGGCGAACGCAAGCGGCGGTCTGTCGTCAAACGTAAACAGCAATTGCACCATGCATGTGAGGTATCACCGCGAAGGCCAGATCGAGTGCAGTAAGATCATCTTTTTTATTTCATCAAACATTTGGGCAATATAGCGTGTTTTAGTGCATTAAAATTAAAAAAAGTGTGTTTTTTCCCCAAAAAATGCATTTGAAAAATCGCTGCGCAATTACTGTGTGGAAAAAAAAAATTAAACACCCACCATTTTAATCTGTAGGGCATTTGCTTTAAAAAAATATATAATGTTTGGGGGTTCAAAGTAATTTTTTTGCAAAAAAAAAAAAAAACTTTTTCATGTAAACAATAAGTGTCAGAAAGGGCTTTGTCTTCAAGTGGTTAGAAGAGTGGGTGATGTGTGACATAAGCTTCTAAATGTTGTGCATAAAATGCCAGGACAGTTCAAAACCCCCCCAAATGACCCCATTTTGGAAAGTAGACACCCCAAGCTATTTGCTGAGAGGCATGTTGAGTCCATGGAATATTTTATATTGCGACACAAGTTGCGGGAAAGAGACAAATTTTTTTTTTTTTTTTGCACAAAGTTGTCACTAAATGATATATTGCTCAAACATGCCATGGAAATATGTGAAATTACACCCCAAAATACATTCTGCTGCTTCTCCTGAGTACGGGGATACCACATGCGTGAGACTTTTTGGGAGCCTAGCCGCGTACGGGACCCCGAAAACCAAGCACCGCCTTCAGGCTTTCTAAGGGCGTGAATTTTTGATTTCACTCTTCACTGCCTATCACAGTTTCGGAGGCCATGGAATGCCCAGGTGGCACAAAACCCCCCCCAAATGACCCCATTTTGGAAAGTAGACACCCCAAGCTATTTGCTGAGAGGTATAGTGAGTATTTTGCAGACCTCACTTTTTGTCACAAAGTTTTGAAAATTGAAAAAAGAAAAAAAAAAATGTTTTTTCTTGTCTGTCTTCATTTTCAAAAACAAATGAGAGCTGCAAAATACTCACCATGCCTTTCAGCAAATAGCTTGGGGTGTCTACTTTCCAAAATGGGGTCATTTGGGGGGGTTTTGTGCCACCTGGGCATTCCATGGCCTCCGAAACTGTGATAGGCAGTAAAGAGTGAAATCAAAAATTTTCACCCTTAGAAATCCTGAAGGCAGTGATTGGTTTTCGGGGTCCAGTACGCGGCTAGGCTCCCAAAAAGTCCCACACATGTGGTATCCCCATACTCAGGAGAAGCAGCTAAATGTATTTTGGGGTGCAATTCCACATATGCCCATGGCCTGTGTGAGCAATATATCATTTAGTGACAACTTTATGAAAAAAAAAAAAAAGTGTCACTTTCCCGCAACTTGTGTCAAAATATAAAATATTCCATGGACTCAATATGCCTCTCAGCAAATAGCTTGGGGTGTCTACTTTCCAAAATGGGGTCATTTGGGGGGGTTTTGTACTGCCCTGCCATTTTAGCACCTCAAGAAATGACATAGGCAGTCATAAACTAAAAGCTGTGTAAATTCCAGAAAATGTACCCTAGTTTATAGACGCTATAACTTGTGCGCAAACCAATAAATATACGCTTATTGACATTTTTTTTACCAAAGACATGTGGCCGAATACATTTTGGCCTAAATGTATGACTAAAATTTAGTTTATTGGATTTTTTTTATAACAAAAAGTAGAAAATATCATTTTTTTTTTCAAAATTTTCGGTCTTTTTCCGTTTATAGCGCAAAAAATAAAAACCGCAGAGGTGATCAAATACCATCAAAAGAAAGCTCTATTTGTGGGAAGAAAAGGACGCAAATTTCGTTTGGGTACAGCATTGCATGACCGCGCAATTAGCAGTTAAAGCGACGCAGTGCCAAATTGGAAAAAGACCTCTGGTCCTTAGGCAGCATAATGGTCCGGGGCTCAAGTGGTTAAAAAAAAAAAAAAAAATTGCACCACATCTGAGAACGTGAACACATATTTTTGTTTTTGGGTTTTAATACCGCTTTAAGCGTTAAAGCGGATCTATGGTCAAAATTTTAAATCTTGCCAATTTCCACATTCTGTTTTTTGAGATTTCTAGCCTACTCGTGCTGTTCTGAACTATTGTGACGTTTGTAAACTGTGACCATCCCCACACCACTAAGTTTAACTCTGTGACATATATACTATACCCTGTTAGTAGGCACAGTCACTGAATTCTGAGCTACAGAGGTGCTGAGAGGTGGAGTCAGTACAGCATCACTACTTGCAGGCAGCAAAGTGCTATGCAATATGTAGCCCTATTAAATCAAAAGTTAAATGGAAGAGGAAGCTGCAAAGCATGCAAGGAATCCAGGATGTTGTGGCAAGAGATGGCCAGCAGACAGGCTGTTACAAATCTATTTTTTTTTATTACAATGCTGATGTGAAGGAGTGTATGCTGTATATGATTTCTTTTCCTTTATCCAGGTGCATCAAAAGAATATATTCACTTTTTCTTTAATTTAGAAAGCAGTTTAAGTCTGAGTAGGAAAGCCTGCCCCCTGCCAGCAAGCTGGTGAGAAGGACCCTTTGGGCTTGTTCACACTTGACTAAATTTCTAACACTTAAACGCTCCTATATATCATTAGTGTGGTCGTTGGACTTGCGTTTAAAAAGCTTTAGGATGGGCGTTAGACTGGCCTTTTACAAGTGTTAAAAATGCTCCCCAAATGCACTATAGGCAGTTTTGAAGCTTTGAGCGTTAAGGCATGTTAAAACTACAGCACAAATGCTTATGCCATTACAGGGAAAAAACAAATCTTAATGCACTGCAACTGCCTGCCAGATTGGTTGCCAAGCATTACCATAGACTTTAATGGGAGGCGTTGAAAGGCTTCCAACGCCTCCTGACTCAACATGAGTCTTCAATTTTGAAGCGATGCAACACTAACACTTTTAGTGTGAAAAGCACTGTGCTGTCCATTATATCATTTGCATGGGCATTTGAGGGGTGTTTTCAACACCTCCTTAAAGGCATTGTAAAACTGTTGATTTTTGCACAGCGTGGCCCCGAACATCCTCTTCTGGGGTCCCTCAGTGGCGCTCCTGGCTTTCACTGCATCGAGTGTCCACGTTGGAGACGCACTCTCCTACAGTGGACACCTGTGTGGGTGTGCTCCCGAGTCCTGCATCTGTGTCCATTCAAAGAATGCAGGACTTGGCCCTACGTCATTGGATCTGATTGACAGCAGTGGGAGCCAATGGCTGCGCTGCTATCAATCTATCCAGTCAGGACACGAGACACCAGCTAGAGCTGGTGTACTCATGGCTGGCAAAGGATCGGGGTCAGTTAAGTAAAATGGTGGCTGGGGGGGCTGCAGCACCACAGGAGGTTATTCACCTTAATGCATAGAATGCATTAAGGTGAAAATCCCTGAGAGTTTCCAACACCTTAAACGCCTGCTTTTAATGCCAGTGTGAACTTGGCCTTACTCTGCTGATTGCAGAGCTAGAGTTCTGACTTGGCATGGGGTGTGTAAGACCTTTGCAAAGAGACTACTGCTTTCACAAGTCACATTCCATGTTGATTTGAAAGCAAAAGCCCAGCAGGGGTGTGTTTGAGCGCTGCCAAAAAACTGTTTCCAGTGGGCAAGATTTCTCATTTTAAGCATGTCAGCAGGAGATGGGCTTTTTTCCAAAGGCTGTTGCAGCTTCTTAAAGCGGGGTTCCACTGTCTACAACAATGACAAAGATTATATGATTGAAATATGTAACTCACTTGTTCTGTTTTTGTTGCTTTAAGATGTCCGGTTTCTCCAAAAAAAAAACTTTTAAAATTTTTAGACTGACGGTTCTCATCTTGCCTGTGGGCATGTGAAGCCCACAGGCATCCTCTTCCGGGATACTGTGCCGCTGATCGACCAGCATGCACCGCCTGTTGTATCCCCGAACTCGCGCATGCGCAGTAACCTTAAATCTGAGCGCCGTCAACAGCTCAGGTTGCCATCACAACGGGCGGAGTAGTCAGAAGTCCCGCTCGTTGTGATGGCAACTGAGATAAGCAAGGCTGCCGCACTGACTCCTGGGAACAATGACACAAGCTCCCAGGAGCCAGTGCGGCTAAAAGGAAATGACGAGATAGCTGCAGTATCCCCGCCCATATCCGCAAACTCCACATCCAGGAAATATGCCAGATCTGCAAAACCAAGGTACAGTGAAAAAAAAGTTCCGTTTTTACATTAGAACATTGAGCTAATACTCTTGAGCTATTGTGATAAAATCGGGTGGAGCTCCGCCTTAAAGAAAACTGATTTTGCACACCGTTTGTGTTTCAACTGGAATGCATTTAACCAATTTAGACTGTTTAATTGGGCTTTATTGTTGGTATTTAGTGTTGATGATTTGGGTTCTCAATTGCTTCTGTCTGATAAAAGAAACGGATAATGTGAGGGGTGTTTTTTTTTTTTTTTTTTTTTTTTTTTTTTTTATAGAAACCTGAAGTTGGGAAAACCAGTGGAAGAAACAAAGTTGCTAAGAAACAAGTAAGTTGTGATAAATCCCAAATAACAGTAGCTTCCTTTTTAGTCTGAATTAATGTAGGTATTTAAAAACTGAAATGTAAACTATGGCTAGAGCAACAAACTGTTGCAGCACAATTTTATTTGCTGGAATAAGTGGTCTTTAAAGTTGCGTTGGCGTAGTGCATAAATGTTGCAATGTGCATCTGTCGCTGCTTATACATATTTCATGTATGCTTCATGCAGCCTTATCTGCATTTCTCATGTACATGGCTGTATAAATGAGCTTAAATTGCAGTCTACACTAAATTTTGTAGTAGTGTGATCTTAGCTGTGCTGGTTCTATTTCAGAGGTTTGTTCTTATTCCTAGGTGCTGTATGTCTCTCTTGTTTTTGGGAGTTTTGTTCTTCTGATGTAAAATGTCTCTTCTACTTTGATTGTGCTGCCTTCATGATTCCTGTAATGTGCTTTCTCACCATGTTAAAAACCCTCATCTTCCCTTGCTTATTTCATCTGCATGTAATTAATTAGGGTTTCACCGACATTGGTATCGGTGCCGATGACTAGTATTTGCACAAGTACTTGTGTAAATGCTCCCTATACCTGAAACCGATACTTTTTGCTGTCTGTTTTTGAGCCAATACAAAATGAATGGGCTTAAATCACACTGCAAAGAATTGCATACATTTAACCCCCCCCCACTCCTGTGTGTAAACACAGTATAGAAAGGGAAGTGCGATCTAGTGCTGCAATGGGCAGTGTATTAATGTTATAACTCACATTAAAGTACATATCTTGTCAAATCCAAATCTGTATAGTGTCCCTGTCACACCGATGATAGAAAACCACGGCTGGAGGAGATTTAGGAGTCCGTCCCCAAGCTGACATCACTTCCGCCCTATACCCACAGGTGTCCCATATCTACTCCAGCAGCTATGAGTACCTCCAGCAGCTTTGGTTTTCTATCTGCAGGAATCGCACTGCATTTCTGTTAAAATTGAATGAGATTCTTTGCAGCGCAATGCAAGCCTATTGGCTTTGTAAAAGCTTAAATCGCACCGCAAAGGTATCGGTACCTGTACTCGATTAAAAAAAATGGTATCTGTGCAACTCTACATGTAATGCAAGTGTTTTCAGACATACACTTTCTAGGCTGCCAGGCCAAAGGCTGTTTAACCCTTTCATGACTAAGCCTATTTTTGAAATTTGGTGTTTACAAGTTAAAATCCATATTTTTTGCTAGAAAATTACTTAGAACCCCCAAACATTATATATATTTTTTTAACAGAGAATCCAGAGAATAAAATGGAGATTGTTGCAATATTTTATATCAAACTGTAAAGTTAAGTTTATAATGTGAAAGATGATGTTATGCCGAGTAAATAGATACCAAACATGTCACGCTTTATAATTGCATGCACTCGTGGAATGGCGACAAACTATGGTAGCTATGAATTTCCATAGGCGACGCTTTAAATTTTTTTTACGGTTACCAGGTTAGAGTTACAGAGGAGGTCTAGGGCTAGAATTATTGCTCTCGCTCTGACGATCATGGCGATGCCTCACATGTGTGATTTGAACACCGTTTATATATGCGGGCACGACTTCCGTATGAGTTTTCTTCGCTGCGCGAGCTCGCGGGGACGGGGGTGCTTAAAATTTTTTTTATGTATTGTTAGACTTATCAATTGTGTTTAAAAAAAAAAAAAAAAAAATTTTTTTTTTTTTTACTTGCTGTCACAAGGAATGTAAACATCCCTTGTGACAGTAATAGGTGGTGACAGGTACTCTTTATGGAGGGATGGGGGGTCTAAAAGACCACCCAACCCTCCTTTACACTTCAAAGTATTCAGATCACGAAAACGGCGATTCTGAATACTGTGTATTTTTACCTCGGCGCCATTGGCAGCCGAGTAAACGGGAAGTGACGTCATGACGTCGCTTCCGCGTTAACATTGAGAAGCCGCCCACAGCCGCCGGAGGCAGCCGATTGGACACCGGGCCTCCCGATCGCACAGGAGGCCCGGTAAGAGCGGCGGGAGGGGGGGGGATGTCCCCTCCCGCCCCTTCGGTATAACAGCCGAGCGGCTTTTAGCCACATCGGTTGTTATATACGGGTAGCCGATCGCCCGCTGTAAACAACGGTACCGGGATGATGCCTGCAGCTGCGGGCATCATCCCGGTATAACCCCGGAAAGCCGAGTACGCATATCTGCGTACGGTCGGCAGGAAGGGGTTAAGAAGCCTGCTGAATTTAAGTTATTTTGAAAACTTTTCTTGCTGGCTAGTCTAGAAACTGATTTAGTAAGCATAATGGTTGCTTGCTCATTGCCCCTTGGGTAGATGAAATACATTTTGGGAGCTGAGGTTGGTATAAATCTGTAGGCTTTATTTGTTACTGTTAGTATTCAATAGCATAGGACTATAAGTACATCTAAAATATTTTCCTTAAATTCTTTCCTGCAGGAAGAGGAGGAGGAGGATGAGGAAGAAGAGGGGGGCACAGCAGAGTCATCAGAAGACCAGTGACCTCAATTTCAATGTTGTCTTTGTTCCTCGATGTTCTTTTGTAGCCCACGTTCATAGTGAAAAAAAAAATGCATTTGTATACTAAGTCTTTGAAGGAAAAAACTTGCTTGACAGGACTGAACAACTTATGCCTCCTGCTGCATTACTCAGGTCATTAATAGTGCTGGCAGTTTTGCCACAGACTGCTGTGCTAGTATATTTTTGAACTCATGCCTTCCTTCTCTTCACTGCCAGCATTGTTGTACTTCATAGATGGTTAATGATTGCAGAGACCTAAAAACTTACTTTCTCAGCACATTGAAAGCCTATTCAATGACCTTAACCATGACACACATTCACTTGTAAGTTTACCTTTTGTGGCAATTGCAGTTAATGTGAGATTTTTGCACCACTGATGGCACTGAGGTCTTTTTTTCTTTAAAGATTGCATCTAATTAGTTTCTTTGGGGACCACAAAACTCTTGGGGGGGGGGGGGGGGGGTGCTATTTTCACCAAAAATAGACTTGAAAACTTTGAGTATAAAGATAAACAAGTCAGTTTAACTGCATTATAAATGAACATAGCTGGCATCATTATTTGGAGAGCGGCATCTTGGCCAAAACCACATACTGGCAAGTCATTTCACATCATCCTGTCATTTGAGATGCAGCTCTTGGAAAACTGATGCCAGACCAGTGGTACCAAAAGCAGACTGCTTCTGGACCATGTACATTATGCTTCCAGTCCCTGCTGTTATGCGACTAAAAATATGTCCACTAACTTCAAAGCAGTGAATGATACATTATCGCAGCATTGAATTGCCACCGCTTCTAATGCCATTCACATAATGTCAGGGACTGAAAGCACAATTAAAACCTTACACTTGCCATTGTTTCTGATATTACTTGAACGTTTTCATTTAATAATAAAAAAAAGCTACTGTTCTTGTTTGATCCAATTTCTTTAGCCTTCTGTTGCAGTCTGAGCTTGTTCCATGAACATGGTATAAAATCGGCAAACATATTCAGTTAGAATTCTTGTGTACTAATGTAGTAATGCGTAGCAACTTTTATGGTTTCCTGTTGTCTTAAGTTATCCATGTCATGGATTCATTGTACTAGATTTATTTAATTTGAAGACCTCCTCCTCCTCTAACCACTCATCTGAGTGGCTTCCAGTCAGTTTAGCATTAAGAATGGTCTGATCTCCATTGAAGTCCAGCTGGTTGTTGACTGGCATCAAATCCTTTTTGGAAGGTGATCCTCTTTGGGACTAACTAAATGCAATACATTTCTGTCAATCTTCTAGACTGCTCCATTAAGTGTCCATGCTAGTGTCATAAATGGTTCTGTATGGTTTAAAATGAGCATCTTCATTTACCAGTC